>NC_037334.1:67861719-68550754 GCF_002263795.3 Bos taurus
GGAAAATTGCTCTTCTCTGCAGATAACAATGAAGTGGTAGTAGGAGCCGAGAGATTACGAGTTTTAGGTAAGGAAACTTCAGTCATTGAACTGGTTTGATGCTACTGTGTATATTTTAGAGGCACAGTGAAATGGTGTCTAGAAGAGTGATTTAGGCCAGTTACCTATAAAGGTAATTTTACTGTCATAAAAGAGGGAAGAGGAACCTCCCAGCTCTCACCTTAAAAATTTCTCGAATCGTGAGTCTTCATGGCATGTCTGCCAACACCAAACTTCCAGTGGGGATGTGTGCTCATATCAAGAAGTGCACTAATCCTCACAGATTGACAGTCCTACAAGAAGCAGTCAAGACTTGTATACATTGTCATCATGATCAACAAACCAGGCTATAAATTAAGAATCATTTCAGAAGCTTCTGAAAAGTTGAGGTTCATGGAGCCAACTGTGACCTACTAAATTAGTAAGTCATGGTGGAAGGACCCAAGAATTTATATGTAAAAACATTTGCAGGAGTTTCTTTTTGGGTTCCACTGTTGAAATCATTGAATTTGACTGTGCACTGAAACAGTCTAGCAGGGTGTGTTAAGAATTCCATTCCTAAAGCTAACCTGGCTCTTCATTCCTGCCCTGTCACCTACTAACTGTGTGACTTTAGACAAATTAACAACATCACTGAGCCAGTTTCTTTTTCTTCTCAATCGAGCTAAGAACATCTGCCTTCTCAAGTTCTCCCTAGGGTTCAATCGGATCATGTTTGATCATGTTATACACACTTATCACAGTGCCAAACACAAAATGGTGTTCATCCAGTGGTAGCTATAGGTACTGGTGTTAATACTCATGCTGCTATTAATACTAATCCTGCTTTTCCTTCTCTTGCTCCCTAAGAGTTACTGAAACATACCAGTTAAAAGTTCAGACTCTGGAATTAACCCATCATTTTAATCCTATCTCTATCCTTTACTAGCTGTGTGAACCTAAAGCAAGGTATCTAACTTCTCTGTGCCTGTTTTGCTCACCTATAAAGTGGGGGTAATAGAAGTATCTACCTTCTGAGATTGGAAGGATTGAGTGAAATAATCTATGTAAATTTGTTGGTAAGGTGGCTAAAAAAATAGTAAGTGATCACTAAGTACTAGCTGTTATTATCTTAAATTATTATGTTATTTTTACTTGAGCTTGTTGTTTGTTGTTTCAACAAACAACAAGCTCAAGTAAAAATAACAATAATTTAAGTTATTGAAAGAAGTTGCATCTTTCTTCTCCATTAGCTCTGTGTTCTCCTCATCATCACCCCCACCCTCAGCCCATCAGTTTGGTCTGTCTGTCTATCTCTCTGGTATAATATACATTCACAGCTAACTTTCTTGCTGGATGACTCTTAAGTTTCCATCCCCAGACCCAGCATCTTCCCTGAGTTCTAGGTCTTTTTCAACTAGATATTCTACCAAGCTCTCAAACTGAGTAGATCTTGAGTGCCTAGTATAATAACACACATACACGAGCACACAAAAACATACACCCCCTCACACCTCTACTCTCCCACTTGTATTTACCCCCTTACTTCCCCTTCACTCTAACTGATCCCATTTTGCTTCCCACTGCCAGTTTCAAAACTTTAGCATCGTTCCAACCAGCCTCAGGCTCAGCAGAGTCAGAAGGTGGCCATGGCCATCCTGACAGAGCTCAATGGCATGGGAGGGCCAGGTACAGAGGCAGTGAGCCAGGGGTGGTCTAATCACTTATCAGGTGCTCGCTGGGATGTAATCTGGAACAACTGCTTTCATCTTTCAGGGCTTTGCTTCTCTCCTGTCCGTAAAATGAGAGTTGTCTAGAGCAGAAGTTTCAAGCAGTTTTTTTTTTTTTTTTTTAATTTAGCAACAGAGACTTTTAAAAATAAAATTTCATACCAAACCCCAATCAATAAAATATGTAAAAGAAGAGCACTGCTCTGGGCTGTGGATGGGGCTTTTAAGGTTTAAAGGTTAAGTTGTGTAGCTTCATCATTCCCCACCCCCTTGCTGTTGGGAGGCCTCTTAGAACTTATTTATAAAGCCCTTTAAGTAGATAGCCTTTAAAGAGTAAAGTCTACTGACCACTTGCTATGATCCAAGTACCACACTTTGTGTGCATGATTACCTTTAGACCTTACCAGCACCTTTTGCGGCAGGCACCCTTCTTATTACCCTCATTTTACAGAGGATGGAGCTGAACTGTTGGAAGGGGTGAGCCATAGGATTCACATACAGGTATTTCAATGCAGACTGCTTCTCATTAAAGCAGTATATTTGCTGCCTTGTCAAACTGGTCCCATGTTTAGGTGAGTGAACTAAGGTGAAGAAACTTACCAAGATCAGTACCAGTAAGTGGTGTGACTGTTGTTCAAACTCTTGCCTATGAACACTATCCTCAGTGCACATGACTATACATAAATATAGCTCTAGCATCTTTGCCAACTCTTAAATGACAATTTTTCCATTATTCATAAAAATAGCACTTTCTATGTTAGTTCGAAGTTCTTGTGGGGGGAAAAAAAACAACACAGAAACTTTAGGTTATTTTTTTATTCAAGAGTATTTTGCTATTTCAGCTCTAAAGTATTTACCCAGGAAAAAACGTGCTGACATCTGATGCCACAGTCATTTCATAAAAATGGTGTTTGGCACTCCGTGTTAGTCTCTGAACCTTCATGAGTCACCCCGTTGCTTTAAAATCTGACTTTGCAAAGATACTTTAGACGTCCAAACACTGTGGTTTCATCTTTGTATATGAAATTATCTGATGGTATTATTTAAGAACTCCTTTCCTCCATCGTGACATAAGGGTTGGAAGATGATTGTAGTATTTGATTGCTTGAAGGCAGGTGGATAATTTTGCTGCTGTTGTTTCTTATGCTGGTGATATTTCACTTGCACAATGATTTAGGATAAATCTCTCTCCATCATCAGAAGCATTTGTTTGTGTGTGTGTGTGTGTGTAAAAATCTCAAAAGGAAGCATCATAATAAATACCACTGCTGCTACCAGTGCTAAAAAGATGAGGAAATGACCACCCCACAAGTCTCACATCCTACTCAGTGAAATGAGCCTAGTGTGTTGCAGAAATGAGCTTCCTGTCATCTGGGATTCAACCATATGGTGTGGAACGAGAAGTTTAGGCAATTTCATTTTCAGCTTAATGAGAAGTTTGTCTTTTTGAGTCATCAGACTGCACAAGCTCTTGGGAGATTGGAGTCTGGATGCATATTTCATAGTAGAATCTAACATACCTGGGTTGTGAATCTTCACTGATATTCAGGATCTGAGTGACCCTATCCAAGTTTATTTTTCTCTTTAAGCTTTAGTTTCTACATGTGTAAAGCAAAGAGAGAGGAACACAATAAAAAATGGAAGTAAGAATGAATGAATATAGTAAGAAACTTATGTAAATAAATCAGTTATTTTAGTTGAATAGTTGAGTAAGAATAAGCAGTAGAAGATAATAATAATACTAAGAAAATAATGTCCCTTAGATACAGTAGCTTAACCAGGGGCTCAGGACAATTGCTTATGTTCTTCCATGGATAACCACACCCACCTATTCAGTTTTCAGGACAATGGGCACACCTTGGGCACTCTCCAAAGACCCTGAATAGTCTGGCTAAAAGACTAGTAACCATATCTCATATAGAACAGTCAGCTATCTAGAGTCTTTTGCCCTGAAAAAGATGTGGAAGCATTGTGGAGGCAGACAATAGTTGCTGATCTTTCATAATGTGCATCTTTCCTGGGTAAAGAAATCAGGCAAGAGCTGTTTTGTTGAGTAGCTGAAAGAACAGGTTTAATTCTGATTGCTGTCATTTGTTGGCCAGTGCCTTGGGATACATTACTTTACCTTTGTAGGCTTCCTTCTTCTCTGTTACATGGTGTCATTGGAGTCCTGAGTCCTGACTCTCACAGGAGTTGTGAGAACTAGATGGTAAAGTATACGTACTGAGGATCAGCACAGTATTTGGTCCTCAGTATGCTGACTGTTGTAGTGTTGGTGATGGGTTTTATTGGTCCACTTGTGCATCAGGGAACCCAACGAGTCCTAAACTTTTACATAGCTCTTTTAGGTTCTCAGAAAAAGGTACTCAGAAATTGGCTTAAGACTTGTAGGAGTGTTCAGGTATCAGTTAAGTTCGGACTGGTAGATTTTCTGGACCCAGCTAAGGTCAGAAAAGAAAACACCTTTTCAACATAGGAACTACTTACGAGAGGAATTGAAGGCCTGAGTTGATTTCCCAAAATTGTAGGGTCTTCCCTTTCATTCAAAGACAGTGATTCTCAGAGCATGGCCCTAGAGTTAGGAGCATCAACTCTGATCTACTTACTTGTTTAACATACAAATTATCAAGCTCTACCCTAGACCTATTGAATCAGAAACTCAAGTGTAGGACAAGTCCTAGGTGATTCTGATACAGGCTAAAGAACCACTGACCTAAGATAATCACAACTAAATAATTTTGCCACCACATGGCTAGTAGCTCTCCATCGAGTTCACGCTCAGCTTTTTCCACTTTGCTCCAGAGAAGCCCCCAAATAAATATAACTAACACAGATTGAGGGCTTATTCTGTGCAAGATGCCAATCACTTGCACTGAGTGTAAGCATTTGATCCACATCACAACCTTAGAGAAACCTGGCTCATCAACTTGATTTATAGAGGGACAAACTGTGGCCCGGAGTGATGTGAAGCACACCCAAAGTTGCACAAAGAGAAACTTGCAGAGGCAGGATCTGAATGCAGGAAGTCTTACCCACAGTGCTCGAGGACCTCTGTCACATGCATCTGTCACGTGTATCTGTCACGTGCGTGCATGCTAAGTTGCTTCAGTCATGTCTGAGTCTTTGTGAACCCATGGACTGTAGCCTGCCAGGCTCCTCTGTTCATGGGATTCTCCAGGCAAGAATACTGGAGTAGATTGCCATGCCCTCCTCCAGGGGATCTTCCTGACCCAGGGACTGAACCCTTGTCTCAAGCATCTTCTGCATTGGCAGATGGGTTCTTTACCACTAGCGCCACCAGGGAAACCCTGACGTCCATCACAGAAGCCTCTGCTTCCCTAAATTCCATGACATGGAGCATCGCATCGAGGGGGAAAGAACACTGGGGAACAGTTCTCCAGCTCTTCCCTTCCTATCTGGCTTCAAGAGACACTGCTTTTCCCACAGTTCTCCCACATCTGTAACTGCTCCTCTGCTTCCTATACTAACTCTTCTTTCACCTACTCAGTGATGTGGATTCACTCCTGGCATCACATGCAGACTTCCCTCCGGGTTAGTTCTTAGTTTTCTCTTTTCACATTTCTATGGAAAATCCTATACTTGCATACAGTTTCAGTAATTGCCCTTTTCAGGTGACCCTTAAATCTGTATTTGCCTTGAACTGTCTTCTCATTTCTAATTCCAGATTTTAAGAGTCTGGACTTTTATGCACGAAAGTATCCCATCACTTTCACTTCATCACTTGCAGCCGAGCTTACCCGTTGCGCCATCATACTCGGCACCTCTCTAGTGCCTGCCTTCCTGATTCTCCACATGGACCTCTATCCCCCTAGGCTTCAAATCTTACTTTCCTTCAGGTACCAGATCCTGTCTTTCTTCACATGGGCTTCAATGCCTTTGTCAACCTTAGATCTTCCATATTACAAAGGTGTCTTTTTAGATCTTACACAAGAGAATTTAAGTTTATAGCCAAGTCTGCTCATTTAATTATCAAACAGGTGTCAAATTAGCATGGACGATGAGGCATGGTACAGTTTAACTTTAATTATAGAACAAAGATATGAAATACTTATAGGAATTCAATAATTGAATATTGAATACAATACAGTTAGGAATGGTCTTTAAAAAGCATCACATGTAGACATCATAAAAGCCAGCACATCTTATTTTTTTTTTTCAGCACATCTTAGAGGCATCTTCATGGAGACACCAGAGAAAACATAATTTTGATCTTCGTTAATGACCAGTTTCATTGAACAATGAATTGGACATTATAGCCTTTATAAACAAAGCACAATTATAAACTGTTATTCTAATTGTTAATTAGCTCTATTTATACTCTAGATTAGTTTTTTAAATATGTCCTCTAGATGCCACTTGATGCTAATTATCTGAGTTACAGTATTATCAATTGAAAAACATTTTTAATTAAATCTAAAGCCATTAAATTAGCATAAGATTTATATAAATTTAAATGTGGTCTGATGCTTTTCTTTTTCTTTTTTAAGACAACATCAGATGATGCATTTAGCCATTTGAATTAGTTTTTGATGAGATTCTGTACTGCAGCCTGGCAATTGACAATTATGATGAAAAGAGGAGGGTGTTCTTAGTAGTATTTATTCATTAAATATATGTGTTTATATCATATATATGTGTGTGTGTGTGTGTATTTATATATGAGATATCTCCACATCACTGTTATGGTAGTCATGGAGATACAGAGATGAATGTCACTGTTCCTGCTCATTCAGGGAACTGTCTTATCAGAACGAGAAGCACACATGCAAATATCTGAGAGCCCAAGCAGAAAACAAGTTTCTAAGAAGGACAGAAGCAAAGTGACTCTAGAATTATAGCATCTAGATAGAAAAGGGTGGTATCCCAGAGAGAATTCAGAGAGCTTCTTAAATGAAGAGCGTGTTTGAACTGGGTCTTGAGTATGTACTGAGGTGGGGGGAATGCATACGGAGATTGCTTTCTTTGCAAATGGAATAGCGTATATTTACAAATGTCAGGACTCATTTGGTTGTAAATTCTAGGACTCTAACTCAAAGCCAGTGGTGGGGAGATTATTGCCTTGTGTGATAGAGAAGTTCAGTGGTAGCCGGCTTCAGGCTAGATTCATTAGCTCAGATAATGCAACCAAGCTTCAGTCTCCCTTTTTCTCTTACCGTCTCTCAGCTCTGTTTTCCAATCTTGTATTGTGTCTACCTCTGCTGGTAGGCAGGAGGAGTGCTTACCTACCTAGCATAAATCCAACCAAGTCCTCGTTTTTATGCTGACTGGACTGACTGGGACCGTATGCCCATCCTTGAGCGTGCCGTCTTGACTTCGGTGATAAAATCTGCTGTATAGCACAGCCTGGCTCGTATCCCACTGTTGGAGCTTGATTGGAAATGCCTGAGAGTGAGACAGAGCATGGTCCGTTCTCAAAAGGAAAATTGAGGTGCTGTTAGCAGGAGGAGGACCAGGTGCTAGGCAAAGAAAAATAGCAAATATTCCTTATATTTTTATCATAATAATCAAAGACATGATCATGGAAAATCACGACTGTTGTGCATGCAGTAGTGGAACCCAGGCATTATGAATGGTGTCAGTGGAAGATGCTCTGAGAGTTCTCTCCCCCTTGATTGCTCAGGCCCAGATACCCTGGCTTCCTTACTTTATCACCAAGCATGTTTTCACCACCCAGCATCTGTACTCTCTTCCCTCTGAATGGAATTCTCTTTTCTAGTCTGTGTGTCAAGGATTTCCTTCTTTGTGTCTTAAATAACATCTCATCAAAGAGGTCTCCTTTGACTGCCTTAAAAACATAGCATGTTTCTGCTATTGAAGTCTATACCAGGAGTTGATAGAATATGGCCTATGGGTCAAATCAGGCCACAACCACTGCTTGGTTTTGTAAATAATGTTGTACTGGAACATAGCCAGGTTTTGTATTGTCTGTGATTGCTTTCACCCTCCAACAGCAGAGTTGAGTAGTTGAGACAGATCTTACTCCCCACTATTTTGCACTTTACAGGAAGTGTTTTTTGATTCTGGTCTGTACATTTACCTGCTTTATTCCTCTTCATAGTAAGTATCACAACATGGCATAGTGTGTTGTGTGTGTGTGTGTGTGTGTTTATTTTTTCATCCTGTCTAGCTCACCAAAATGTGAACTTCATGACACCAGGAACTTTTGTTTTTCAGAGTCTACAATAGTGTCTGTGCTTAATAAGTGCTCAGTAATATTTGTTACATGAAAGGACTGTAATTTTTGAACCTTGGAATGTTAGATAACCAATCTGGATAGTACAGAGAAACAGAGGCAGTGAGAACTTACATCTAAATTAAGAGATTATTATAATACCTTTGTTGATGATTCATAAAGTCCAAACCAGGAGAGAAAGAGAGAACAAATGAGAAGGATCATCTTTAAGCAGAACGAATCTGGCAATGAACTAGATGTGGAAAGTCAAAAGGGAGGGAAGTTGAGATGTTCCTAGTGTTGTACACCATGCCAACCTGACAGTTGTGGCATTGTTAAGAGAAATGTACAGGAGCAGCAGCAATTTAGGATAGATGATGAATAGTCAAAGCTATGGTTTTTCCAGTAATCATGTATGGATGTGAGAGTTGGACTATAAAGAAAGCTGAGTGCTGAAGAACTGATGCTTTTGAACTGTGGTGTTGGAGAAGACTCTTGAGAGTCCCTTGGACTGCAAGAAGATCCAACCAGTCCATCCTGAAGGAAATCAGTCCTGAATATTCATTGGAAGGACTGATGCTTAAGCTGAAGTTCCAATACTTAGGCCACCTGATGCAAAGAGCTGACTCATTTGAAAAGACCCTGATACTAGGAAAGTTTGAAGGCAGGAGGAAAAGGGGATGACAGAGGATGAGATGGTTGGATGGCATCACCAACTCAGTGGACATGAGTTTGAGTAAACTCCAGGAGTTGGTGATGGACAGGGAGGCCTGGTGTGCTGCAGTCCATGGGGTCGCAAAGAGTTGGACATGACTGAGCAACTGAACTGAACTGAACTGAACATGCACTGGCTCTTGTTGCTCAAGCACCTCTTGAAGGGAGAGGCCAAGTGTCTGGTGGGGAATGCCAGCCAAAACAAAAGCCACAAGAGATGCTTTTCTGAAGAGTTTAGCAGAAGAATAAGAGAATCATTTGTACAGATTGAACAGGTGGACTCCAGAGAAGAGATGGTCAAAGAGGGCATCTGGGAGCAACAAATGCTCCCAGAAAGAGAGAATAAATTAGAGAAGCCTATCAAATAGACCAAAACAAACCCCCTCTCTTTCTCTGATGGAAGTTTAAGACTGGAGACATGACTGCCTTTCTGGAGGCACCTTCAGAATTTGAGAGCCTCCTCTTGTACTCTAACGCTTTTCTTAGTCCATTCTGCTTTTTTTCCTTGAAAAGGAACTTGAAGGCTTTAGAATGTGGCATAACTGGGTTCTGCCATAGCTACCAGCTACCTGAAGTTGGCTGTGTTACTCAAATCATTTAGGCTGTGTTTGTGGGTGCTAAATAAACAGCCTCTCCCCTTTTCCTTTTCCTTTGTCTCTATCTTTTTTTCTTCTTTTTCTTCTTTTATGAAGTATCGCATCAATGAGTAGAAGGAAACCTGAGAAAGTTTGTAGGATTATATATGAAAAAGTGGACACACTTTCTCTTCCGTGGTGGTAAAAACTAAACAGTTCACTGATCCTTGGGAGAGGAGGTTTACCAACCTAATAGTAACATTCGAGTCTGCTCTGTGTTACCCTCAGCAGAGACCATCTGCTGGAGATTCACCTCTTTACAGAGAACTGCCAGTTGTAGAATTCTGGCACCTCATTCCAAGGCTGGTTTATTATTTAGAGGCATACAGAAATAATATATTAGATCATAAAGATACATTCTCCCATAAATAATGTAGTGAGAAAGTCACATATAAAAGAGTCTCAGATGAACAGCCCCAACCTTAAGAATCCAGAGATACTTAATGAGGAAAGGCACAATTTTACAATAGAGAAATAATAATGAGCTTTCAGAGGTTTCATTGGAAAGGCTCCTGGGAGAACAATTCTTATAATTCTCCAAAAAATAAAAAAAAGCAAGTCTCAAAGCCTAGGTGATTCCACTGCCTGGTTTCATATGTTCATCCACCCATGCACACAAGCATCTTAAACTGGGACGGGTCAGCTTTCCCCCAACACTTAGGGGTTGATAACTGATGCAGGAGGAAAACCTATTTGCATAGCCCCACATGCTTTTCCCCTGGGCAGGAGGGAGATGTGATTTCATATCAGCAGGGTGGATTAGTCATTCTGTGTAAACATCCTGAACTGGCCCAAAGACATTGCCTTAGCCAACCCCCACGCATGCTGAGCCATGTCTTCCTCGTCTGTATGTAGGAATGGAGGGAGGAGGGAATAAAGGCAGTTGGGGACATTTGTCAGGTTTCTAGTTTGCTTAAAGAGTTGATGAGGTTCAGTCTTTGGCTGCTTGTAAGAGAACCAATTCCAGCACTTACTGAGAGAGGGCTATGTGTGTTTTTTTGTTTGTGGAACCGAGACAAATTTAATTTCTCTATCAAGCTACAGCTAATGTGCTTTCAGACATTTGTCGGTTTGTTTTCATCTTCAAAGTTGTCTTCTTGCCAGTTAATGCCCAAAAGAGAGTGTTTTCAGACAAGGAGACAAACTATTCAAGAGCTTCTACCAGGCCATCTTCAATGACAAGGGTTTTACCAAAGAGTTTAGCTAATGAGTCTCCATTCTCATTAGTTCTATTGATTGTTGGAGAATATTCTTATGCCACCAGAAGTCACCTGAGTTGAATTCTTTTTTTCCTTTCTTCCCAGCAGAGGCCAAGGGAAATGTTTGTATTCTGCAGTGACAGTAGGAATTTAATGAAATGACAATGTGAATAAGAAACTCTCAGTGTGCAGAATAGGAAGGAAATTAACTTTATTCTCCTTTATTGGAGGGACTTGAGTTTAATTCTACTTATTTGAGTGGGAAAAAAGGGATGCTAAAAATACATTTTATGCTTTTCCTCCCACCTTGCTCTAAGCTTTTGCCATGAACTGCTTTTTGAATCTTAACTCCTTGGACACCCTGTCTTCCCCAGGAAGAGCAGGTAAGGCGGTGTGTGTGAACCTGAACAAAAGAAATGAGGAGAGATAGAAAAGAAAATATCCAGTACCCTTCAGTACACAGACTGGAAAAGCAAATGCCGAAGTTTCTGCTTTTAGGGCAGTAGTATTGGAAAGCAGGATGGTTATCTGAATGTGGGCTTTGGAGACAGACTGCCTGGACTCCAGTCCTGGCTCTCCCAGTACAACCTTGGGTAAGCTCCTCAATCTTTGAAAACCTCCCATTCTCATCTTATAATGAGGGTGATAAGAGTACCTACATGATACATGGGAAGTCCTTGGCACAGTGCTAAGCACAGCATAAAGTGCCCCATGTATTGATGCTGGTTCCTCCTACAAATTCCTACAAAGCAGCATTTGTGCAACTGACACCAATCGAAGTCCATTCAGGGATGAGGAACGCAGCGTGAAGGTCCCTCGATCAGTCAGTTATAGTCTGGCAGGGGTACCAAAGCAGCACACACCCAGTGAAATATTAAATAGCAGTGAAACAAATTTTTTTTCTAAGTTAAAAAGGAAGGCAGCCCTTGGTTCCAGTTCGTTCTGGAGTCAGGGGTTAGGAGATAAAGCCTGTGAAGGTGACCTGCCGAACTTCCTAGAGAAGAGGTTGTGATGGCTGGCGCAAAGGTAGACTTCGCAGATGTGGGTGAGTGAGCAACCACTGCCTAAACGGCAGGGTCAGCAGAAGCAGAAGCCCAGCTCCGGTAGAGGATGTGGGATGAGCTACCATTGTTTCCCCACCCCCAGCAAATAAGCATATTTGAAGTTATCTTTGGGAAAGAGCTTGTCATTATCAGCATAGTGTAAATAGGAATTGCTTATTTCTCCAAAATCCTGAATTAAGATGATGTCTCGGGGCTCGGCTAGAGCTTCCCAGGGATTTTCTCCTTTTGGCAGTGTCCTGGGCAGGATGTGGCTGCCATGTTCACAGAAATATTTGAGAGGATTTTCATGCTGTAAGCCAAAGAGAAAAGTCAAGTAGAGTTGGACACTTAGAAGTTATTTATGATATAGAAAATTTCACGGGTCGCAAAAGAAAGTGACTTCAATAGGAAGGTTCTTGGCGTTATTCAAATCATAGTGTAAGCAGTTCTCTCTGCAAAAATTACAAAACTACAAAAAAGAAATTCAATCGTATTCAGCCAGTATTAGTTGAATGCTGACTCTGATCAACTGCTGTGCTGACCACAAAGACACCCATGCCCCCTGCCTTTCTACAATGCACAGCCAAGCAAGAAAGACAGATGTTTTAAACATCTACATGAGAAGAAGGATGTATCATCATGGGAGTAGTATATGATGGATAGAAACATAAAATTAGGAGGTTTTAACCTAATTTTGCAAGTAAGGGAAGTCTTCCTGAAGGAAATGGTGATTAAGTTGAGACTGGCAGGACAAATAGGAGTTAATCAAGAAAAATGGACTTGGAGGAGCTAAGTGTGGACTGGCATCTACTCAATCCTGAGGAAGCATGACCTTTCAGGAAAAGTTTCAGGAGTCTAACCCAGCCAGAGGTTAGAGGTCAAGGAGCAGGGTGCCCAGACATGACAAAAGACAAGCTATAAATGTAATGATTAGCATTTATTAAATGCTAATTCTGTGCCAAGTACTCTTCAAATCTCTTCATGTGTTAATTCTTCCAAAGGCCTTCTGTGATAGGTTTTTTAATACTTATTTTACATATGAACAAACTGACAAATAGAAAGGTCGTTTCCCCACTGTTACATCACAGGTTAAATGGCAGATGTGAGATACAAACACAGGTAATCAGACTCTAGGGCGCATGTTTATTTTTTTATAATACCTTTGTTGAGATATAATTTACATTGTCTTACAGTTAACCCATTTAAAGTGTGTAGTTCATTATTTCAGTATGAAGAGCCTATACTTTTAACATATGCCACATATATATAGCTACAAATATACATGTCTATATTATTTATGTTTCACTTGTATTCATGGTATATATATTTGTTATGTATGTCATATATGTCTGTGCATATAAGGAGATGTACATGTGTATAAACCTATCGTAAAACCATAGTATTATAGTGGACACTGTGTGTTGTATTAAGGTATGGACTTAATAGTGGAGAGACACTGAAGAACTTCAAACTGGGGAGTGACAAGATCTGATTTGTGATTTACAGGGTGCTGTGAGAATAATCAGCAGTAGGGGGCGGGTTGGACAGATCCAGTAATCAGAGGACCAGATGTACCTATGAGGTCTATGCTTCGTGGTTTAATTCAAAGACATTCCAAAAAGAAAGTCATGATCTTGTTCTACAAGACTTGTGCTCACAGCTCCCATTGCTCTTTTTTCACTCTCAGCCCAAAGGAAACAGGCTTTCCATATGAGAAAGCACAGGATTATGTCAGTCAGGAAAAGCACAAGCGTGGCCAAAATGAGGTCTGGACATAGTGCATTTCTTCCTGCTGAATTGCTTGATGGGAACCTATCAGAGGTCAGAGCACATTTCAGATACTTGTATCCTGGGCTTGTGGAAGAGATGGCACTTAAGCTAACAAAGGAGAGGGCTTATATGAAATCAATATGCAAGGTGCCTATGAGCTATGGAGGAAGGCAATGTGCTTTTCTCCTTTGGCTGTTAAATATGTCTCAGCTGCCAAGGAAAATGAGTTTTCCCCTCGACTTCCTGTCTGTCGCACTGATTGGTTATTGGGGAGTGTTCAGGCTCTAGTGCTTCAACTGTATGTTTAATGAGAGCATCCTTGCATGAACAAGCTCCCCTGGCCTAATTCTTCCTCCCAGGACTCTGAAAATATGTGTCTCCTTAGCAAATTCTGATCAAACGATTTCTAGTGGAGCAATGTAAAGTGCCAGGGAATTGTTTGTATAATGCATGGTCTCTGCTGCCTTTGAGAACTTAGGCTACAGTATGAGATGTGAGAAATGCACCAGAAAAACATATACCCCAAAAGTACCCAGAGAACTGGGGTCAAGTGTGAGAAGTCAGTTTCAGGGAATGTCTATGCTACCACAAATCACAGATGGGCTAATGCACAAGAATTCATGGAATCCTAGAACTGAATGTAAAGTCACCCTTTGCATAGTAGTGTTGAGTTAGATCTGAATATTTGTCGTCATCTTATTTGATTCTCAGAACTACACTAAAACGTACTCAAGATAGGGAGAAAAGAGAAAGGAACTTTCCAAATCTCCATCTTAGAGATTAAGAGACTGAAGCCCTTGGAGGTAAAAAGAGATTGCCCAAGGTTTCTCAGCTAATGTGTGTTTCTGCCCAGATACCATACCTTGACTTGGGCAAAGTATGTCACCCATGCCTCACAGTAACTGTGATCAGACCCTGCTCTGAGTATGATCTTCCCCCAGGCACCCTTGGGGATGATGCAGAAAGTACTAAGACATGGGCTATGATCTCCGAACACTTGCCTGATATTTATGTTGAATGGTGATTTGAAAGCAAGCATCTCCCTTTTTCTGCCGTGGAACCTTTTGTCAGGCTGCTGAAGATCACTTCTCAGAATTGTATTGTTATCCCATTATACAAAATTACCAAACAAAACCAATGTTAGACAGTCATCAATATATAAAAAACAATTTTGTGATGTAGTAACATGTTTTTTTTTTTGGTTACAAACACCTTAAAAGACGTTGTTATAGGCCTCATGATTATCCTCATTTCAAAGTAGTGATGAGCATGAATGATATTTGAGAGGTACACAATTTTATTCTGACATGAAATAATCTGTAATTTCTATTGATGACACAGCCCCATGGAGATAATTACTGCAGATCATTTTCTACATTCTAGTCAAAGGACATCCTAGATTTAATTTAAGGGTTAAGGAAAATAATGATGTGAAATCTGCCCCTTCAAAGCTCTCTGATGCCCTGAGTTCTAACCATGAATCCCAGGTGTCTATAGGCCCCAGGCAAGGTCCCTTACTCTGATGTAAGTGTTTTTGTTGTTGTTCAGTAACTAAGTTTTTGTGAACCTATGGACTGCAGCACACCAGGCCTCCCTGTCTCTCACCATCTCCCAGAGTTCACCCAAGTACATGTCCATTGAATCAGTGATGCCATCCAACCATCTCATCCTCTGCCGCCCTTTTCTCCTTTTGCCTTCAATCTTTCCCAGCATCAGTTTTTTCCAATGAATCAGCTCTTCACATCAGGTGGCCAAAGTGTTGGAACTTCAGCTTCAGCATCAGTCCTTCTAATGAGTATTCAGGGTTGATTTCCCTTAGGATTGACTGGTTTGATCTTCCTGAGTCCAAGGGACTCTCAAGAGTCTTCTCCAGCACCACAAGTCAAAAGCATCAATTCATCTGCATTCAGCCTTCTTTATGGTTCAACTTTCACATCCACACATGACGACTGGAAAAACCATAACTTTGACTATACAGACGTTTGTCATCAAAGTGATGTCTCTGCTTTTTAATATGCTTCTAGGTTTGTCATAGCCTTCCTTCCAAGAGGCAAGTGTCTTCTAATTTCATGGCCACAGTCACCATCTGCAGTGATTTTGGAGCCCAAGAAGAAAATCTATCACAGCTTCTACTTGTCCCCCTTCAATTTGCCATGAAGTCATGGGAACAGATGCCATGCTCTTACTTTTTTAAATGTTGAGTGTTAAGCCCACTTTTTCATGCTTCCCCTTCACCCTCATTAAGAGGCTCTTTTGTTCCTCTTTATTTTCTGCCACTACTGTAGTATCATCTGCATATCTGAAGTAGTTGATATTTCTTCTGGCAATCTTGATTCTAGCTTATAAGTCATCCAACCAGGCATTTCACATGATGTACTCTGCATATAAGTTAAATAATCAGTGACAATATACAGCCTGTCTTTACTCCTTTCCCAATTTTACATCAGTCAGCTTTTCCATGTAATGCTCTAACTGTTACTTCTTGACCCACATACAGATTTCTCAGAAGGAAGGTAAGATGGTCTGGTGTCCCCATATCTTTAAGAGTTTTCCACAGTTTATTGTGATCCACACAGTCAAAGGTTTTCACATATCAATGAAATAGAAGTAGATGTTTTTCTGGAATTTCCTTGCTTTCTCTATGATTCAAGGAATGTTGGCAATTTGATCTCTGGTTCCTCTGCCTTTTCTAAACCCAACTTGTACATTTGGAAGTTATCAATTCAAGTACTGCTGAAGCCTAGCTTGAAGGATTATGAGCATAACCCTACTAGCATGGGAAGTGAGCACAATTGTTCAGTAGTTTGAACATTCTTTAGCACTGCCTTTCTTTGGAACTGGAATGAGAATTGACCTTTTCCAGTGTGGCCACTGCTGGGTTTTCCAAATCTGCTGACATACTGAGTGCAGGACTTTAACACCATCATATTTTAAATAGCTTAGTTGGAATTCCATCACTTCCACTAGCTTTATAGGTGGTAATGCTTCCTTTACACTCCAGGATGTCTGGGTCTAGGTGAGTGACCACATCATCAAGGTTATCTGGATCATCAAGGTCTTTTCTGTACAGCCCTTCTGTATATTCTTGCCACCTCTTCTTAATTATTCTGTCTTTTTTAAGTCTTTACTGTTTCTGTCCTTTATAATGCCCATCTTTGTATGAAATAGTCCTTTGATATCTCCGATTTCCTTAAGGAGATCTCTAGCCTTTCCTATTCTATTGTTTTCCTTTATTTCTTTGCATTGTTCATTGAAGAAGGCCGCCTTATCTCTTCTTGCTATTCTCTGAAACTCTGCATTCAGTTGGGTGTATCTTTCCCTTTCTCCTTGTAAGTACTTAGCAAGCTCTAATGTGCAATCTCTACATTAAGCTGGGGATTCAGCTGGAATATACCAAGAATAAGACATAATTCCAAACTCTGAGATATGTCTATGTCATTTCATGTTTAATATCATGGAGCAGACGAAAAGGCTTCCTTTTGCACATAGAGCTAGCACTATGATTAAATTCTGAGGATGGGATCAGCTTGGAGCTATTAGGAGGAGGATATCACAACACACTGGGACCAAACAGTCATTCTCAACAGGGGTGATTCCCCCGCACACAGTGGAAATGTATATGAATGTCAACAAATATCTTTGATTGTCTCAACTTGAAGTGAAGGAGGTAGGGGCGTTTCTCCTGGCACTTGATGGCTAGAGGACAGGGGTGCTGCTCACCATCCTACAATGCACAGGGCAGCTCCCACAACAAAGAATTATCTGATCCCCAGTAATAACAATACTAGTTTGATAAGCTGTGAACCAGAGTAAAGGTGTACAGAATGCTGAGTGAAGTCCCCTATAAATAAACTTGAATATCTCTTGTTCTCTGCCCTTCATCCTCTCAGAAGATCAGGTGTCCTTCTTTCTGATTTCTCAAGGTTGTAGATAACATTCTTTCCCCCTCCAAAGTGCCTGATAGGAGGCCATACACACAGCAGGTACATAGTGAATGTCAGTCATTGGTAAGGGTGATCTTGCTGTCTTTGTAGCTCGGGGCTTGGCCCTAAAGTAGTGGCAGAAGCAAAGGACTAAAGATGGGAGCTCTACAGGAGATGGCTCTTTGGACTGATGGAGACAGAAGTAACAGGAGTAAGGGTTTGAATTTCTGTCTCTCATTTGGAGCAGTGTGATGCCCTACTTTTGTCTGTGAAGTAAGGATTGGAGCAGCCTGGGCAAGACGTTTCTAATGAGAAGTTCTGTTATTTCTTGATACAGCATGTATTATGCTTGTCGTATAGGATAGATATGCATTCCCTTATTTATATAATCTTAGATGACTGTGGCCATGAGATTAAAAGACGCTTACTCCTTGGAAGGAAAGTTATGACCAACCTAGATAGCATATTCAAAAGCAGAGACATTACTTTGCCAACAAAAGTCCGTCTAGTCAAGGCTACGGTTTTTCCTGTGGTCATGTATGGATGTGAGAGTTGGACTGTGAAGAAGGCTGAGCACCGAAGAATTGATGCTTTTGAACTGTGGTGTTGGAGAAGACTCTTGAGAGTCCCTTGGACTGCAAGGAGATCCAACGAGTCCATTCTGAAGGATATCTGAAGGATATCAGCCCTGGGATTTCTTTGGAAGGAATGATGCTGAAGCTGAAACTCCAGTACTTTGGCGACCTCATGTGAAGAGTTGACTCATTGGAAAAGACCCTGATGCTGGGAGGGATTGGGGGCAGGAGGAGAAGGGGACGACAGAGGATGAGATGGCTGGATGGCATCACTGACTCGATGGACGTGAGTCTGAGTGAACTCCGGGAGTTGGTGATGGACAGGGAGGCATGGCATGCTGTGATTCATGGGGTCGCAAAGAGTCTGACACCACTGAGTGACTGAACTGAACTGAACTGATATATAGTTGGGGCTTCCCTGGTGGTTCAGATGGCAAAGAATCTGCCTTCAACGCAGGCCACTTGGGTTCAATCCCTGGGTTGGGAAGATCCCCTGGAGAAGGGAATGGCAACCTACTCCAGTATTCTTGCCTGCAGAATGGACAGAGGAACCTGACGGGTCCTTGTGGTAGCAAAGAGTCAGACACGACTGAGTGACTATCACATACACAGACATACACGCACATAGTTGAAATAGGCATTAAAAAGGCATTCGTGACTTTACCAGCATTTGTTAAGGATCTCATATGCATTTGTCTCAGCTTTATGTCTTCCCATTTATTATATCACTTGTTTCTAATGCTTCCCCCCTCCCCAATCCCCTTTTCAATGAGAATAAGTGTTGTTTTGTCAGTACAAAAACCTTCTCTTTCCAGGGCAAAGGATAGACTGCACCTGTCATTCCAGGTATTTAAAATGGCAAATACTAAGCCATATATTAGATGGCATGCCTTAAAGACTACTGCAGTAACATTCATAACAGGTCTCATAGTTGGATCTGTTTCTTTAAAATTGTGAGTTGTGCCAAAATCGGTAACATTTCCTTTCCTTCCTTTAGGGATGATTTGGCCCAATCCTGAAATGATTTCTCAAGTTATGATCAGTTGTCTGAAAGGAGGATGGTTCTTGTGGGGTCCCTGGGACTCTGGAAGTCCTTTTCTGTAATGGATTGGAGGGACGTCAGTGTCATCCATTTAGTGAGCCTTCTTGAGCTGTTTCCATTTGTCATGAAAATCTGGAAGGTGTTTTTGCATTGCCTGAGTAAGAAGATTCAGAAAAATGAGACTGGGCTTATTGATATGTTAGTGTCCAGTGTCCCTAAAATTAGACCTTGGAGTGGGACTTCTTGAGAGCTATAAAAACATATAGAGCAAGTTTAGCAGACCTAGATGAAAGCATTGCCTTTCTCTTATGTGTTGAGCTTATTTATCTGGCTTTAATGGGACCTACTTATACAAGGGACAGGTTTTAAAGATTAAAAATAGTTTATTTGATACGGGGAGATAGCTGAATACTACCATTTATCACGAGCTTTGAATTTTGCCATGCAGGTTTAAAAGCTCATTCACCCCTCATTTGGTCTTCATAACCTGAGCCATAGAATGGGCAGTGGGTTATGCTCATTTTATAGATGCAGAACTAAGCCCAGAACAGTAAGTATGGTTTGAAATTCAAGATGAGAGCACCAGTATTCAAACATCTTAGTCAGAACTGGGCTATATAACATGTAATAGAAAAAAATAAATAAATAACCTAACCTTAGGTTAAAAGAACCAAGTTCTAGTAACCACACTACTATAAATTAAAGCTACATTTCTGTTTAATAAAGTATAGAAGCACAATTAGCAATATAGAAAGACTATATCCCGTTAGTTCTAATGAGATGGATGAAACTGGAACCTATTATACAGAGTGAACTAAGCCAGAAAGAAAAACACCAATACAGTATACTAATGCATATATATGGAATTTAGAAAGATGGTAACAATAACCCTATGTACGAGACAGCAAAAGAGACACTGATGTATAGATCAGTCTTATGGACTCTGTGGGAGAGGGAGAGGGTGGGGAGATTTGGGAGAATAGCATTGAAACATGTATAATATCATGTATGAAACGAGTCGCCAGTCCAGGTTCAATGCACAATACTGGATGCTTGGGGCTGGTGCACTGGGACGACCCAGAGGGAGGGTAGGGGAGGGAGGAGGGAGGAGGGTTCAGGATGGGGAACACAGGTATACCTGTGGCAGATTCATTTTGATATTTGGCAAAACTAATACAATATTGTAAAGTTTAAAAATAAAATAAAATTTAAAAAATAAAATAAAATAAAAACCTCCATTCTAAAAAAAAAAACAAATGATGAAATGGCAAGAGCCAAGAATAACTCAGTTCAGTTATCAAAACATAGGTTTTGAAATTCCTTGTAAGTTGAAGATCTAAGGGGGTATCTCTTCAGAATATCATTAGTCAACCTCAGTAGCCTACTTGATAATTTCTCATTTTTTAGCATATATTTCTTGATGTACAGGAGTTCCAATATTTATCTTCCATTATGGATCAGAACTTGGACTAGGGTTCATTTTAAAATAAGAGATAAGAAATCATTGGTATTGGGTATCCTTGAGAGCTTAAAGCTGATAAATATTTGGTTTGAAGGCCTCACTATGACAGCTTCTGTCTTTTCCTTCTTTGTTGTTCACTCAGTAATGTCTGACTCTTTGCAACCCCATGGACTGTGCAACATGCCAGGCTTTCCTGTCCCTCACCATCTCCCAGAGTTTGCTCAAACTCATGTCCACTGAGTCGGTGATGCCATCCAACCATCTCATTCTCTGTCATCCCCTCTCCTCCTACCTTCAGTCTTTCCCAGCATCAGGTCTTTCCCAATGAGTCAGCTCTCCACATCAAGTGGCCAAAGTGTTGAAGCTTCAGCATCAGTCCTTCCAATGAATATTCAGTGTTGATTTCCTTTAGGATTGACTATTTTGATCTCCTTGCATTCCAAGAGACTCTCAAGAGTCTTCTCCAACACGATAGTTCAAAAAACATCAATTCTTTAGCACTCAGCCTTCTTTATAGTCCAACTCTCACATCCCTACATGACTACTGGAGAAACCATAGCTTTGACTATACAGACCATTGTCAGCAAAGTGATGTCTCTGCCTTTTAATACTTTAAGTTTGTCATTGCTTTTCTTTTGAGGAGCAAGCATCTTTTAATTTTATGGCTTTAGTCACCATCTGCAGTGATTTTGGAGCCCAAGAAAATAAAGTCTGTCACTGTTTCCATTGTTTCCCCATCTATTTGCTATCAAGTGATGGGACTGGATGCCATGATCTTTGTTTTTTGAATATTGAGTTTTAAGCCAGTTTTTCAATCACCTCTTTCACCTTCATCAAGAGGCTCTTTAGTTCCTTTTTGTTTACTGCCATAAAGGTGATGTCATCTGCATATCTGAGGTTATTGATATTTCAATAATGTCAGTATTATTTAATTACTTTTCCTTCTACCATTCTAATTACCAAACCACAGAAAGGAAATACCTAGAACATTTTAAGCTTATTACTCAATGAGCAAGCTGCATGGAGACATCACATTTGACTCAGTGAGGAGGTAGAGGGAAGAGATGGATGTTTTTGTGAGTGAACCACAATACAGGTTTTCAATGGAGTCCCTGGAACACAGCCTCCTGGCCTCAGTCAGGTTTCAGTATTGAGAGCTAGTGTGTCCACTTAATTGTGGTGGGATCCGGAGCCAGTCAGCAACGTCACTGAGCCTTTTGTGCTTCCTGAGACAGTCACATTGGGAAATAAGGCATGTAAAGTTTACATTACTGAGCCCAAGCTCACTCTGCTCACCTCCTAACAGGCCAATAATTGAGAAACTTAAGTTGTTGGGGTAAAGAATACTGAGTTTAATTGGAAAGCTAGCAGACTGAGAAGATGCAGGTTAACGTCCAAAAAAACCATTTTCCCTTAGTCCATTTTCGGGCTTCTTTTATACAGAGAGTGGAGAGGCCCACTGTGGCATCAACCAGTGGCTGAGAGGGACTGCTATCACTAGCTAACAGCCACATGCCTGCCCCACCCCTATTACAACTGCAGTTCCTCAGATATATTACTAAGTTCTCAATAAATTAACTAGTTTATCATTTAAAAATTAATTTCCTGTCTCAAAACCTATTTGCTCATCCGCAGATGAAGATGATAATAGTACCTAACTTGTGAGTTGTTTTAATGATTGAATTACATAATACAGTGCAAGTGCCTGGATTCAAGTTAGAGTCAATCACTGTTATTAGAACCTTGAACATTTCTTTTAAGCCAGTAGTTAAATGAATATTGAAAATACTTGTGCAAAGTAATATTTAAAAAAGAAAAATTCTAACTGCCTGATAATGTGTCAACCAGCCCAGACTTGAGAAGTAAAAGCCAAAATAATGCTGATAAAGAAGAACTCTAGCAAAGAAACACAAGAATGATATTCTCTGCCCAATGAGTCACATAATGGGAAAAAATTGGGCCAAGCATGAGATCATAAGGGATCCAAGGATAGCTGCAAATGTTTGGGGCCTAATAAGGAGACAGCAAATAGGAAGAGAACAGCAGGACCACTAAAGAGTGAGTTCATGCTTTGGAAGAATATTTTCACAAGGTTATCCAGCCACCCGTAGAGGGCAATAGAAAGAACTCCTCTGGAAAAATCAGTAAGACCAGAATCATAAAGTCCTTTTCTGCATCTACAGCATGTCATCAGATATAAACAAGTTGATTAGCCCATATAAGCAAATATCACCTTCTATTTCTTAAATTCCAAGGGATAATAAGAGAGAACAGCTAGGAGAATGCAAAAATATAAGAATCCAGGCCAGGACTCTCTTTTTCTGTACAGGGCCAGATAGTAAATATTTTATGTTGCTGGACCATGGGATCTCTGTCACAGCTACTCAACTCAGGTATTGTAATGGGTGAAACTGTTAACAAGCACAAATGCCAAGACTGAAAAATCTCTCTGTAGACTGTGGGAGAAGTGGAAGCTTTGGCATGTTTAACACAGAATCTCAGCATTTTTGCAGTGCCTGACACACAATAAATGATGGGCGAATGGCCATCTACTGGGCCATTCACCCATCATTTATTGGACGAATTGACAGTGGCGGTGGTTTATGTTTGTTTCTAAATGAGGCCGTCATCATCACAGGCAGCATTTGTTGCATTCTCATTGTATGCCAGGTCCAGTCTGAGCGCTAAACCTGTGTTCACTCTTTGAAGCTTTACAACTACTTGGGAGGTAGATACGATCATAGCCATTGGATATTTGAGGTATGGTGCACTATCTTATTAGATTCTCAACCTTAAATTAGTCAGTTATGTTCAGTTCCTGTGCTCCTTTCATAAAAGTGTTTATGAGAATGAAAAAGTATATGACAGTCTTCACAAACTGCAAAGTGATATTCAAACATGAAGTCATTGTTTTTTCAACCCAGATCTTATAAGCATGCACAGGTGAGATGGTGCAGGATAAGAAGGCTTGACCCTTGGCGTGTATTGACCCAATTGTGAACAAATTGGAAAACACTAGGGCAAATTGTGGGGGTCTGTAGAGATTATTACTGATGCTCACCATTGTCATCTCTGGTACCTAGAACATTGCCTAACCCATAAAGCAGGCACTACATAAATATCAACTGAAGGGAGAAATGATGGTACAACCAAACAGAGGAAAAAAGGAAAGAAAAATTCACCTGCACCAGACCAGGAAGGACACTCTATCCATAAGATATTCTGGGTGTTAATAGGTTCTCCCTGAGCGTGGGATATAGATCACAGTATAAAATGAGGGGAAATGCCTGACCTATTTACTATTGCCTCGAAAGCTGGAACATTTTCATAGTGCATCAGAAAGGCATTTTTTAGGACAACTTGGTAATTCATCTTTATTTTCTTGTATACACAATGCATTCTGTTTAAAAAGAGATACTAATGTATTTACGTTAAAGCATATGGATTTACAGCCTGGGATAAAATATATTCATAGATAGTGTACCTTAATCCTGTTTAGGGAAAAGGAAGAGTCAACTGGAATCAGATTAGTATTGATGAACTGTCACTTGGATTGACAAAGCAGTACACAATACACTTAGCAAATACCCAAATGGAGCTATAAAGCTCCACAGATTTGGGTTTTGACACCTGCTTTTTTTTTTTCTTTCTTCTTTAGAAGGAAATCAGTAGTACGTGTAAGAACATACTCTTTGACTGATTCAGATCTCATAGACACCAGTTTGTTTGTTTTCTTACTGTGTGACATTGGCACTGTTTTTAGGAGTAGAGGAAAAAGCTCACAAAATAGACTTGCCCCTGAATTGTTAAACAGAGAGAGATGTAAAGGCATCTTATACCAGGTCACACGGGAAGGACATTTTCAAGCATACTCACTTTCACAACTCTTGTCTAGTAGTGAAAATTGACTGGCTTTGTTGCCCTGTGGATTTCCATTTAATGTTGAGCAGGCATTTGCAGTATAGAAATGACAATCTCTCTCTAAAGATAGACTTGTTTGTGGGCTCCAGAGAGCAGTTCTCCTCTCTTTAGTGGTGTGGCTTATTAGGGACAGTCATAAAATTGACTCCCCCACCCCATGAGGAAAATAATGCATTATTCAAGGTGCTTCCAATTGTAGGTGAGAGAAAACAAAATTAACCTAGCTTAAAGAAAAGATTTTTTTAAAAAATACAAAAGATGGGAATGTGGTCACTCAGTAGATAGTTGAAAATTTCAGATAAGACAGACTCTGGTGCTTTTACCATCTGTTCCCCTGCAGAGATTTCCTTCAGGCAGCTCCTTACTGGACATCATCTCAGAAAGAATGAGACAGGAACACTGTTCTCTAAGCAGCCCCAGCAACCCCTTGAAAAGAACTTATTGGCCCTGTTTGTGTCACATGGTCTTACGGCAAAGGCTCTTTCTGGAGTATGAGATATTCTGATTGGCCAGCCTGGATCACATTCCCTTCTGTAAGTGTGTAAGTGGTGGGGAAGACTGTGTGATTATCAACCCTAGTTGGTTTCCCCAAAGCAAATAATTGTTCTAATATCAAAGTAAAGTGAGGAAGTGTTAAACAGGAAAAGATATCATCACCCTTCACCTCTCACCTTGGTCATAGGCAGATGTAGTGTCTTCTTCTGAAGTTCTTTTTCCAGACTTTGTTTCTTGCTAAGTCTCAAAAATTATTAATGATAAAGAACACAATTGAAGTTGCCCTCTTTTTACTCACCTTTTTTCTATAGCTATATTTCCTAATCTAAGTTGAATGCCAAGCCAAGGTTTGATACCTGTTATGAAACATTAGAAGCAAAGGGGAATGGAAACTCAAGACTATGACAGTTGCACTGACTCTGGTTTACTGTTGAAAAGTAAGGGAACTGAAAAGCCTCCACTTCCATTCACTGAAGAGCTGCCTACTTGTGGTATTTTCTCTTTGAAGAGGCTAAGCTCTTAAGACTCACTTGAGGCTACTTATCCACGTTGTCAAGTATAATGAAATCAACAGGGAAGCTTCCAGAATGCAGGTGTTTCCCCTGCCCGTTGGGGCCATGTGACCTCTTTTTTTCTCTGCTCTGTCACATTTTCTCATTGAGATGCTACTTCTTATGTACCTTTCAACATGACTGCCAGCCCCAACCATGTTTTATTTATTTAGTTATTCAGGCTGTGCTGGGTCTTCATTGCAGCGTGCAGGCTTCTCACTGCCGTGGCTTCTCTTGTCACAGAGTGCAGGCTCTAGGCCCATAGGCTTCAAGTAACTGCTGCCCGTGGGCTCTAGGGCATGGGCTCAGTAGCTGTGGTGCACAGGCTTAGTTGGCCCATGCTATGTGGGATATTCCTGGACTAGGGATCAAACCCTTGCCCCCTCCATTGGCAGGAGGATTTTCAACTACTGGATCACCAGGGAAGTCCCCAACCACATTTTTGATGGTTAAAATGTAAGCTGTTTGTCTCAATTTTTATCCCAGCTCTGTTTTAACTATTTGTAACAGTGGGTAACTTATTACTTAACCTGCCTTTAGTCAGTATTTCTCAACTCATATGGTTACCAGGAAAATGATAGAGACTATATCTGTAAAAGCAGAAAATGTTAGTTGTCTTGTATCTGTCACTCACCTACATTACTCACTGTGTTGATAAGTTTCAGTTCTCAAACTAGAATCTGACTGGCAGGTGTGGCCAGGTAGCAACGCAAATTTAAGAGCACCAAGGTGACCCTTCAGCTGAGAAGTAGTTATGAGTAGAATGTGCATAACTG
Source organism: Bos taurus (assembly GCF_002263795.3). Taxonomy (NCBI): domain Eukaryota; kingdom Metazoa; phylum Chordata; class Mammalia; order Artiodactyla; family Bovidae; genus Bos; species Bos taurus. Next base: position 67,887,767 of record NC_037334.1, read on the forward strand.
GACATTACTACTCTGGGGTGGTCTGTGTCTAGAGGAGGATATGTGGGGAGTATGACTTATAATTCTCAAACTCATGGTGGAAGGAATAACAGGTTCAGCAAGGAGTTAAGAACCTGGGCTCCGTAGCCACATTTGCCTGAGTTCAGATTCTGGTTGCCACACTCACCCTCTGTGAATCCCTTCTGCCCCTCACTTTTGTCATCTAAAAATTGGGACATGATATTGTGTACCTCATTGAGATACTGTGAAAATTAAATGAGTTACTCCAAGTGAAGTACTTGGAGAAATGCCTGGCAAATAATAAGCACTTAATAGATGTCAGCACTTGATATGATTTTTATTCTGTAAACGTGACTCTTAACTCCTATGATGGTCTGGTATGAAATTTCATCCCCATCATTACTGGGTTGCTCAGGAATGGGAAAGAACATGTGGCATCAAGAAAATATGAACAAGCATACTAATTTTTGGTCCATTAAGATCGTATCTGATATTTTCATTTTCCTGGCCCATGTGGTCAATGAAAGTATGTCAACTCTCAACTTTCATGTCGTACAGAGAGTCAAGGAATCTTTGCTGATGCTCTGGGCCTCTGTGCAGGGAGTCATGTCTTCATGACACAGCTGAGGAGCGTGACACTGCTGTCCCTTCTGAGAGTCTGTCACTTCCCAAGGGGTGACTCTTGACTTCAAAGGATCTTAGATCTCTTGGTTCTTATAAACCAAGGGCAAAATTCGCCTCTCCCTTTGGCTTCCTTCAAAAGCACTCCTCTCTTTCCTCCTCACCTATAGGATAACCAGCATGCTATCTCACTAAGTTTAGGCCTTTAGAAGGAACAGGGTTGCTGATGATTGAAGACAGCTCTGCCTTCTTTTTTTTCAATATTTAATCAATTTTATTACTTATTTTTGTGTCAGTTTTTTGGGGGTATAATTGCTTTACAATATTGTGTTAGTTTCTGCTTACAACAAAGTGAAATACCCATAATTTTATATACACACACACACACACACACGACCCCATGGACTGTAGCCTATCAGGCTCCTCCGTCCATGGGATTTTCCAGGCAAGAGTGCTGGAGTGGATTGCCATTTCCTTCTCCAGGGGATCTTCCCAACCCAGGAATCGAACCCGGGTCTCCCGCATTGCAGGCAGACGCTTTACCGTCTAAGCCATCAGGGAAGCCCATATATCCCCTTCAGAGAAGGCAATGGCACCCAACTCCAGTACTCTTGCCTGGAAAATCCCATGGACAGAGGAGCCTGGTAGGCTGCAGTCCATGCGGTGGCTAAGAGTCAGACACGACTGAGTGACTTCACTCTCACTTTTCACTTTCATGCATTGGAGAAGGAAATGGCAACCCACTCCAGTGTTCTTGCCTGGAGAATCCCAGGGATGGGGGAGCCTGGTGGGCTGCCGTCTATGGGTTGCACAGAGTTGGACACGATTGAAGCGACTTAGCAGCAGCAGCAGCAGCAGCAGCATATCCCCTTCCTCCTGAACCTCACTCCTACGCCCCATCCCACCCCTCTAGGGCACCACAGAGCACCAAGCTGAGCCCCCTGTGCTATACAACTGCTCCCCACCAGCTGTCTGTTTTACATATGGAAGTGTGTATATGTCAATGCTACTCTTTCAATTCACCCCACCCTCCCCTTCCCCCACTGTGCCCACATATCTGTTCTTTACGTCTGTGTCACTATTTCAAGGCAGCTCTGCCTTTAATCCATTGAAAACCTTCCATCATGAAACTCAAAAGCATTTTGCTAAGTTAAAGTCAAACCTCACACTCTCTACTGAATGATTCCATTTGTATGACATTCTAGAAAAGTTAACACTACGAGGTCCAAGAACAGTGGGAGCCGGTACTTAGGACTTGAAAGAAAATTGACTCCAAAAAGGGAGCTCAAAGGGGTTTAGAGTGAAGAGATTGTACTGTATTTGCATTTGGCGGTTCATACAGGACTCTATGTCTTACAACTCATAAAGCTATATTCCGCAAAGAATGTGCCATGCTGTGCCAAGTCGCTTTAGTCGTGTCCCACCCTATGTGACCCTATGGACTGTAGCCTGCCGGGCTTCTCTGTCCATGGGATTCTCCAGGCAAGAATCCTGGAGTGGGTTGCCATTTCCTTTTGCAGGGGATCCTCCTGACCCATTGATCCAACCTGCATCTCTTAAGTCTCCTGCTTTGGCAGGCAGATTCTTTACCACTAGCGCCACCTGGGTAGTCCACTACAAAGAATGCATTTTACTTTGTGGAAAGAAACAGGAAAACTATGCAAAGGGCCTAACTTTTTGCTTGGAATGGAGGGAAGACAAAAATACGGGGATAGTGAACATAAATCAGTACTTTAAAAAAGTTATCAAGCCACAGACAAAGCTAAAGAGATGGAGTATGCCTGATCACATCATGTTAAAAAGTTGGGCTTCCAGTCGAAGGAAACAGGAACTCATTAAAGGGTGTAAATCAGACAAGAAGACTGCCACAGGTGGGCTCTGGGAAGCTGTGCTGAAAGCAGTTAATTGAAGAGGTTACAAGAGAGAGTTCTTACAGAGTTGGTAGCAGGCTGTCCCACTGAGACCATGTAACCATTTGCTTTCCTGGACAAAAACCTGTAAGGCTGTCACAGTACAGTATAGCTGATACTGACCAGTTCATGCCTCTCCCCTCTAGAAGCTTCTTTTTCACTCTGCAACTTTCCCTGCTTAAGTGAAATTAAATCCAAAGCATTTAAGTTTGCTTGTACCTACTTGTCTAGAAAAGCACAGAGACCCCTACAATGTGGTTCTTGACTTTAAGTACCTTACATTGTTATGAAGGGAAAACACGTTCAGCAAACCATCTCACAAGATGGAGGGAAAGGAGCACCACCCCAGATATTAGTTGTGGACTTTGGAGGCACAAAAGAAGCTGCAGTTAGTGATAACTGAGAGAGGACCTGGGAAAGCTTCACTATGGAGAATGGCACTGGAGCTAGGCCTTAAAGGATGTGATACACTGAAAAAGAGAGATGGGTACTTTCTGGCTGAGAACAACATGAGCAAAGGCAAGCAAGTGGGAAAACACAACCCCACCCAGCAATCTGATACTTCAGTATAGTATGAAGGGACAGTAACAGCAGTTTCCAACTTTTGATCATTTGGTGTAGGAAATGAAAATAGAAACTTAGGTGAAGAGTCTGCCTCTGAAAGGGTCAATTGTCTTCTCCTCTCTGCTCAGTCTCAAGTAAAATGGTAGTGAACCTTAGGAAGAGATGAACAACAGGATTCTTGTAGGGTGACTCAAACAAATAATAAGTAGGCACTTCTTTTTCTCCCTTAAGAAGTCTGATAGCAGACGGTTGCTGGTGGCTTAATCGTCTGACAACATATCTGAAATCCTATCTGTCTTTGTCTCATGGTAGGAAGATGGTTACCACTCCAGATATTATGTTGATGTTCAGGTAGACAGAATGAAACCAGCAACATTTTGTATCTTCCTATTAGGGCAGTAAAAGCTTGCCCAGTGCCTTACTCTAGTAGATTTCTACCTACGTCTCATTCGATAAAATCATGCCGTGGCCACCCCTTGCTTCAAGTGAGTCTGAGAAAGTGATTATTTAGCTGAGCATTTTGTTACCATGAAATACTAGTATTTTTGTTGTCAGGGAAAAACAGATGTTGATAAAGTAACATGCTGGCCATATTAGGGATAAATTCAGTGGATAAGGTAAAAGTCACACAGAAAATATTACCATTTAAGTCACCTGTAAAATCTGTTGATTTTGAGGCCTTCATTTTATGTTATATTCTGAAATTTAATCATTCAAGTGTTTTAATACTTTCAAACGTTCAGTACTTTCATTATGATTTCTACTCGCTGGTTTCACTTTTCAGGTCATTATCTTCTTCATCACCTGAAAATGACTTTATAAGTTTCTCCAATTATTTTTTTAGACAGTGTTTCTTTGTGGTCCTCAATTAGTGTTTCAATTTCCTTCTCCATAGGAAAGCATCACCTCCAGCCTGCTTGGCCACAGGAACAAAGGGTTCATCTACTCTTTCAGTGACTGGGAAACCCTTAAAATCATGTGCATGTTGTTCTCTTAGGTCTCACCAGCCTCCATTACCTCTTGGAGTCACAATTGCTCTCACACTGTGAGAGACACTTGAGAACTAAGACTGAGAGGAAGCAGTGTTTTCAAGGCTCCCTTCTTATCCTATTCCCAAGTAGAAGGGCAGGCTTTTCTTAGCTTGGTCACACATTTCATATCCATCTCTCCCTTTTTCTCTGCACTGGTGGCCTGATTCTGGACACCTGCCCCACAGAGACCCGGAGGTAGCTATGAGTGGAATGCCACATTCATCCCATTCATGGGACACATACTGTATTATTTCTGAGAGCCAAGGAGTCTCTGTCATTCCCAACTCTGCTTTTCATGTCAAACATCTGTTGCCAGTAATCTGTTGTTCATATACTGTCCTGACTCTGAGGATGCCTTATTCCAGTGTTCCATCAATGCAATACAAAGCCAGTGTGTTGAAGTTATTTGTTTCATTGTGTGGTTTTATTTACTATCAACAATAATGTAGTCATGAGAAACTGAAATGAGGTTGCTTGCTGCTTGAATGCTCCCTTTTAGTTTTTCCAATTTTGGCTTAATGATACACCAAGCATGAGTTCTGGTCTGTTGGTTTCTAGAGTAGAGTTTGTTTAATTAAACTACTTGTCTCTTCATATCTTGCCAGAATATTTTTTATACATGAATCTTAAATCGCTCCGTGGTTTCACGTTCTACACAGTTATTTAAAGTGTTCACCTTGATGGTATGGTTTGTTCAGTTACACTGCTAGAATATTTGAAAGGAAACACATCTCATTCTTCTCTGTTGTTAAGATTCAAATTATTCAGTGTTTTTTGATCATTCTGGCCTATTGTTTTCATCAATATCAACTATTCTAATACATAATAATGTCTACCATTTTTTGAGCACTTTAATATACTAGGCGCACATAGCACTATATATTTAGAGAGAGAATATATATAATGAGAATATATATATGTATATTTTAGAGGACAATTCTCTAATACATGTGTTAGATCCTCACAATAGCTTTATGAGAGTAGTAGTATTATCCTTGTTCCTCAAAGCTGGAAACTGAGGCTAGAAGAAACTAAATGAGTTACCCAATATCATATTCCTCTTCACAATCTTCCTGTGCAATCCTGAACTTGTTACATTCTACTTTCAATGTGCATACCTGTTAAAATCTCCAACCTAGATGAACCCAAATATCCACATTCTGCTTGCTCACATCAAAGCAGTTGAGGAAATTCCCCTCAGCCTGTGCCATAAAACAGACCTGAAAGTGGAAAAGTGAAAGTGTTAGTCGCTCAGTTGTGTCTGACTCTGTGTGACCCCATGGACCGGGGCCCAGCAGGCTCCTCTGTCCATGAAATTCTCCGTGCAAGAGTACAGGAGTGGGTAATCATTCCCTTCTCCAGGGGATTCGGCCCCTATCAATTTTGGTTACTAACCATCAGATCAGATCAGTCGCTTAGTCATGTCCAACTCTTTACGACCCCATGAATCGCAGCACGCCAGGCCTCCCTGTCCATCACCAACTCCCAGAGTTCACTGAGACTCATGTCCATTGAGTCAGTGATACCATCCAGCCATCTCATCCTCTGGCGTCCCCTTCTCCTCCTGCCCCCAATCCCTCCCAGCATCAGAGTCTTTTCCAATGAGTCAACTCTTCGCATGAGGTGGCCAAAGTACTGGAGTTTCAGCTTCAGCATCATTCCTTCCAAAGAAATCCCAGGGCTGATCTCCTTCAGAATGGACTGGTTGGATCTCCTTGCAGTCCAAGAGACTCTCAAGACTCTTCTCCAACACCACAGTTCAAAAGCATCAATTCTTTGGCACTCAGCCTTCTTCACAGTCCAACTGTCACATCCATACATGACCACAGGAAAAACCATAGCCTTGACTAGACAAACCTTTGTTGGCAAAGTAATGTCTCTGCTTTTGGATATGCTATCTAGGTTGGTCATAGCTTTCCTTCCAAGGAGTAAGCGTCTTTTAATTTCATGGCTGCAGTCACCATCTGCAGTGATTTTGGAGCCCAGAAAAATAAAGTCTGACACTGTTTCCACTGTTTCCCCATCTATTTCCCATGAAGTGATGGAACCAGATGCCATGATCTTCATTTTCTGAATGTTGAGCTTTAAGCCAACTTTTTCACTCTCCACTTTCACTTTTATCAAGAGGCTTTTGAGTTCCTCTTCACTTTCTGCCATAAAGGTGGTGTCATCTGCATATCTGAGGTTATTGATATTTTTCCCGGCAATCTTGATTCCAGCTTGTGTTTCTTCCAGTCCAGCGTTTCTCATGATGTACTCTGCATATAAGTTAAATAAACAGGGTGACAATATACAGCCTTGAAGTACTCCTTTTCTTATTTGGAACCAGTCTGTTGTTCCATGTCCAGTTCTAACTGTTGCTTCCTGACCATAGCTGCATCTTAATATCCAATATTTAATGCTCAACAGTCTTACTATAATTTTCTTGTCACAAAAGAAGAACTCTTGTTATAACCATTTCTTCTCTTCCAACTTACTCCTCTACCCATAAGAGTCCACCTCAGGCTCTTCATGGAATGTCTCATGTGATGTAAATTGCCCCCATGTTACTAAATTCCATGGACACCGTAATTCCTCTTACCTCTAAGTACCAATTAAGCATCTAGGGTAACTTCTCCCACCTTCTTGGAATACTTGTCACTCTTGACTTCCTATATTACCCCATTTCTGTTTCTCTGGCCAGTTACTTTGTTTCCTTTGATGGCTTATCTTCCCATATCCAAACTTTAAATGTTAGAATCCATTAATAATTCTGACCTTGCCAACTGTTGATATTACTGTAACCATTTCTTCATTAATTTCATCTATTCCCTTGGTTTTCATGATCTTCTGTATCCTATTGATTTTAAGTTTCTATCCCAATGGTTTAGAACTCCACCTTGAGAAATATACCTTGAGCTGTAACAGCTGACTACAAAGACATCTTAATCTGGGAATGCCATAGATACTTTCAACAAAGCCAAAATCAAACTTATGCTTCCCCCTACCAAAACATAGACATGTGTCACTCGTTCATCTCTCATATCACTATGTTCTTTCAGTTCTCCACTTGCTCTCACATTCAGCCTTTCCATTGTTCACTGTGAGTTCTTTAGTGTAGGCCATCATCATTTCTCACCTGGCCTACTGAAATAGTCATCCAACTGATTGTTGTGCTTTTGTTCTTGACCCCCTATCATGCCTTCTATAGAGTATACAGGCTTACCTTGAGGATATTATGGGTTTGGTTCTAGACCACCACAATAAAGAGAATCTCACAATCAAGCTAGTCACACAAATCTTTTGGTTTCCCAGTGCATATAAAAATTATGTTTGCACTATAGTGTAGTCTGTTAAGTGTGCAATACCCTTATATTAACCCACTCCAGTGTTCTTGCCTGGAGAATCCCAGGGATGGGGGAGCCTGGTGGGCTGCCATCTATGGGGTCGCACAGAGTCGGACGTGACTGAAGTGACTTAGAAGCAGCAGCAGCAGCAGCCTTATATTAAAAAGTACACATACCTTAATTTAAAAATACTTGATTGCTAAGGAAAAAAACACTCACCATCGTCTGAGCTTTCATTGAGTCACGATCTTTTTGCTGGTGGAGAGTCTTGCCTCCGTGCCAATGGCTTCTGACTGCTCAGGGTGGTGGTTGCTGAATGCTGGGGTGGCTATGGCAATTTCTTAACAATGAAGTTTGCCACAATGATTGACTCTTCCTTTCATGAATGATTTCTTTGTAGCACGCAGTGCTGTTTGATAGCATTTTATCCACAGTAAAATTTATTCAAAAATTGGAATCAATACTCTAAAAACCTGCCACTGCTTTATCAACTAAATTTATATAATAGTCTAAGTCCTATGTTACCATCAGATTAATCTTCACAACATCTTTACCAGGAGCAAATCTCATCTCAAGAAACTACTTTCTGGGACTTCCCTGGCCATCCAGTGGTTAAGACTCTGCTTCCATTGTGAGGGGTGCAAGTTCGATACCTGGTTATGGAACTAAGATCCCAAATGCGACATGGCAAGGCTGACAAAAGAAGAATAGAAACTTTCTTTGTTCATCTATAAGAAACAACTCCTCATCCATTAACATTTTATCATAAAGTTGCAGTAGTTCAGTCACATATTCCAGTTTCACTTCCAATTCTAGTTTTCTTACTGTTTTTTACATCTGCTTCCAGTGAAGTCTTGAACACTTCAAAGTCATCCATGAGAGTTAGAATAAGTTTCTTCAAATCCCTATTAAAACTGATATTTTGATCTCTTCCCATGAATGTTCTTTTTTTTTTTTTCTCTCTTTCTAATATGTGCATCATTTTATTTTATTTTTTTAATTTTATTTTATTTTTAAACTTTACAATATTGTATTAGTTTTGCCAAATATCGAAATGAATCCACCACAGGTATACCTGTGTTCCCCATCCTGAACCCTCCTCCCTCCTCCCTCCCCTACCCTCCCTCTGGGTTGTCCCAGTGCACCAACCCCAAGCATCCAGTACCGTGCATCGAACCTGGACTGGCGACTCGTTTCATACATGATATTATACATGTTTCAATGCTATTCTCCCAAATCTCCCCACCCTCTCCCTCTCCCACAGAGTCCATAAGACTGATCTATACATCGGTGTCTCTTTTGCTGTCTCGTACACAAGGTTATTGTTACCATCTTTCTAAATTCCATATATATGCGTTAGTATACTGTATTGGTGTTTTTCTTTCTGGCTTCCCATGAATGTTCTTAATGGCATTTAAAATGGTGAATTCTTTCCACAATTTTTAAATTTATTTTGCTCAGATCCATCAGAGGAATCACTCTTTCTGGCAGCTATAATCTTAAGATAGATAAGACTTGAAAGTCGAAATTATTCCTTGTTCCATGGGCAACAAAATGGATGCTGTGTTAGCAGGCATAAAAACAACATTCATCTCATTGTACATCTCCATCAGAAGTCTTTGGTGACCAGTTGCATTGCCAATGAGCCTTAATATTTTGAAAGGACTATTTCCGAGATTTTTTTCCTGAGCAGTAGATCTCAGCAGTGGGCTTAAATGCTCTTCACCCTTTTTTCTGATATCCCTCTTCTAAGCAATCATTTCAGTTCTTTATTCTCCTAATTATACCCCTCCAATGAAATTATAGTATAATAGATAATATATATCTATTATGTATATTTTTACTTTATTCTTGAATGGATTAAGATTCATTTTGGCTCCAGGACCAAATTTTGTATCTTTGGGAACTACATTACCCTCATTGAGAATGGTTTATACTAATTTTTATGAAAAATCAATTTAAATTTGTTCTTGAATATCTTTCTAACTATAATAATACTACATAAAAGGGCAGAGATCAAAGCTTCACAGTGAATATTGCTTTAGCATTGTGACACACACATAGTACATAATTGTTTACTATTTATAGACAACAAATATTGCAATGCTTAGAGTGGCTATAGATTTTGTATTTTTTGATTCCATAAAGAAGAAAGTCTGAATCTGTTTTTCCCACCAACCCATTTAGGGAGTAGGCCCTCTATAAATATTTGTTGAATTAATTAATTATCTGTACTTTTAGGTTAGGCAAATCTGTCCTGATTCCTAAAAATAATGTATTTGGTGCATATCCTGGAAACAACTTGTAATGACCACAAATGTTTCATGTTAGCAGTTTATTAAATGCCACCAGCATCCAGGGAGACACAATGGGATTAAGTTATTATTTCAAGTGACTTTTTTCACTCAAAGTTACTGCCTTGCGTCTGTCTGTTGCTCATGTGTGGGATGGCTTTCAGAAATTGACAGCCTCATTCAGTGGTTAATCCTGAAATTTGTGAAGACTCTACTATCTCATTCATTACTTGATTCACTTTAAACTGTTGATTAAACATAACCCAACTCACTCCTTGAAAAGAATTTTTCACTGAATAATACTATTAAGAGAAAGTCAAACCTTCATGATAGGAACTAAATACAAAAGCACTGTTTCTGTGGAAAATTCTAAGGAATTTCCGGTGATCATTTCTCCCACAATTCACTCTCTTATACATACCTTGGGTAATATGCTGTGGAGAAGATTGGTTTTCAGGAAAAATGGGTCTCACTCAGACATTATAGAATTAAGTATCAAAGTGTAACCATGTCACGAGCCTGGGCTTACAGAGGCAAAAACCATTATCTTGTGTATTTTAGGAAGATTTTAAGCAATAGGAGGCATATGATCATGTGTTCAGCTAAAACGTTAGAGTAACCAGAAAATTATCTTTCACAGAAGACTATGTTCATTATTCAAAGAATTATTACATTATTCATAGTTTTCTTTTAGTGCTTATAAGCTCTATAAGAGACTTAAATTTTTCTTTGTCACGTTACCTGTACCTCCACAGGAAAAATACAGTTGGATGCAGAGCAACTTCTGTTATTGAGTAAAGGCAATTGCTATTACAGTTAACATATCAAATGTCAAAGAAGCTAGATTTTATTGGAGAAGTGTGAGGTTGCCTTGGGCACAGCTGGCTTTGGGTATTAATTACTTGGCTCTGACCACAATTTCAGCTGTTCCATTGGGCCCTGTGGTCATCCTGTCTCCCTCTTATCCAGCACCTCACTAGATCCCATTGGTTTTCCTCTCAACATATCTCCTAACTCATCCGCACTTCTCCACCTGACTGCCAGTTCTTTAGTGCCGCCTGTTATCATGTCTGCCCTGCTTTGCCTCATATACCTTTGCCCTCCACAAGTGTCTTTTCCACAATACAGTGTCTCAGACAGCTCAGGCTGTTAAAACAGATACCAGAGACTGGGTGGCTTAAACAGCAAGACATTTATTTCTCACTGCTCTGAAGGCTGGGAGGGCTGAAACCAGGGTACCAGCATGGTTGAGTTCTGGTGAGGGTTACAGTTGGAGCATGTGACTTTTAGGGGGACACAAATATGCCGACCATAAAATGCTGCCACCACAATCTTTGAAAAATGCCAACTTGCTCAGGTCTGCTTGATACTTTCACCATGAGACATCCCCATTTCATATATATTTGGCCACCATATCACCATAAAATCTATATATAATATATAAAATGTATGTACATTATATATTTTAAAATATACATTTACACACACACACATACATAGATATATATACCTTCACCATGGCTCTGCATTATCTGAGCCAACCTGTCTCTCCAGTGTCATTCCACACTGCTCACCTGTGATAAATATGGGCTGGTGACACCAATCTTCCTTACTGACCTCAGCTTCCCTACCCTACCATGTTTGTGTAATCTTTTCCCTCTCTTGACTAGGTCATTACTAAACACTTAAATATCAGCAAAACTTCCCCTTTTCCGGGAAACACACCTGCCAGACCAACCTGTGGCTCCAGGTTCTTTACTTTCAAAGACATGTTTCATTTTCCTTTCAAGTCATTTATCAGCATTTGTTACTAGTATATTTTATTTCTGAGATTATTTAATTACTGATTTTTAAACTCACCATTGTATCCTCCTGGAATATACTACATTCTATTGGTCTATAAGCTCCATGTCTCTCTAGTTCACCTCTACAGTGCCCTGCTCAATACATATTTGTTAAATACATTTAAGTTTGGGCTTATCAAGCCTACCCACCCTGCCCCTCTGGGCCATTGGGTTCATCCAACAAGGTTACCTAAAGGTTTGTAAAATAGCAGGACTGGAGGTGGCCTCATCTAGTCACCACCCCTACTTTGTATAACAAATGGGGAAACAACACCTAAGGCTAAATTGCCAAAGGTCAGCTATAAGCTTATGGAGAATCAGGTCTTTGGTTTCCCAGTTCTCAGTTATTTCAAGAAATCACATCATCCTTTCTCCTTTCTCCTATTTTCTTATCACCATTTTTTTGGACTGACATTCTTTCTCTGTTTTATAATCTAGTATTGGTATAAAAGTAGAACCTTATTTTATCAGGTAAAATATGGCTATTATTAAGGACTGTCAATCAGGATATATCTATCCAAGCAACAGGAATTGGAAAACTTAGGACAGTTTGACTTCAAACAGTGATCATCAGATATTTTAACTCATATATGGAACCTGTTGAACATTTTAGCTCCATGGTTTTAACAAAAAGATGATTTTCAGTCTATTTTCATTAATACAAAAGCATTCATCATAATTATGTCCGTATTAAAGAATGTATATCAAGAAGGAATTTAGGAGAGCAAACCCATTCAGCTTGTTTAATTCCTTCATCAGTTTTCCAACAGTATTCATAAACCATGTCTGCCCATTTTAAAAGTCTTTCTTGGAATCGGTACCTGTAACAGTAGTCCTTTTCCATGTACAACAAAAAAGTTGATTTGTCATATATTTCTTGATCTCCAATGTTACTAATTATATCTTCTATCATTATAATTTTTTCTTTCGTGTCTCACATTTCTCTCAAGTCCAATTTTCTGCAATCTAAATTTTTCTTCTAATATTTAATCCATGGCTGTTTTCAGCATGTACGATTTAGGCATTTTAATGTTTATTATTTTTATAAAATTGAATTTGCTTTAGATCAATAAAAAGTTACAAACCAGGTTTTTATTTTAGTTAGTCTCATCTACAATAAATTTTGCTCTCTACCATTTATCTCTTACGATCTATTTTCTGGTGATTATTTCTACTAATTAATTGCAGTTTAAATTGGACAAATGTCTCTCTCCTTTAATTTGCCTTTTTCCTTAAATACGGAGATATTTTTAGCATTTCTCTTTGGTATTCCATTCCAGGGCTGGGCACACTGGTAAAAAATCCACCTGCCAATGCAGGAGACAGAGATACTTAGATTCGATCACTGGTCTGGGAAGATACCCTGGAGAAGGGAATGGCAACCCACTCCAATATTCTTGCCTTGAGAATTCCATGGACAGAGGAGACTGACAGGCTACGGTCCATAGCGTTGCAAAGAGTTAGACACAACTGAGCTCGCGCACACGCACACACACACACACACACACTCTCTCTCTCTCTCTCCCAGGGTTGCTCTGTTTTCCTGGTAGGAAATGAAGGTGATTAAAGACAGTCTTCTGTTTAGATTAGATTGTTACCTTATAAAATTTTCAATTTGGGGAGAAAACAGTTTAGCTCTGACACTTCTTATCCCACCCCTCATTTTATAGTGAAGGAAAATAAGGGCCACAGAGGGTTATGTGATTTCCCAGCATTACAGAGATAGGACTGGATTTCAGGTTTCTTGACATACAGAACACTTTGAGGGAAAAGCATGACTAAACTTGGCTCTGAACTTAAGTATACTTTCCAGAGAAGGGAAGCTGGCTTTTTTGTTACTATGGCAACAAAGTGCATTAGAGACTTTTTTTTTTTTTTTGGTGAGTTTACCCCCTACCTGTGCTAGTAGGAAAAAAGAGCCACTGAGCTGATCTTTATGATGATTCAAAACACTTTAGAAAGATCCTGTCACATGCTCTATAAGTTCCTGATTGATTGTGTGGAATTAAGTTATTGGGCAGAGAACCAGCTAATGGAAACACATTGATGAAATCATTTTTGAGGGATATTAAATGGAACTTAAAATAAAACTGAAATGTATAATAGGCTCCAGTTTCATCCACCTCATTAGAACTGATTCAAATGTATTCTTTTTAATGGCTGAGTAATACTCCATTATGTATATGTACCACAGCTTTCTTATCCATTCATCTGCTGATGGACATCTAGGTTGCTTCCATGTCTTGGCTATTATAAACAGTGCTGCGATGAACATTGGGGTACACGTGTCTCTTTCCCTTCTGGTTTTCTCAGTGTGTATGCCCAGCAGTGGGATTGCTGGATCATAAGGCAGTTCTATTTCCAGTTTTTTAAGGAATCTCCACACTGTTCTCCATAGTGGCTGTACTAGTTTGCATTCCCACCAACAGTGTAAGAGGGTTCCCTTTTCTCCACACCCTCTCCAGCATTTATTATTTGTAGACTTTTGGATCGCAGCCATTCTGACTGGTGTGAAATGGTACCTCATAGTGGTTTTGATTTGCATTTCTCTGATAATGAGTGATGTTGAGCATCTTTTCATGTGTTTGTTAGCCATCTGTATGTCTTTTTTGGAGAAATGTCTATTTAGTTCTTTGGCCCATTTTTTGATTGGGTCGTTTATTTTTCTGGAGTTGAGCTGTAGGAGTTGCTTGTATATTTTTGAGATTAGTTGTTTGTCGGTTGCTTCATTTGCTATTATTTTCTCCCATTCTGAAGGCTGTCTTTTCACCTTGCTAATAGTTTCCTTTGATGTGCAGAAGCTTTTAAGGTTAATTAGGTCCCATTTGTTTATTTTTGCTTTTATTTCCATTAAGCCAGAAGGAAAAACATAAATACAGTATACTAACGCATATATATGGAATTTAGAAAGATGGTAACAATAACCCGGTGTACGAGACAGCAAAAGAGACACTGATGTATAGAACAGTCTTATGGACTCTGTGGGAGAGGGAGAGGGTGGGAAGATTTGGGAGAATGGCAATGAAACATGTAAAATATCATGTAGGAAACGAGTTGCCAGTCCAGATTCGATGCATGATGCTGGATGCTTGGGGCTGGTGCACTGGGACGACCCTGAGGGATGGTATGGGGAGGGAGGAGGGAGGAGGGTTCGGGATGGGGAACACATGTATACCTGTGGCGGATTCATTTTGATATTTGGCAAAACTAATACAATTATGTAAAGTTTAAAAATAAAATAAAATTAGAGGGAAAAAAAAATAAAATAAAATCAGCTTGAAAAAAAAAAAAAAAAAAAAAAAAAAAAAAAAAGAAAATAAAACTGAAATGGCTTTATGGATTTTTCACTCAAACTGTTTATGAACATTTATTGCCAGTAAATTATATTGTGTCAAAGAAGGAATCAGTGGGTATGGCTTTAATAGAAACCTTTTTGAAATAATAAAATTGATAATACTTTATTATCTAAGAATGGCTAGAGAGTGGGATGGGGAAATTCCTCCTGATGGATATTGCGGATTGGGAGAGTGAAAAATGGTGTGAAAACAAGAAATTGGATAGGACTTGGGGAAAAAAATGGTCTTTTGGAAATGTGTTATCTCATTTCATTGTACATGAGAATTATTTTTAGAAGACAAGTGTTAAGGAATTTAGCAGGTGTTACTTGAAACTATAAACATGGGTGTTTTTTCATGTTTCATAAAAGATGTGCAAGTAGAGAGTTACTTAATCTGCTGAATGAGGGTATACAGTAGGGTCAAGGGCATTGGTTTTGGAGCTGAAATGCTGGAATTCAAATCCTGGCTCTCCCTCTTCAAGTGTGACCTAGGAAAATTTCTTGACATCTCTGAATCTCACATTGTAGCTTCATAATAGCAGAAATTAATAGTCCTGCTTTTCCGGGGTTTTTTTGATGATCAAATGAAGACAGTTGCAATTGTTTCTAGGTTTTAGTACATGCTTTAAATTTTCATTTTTAAGAGTCATAGAGGACCCAGATAAGAGGAGGAAAGAATAGGGTTCATGGACATTTTCATAAGAGTAGTATTATTTTATTAACTGTCATCTGATGATTGGAGAAGGCAATGGCACCCCATTCCAGTACTCTTGCCTGGAAAGTCCCATGAACGAAGGAGCCTGGTGGGCTGCAGTCCATGGGGTCCCTAGGAGTCGGACACGACTGAGCGACTTCACTTTCACTTTTCACTTTCATGCCTTGAAGGAGGAAATGGCAACCACTCCAGTGTTCTTGCCTGGAGAATCCCAGGGACGGGGGAGCCCGGTGGACTGCCATCTATGGGGTCGCACAGAGTCGGACACGACTGAAGCAACTTAGCAGCAGCAGCATCTGATGATTGCTATGGACCAGAAATCTCATTTAGTGTCCCAAGATCCCTGGGAGATGAGGGTATTATCAGTATCCCTTCTTTTCAGAGAAGAAAACTGAGTATCAGAGAGATTTATGTCCAAGGTCACTTAGCTAGTGAGAGATCTTGTTACTTCCCCCTGGAAAATCATATACATGAGTCCGTCCTCCAGTGCATATGGGAAATATGGACCCCTGTGGCCGAAGTCCAGCAAAAACAAAATCAAAGGGCATCTGGTTGGATGATGGAAGCTGAAGGAGCTTGAGTGTCATGCCCTTGACTTTGATCCACATCAGAGCCTATGAGTCACCCATCTTCTCCACCTATCAGAGCTTAGCCCCTCTGGGTTTTGCTGGCTTGCCTTCAGTGAGTACCACATTGACTGGCACTAAGAAAACAAGACTCTAGGGCACCATGGCTAAATGTGGGTTCTTTAGTCAGATGCCCAGATGTGAAGCCCAGCTCTAGCACTTACTGGCCATAGGACCACAAGCTAAACATGCCTTTAGCCCCAGTTCTCTTATGTACAGGATAAGCAAGTTTCTTGGTCTGTGAAAGAAAATGCAAGCCTTTAGATTGTATTTTACTTTAAAGAAATATTTATATTTAACCCAAATAGCATTCCTTTATAAGCATACTCTTATTTTAGAGGCATAGTTAAAATGCATTAGGTCACGATTGTGGACATTCATTTAATATGTGAGACATGAGGAGTTTTAGAGCTGTAAACTAGTTCTCTTACAGAAGTGGCAGTACTTACTGAAATGAATCCAGTAGAAGTCTTGGAAATCTAAAGTCAGCTCTGGCTGTATTCTCTATTGGACCTTGCCCCTGCCCACACTGAGCTTAGTCTAGTTGAAGAAATGAGATGAGTGTCTCCAAGGTAGACCCTGAACAGTGTGTGCTCAGTACCTCATGAGTGCTGTAGCCATCTTACAAGTATTTGTTGAGCACCTGCACTGTGCCAGATGATGAAGATATGACACAGAGCAAGACTTGTTCCTAGCCAGGAGTGCAGCAGATGCGACTGCAGTCAGCGAGCTGAGGACCCAGGCTCAGCTGTTCAAAGGAGACCATGTTCTTTCTTTCCACAAACACAGAGAATGAGCATCTGTAAGGTACTGGAAGCGCTATTGTCATACTATATATGTATATTTAGAAGGGTGGCCGAGCTCAGATCCCCCAGCTACAATAGAGGAATTCCTTCTTGAGCCTAGTCCAGCAAGATGTAAGAAGTAAAGTAGCAGATGAAGTTTTGTTACTGTACTTGACAAGTAAATAGGGTCAGCACAAAGTTTGGACGGGATATAAAATTGGCCCAAGCTTTTGAGGTTCATTGTTCATAAGAGCTTGCCATTCTTTGTTTTGGGATTATTGGTCTGAATAAGTCTATGCTACACTATGTGTGTGTGCTTGGCACAGTTGCAGAAGTTGCAACATAGATCTTCTTTGGCTTCAAAGGTCTTATAAAATGATGGGCATGAGAAAGAGGTGAAACATGAGTCTTCACAGCATTCTAGTAAAAATTCAAATGATGAAAGCTGTCCACGGGCAGTGTTCATTGCCATGGGAGTGTGTCAGACAATGATGGCTGATTTAGAAATAAGTAATACTCTTTCTGTTGCAGCTTTCATGGAATTCTTGGTAGAGGAAAAAGAGATTTGAGCTGAAACTAGAGAGTATAGATAATAAATAAATAATTCTCTTCTCCTTATTGAGTCATATAATTGTTCCTTTAAATTACATATATTACATAGAAATATAGACATTTTTAAATAGAGTTCAAATGACTAAGAACTAAGCATCTCTAAGAATGTCAAAGGGAAGTGCCTGTTAACTGCAGTACCAACAGATGAGAGTTGTTCAGTGACAGGCGAGATGGTGCTGAGAGGTTGCTGAGGGCATGGTCTTGGATTTCAGACAGCCCAGAGCCGTCTTCTGATGTGTCAGTCACGGTCCTGTTCTGCAAGCCTGTTTTATCTACTTGGCAGCCTCCACAGCGCCCCTCAAAAGATCCCAAAAATGTTGGAGATGGAAAATGGATATTCTGTAAAACCTAATATAACACATATGTAACATAAGCTACATTGTAATTTGTAATCTGCTGCTGCTGCTAAGTCGCTTCAGTCGTGTCCAACTCTGTGCGACGCCATAAATGGCAGCCCACCAGGCTCCCCTGTCCCTGGGATTCTCAAGGCAAGAATGGCAGCCCACCAGGCTCCCCTGTCCCTGGGATTCTCAAGGCAAGAATGGCAGCCCACCAGGCTCCCCTGTCCCTGGGATTCTCCAGGCAAGAACACTGGAGTGGGTTACCATTTCCTTCTCCAATGCATGAAAGTGAAAAGTGAAAGTGAAGTCGCTCAGTCATGTCCGACCCTCAGCGACCCCATGGATTGCAGCCTTCCAGGCTCCTCCGTCCATGGGATTTTCCAGGCAAGAGTACTGGAGTGGGGTGCCAATCCCATTCTTATTCAGTCACTGCATCAGTCAGAGTTCTTTAGAGAAACAGAACCAATAAGGTCTGTATAGAGAAAGAGACTTACTGTAAGAAATCAGCTCATACTTACAGAGGTTGAGAAGTCCCACAGCCAGTGTCTGTTAAATGGGAGACTTGAGGAAGGCCAGTGGTGTGGTTTAGTCTGAGTCTAAATGCCTGAATACTAGGGGTGTCAGTAGTGTCAATTCCAGTCTAGGTCTGAAGGTCTGAGAACCAGGATCACTGACAGCAGATCAATGTTCCCGCTCATAGGGTCAGGCAGGAAGGGCTGAACACTTCTGCTTCCACTTTGTTGTATTCGGACCCTCATCTGATAGGATGATGCCTAGCCATATTGGAGAGGGCAGACTCTTTACTCAGCCCACGTATCCAAATGCTACTCCTAATCACATCTGGAAATTCCCTCACAGACACATCCAGAAATAATGTTTAGTCAAATATCTGGACATCTTTGATCTGGTCAAGTTGACACATAAAATTAAACATCACAGTTATTAAGAACACAGTAAAGCTTCAATCACAGGAGCAAAATAAATAATACATACATAATAAAACTGAACATTCTTATGAAAATTTATACTGAAAATTGAATTTAATGGGGCTGTGGGTACATTTTGATATATTTAAAATGATGTGATTTGGGATCTTAGAAAGTAAAAGTGTCTATGGACGGTGAAAGATCTTCAGTGTCCCCACATGAAGTGCCCCTATGCCACTTGGAACTGTCAATTTCATGGTCTTGTTGTAGTGAATAAATTATATATATATATGACATTATCTAGCAATGTGGTAGTTACTCAAAAATGTTAGCTGAGGATGATAGTTATTATTCACAGAATAATGTTATTAATCTCATTAATAATAATATTCACCAGAATATTCTTTTAATGACCATATATAGTATTATGGAATAAACAAATTTTCTCATTTTGCTTGTGGTCTGTTACACCTATCAAATAAATGTTTCCATAGTTGCTACAAAAGCCAGGAAATCAATTCACTGTCATAGACTCATTAGTATGTGTCAGAATAAACCTGGATTTCGAATAATGCTGGTTAATGGAGGATTTGTACACATTATAACAGTGCAAGAGGATTCCTGAAATTCACGCATGAATGCAAGATATTATTCCACCCCTTCTTACAGTATCAAAGAAGTACACTGAACATATAAAAGTAAACACCTTTACTTCAGAGTACAGGATACTGCCTAAGTTTAATTGAAAAACAAATATGTAGTGCAATTGTCTGTGATAAACTGAGGCTTAAATGATTTGAAGACACTTTGAGAGTGGACAAATCAGATAATCACAATCTTTATGGCTGGAAAGATTCAACTGGTGTTGACAAATTGTAAAGATAAAAGCTTATGGCAAAATCAAGAGCTAAATGTCTAGATTGGGTTGGGAATCAATGTTAATACTCAAATTGTAAAAGTGCTGAACTTTCAATGATCTCTCATAGTGTTCTCTTTTGTTTAAGATTTCAAGATAATAGTGTAGAACTTGATTTGCTGAAAAATATTGGCTTAATTTTCATTAGGCAAATTCCTTATAGTCTTACAGTATTCTCCACCATCTAACCCACTGCTTAGTTGTTATATGTGTTATGTGATTTGTGCCCTGTGCTGCAGTAACAGAGTTCCAGTTGCTGGTTTTCAAAACACTTTCAGCTGGACAACTGTTAATATTTTATGAGAGACAAGATTCAGACTATGCCATTTCTAGGCATCTTTTTTTTTAAGTCGACATGGTATTTGCCTCATGACCTTACTCTGATCTCAGCAAGAACACATTCAAAAGAAGTTACTAGTTTTTTCAAAGACTGCTTGCATGAGTTGATTCAATGCTCTCCTAGCACAGAGACATGCCCTAGAGCCAGTGGCAGATACGTGTGTATTGGTTTGTATAAAGGATTCACCGCATTTAACTCCATTCATTGTGCTGACCCATCCAACACTCCAACCTCTGTTTGCTTTTTTCTTTTGTTTGCAGGAGCAGAGGGCACAGTGTTCCCTAAATCTATAGAGACACCTAATGTCAGGGCAGATCCCTTCAAGGAACTAAGGTAAACTTATGACTACGGTTTGCATTGATTAAGTGGCTATTTGCTCTCTCTGTACAACTGATTGATGATCCATTTTAAATACCTATGATGTCATAGTGTCATGAGTATATAAACTGGGAGAGGTTATAAAGGATGTGAAGATAAGTTACAACCAAGAGAAAATTTTCTCTGAGTACTAAAAGTTGAGAGTTTGGAGGAAGAGGTTGCCAGTCTTGTAATAAGATTTAAGATTCATTCATTCGCAATGCTTATTTCATGATGTATTTTGTGATATGATAATCCTCTCATATTAGAGAACTAGTCAGTAATTGGTGCTAATCAGCCCAAAGAAGTGTGGTGTTTAAAAGAAGCTGAATAGTAAATACAATACTTTATATATATATATATATATATATATATATATATAAAACACAAGCTATTTTCTGGAATGATTTGGTGCTAGGACTGGGTTCTGTGGATATTCCATATACTGGTGTTGATCAGATATCCATAAACATGCTGCTTTTAGCAGAAAAGGGCTCTGCAGAGCCATGTACTTATGGCAAACAACTATGGAAAACGAAAAGAACGATAGACATAAAGATGGACAAAGAGAGAGAGAGAGCTATAACCTAAAAACCATTCCTACCACCCAAGAGCTACCCCCAGCCCTCCTAAAGAAACTCGTATAAAATGGTATGATGATACAAATATAACTTTAAGTTTCACTGTGGGCTCAGGTTGTTGTTTAGTCACAAAGCTGTGTCTGACTCTTTGTGACCTCATGGACTGTGGCATGCCAGGCTCCTCTGTCCTCCTCTAACTCCCACAGTTTGCCAAGATTCATGTCCATTGAGTCAGTGCTGCTATCTCACCATATAATCCTCTGCTGCCCCTTTTTCCTTTTACCTTCAACCTTTTCCATTATCAGGGTCTTTTCCAATGAGTCAGCTTTTCGCATCTGGTGGCCGAAGTATTGGAGCTTCCGCTTCAGCAA
This sequence comes from Bos taurus, assembly GCF_002263795.3. Classification (NCBI taxonomy): domain Eukaryota; kingdom Metazoa; phylum Chordata; class Mammalia; order Artiodactyla; family Bovidae; genus Bos; species Bos taurus. The sequence goes on from NC_037334.1 coordinate 67,909,264, forward strand.
CAGTCCTTCCAATGAGTATTGAGGGTAGATTTTCTTTAGGATTGACTAGTTTGATCTCTTTGCTGTCAAAGGGACTCTCAAAAGTCTTCTCCAGCCCCATGGACTTATAGCCATGAAGAATTCAGTGAATATCAGCTTTCTTCATTTCTCATATTTCTTTTAATTAAGACCAGTCATAAATCACCATAAAGAGCCCTGAATAACTCTCTCATAAAGACATCAACTATAAGCAAATATACTGTGTTGCACAAGTCACATCTTCTCTTTGACAACCAATCCCAAGATCTCTATTTTGCTAAAACAGCAGCAGCCGCATTGGAGTAGGTGTTTCCTGAAACAGAAATACATCCTCAGTAAGTGGAGAATATATCACCTCATTACAAAACCATAGCATTCTTGCCAAGCCTGTGAGTCTTTATGAATATAGGGAAATAAATCAGGCCAATGAAAGAGGATAATTAGTGGGGAGTAAGAACCTTTTCTTAGCAAAATCTCGTGTACTATGGGCTGTATTTTTTAAATTACACACCACACTGCAACGTTTTACGTTTTACTGGAATAACTTTTCAGCAGGGCTTCTAGAGGCCAGAAGTTGCCTGACTCTGTGTTGATGAGATCCTGTGTTTCATGTTAATGTGCTAAAGCTAGAATCTTTTAAGCAAATGCACCCCCAAACCTGCATTTTAGAACTCTGAGGGAGCTCATTCTCTGAAAATGCACAGAATCCTTGTGGCTATAATGTAAGAACTCTTTCAACCAAACTAATGGGTGGCCCAGTTCCCTTTTTTTTGCAGTCCTCTTTAGGAGCGGGGAGTTTTATTTGAGGAGGGTGTTGGAATTTTTGTCTGTCTGTTTTTTATACAACTAGTGACTAATTTGCAGTGATCAGCCCAAAGATAAGTGCTGTCTAAAAGAAGCTGAACTCTAAATATCATACAGACTTTTTCTATGCAACAAACTATTACTGGAAGACTTAGGAAATAGGGATTTAGGCTAATTTTACTTTAAACAGGAAAATAAACCTTCTATAGTTAAAAACAAACACAATCATACCAAACAACTAAAAGACAACTATATCTGAGCATCAGCCCACTGTAGAGATCCATATCCTGAAGACCTGAGGACAGAGTGTTTGCTCCTACGAAGATGTGGATGCACTTCCTGTCCTCTGCACACAACCTCTGGAAACCTTGACATTTGACTTAAAAAATTAAACCTCTAAAATTTACAAGTAAACATAAGTTTAGTGCAATGAAATAAAAATTTTCAGGACATTGTTGCTTTTCATCATTTATTCTAAAATGATAAGCATATTCTATAGTGGCTAGAAATAACATTTTGTTACAGGAAGCATAAAAAGACTTCTTTACTATGTATCCCTAAAACTGGTCTTTTTTTTGCCTCTGTTTAGGTTGTGTTGATGCGAAATAGCTTGAACTGAATCAGGAGGCTAGACTGTGATCACTTGGCCCCTCTGTTCTTCTCGAAATTTTTTATTACTTTTTTTTTTAATGACACTTTGTGGCAGAACCTCTGACCAATTGAAAGAATAATCAGATAGATTAGCCCAGACCAGTGTGTCTGTGAATGTTTCACATTTTCCATCTAATGGTGCTGCATTTTTACTCCCAGTTATTGACTGGTATTGACTTTGGATGTTGAGTAAATAGGTAATGAACTGGCTAACTAAGTCTTCTGACCTCTGGCTTTAAAGTTGGGTCAGTTTTACTGACCTAACACTGGTGTGTTTTCTGGTTATAGAAAAGTAGAGTGATCTAAGGGAGTTCCCTGGACTTGTACCAGCAGGTCACACTGTGAACTGTTCAGGTGAAGCAGAAACAGTCACTCCTTAGTGGCAGCTGGATAGAGGGGAAAGAGCCCTGAGCTGAGAGTCAGGTACCTACTGCGAGCCTGCAGTGTGGCCTTGAGCTAATTTTAGAACTCTGCTGTCCCTAAAAAGCTAGGTTACTTCTTGCTTCAAATGTCTAATCTCTTTACATTATTTTTCATTTTTTTAATAAATAGCTTTAAATTTAAAGAAGAGTTGCAAAATTCATGGAAATGATTCAATTCACATGCACCCTTCACCTGATAGTCCTCTAATGATAACATCTAACATACTCATGATAAATTTATCACAATTATGAAATTAATATTGTTACCTTGTTCAGTTACTAAATCATGCCTGACTCTTTGTGACCTCATGGACTGCAGCACACCAGGCTTCTCTGTCCTTCACTATATCCTGGAGTTTGCTCAAACTCATGTCCATTGAGTCGGTGATGCCATCCAACCATCTCATCCTCTGTCGCCCCCTTCTCCTCCTGCCCTCAATCTTTTCCAGCCTCAGGGTCTTTTCCAATGAGTAGCCAAAGTATTGGAGCTTCAGCATCAGTCATTCCAATGAATATTTAGAGTTGATTTCCTTTAGGATTGACTGGTTTTATCTCCTTGCAGTTCAAAGGACTCTCAAGAGTCTTCTGCACCATAGTTCGAAAGCATCAGTTCTTCAGTGCTCAGCTTTCTTTATGGACCAACTCTCACATATGAACATGACTACTAGAAAAACTATAGCTTTGACTAAAGGGACTTTGTGGGCACAGTGATGTCTCTGCTTTTTAATATACTATCTACATTTGTCATAGCTTTTTTTCCAATGAGCTAGTGTCTTTTCATTTCATGGTTGCAATCATCATGCACAGTGATTTTGGAGCCCAAGAAAATTAAATCTGCCACTGTTTGTATTTTTTCCCTCCATCTATTTGCTGCAAAGTGATCGGATCAGATGCCATGATCTTAGTTTTATGATATTGAGTTTTAAACCAGCTTTTTTACTTCCTCTATCACCTTCATCAAGAGGCTCTTTAGTTCCTCTTTGCTTTCTGCCATTTGGGTAGTAGTATCTGCATATCTGAGGTTATTGATATTTCTCCTGGCAATGTTGATTCCAGCTTGTGATTCATCAAGTCTGGCATTTTGCACGATGTACTCTGCATACAAATTAAATAATCATAGTGACAGCATACAGCCTTAATGTACTCCTTTCCCAATTTTGAACCAGTTCGTTGTTCCATGTCCAGTTCTAACTGTTGGTTCTTAACCTGCATACAGGTTTCTCAGGAGCCAGGTAATCTGGTCTAGTATTCCCTTCTCTTTAAGAATTTTCCACAGTTTCTTGTGATCCACACAATCAAAGATTTTAGCATAGTCACAGAAGCAGAAGTAGATGTTTTTTTCTGAAATTCTCTTGCTTTTTCTATGAGCCTACAGACATTGGCAGTTTGATCTCTAGTTTCTATGCCTTTTCTAAATCTGACTTGTACATCTGGAAGTTCTCGGTTCATATACTGATGAAGCCTAGCTTGAACTATTTTGAGTATTATCTTGCTAACATGTGAAATGAGTGCAATTGTGTGGTAGTTTGAACATTCTTTGTCATTGCCTTTCTTTGGGATTGGAATGAAAACTGACTTTTTCCAGTCCTGTGGCCACTGCTGAGTTTTCCAAATTTGCTGGCATATTGAGTGCAGCACTTTCACAGCATCATCTTTCAGTATTTGGAATAGCTAGAATCCCATCAACTCCACTAGCTATGTTTGTAGTACTGCTTCCTAAGGCCCCTTGACTTCACACTCGAGGATGTCTGGCTCTAGGTGAGTGATCACACCATCATGGTCATCCTGATATTAGGACTTTTTTGAACAGTTCTGTGTATTATTCTTGACACTTCTTCTTAAATCTCTTCTTCTTCTGTTAGGTCCTTGCCACTTCTGTCCTTTACTGTACTCATCTTTGCATGAAATGTTCCCTTGGTATCTCTAATTTTCTTTAAGAGATCTCTAGACTTTCCCATTCTATTGTTTTCCTCCATTTCTTTGCATTGTTCAGTTAAGAAGGCTCTTTGTCTCTTCTTGCTATTTTTTGAAACTCTATATTCACTTATGTATATCTTTCCGTTTCTCCTTTGCCTTTAGCATCTCTTCTTTTCTCATCTGTTCGTAAGGCCTCTTCAGAAAACTATTTTTCCTTCTTGCATTTCTTTTTCTTGGGGATGCTTTTGATCACCACCTCCTGTACAGTGTTACAAATCTCTGTCCATAGTTTTCAGGCGCTCCGTCTCTCAGATCTAATCCCTTGAATCTATTTGTCATTTCCACTGTATAATCACAAGGGATTTGATTTACATCATACATGAATGGCCCAGAGGTTTTCTCTACTTTCTTCAATTTGAGTCTGAATTTTGCAATTAGAAGCAATAAGAAGTTCATGATCATGAAATTAACATTGTATGCATATAATCTTATTTTATATAAGATTTGTTTAAAAGGATGCAGTCACCTGAATGTCTTATAGATTGAGAAATACACACAAAGGATTTTAACAGAAAATTTATTTGTGGGAATGTGAGTTAGTGCATCTTTAGAACTCCCACTACAGTTCAATTGGAATGTTTCTAATAAGAATTTTTGTTCTCTTCTTTAAAAATAACATTCTATGCCCAGATTTTCTTGGTCTTGTTAATGGGAAACAAACTGAATTAAAAGGTCACAGTTTTATTTATACTTAGATTGACTTCTCAGATAAACAAGTAAAACTGAAATATCCATCCAGTGTTTCCCAGCTCCCCAGCCAATCAAACATGAAAAAAAAAAAAAAAATCTAACTATTTTAGATACCTTTTCTGTTGGGATAATGTTTGTTTCCTCAGAACCCCTTTCTTGGCTGTTGGAGAGTTTTTGTTTTATTTTGTTTGGTCTATTGTTTGTTTGTTTGCTTGTTTGTAAATAAGAGGCAGATTTTAGGCCTCTGACATTTCTTCCGATAAGCTCTCAACTCTCAGCTACAGGAATGGGAGCTTCCTCCCTGCTAGAGTTTTTCACTGCTTTTCTTTCCATACTTACTGTGGGACTTTTCTTCTGTGGAGCACAGGCTCTAGGCACACAGGCTTTAGTGGCTGTGACCTGCGGGCTCATAGTGGGGGCTTAGTAGCTGTGGCACCAGACTCAGTTGCTCCGCAGCGTGTGGAATCTTCTCGGACCAGGGATCAAACCTGAGTCCCCTGCATTGGCAGGCAGATACCTATCCACTGTCCCACCAGAGAAGTCTGCCCATTTTCTGATGGGGATTTCTTTTTTATATAGAACTATATGTGCGCTGTATATTTTGGACATGAATCCCTTGTTGGTCACTTTGTTTGCAAATATTTTCTCCCATTCTGTGGGTTGTCTTTTTAGTTTGTTCATACCAAATGTTTTTTTTTAACACTTTATTAAGAGTCAAGGCATGTGCTAAATACTCTGAATGTAGAGCTAAATGCATACTCAAATAATTTATAGTTAAGGAAATAAAATGGAAAGGAACTTCAAATTACTAGGTAATAAGATCTGGGGTAGGTATATGAACCAAATCAGAGGAAACACAGAGAATGACAAAACCTACCTAAATGAGTTAAATAAGCTTCACAAAGGAAATAACATTTTAGTTTCCAGAATAAAAAAAAAGCAGAAACACATCTCAAAAATCAAAAAGTGTGGTTCTCTACAGCCTTTTAATATAGGGGAAAGTATCCCAACCTATTTCTCTAGCTCCCAAGAATGTTACTGTGTTATTTACAAACATAAGGGACTGTAATTTCCTTATAATACTATGTTCTTTAAAAAATTGCATGAATGCAGTTTCAAATATGGTCACAAAAGACTGAAAATTTTACAAGCTTCAACAGTATTTAATTGAATTCAGAAATGAAAGTTTCAGTGACAGCAAACCCATTCTACAGTCCCAAGTATGGTGGTGTTTTGTTACTGTTTATTTTTTTCCATGATATTACCAGAATTTTAATGATAAAACTGAAAAATTATAAAATACATCTATGGCTCCAAATAATGCACTTAACCAAAGTGAAACTGAAAGTCCCTCAGTCAAGTCCGACTCTTTGAGACCCCCATGGACCATACAGTTCATGGAATTCTCCTGGCCAGGATACTGGAGTGGGTAGCCTTTTCCTTCTCCAGGGGATCTTCCCAACCCAGGGATCAAACCCAGGTCTCCCACATTGCAGGTGGATTCTTTACCAGCTGAGCCATAAGGGAAGCCACTTTTTTTTTTTTTTTTTTTAACCAGGTAAGTACTAAATCTGACTCCTTTGGAAATGTGTGAATTTAAAGTTTGTGTGTCTCATTGGGAAACAAGGATTAGCAAAGCTTCCACAAGTTGACAAAAATGAACTGATTTTTCTTTAATTGTATTTTTAAATGTCTATAGCCAGCTAAGTGTTTATTGGCTCTCAGTGGTTTATAAATTTAAGTGACAAGAACAGTCTGTCAGAGCTTTAGGGTTCATTTAATTAGAGGCTTGGCAGTCCTCTTCCCTTCTTTGTCCTCTTCAAAATTCACAATACCAAAAATAATTGGTCAACAGTCTGATTTAAAAAAATATATACACACACAGGTAAAGGGAAAGAAACACACTGAGACAAAGACAGAAATGCAAAGAAAGAGCTGGAGGGAGTGGGGAGCGGAGCAAAGAGGTAAGATCTGTGTGTTGAGCTTTCAGCTATGGTGCATGGTCAATGAGGGAATACCATTGTGGAGGAAATTTATATATTTTTTCCTTTATACATTTTGCAGACATGTTCTGTAATTTTCTTTATTTCTTATTCCCTCTCTTGTACCCCCTAACTTCATATACTTAGACTAATTTTTATAGTTCTGTTTTGCATGTATTAGATTTAGAATTATTCGATCATATAGCACAAATATTGAAGTGAATCAAAAAAGAAGTGAAAAAAATATAATAGACCAGATAATAGCATAGTTACTTATTCCAGGGCCATAGAATATAGAATAAGGATGAAATAGTGTCCCTGTTGGTCAAGAACCTGTGCTTTTTCTTTTTTCAACTTTTTATTTTGTTTTGGAGGATAGCCAATTAGCAGTGTTGTGATAGCTTCTGGTGGACAGCAAAGGAACTCAACCATACATATACATGTATCCATTCTCCCCCAAAATCCCCTCCCATCCAGGCTGCCACATAACACTGAGCAGAGGTCTCTGTGCTATACAATAGGTCCTTGTTGGTTATCCATTTTAAATATAGCAATGTGTACACATCCATCCCACACTCCCTATCCTTTCCCCTGAAGAGCTTATGCTTTGAATTTGGCCCCTATGTTTGTCTGCTTTGTGACAGACTTGCTTGGACAAGTGTCTTGAGTTCTCCTAGCCCCAGTTCCTCCAATGGAGGAAAAGTTCAGTGAATACTATTTTGATACATGTTAGCTATTTGGAGAACCCTCAAGAAGCTCTCTCTCATAGGGGTGCAAGAAATCAGATGGAAGTTTCCAGAGTTTAGTATTTCTTCAACCCATAAAAAGTTTCCATCAAGTCATGGTAACCAGCAATTATTTCTCAAAGACAAAAGCAAAAAACTATTGAGTATTTCCATCTACTATTAACTGCATTTTATATAAGAAAAGGATGTAAGAAGACAGAATAAAAGACAGTCTCATAATTGAATACAGGACAATCTCAATTAACTATATTAACATGTCATTGTATTTTCTCCATTTTGCCAAAAATGCTTGTGACTACCTTACAACTCTTCTCTTCACACATTTCATAGTACATGCCAAGAAAAATAAGATCTGAGAGCCACAGGCCAGGGCTTAATGAGGTACACTTGACTTTAATACTGTCTGGTTTAAAATCATAAAACTAATACAGCTTGTGCATCTTCAAGATGAGTCAGTATATATATATATATGTCCCTTTTCTTCCTCACTTTCTCTTCCTCCTATATTCCAACATCCAATAATTATTCTAGTTTGTTCCTATTAGTACTAGAGTTTTAATTCTTCTATATATATTTCCCTTTTCCTCCTTATGCCCAGTCTTTCTCCAGTTACCCTTTTCACCATGTTTCTCCTAGAATACATAAGGAGAACAACAAGAGGTAAAGGATAGGAGATATTTAAGGTATCTTCACCTTTCCTTTTGCCTTGTTTATCAACAGTTTCATTTCTGTGATAAATAGTCCATCTTAAAGATATTAAACCCATGAGTCTGTGTTCATCTGCTTGCTACATTATGATTCTATCATTAGAGGCCAGAGAATGATAGATGGCAGATGATATCACAGGGTAAACTGAGGCTCAGACATAGATGAGTCCCATTCAGACAGAAAGAAGATGAGGAAAGTTCATCTCTTCTGGTCTTTGGTGAATTGTGGGAAGAAGATAGGAAATGTACAAAAAGCAGGTGGTGAAATATGTGTCCTGATGACCTTTCTTTCGTGAGTCAAGGAGGGAAGAAACCAAGTAGGGTTTATGGAAAGTCAAGGCAATGGCACCCCACTCCAGTACTCTTGCCTGGAAAATCCCATGGATGGAGGAGCCTGGTGGGCTGCAGTCCATGGGGTCTCTGAGGGTCGGACACAACTGAGCAACTTCACTTTCACTTTTCACTTTCAGGCATTGGAGAAGGAAATGGCAACCCACTCTAGTGTTCTTGCCTGGAGAATCTCAGGGACGGGGGAGCCTGGTGGGCTGCCGTCTATGGGGTCACACAGAGTCGGACATGACTGAAGTGACTTAGCATTAGCAGCATGGAAAGTCAAAACCAGAGGGTCATTGTGCATTTTCATTTGGGGTTCCAGGAAGAAACCAACTTGTAAGGCGATCCCATAACCCACTGGAAAGAGATGAAAAGGGGACCTAGGTCAGCAATCTGGAATCTCATTTAGTTCCAGAGGTGGTAGGTGGGGGAAAGGCAGTTTGTAGAAATGTTTATGTAGTGTTGTGTCAAGGAATGCATTTGGCTAACTGATGATGTGAGCTGGCTGGTCCTGGGGAGCATCACTGCAGTGGGGCTGAGAGCACCAAAGAAGACATTCCAGTTTGGCACAATGGGATACCTGCCCAGATCTCAGGGTCTACTAGTACCATTCAATCCTGGTTCAGTGGGTCCTGTGGGAGCCCAGAGAGAGTTTATCCAGGGAGGACTCAGGCATGAAGTTCTAGCCTGTTGCAGATCAAAGCAACATCTCCTAGAATCTCAACTTGCTCTGTTCCTGTCACCACATGCTCACATAAGCCCACTTCTGCCATATCCATAATGGTATATGAAGGAGGGAGAACAAAATTTAGACTGATTATTTATCCTAATGAGAAAGTTGAAACTTCTCGTTTACAGAGAGGACGCCAGAATAGAGTAATTTTTTCCTCAACAATCCAAAAGGATAAGATTAAGAGAAAAATTAAGTCAGGTAAGAACCATAAAGAAATGCCTTTTGTTTTCATGGATGAGCATGGTTTTTTACATTGGCCAGCTTGCAATACTTGCTTTCTGGGTAGCTCAAATGGTAAAGAATCTGCCTGCAATGTGGAAGACCTAGATTCAATCCCTGAGTCTGGAAGATAGATCCCTTGGAGAAGGGAATGGCAACCCACTCCAGTATTCTTGCCTGGAGAATCCCATGGACAGAGGAGCCTGGCAGGCTATAGTCCATGGGGTCACAGAGTTGGTTATGACTAAGCGACTAACATTTTCACTTTCAGCTTGCAATACAGGGTATCATGCCAGTCACAAAGTAGCTACATGACTTTACCAAACTTCCCAGGCTATAAGTCTTCCTCTGTGTCTTGTAGGGACCACTAGATATGAGCAAAAGCATCTTTATCTGCAAGTTTTGAGTGAGCGTTGATTAGAATTATGATCTAGATCTGATGCTCTCAACGTGCTTGCCAAGACTGGTCCTGGATTTTTAATCCTTTTAAGTCCATAAGATATGAGGGGAAAAGCCTTAATAACTGAAACATGTCACAAGACTTTCTCTCAAAATCATTACTGGACTGTCTACGAAAGCTAGAGTCATCAGTCTTGTGCAGTGAGGCATCTGATCATCCTATAATGGCCAGCCCATTTTTGTCTGAATTTGAGAGGCAGTGTGACATATTATCATTATCTAAGACAAGTGTGTTTCTTTAAAAATTCAAATTCTATCCTTTAACTTTTTAACTTAAGACTATAAAATGTGAAAATATGAAAAAAAAAAAGTGTTCAAAAGATAAGACCATAACTGGGAGGGGTATATAAATTTGCACTTTTGTCCATGTCATCGGGGCAGGCAGGACATCATAAAGTAAGTGCTAAGCTCTCTGCCTTTTAGAGCAGATTGGGCATGTGTATATATCTGCCAAAATTCCTGAGTTGAGGCTCCCTTCTGCCTCAACACAGAGCATCCTGACTTTATGATTGTTTCTATTTTGATTAAAATGTCAGGAGCTGCCATTTATTATGTAAAGTGTGTGCCAGTAGATTGTTCTATTATTCTTGAAAAACACACAATTACTTCTGGATCTCTCTTTCCTTCCCCCCAGTAGTATTGCCCTGCTGGGTGGAAAGACAGAAAATCTTGTTTAATTATACCCTTCATGATCCTGGCTTGAAGCCAGTCTTGTTTTACTCCAATTATAACCTTTCAAAACAAAGAGTAATGAGAGTTTAGAGGAACAAACTGACAAATAGTTTTTACCTGAAATAAGTTGAGATCTAAGAAGTAAAATAAAGAACAAAAAACTCTAGTCAGTGGATGTCGTATGTTTTCTTAATCTAGAATTTTCCATGGTTTGATAGAATATACAGTTGACCATTGAACAATGCAGGGATTAACCTACAGATAACTTATAGTTGGCTCTCCATATCTGCTTATTCAACCAATCACAGACTGTATGATTCTATAGTATTTACTAATGAAAAATATCCACAGATAAGTGAACCCATACAGTTCAAACTTGTGTTGTTCAAGAACCAACATAACATAAATAAAACTAAGACCATCTTAGAAAGAACTAAATAAATTTGCCTGACTTCCTGGCCTTGAATTATGTGCCTAGTTGTGCTAAAGGTCACTCCTTTGTCTGCTGTTCTTCAGTGGCTCCCGCTGACTTGAAGATAAGCAAAAACATTGACCCACTACCTTAAAGTGGTTGATCTGGCCCCACATGAAGGCTCTAGCCTCTCACCTTGAATTACACTTGACCCTCCTTCCAATCCTTTGTTGTGTTTGTTTTTCCCTCTGCAAAGACCTTCACTGCCCCAGGCAAATAAGAATGGTGCCCTGAAAACAGCATCTCTGGTTCCCATAAATATGTGAGCAGCCTCAAGTCACAAGCCTGCTAATCCATGACAACAGACAGGTGGCACTGGAATAGGACTTGTCTGTACTAACAAAGCAATAAAAATTGAGATAGCGAAGGCCCCTTATGGACGAGGACCCCTTATGACAACCCTTCCCCCCAGAACTGGTGTTATCAAACACAAGTTTGTGTGCCTGCCACACAGTAAGGCCAGACAAATCAAAACATCAGAGTTTGCAGCAGAGAAAGATTTATTGCAGGGCCAAGCAAGGAGAATCAGTGACTCATGCTCAAAAACCCTGAATTCCTTAATGTTTCGGGAAGAGGTTTTTATAGGCAAAATTTGGGATGAGAGAGGCAGGGTGTGTGACTTTCTTCTGATTGATTGGTGGTGAGGTAACAGAGCAGTGCTCTGTGCTCAGCTCCACTTGGGTTGAGGGCCTTACTTCCTGCAGAAGAACTCAAAAATGTGTTTAGGTGTGTTCCTTCAGGAGGAGCCAGGACCTTGCCCCACTGCTGCACGAGTGTTGGAGGGAGCGGTGTGCCCACAGGGTTCTATTTGGTTTCAGTAACACAACTGAACCAAGAGAATATTGCTTCTTGCATTCACAGTCTATTCAGCTGTTGTCCAGAAGCATGCCTGGACATGCATCCTCTGGCTGGTGGAGACCAGTGGAATATTCTCACTCGTCACAAAGCCAGGCTCTCAAGACATAGAACAGGATGAAAGGAAAACCTTGTACCTATACTTCTCCTTATGACAAGTAAAACAAAAGACAGAGACAAGAAGAAAAGATGACCATATGGGAGGAAGAGAACCAGTGGAAAACAGGAGTTCCCGTAGTAAATCTTTACCAAACTTGCTATACCCAAGGAACTTATTCACACAAATAGTTTCTCCTTCTAATCTACACTGGAAAAGGAAGAGGCAAGACATTTTTACTTTCCTCTCTTGACCTAAAGAACACTGCAAAGCAAAATTCAGGAGAGCTGACTTTGGTAAACATTCTTAGTTTTCTCCTACTTCTGCCAGTTTTCCAGGATCTCATCTGCAGGCTCTAGAACAAGCGTGATATCTCAGAAAGTTCCACCTGGGTTGCCAAAATTGTGGGAAGGGAAAAGTAATTTTCCCTCTATAAGTTCTTGGCTCAGACACCCTGGTGATGAAAGATTAATATGGGGGGAAAAAAGTTTAATGACATGTGTACTTCCTGTATACATGGGAGGTAGCCAGAAAAACTGAGTAACTCCCTGAAATGGCCCAAGCCAACACCTTAAATATCATCTCTAGCTAAAAACAAAAGGTTTGGATGAGGAGTGCAGGGGAGACCAGGCATATTATCAGGAAAAGCACAGTAAACAAAGGTAAGGTTGTATGCAGATTTGTCATTGCCTTCTGCATTGAAAAGAGTTTCTAGAAATTCAGCCTTCTTTACCTGGTACAGAGAGGGAGACCCCTTACATATTGAGATTTTAGTTACAAATGTAAATGTCTCTTTATAGAAAAGTAACATCTGCTTGGTTTTCAGAGCTTCTCCCTTGTCTGCTGTTTCTTAAAAATCATCAGCCTAAAATAAGCCTTATGCCGAAGGGATGTATTTTGGAGTGGTATGTTCTGCTCCTATTCAGTGCTTTTCTTTATCTTTGTGGATTTGTGCCTTTTTTGGTCCATTTACTGCAGTTTTGTTAGCATTTCCAGAACAAGCAGAGATAGACATATGTGTTGAGTTGGCTGTTGAATCAGAAGCCTCCTCAATTTGCAGGCTACAACCATTCTTCCTTTTCTTGGTTTCCTGGACAGTGTCTTAGAAGCTGTACATGCTAGTCTCTTTTCTTGAAACATTCTTATCTGCTCTTTATGAATCATCCTATTCATTTGCTAACTCTCAGTTTAAACTTCACACACTCTGGCAAAGTCTAGCACACCCCAGGCTTCTACTGGTCTTCCTGTTACAAACTCATATAGCCCCTACTCATCTTTATTTTTGGATGCACTGGCTCAGATATCTTCCGCATTTGCCATTGCCCACAAAGGGGTGTAGGTTAGGTGAATCATCACAAATTCATTCCCTCCAAAACTATGTGCTCAGCCAGCAGAACGATGAGTAACTGCCTCTTTTACCTTTGTTTGTAAAGGAGAGCCATCAAAGTCTCCTGGAGTCTCTCATTTTGGCCATATGCTTATTTATCCCATGCCTTTCTTTCTTCTGTTCATCCCAAGTCATTTCCAAAGGAGAATAATCTATTCTTTTTTCTTTCACAATTTTTGGATGTTTCAAAATTTTAGATTTCTGTTTTGCCCAAGGTTCTGCTACAGTCACACTCCAGTAGAACTTTGCTTTAGCGTGATGCCTCCAGCCTGCAATCCCTATTCATTTTCTCAACCATAGTTATCATAATTCATAGAGGAATAAATTCCTCTTTCACCCAGTTCTCTATTTCATGGTTGCTTTCTATTCACAAAGGAAGATGAGTTTCCAGGTCTTTGGATTTTTTTCAGAAACACAACCTGACTCATTAATGATAATTTTCCTTTCCTGGCATCTGAGCTCAGGCACATTCACTCTGGAATAACAAAGCACAGACAAATTTGAAGTCCTTTGACAATCCAAGCACATACCCCTAACCTTGAATAAAAAATAGATGCTAATAAATTCAGGGTCTTAAAGATGTGAATTATAGTCATTTCACACTTCGTGGCAACTTCATGCTGAAGAAATAGCTTAAAACTTAATTACGATGCTTGTCCCTTCATTAAGTGCAGATGACATTCCTCAGATAGATTTTTGCAATGACATCTGAGGAAGGGAGTTGAGAAACTTATTAGTTATTCATGATGGAAAATATTGACTGTGTACTGATTAAAGGAATGAGTTGACACCCTTCTTAACATGATGCATCTGTCTGTTCATTTATGGTTCTCCCTGTGGTCTTCATTGAAAGCTCTTTGGGAAAAGAAGAAAATGCCCTTCAGTATTTGAATACAGATGTATGTAAAATGTGCATGATGAGTGAGATTACAATGAAGAGCAGGAGGCAATGGGTTCCTGATTACTCACCCCTGCAGATGACGGGGCTGCTCAGTGAGGACCATCTGTGAGACACACAACCATAATGGAATAAACATGTCCTACTCTTGCTGCTTGAGGAGTATTACAATGCCTTCAATAATTCAGGGATTCATTCCAAAGTTTAAAGTCAGTTCTTAGTTAATGAAGTATAGAGAGTTTTGCTTCATGTCACATCATAATCTCATAGCTTCAGCCAAGTGGGGATTAAGTTAAGTGAACAGGGGAAGGTACAACCCCCTTCCCTCAATATTTGTTGTTGTTCAGTCTCTCTATCATGTCTGACGTTTAGTGACCCCATGGACTGCACCACACCAGAATTCCTTGTCCGTACCAGGTCCTGGAGTTTGCTCAAACTCATGTCCATTGAGTTGATGATGCAATCTGTCATCCCCTTCTGCTCATGCCTTCAATCTTGCCCAGCACCAGGGTCTTCTCCAATGAGTCAGCTCTGTGCATTAGGTGGCCAAAGTATTGCATCTTCAGCTTCAGCATCAGTCCTTTCAATGAATGTTCAGGACTGATTTCCTTTAGAATAGACTGGTTGGATCTCCTTGCAGTCCAAGGGACTCTCAAGTGTCCTCTCCATAGTTCAAAAGCATCAATTCTTCAGCACTCAGCTTTTTTATGATCCAACTCTCACATCCATAACTACTGGAAAATCCATAGCTTTGACTATTATACTTTGTCAGCAAAGTAATGTCTCTGCTTTTTAATATGTTGTCTAGGTTGGTCATATCTTTTCTTCCAAGGAACAAGTGTGTTTTAATTTCATGGCTGCAGTCACCATCTGCAGTGATTTTGGAGCCCCCCAAAATTAAGTCTGTCACTGTTTCCACTGTTTCCCCATTGGTTTGCTATGAAGAGATGGGACTGGATGCCATGATCTTAGTTTTTTGAATGTTGAGTTTTAAGCCAACGTTTTCACTCTCCTCTTTCACTTTTATCAAGAGGCTCTTTAGTTCCTCTTCACTGTTTGCCCTAAGGGTGGTGTCATCTACATATCTGAGGTTATTGATATTTCTCCCGGCAATCTTTACTCCAGCTTGTGCTTCATCCAGTGTGGCATTTCGCTTGATGTACTCTGCATATAAGTTAAATAAGCAGGGTGACAATATATAGCCTTGTTGTACATCTTTCCCAATTTTGAAACAGTCTGTTGTTTCATGTCTGCTTCTAACTGTTAGCTTCTTTACCTGCATACAGATTTCTCGGGAGGCAGGTAAGGTGGCCTGGTATTCCCATCACTTTAAGAATTTTCCACAGTTTGTTGTGATCCACACAGTCAAAGGCTTTGGCATAGTTAATAAAGCAGAAGTAGATGTTCTTCTGGAACTCTCTTGCTTTTTCTATGATCCAGTGGATGTTGGCAATTTGATCTCTGGTTCCTCTGTCTTTTCTAAATTCAGCTTGAACATCTAGAATTTCTTGGTTCATGCACTATTGAAGCCTACCTTGGATAATTTTGAGCATTACTTTGCTAGTGTGTGAGATGAGTGCAATTGTGCAGTAGTTTGAACATTCTTTGGCATTGCCTTTCTTTGGGATTGGAATGAAAACTGACCTTTTCCAGTCCTGTGGCCACTGCTGAGTGTTCTAAATTTGCTGACATGAGTACAGCACTTTACTAGCATCATCTTTTAGGATTTGAAATAGCTCAACTGAAATTTCATTACCTCCACTAGCTTTGATCATTGTGACGCTTCCTAAGGCTCACTTGACTTCACATTCCAGGATGTCTGGCTCTAGGTGAGTGATCACACCATTGTGGTTATCCGGGTCATAAAAATCTTTTTTGTATAGTTCTTCTGTGTACTCTTGCCACCTCTTCTTAATATCTTCTGCTTCTGTTAGGTCCATACTGTTTCTGTCCTTTATTGTGCCCATCTTTGCATGAAACGTTCCCTTGGTGTCTCTAATTTTCTTGAAGAGATCTCTACTCTTTCCCATTCTGTTGTTTTCCTCTAATTCTTTGCATTGATCACTGAAGAAGGCTTTCTTATCTCTTTGCATTGATCACTGAAGAAGGCTTTCTTATCTCTTCTTGATATTCTTTGAAACTCTGCATTCAAATGGGTATATCTTTCCTCTTCTCCTTTTCCTTTCACTTCTCTTCTTTTCTTAGCTATTTATAAAGCCTTCTCAGACAACCATTTTGCCTTTTTGCATTTCTTTTTCTTGGGGATGATCTTGATAACTGCCTCCTATACAATGTCACAAATCTCCATCCATATTTCTTCAATCACTCTATCAGATATAATCCCTTGAATCCTTTTCTCACTTCCACTGTATAATCATGAGGGATTTGATTTAGGCCACACCTGAATGGTCTAGTGGTTTTCCCTAATTTCTTCAATTATGTCTGAATTTTGCAATAAGGAGTTCATGATCTGAGCCAGAGTCAGCTCCTGGACATGTTTCTGCTGACTGTTTAGAGTTTCTCCATCTTCAGCTGCAAACAATATAATCAATCTGATTTCAGTATTGACCATCTGGTGATGTCCAGGTATAGAGTCATCTCTTGTGTTGATGGAAGACGGTGTTTACTATGATCAATGCAATCTCTTGGCAAAACTCTGTTATCCTTTGCCCTGCTTCATTTTGTACTCCACGGCCAAGTTTGCCTGTTATTCCAGGTATCTCTTGACTTGCTACTTTTGCATTCCAGTCCCCTATGATGGAAAGGTCATCTTTTTTGGGTGTTAGTTCTTGAAGGTCTTATAGGTCTTCATAGAATTGTTCAACTTCAGCTTTCAGCATTAGTGGTTGGGGCATAGACTTGGATTACTGTGATATTGAATGGTTTGCCTTGGAAGCAAACAGAGATCATTCTGTCATTTTTGAGATTGCACCCAAGTACTGCATTTCAGACTCTTCTGTTGACTATTAGGGCTATTCCATTTCTTCTACAGGATTTGTGCCCACATTAGTAGATATAATGATCAACTGATTTAAATTTGTCTATCCCAGTGCATTTTAGTTCATTGATTCTGAAAATGTCAATATTCACTCTTGCCATCTCCTATTTGACCACTTCCAATTTACCTTGATTCATGGACCAGGTTCCTATGCAATATTGTTCTTTACAGCATCATATTTTACTTCCATCACCAATTACATCTACAACTGGGCATCGTTTTTGCTTTAGCTCCATCTCTTCGTTATTTCTGGAGCTATTTCTCCACTCTTATCCCATAGCATATTGGGCATCTATCAAACTGGCAAGTTCATCTTTCAGTATCATATCTTTTTGCCTTTGCATACTGTTCAGGGGTTCTCAGGGCAAGAATGCTGAATACTTTTTGCCATTCCCTGCTTCAGGGGACCACGTCTTGTCAGAACTCTCCACCATGATGTGTCCACCTTGGGTGGTCCTACATGGCTTGGCTCATAATTTCATTGAGTGAGACAAGGCTGTGATCCATGTGATCAATTTAGTTAGTTTTCTGTGATTGTGGTTTTCATTCTGTCTGCCCTTTAATGGATAAGGAAAAGAGGCTTATGGAAACTCCCTGATGGGACAGACTCTCTGTGGAGGAATCTGGGTCCTGTTCTGATGGTTGGGTCCAGGCTCAGTAAATCTTTAATCCAATTTTCTTTCTTTTTTTTTAAATTTTATTTTATTTTTAAACTTTACAATATTGTATTAGTTTTGCCAAATATCGAAATGAATCCACCACAGGTATACCTGTGTTCCCCATCCTGAACCCTCCTCCCTCCTCCCTCCCCATACCCTCCCTCTGGGTCATCCCAGTGCACCAGCCCCAAGCATCCAGTATCGTGCATAGAACCTGGACTGGCGACTCGTTTCATACATGATATTATACATGTTTCAATGCCATTCTCCCAAATCTCCCCACCCTCTCCCTCTCCCACAGAGTCCATAAGACTGTTCTATACATCAGTGTCTCTTTTGCTGTCTCGTACACAAGGTTATTGTTACCATCTTTCTAAATTCCATATATATGTGTTAGTATACTGTACTGGTGTTTTTCTTTCTGGCTTACTTCACTCTGTATAATAGGCTCCAGTTTCATCCACCTCATTAGAACTGATTCAAATGTATTCTTTTTAATGGCTGAGTAATACTCCATTGTGTATATGTACCACTGCTTTCTTATCCATTCATCTGCTGATGGGCATCTAGGTTGCTTCCATGTCCTGGCTATTATAAACAGTGCTGCGATGAACATTGGGGTACACGTGTCTCTTTCCCTTCTGGTTTCTTCAGTGTGTATGCCCAGCAGTGGGATTGCTGGATCATAAGGTAGTTCTATTTCCAGTTTTTTAAGGAATCTCCACACTGTTCTCCATAGTGGCTGTACTAGTTTGCATTCCCACCAACAGTGTAAGAGGGTTCCCTTTTCTCCACACTCTCTCCAGCATTTATTGCTTGTAGACTTTTGGATCGCAGCCATTCTGACTGGCGTGAAATGGTACCTCATAGTGGTTTTGATTTGCATTTCTCTGCTAATGAGTGATGTTGAGCATCTTTTCATGTGTTTGTTAGCCATCTGTATGTCTTCTTTGGAGAAATGTCTATTTAGTTCTTTGGCCCATTTTTTGATTGGGTCATTTATTTTTTTGGAGTTGAGCTGTAGGAGTTGCTTGTATATTTTTGAGATTAGTTGTTTGTCAGTTGCTTCATTTGCTATTATTTTCTCCCATTCTGAAGGCTGCCTTTTCACCTTGCTAATAGTTTCCTTTGTTGTGCAGAAGCTTTTAAGTTTAATTAGGTCCCATTTGTTTATTTTTGCTTTTATTTCCAATATTCTGGGAGGTGTGTCATAGAGGATCCTGCTGTGATGTATGCTAACAGCAACCTCCTCCAAGAGGATTTACACCACAAGCCGGGCCTCCCAGGTCTGCTGCAGCCAGAGTCCCTGTGCCCATGGCAAGCCACCACTGCTCCGTGCCCCCACAGGAGACACTCAAACACTGAAAGGCAGGTCTGGCTCAGTCTCTGTGGAATCTCTGGGTCCTGGTGCACACCAGGTTCTGTTTGAGTCAAGCATCTCTGACGGGTACGGGGTTTTGATTGTAAACGTGATTTTGCCTCTCATACTGTCTTGCTGGGGCTTCTCCTTTGCCCTTGGACTTGGGTATCTTATTTTGGTGGGATCCAACATTCTCCTATCGATGGTTGTTCAGCACTGAGTTGCAGTTTTGGAGTTCTCACAGGAGAAGATGTGCATATGTCCTTCTACTCTGCCATCTTGGAGTAAAGTGAAGACTGCCAAGTATGTCACCAGCCAGCCTTCTTTTTTCACCTACAGAAACTACTATGGGACCAATTATGGGCACTGGTCTTGACCACCCGGGTGACAAGGGTCACGCTTATGAAAGGATGTGGATCAAAATCGGGCCCACTGGCTCTCTCATAATTCTAGCAAGAAAATGAAATTACAGCTAAACTCTTATGAGGTTTTGGATTTTTTTCATTTTCACATTGACTGTTTTGCCCATTTATTTTTACATATCCCATAAGTTTTTGACCCTCCGTTGAAGTACACCCTTAGGAGTTACATTGTTTTCTTCCCCTGAAGGCCACAGCCAGTGCTTATTTTTCATGAGGGTTGAATGGATTTTACCTCATAACCACAGGCTGCTGCCACTGAACTCTTGCTTCCTGCCTGCACCCTATTGCTGGGCAAGATTAACCTGTAAGGTATACTGACTGCTGTGGCTTTTCTAATAGACCTAATTCTCTTTGGTTATAACAGTTAGACACCTCTGTGGCCATGAAAAGCAAACCCTAGGAGGATTTTCCAGAAGGCTTTGTCACTTGACCAGACCCTACGAATGAGGTCTAGTGGACGAATAGCGCACAGGTCCAAGTGCTGTTTCCATGGATCTGATCATCCTTCTCCTCCTGGTGTAGGGAGAGATGCCCCTTATGAATGGAGATTTCCTTTAGAAATGTGAATGTCTCTTACAGAAGGATAACTTCTACTTGGTTTTCAGAGCTTTTCCTATGTCTACAGTTTCTTAAAAATAATCAGCTAAAAAGAATCCTTATGCAAGACAGGCATATTTTGGGGTGGTATATTCTGTCCTCCTTCAACAGCAGGAAAAGCCCCAGATTCATCTTTCTGGCCATTGCCTCAGTGAAATGAGGCAAATGAGGAAATGTCTGTTATCACAAATACAGCCAGAGCATGGGAAAATGCACAAAAGCAGATCAACAAAGTTTACTTTTCAGTCACAATCTACTAACCTTTGGGACTTATCTCAAAAACAGAGATTTGCTGGAGCCAACCAGAAAGCATAGAACACTGTTCTTAAAGACCTTTTGCATCGTGTAATTATTATTCATTTATTCACTTGTTTTTTATTTATCTCCCTTACTGGGATGCAAACACTAAGCCAGCGATTTTCATATTAGAAGCACTTGAGTTGAAAAATAATTCTGATTCCTAGTCCCTATTCCAAAACAGTTAAATTAAAGTTTCTACAGGTACAACCCAAATGTTGATATTGTTTAGGTATAACCAAACATAGGTTCATACACTCACAGTTCAACAACCAATAAATTGAGGGGCAAGTTTCAGTAGAAAAGAAAGATACAGAAAAACCCCTACAAACAAACAAGTTCCAATCTGAGAGCACATTTGTAAGTCCAACAAAGTTAGCTTAGGCACCCAACCATCAAAATCACCTGTATAGTACTGCACTGTAATAGGTCTATAATACTTTTCACACAAATAATACATAAAAGACAAACACAAAAAATAAAATATTTTTAACTTTACAGTACCTTGAAACATTCAATAGTATAGTACAACAGCTGGTATACGGGGTTGTCATAGGGTGAACAGGCAGGAGGAGTTACTGACTGCTGGAGGTGAGAGATAGCAGAGCTGATGGATCATCAGCAATAGGAAACAGAGGGCAAGCTACAATTTCACACACAGCTGATACTGATGGCACCTGATATTGATGGTTCCAGTTCACTGCTGGAACCAGATGCACATTCACAGCTTTGAAAGTTGTCACCTTGAAAGTTCATACGTAGGGGACCTACTGTACTTTATTCAGAAAAGCTGGCAATCTGGAGAGATGGTGGACTTCTCTCAGGAGACCAACTGCAAAGATTCTGCTCAGCCATTAACAGTTTTTTAAAGGGAAATAGGAAAGACTGTCTCAGTTCATCATTAGGGCAGGAGGTAATATTCTTCATCAGCTTTCCATTGTGTGCAAACCTGCTGACTTCTCCTGATCTTTGGAATGCTGTCTTGCTCACATGGTCTGTCTGTAATTGGGTGTCCTCTTGCCCTCATGGTCCACCTGCCATAACTGAGGGGAAGCTAGGCGTTGAGAGTCAGTCATTGTTTAACTACTTAATTCTTCATTCTAATCCAGGAAAGGAATCAACAGGTTAGGTAAGGTATTGTGTATATTTAGTAAATCAGAAATCAGGAGCTAAGTTAACTGTTGTTTTATGATCTCATTGTTTATGATTGTTTATGATTAAGGTCTAAAGAAAACGGGAATGATCAAAAAAAAAAAAAAGGAGGCAGAGGAGCTGCTTACAGGAACATGCCTGGTGATTCCAGGGTGTAGAGAAGGTTGAAAAGTGGCTTCCAAGGGGACAAGTACCATGTCACACACCCTCATCACCATATACACACCAAGTATTGTAAACTCTGAAACCATGCCTTGCACATCAGTGGATACTAAGTAAACATTGTGTAAGTGGATGGCTAGAGAGATGGAAGAATAGGTGGGTTGAGTAAGTGAATGAATGGAAAAACTCAATGATTATAAGTTACTGGAGTGAAGTTCTTATGGTAGTTATTATTAAATCATTGTTTACAGTTGACCTCATAATAGGTGAGATTCTACATACCACTGTGCCGAAAAAAGATCATTAGAGTTTTTAGATGAGTATATGGAAAAGTAAACAGCAAACTGCAGGATGCACACATCATCCAGAAGTGAGATTTACTCTGCTTTCTTTAACGTGACATTAATCTCCTGTCTTGGCACACTCCCGTCTCTTACCGAACAGGCAGCTGTTACATCAAAGGTAATGGTTCATTATTATTTCTTCAGTGAATCATGTTTGTCTGAAGGAAGCAAAGATAACAAAGAGGAAATTATAGTTTGTGTGGGGTGATATGATTGCTTGTAAACCAAGCAATAAAAGAGAAGAGTATACAAGCAATTGAGAATTCTGTCTTTGTCCACAAACACAGAAAATGTGCAGAGTGAGCAGCTTATGAACTATTCACAATTTAATTGGGGGTGGGAGAAAAATGCTGAAGTATCTTCTACACCTGGGCAACCCACAATTTCCTCGTTATAGCATTGATTACACCCCTGGATAATTCTGTGCATGCCAGTGCAATGCTGTGCACACCAGTGTTGATTCCAGCTCTGATTCACGTAAAGGCACAAGCAAGTCTGTGTTGATACAGAAAGTAGAAAGTAGCATTGGAGAGGGTTTCTGTTGAGTGACCGAGTACTGCTTTGTCCCTATGTTACTTAGATGTCAGAAAAGATTATCCTGTCCCCTAATACCTACTTAAGAGTGACTGATGAAAAACTCCTTTTGCCAGATGGAGCAAAATGTATTGTCCTTCCTAAGGAACCTCCTTCTAGTTTTGTGATCACCTCTGACTTTGGCTTTTTATTCTGTGAATGTGTTCAGTTTAAGACTAAGAACTACCACTAAACCATAAGCTCCTTTTGTGCAAATTAGAGACACTTCCTCAGGTCATTTCCATCTGTCAGAAAATTGTCACAAGACAGTGATATTTTAAAGAACAAGACACCTGTTGCATGTACTAGAAAATTGTTTATGCCAATTGTTTATGCCAAGGATGTGAATCGCCCCTCCACACACATGTACACATGTGCTTTACCTGGATAACTATGTTTGATCCCCTAAGGGCATCTCACTGTCCTGCTCAAGCTGTCTATGTAAAAGCACACTAATGGGAACATGGACCACAGTTTTTTGTTTTTTTTTTTTTTTAATTTCCATCAAAAAGATTTACTCACACAAAGCTCTGGTGTATACAGAAGATTTTATGAAAGTTATGAAAAAGGAAAACAAGCTAAAATTCAATAGTAAATATTCTCATTCCCAAAATTCTCTAGGCCACGTTATCTGATCCTCCCTTTTCTCTAGAGCAGTCTTTCTTTCTCTCTTTCTATGGTCTCTCTCCACTTTGTACTCCCGCCCCTCAGATGTCTGGGTCCTTTCTAATGCCTATAAGTTTAGGTATCTTTTGGATAACTCATGTTCCTACAGACCCATACCCTCAGGGTCTCATTTTTTTCCCTCAAGCTGCACATCAAAGTGTTTGCCCAAAGAGAATTCCTTCCCTAAGATAAATTCTGAGGAAAGCATTAAGAATTTGTCTTTAAATCTTACTACAAATATCTAAACTAGAATTAGTAGTTCGGTGTGGTAGTTGGTTTCCATCTAGTAAACATTCTGTAGGCTGCAAGTAAGAAGAAACCATTAAGAGAGAAAAATTCATAAGAGCTGAAGATGCATGGGACCCTTGTATATGAACTGGTCCAATTTTCTCAGGTTATAAATGGGGAAATCTAGGCCTAGAAAGGGAGAGTGACCTGCCTCAAGTCACACAGCTAAGTGGGGTGGTCGGTCCTGGAAACAAAGTCTCATAATTCCCAGCTCTGGGAACTTTTTAGTACTCTACCACCTCTGACAGCATTTCATTTGTAATTTCTAATCACTCACATACCAGCCTGTTATCATGACTATTAGAATCTTGACATTAGAGTCAGGCTGTCCTAGCACTATTACTTGTTACCAAGGACTTAATTCCTCTGAGTTTCTGTATTCTCATTTGCAAAATGGGGATGCTAATACCAAATGTAAGGAAATCCAGGTTGCAGTGCACTCTATTGGTTTTAGAAGGCTGTTAGTGTTTTAGAGTCATGTGCTTTATCCACTCAACTAGTAAGCCTGTCTTAGAAATGCTTTGAATTCAAAGATGGTTAATTCATGTTCCCTACCTCAGTGAATTGCCTGCTAAATTCGAATTTCAGCTCTATAGCAGGCCTAGGTAAAAGCTTGTAATGAGTTTATGAACTGAGAACACAGATTAAAAGTCATGTGTTATATGTCTCAAAGATGAGTAGGAAATCACCAGAAAGAGCAGAAGGTAAAAGCAACCCATTAGGGTGAGGTAGCGTCCTTTGGTGCAGCATGGAGGCATGAAAGCACACGCATGAAATGTTGGAAGTGGGATGAAATGTCAGGAGAGTCGCTCTTTGAGACAAAGAGAGATAGAAGATGATGCCAGATGGGCATATGAAAAGTCTTGAATGAGGTGCCAAAAAAATTGGATTTTTACCTACAGATAATGGGGAGAGCAAGCAACTACAAAGTAAAAGAATTGTTGTCCTATTAATTACTGCAGTGATTTTTTTTCACTGATGAACATTTCACTGTTAGCCATGTTCTTGATTAATTCTCAACTTGGGATTACTAGGGGAAAATACTCTGGTTCTAAGATATCTACCTAAAATGAATTACCTCAAGTGAAGTAGCCAAACAAATGCTGTCATGAAGGTGATAATATAATCTCATCAGTCTTTTATTTAATATTGAGGGCTTGCATAAGGAAGGAGTTCACTATAGCTAAAATAACACGTTTCCTGCCACTGGATTTAATGAAAACCAACTGTAAATGTATATAAAAAGAGTGAAAAGCTGGGTGCATTTTCTGTCTGGTGCATGTCTCAAGATATTAGTTAGTGCAAATCAAATACGAAGCTTGTTGCCAACTTATATGAAGATATCTAATTTTTAAAAGATAAAAGATAATATAGAATGTCAGTTTAATTTAAAAAATAAATGCAGTGCCATAGCTATAATGGTGTAAAAACATGGGTAGTAAGTTTGTAGATCTTTTGTTATTGAGAAATAAAATGCTGTGTTTTCTCATAGGATGTGGTAAGCACCTGAATATTTCTCAAATAAGATTATAGAAAGCATCTGTAGAAACATACAAGTTGAATAGCTTCTATTGTGGGTGAGTAGCAAGAAGGGAATTCTTTAGAAAACATTCATGCTGAAACAGTGAAAAAAGCAAACAAAAAATCATTGACTTTTGCCTTACCCCAGTCCTCCCAAATCAAATTGCATAAGTACAAAAATCTTTTTAGCTCCTGCCAAAAAAGCAGTATCTTCAGGCTATGCAATAACTGATTTAGAGTCAACCACAGTGACCAAGTTAAAGAAAAAGAAGGCAATATAAGCAAGGGACATTAAAGCACTAGGAAGAAAATTAATTGGAAATGTAGAGAGTACACAACATGTCCACCTGTGATGAGAGACGGAGGACATCATTTGATCAGCAGGGGCTGAGTTCTCTATGGCTTTGAGGTATTAGGGGTCAAGAACTGGGTGAAACTTAGTTTTACACTTGATATCACTTAATAATGACTCTCGGTGTAGTATCAGCTCCCAGGGTCTCCAAAGCATCAACACAGGAGGTGTCCATGAGTACAGTGAATTGATGGGTGGGGTGATGCCAGTGTTTCCCTTCCTCATACCCCATTTACATGAGTAGCTTAACTTGGAATCCCCAAAAAGCAAAAATATTAAAGCAACTGAGCATTTTAGTTCAGGAGGTAGGTACCGAAACTATGATAAAATATGGCAGGAAAAGCCATGTTTCTCTAAGAGCAGGAAGTGGGAGTATCTGAGTGGATGATAGCCAAGCAAAAGTTTTAAAGGGAGCAATGCTCAACTTATCAAGATGTGTCGTTCTACCAAGGGAACCACACTGGAACGTGGGAAATATCTGAAGGTGGGATTGTTCATTCTGTAAGATTGTAATGAATTGATAAGCTCTTTAACCTAGGGAGACATACACCTTTCCATCAAAGACTTCATCAGTCCCCTCCCTTTGCCTCATTTATATCTTTTGTGGGACTTAAGCATCACTTTCTCAGGTGCCACCACATGCCTTGAGCTCCTAGAGCCCCCACATTTCTCCTCCATTTCTCCAGAGCATTGACTTCTAATTCCTATTGCATGTTCACTTTTAGGCTTGTTTATTCATATTTGTAATCCTGATTAGCCAAATGCACTGTGAAGGCAGAATCATTTTCTTTCACATCTAATACAGTGCCTAACACATAATAGTTATTCAATAAGTACTTGTTGAATGACAGATAAACAGGTGAGGTTAAATCGGAGCCAACTGGTCCAGTTAAATCTGAGAGGAGATGGGTAATGCTGCAGACACAATTGTATTTTTGCTGATGAGAGAACCACTCTCACCTTCATTGCACCTGACTTGGGTCTAAATGTCTCAACTCAAAAAGCACTACTCCCTGGGAATTTAATTAATGAGAACCACAAGTCAGCACTTGGTAATCATCTAAGCACCTGCAGAGGACCCTGAGCTCTGGACTGCAGAGACCTGAGTTGAGACTCTAGCTCTGCCACTTACTAGTCATATGATCTTCTGCAAATCACCTACCCTGTTGGATGCTCACTTGCCTTATCTCTAAAAGAACAATCATAGCAGATTCATCTCGTAAGGCATCCATGAGGCTCGGTAAGCAAACCAAAGCATGGGCACACGGAGATATTTAATTATCCTTATTCAAGGGAAACTTTGGAGAGTTTAAGGCTGAGTCAGTGAAACCACACAGAAAGAAGAGACCAAATGATACAATGACAATGCAGGGAATTGTACCTCGTGTGTTTAGTTATTAATTGTGTCCTGCACAAACCTGTGAGAGCTGTGCCCCAGGGGTCAAGTTTGTTTACTGACATGTGCACAGGTCTGGGCACACAGTAGGTCGTTAGTCAACTTGGATGGATGGATGGATAAATAAGTTCCCAGGTAGAACATTATTACTTGCCAAACTGTGTTCTAGTTAAAGTATTTAATGATCTACACTAGAGTACTAGTTAAAATGCTAGTTTGAACACCTCGAAGGCTATGCTAGAGTTCACACCATCAAGGCTTAGCACAAGAAAGGGTGGCGGCATTCTAGGTTAAAAAGGATGGGCGGGTGATGATGAAGTGGCAATGCTGTGACAAGAAAGAAAGCATGTTAATGTGCACTTCCCGGGGTCGTGGCCATATGCTTTACATGGGGAATAAATAGTCTGTGATGCCCTGACCTCTGTGTTGTTTTCCTGTACTATGGACCCCAGCTAAGGTGAATTATTTCCAGATTGTCAAATTCTTTTTCAGCCCACGTCATCTTTCACTAGTCCCCTGCCTGGAATACTTCTATGTCCTCTTTTTGCATAACTGCTCCTTATTCTTTGGGTCTGAGTTCAGACAGCATCTCCTCCTGTAAGGTTTCTCTGAGCCCTCAAACTAGTTTGTCTTTAATGCAATCATAGTAATTGTTCTGTGTTTTGTTTCCATGCTGAGACTTTCCTTCCCCCTGGGTAGGCTGAGGAAAGACAGGGACAGCCTATGCCTCATTCACAAAACTTACCAGCCTCTAGCATGTATTAGTATTTATTGAATGAATAACATCATTCTAAGATGTGAAGCCTAAAAGAATCATAGAGTAATGTGTCGCTAGAGAAATAGGAAGCTTGTTGGGGATGGTTGGGGCTTCAGGCTGATAATCGGAGTTTTTCATTTTCTTTGAAGTAACAGCGCCAGATGAATAAAAATTCATAGGAAGCAATGGAACACGGCCTGAAAGAGAGAAGGTCGGGCTAGAGTGGATGGCATCTCAAGAGAACAAAAAGTGAAAAGACAGGCACATTCAGGGACTGGAGGGAAAAAAAGGAACTGACAAAGGAGCTAAGTTACAGAAACCAAGAAGGAAGAAAAATGTTTCTCAGAGGAGTAGATGTGCTCAAACACTGCAAGTGGAATTTTGAAAAACCCTTAAAGCAGAGGGCAGATGCTGAAAGGAAGTGGGTGGGGACACCTGTTTGGGCACTCCAGCGAGGAAGAAGGTGGGCTGGAAGAGAACTCACATGGGCTGCTTGGCCAAGGGCAGCTGTCACCAAATCAAGTTAAAACTATGCCTTTGAAAGGCAATGACAATTGAGAGATGGAAGATGGCAGAGGAAACACAGAGGGAGGTGGATCTGACGTGGAAAATTATTATGTTTTGTTTCTAAATCTTTGGCCCTTATGCCACTCTGCTGCAGGGAAATGGGCTTAGGCGCTGTGCTTGGTAGGATGCCTTAGCGGTTCCCAAGCATTTGATGAAGCATCCCATGAAGTGGTTGGAGAGGAGGGGAAAGGGCCATCATGAATATCTTTGCTGTGTAGCTCCTAGGAATTTGGCTGTTTTGGTATCCACAGAACCACCTGCTTGCCTATGGGCTGCCTTGGCCCACTTCCTAAGTTTCCTTCAAGCGTGCGTGCTTTGTCAAGAAGGTTATAGTACAGTTGGGAAGACAACAGGGGGACTGTCATTTCCTTTAGTGTCTTGGCAGTAACCTGTATCTATAGCAGCTACTTAACAAATGTTTATTGAAGTTCAGTCAAGCTGGGCTGATGTTCTTTGATGCTACCAGGCTTGACTCTCACACTCTTTCTTCTAAGTGGGTGAAAGACACTTCAGAAAGAATATTACTCTTCCATGAATTATTAAGAGTGATAGTTATATACTGAACACTGTGCACAACACTTTACAAACATTTAACAATCAAAATGATGCTATGAGTTAGGTACTATTTTTAGCCCCATTTCATTGATAGGGAAACAGAGGCATGGAGAGGCTGAGGAATTTATTAATCCAGGTCATGCTGCAAGTTAAGTGGTTCATTTGAACTTAAATATTTGTCTAAATCTAAAGACCACTAGGCTAGAATGATCCTCAGATGTCCACTTTTCTTTCAGGGTCTCCATAAGGCATGTAACCAGAGAATGTTAGGACCATAATAGTCACCTATAACACACTACTTTCCTACCTGTTCCTTCCTTTACTCTGCAGTCCTGCTAGAAGCCAGAGTTGCTGGAATAATTAGCACAGACACCACCTCTCTTGGCAGGAGAGCCTTGATGGATAGTCCCTCTAAGCAGGTTAGTATCTAGTACACCATGGGACTCAGCTCTCTTCATCCTGGAGAAGGATTCCTACTGAACACAGGATAGCCACAGTCCTTGGTACAGTTTCCCCAGTTGGTAACAAGATTGTAAGTGTCCAGGGGACAGAGCTGTGGCTGATGACTCAGTTTGCTTTGGATCCATCGGATGATTTGAGCATGGTACTTTCAGGTTACTGGTTTCACTCCTTTGAGTAATTGGAGTTGGTTCTGCCTAAATCTCGGATCCACTTTGCTTTAGGGAATTCTGTGGGCAAAGGCAAATCTACAGAGAATTTGATCTTGAGCACTTCCCAGGGTCAGTCCTTAAAACCCAGTGGTCAGTCCTGAACACTTCTTCTCATTGTGAGCCTCTGTCAGGATTTCACAACTGTGGCTGTGATTTATTGACTTGTCTGATTCCCTCCGGGGGCAGTCCCATTTTTCAAAGCTATCCCATGCTCTGTCTGAGTGGCTCTTCACACAGTGGCCTTCCATCAGGAGCACCTGCTCCAGCAATCAGCAGCTCCAGAGGCACTCAGACCTTACTAGACACTGCAATGATCGTCCACATAGACGAATCGTGGATTTAGAGAAATACGCTACTGTGACAACGGGAGAAGACAGATTAATAGAGAAAGCAGAGCAGGCCAGAGGCTGCAGAATGTGGTGACAGAATTCCAGGAAGTTAAGTCACATAGTGGTAGCACTGATAAGGCTGTAGCATCTCAGTGTTCCCCTCTCAACCAGCAGGAGGAATTGGCATTTGAACCAATGGAGGGTCTCTAGAACTGAGACATGATCTCTGATCTGGGCTGAAGCAGTCCAGAAATCAGAATTACAAAGATACATTTGAGTGAAACAACTTGCCTTTGCATCTTTCAATTGCCTGTTATTTTATTTTCTTCTTTAGAAACCATTTAGCAGGGGTCATAAAACGGAACATAGAGAAGGAGGGAGGGGAGTTGTTGACTGGAGGTAGAAAATTCAACGTGTTCAGGCATTCTGTCACTGAATTAAAGTGCTCTTGGAGGCTCTTTTTCCTCAACTTTGAATGAACCCCAACTGTCTCTTTTATCAGAGCTGCACAGTGAAGGAGACAGCAGCTAATGTGCCTGGTGAAATCGACAGCCTCAGCCAGGGAAATAAATATACAACACTTGCACTCACTGACCCTTCTTTCCCTCTGCAACTTGCGTCATAAATGGCTCTTCACTGACAAGTTGTGTTGATAGGAATTCAAGCCTGATTCCAGCACCAGGGAAGCATGCCATTCACTTAATGCCAGTGACCGTGGGCCTTGCCCCTCCCAGCTGATCACCTTGTTACTGCCTGCTGGAGGAAAGAGAGGTAATACCCTCTCCTCATCACAGAACTAGTTCCCAGACATGCACTTGAGTACCTTCGTGACCAGGAGATTCACCCACTATAGGATGCTCGAGAAATCATGCTGACATCTGTTCCCACCCCTTCCCGATGCCCCCCACCACACACACACATATGTGTGTGCACACACACACACACACCTCACCATCTTGCTGCAGAACAAGAAGAGTTGCAGAACACTTCAGCGTTGAATTGCCTTGATAACTTTTTTTTTTAAACACTTGCTATTTTTAGCAGAGTGGCTGGCCCATATAAATATTTGGTATTTAAATCTTTGTTGAATGAAAAGTTAACCTGATGGATTTTATCTATTAGGCTGTTGATAATGAATTTGCAAAGATACTAGCTTGTTTAATCTTTACAACAAAAATAGCAGCTACTATACCTGTTCTCTAACTTAGGGTTCTCCAGTAGTGGACAAGAGAAACACGTTCTGAGTGACTTACCTGAAAGACTGTTTTTGGAAAGGATTTCAAGAAGCTTCCAAAATCAACAGAAGGCTAGCAAATGTGGCCCAAAGACAAACTAAGATGGTGTTAGAAGTTCAGAAAGAAGACATCCTGGAAACAGGATGAGTAGGACCAGGAAGCCACTGCTAGGATGGACAGACTCAACCTGGTTTCCATCCCTTTGTCCTTCTGCTTAAGAGTCATATTTCAGCCAGACGTACTGGTTATCCTGGTCTCCACGGCTACCACTTGTCTCAGGGACTATGCACCTCAGGTTACAGCTCTGTTGAACTTGATTTGGTGAGAAGAAAATACCAAAAGGAACTCAGGGTGCTGTGAGATAAGGAAAATAGATTCTGGGCAGCCAAGCAACCCATCAGTTTCACCATATTTCTTTATAGGTAGGAATACCAAAGCTCAGAGTTTGTTTCAAAATCACACACATGGTGCTTTAAAACATGACTCATACCTGGATTTTCTATCTATTCTCAAATTCTACAACCTTTCCTTTATAACACATACAATATGTTCATTTAGACCTCAAAATGATGCACTAAATGCAATGTATATCCTACATTTGCTTCTAAATAGAAAAAGGACATAAGGAGAAATTAGTAAAACCAAATACACTGACTATAATTCAGTTGATAGTATTGAATCGGTGTTAATTTCTTAGTCTTGACAAGTGCAACATGGTTTTATATTAATAAGATGTTGATGTTAGGGGAAAGTGGCTGAAGGATATATAGAAACTATCCTTACTTTTTACAACTTTTCTCTAAATCTAAAGTTAGTCCAAATAGAAAATGTTTTTAAAATATCAGGTGTATAGCTCTCCTCAGCTTCTTTGGGACACAGTGACACACGTTTATCGATAGCCTTTTAGATACAGAATATAGTAGAATTCCCCAAACTCTCAAAATCTCGTCCTCTGTACCAAAGGAGGAACCATCCAGGAAGAGCAGTAATTATCACAGAAAGGAATCTGGTGACTGGCATCATACTCAAGTACCTGATATCTGAAGCTCCAATACTTTGGCCACCTAATGCAAAGAATTAACTCACTGGAAAAGACCCTGATGCTGGGAAAGACTGAAGGCAAAAGGAGAATGGGACAACAGAGGATGAGATGGTTGGATGGCATCACCAACTCGATAGACATGAATTTGAGCAAGATCCGGAAGTTGGTGAAGGACAGGGAAGCCTGGCATGCTGCAGTCCATGGGGTCGCAAAGAGTCGGACACGACTGAGCAACTGAACTGATTGTACTCAGAAAGTTAGGAAGAGGCAAAGAAATTTGAGGGCAGAGTTCGGGGAGAGATGGTATTTGAGTTGGTCATGAAAGGATGGTTAAATTTGGGTTTCAAAGAGAGGGAAGAATGAAGCATAATCTCTGGATCAAGGAAAGAATAGACTGAGATGGTGAATGAGGTAGGCAAATGGAAACCCCACTGTCCAGACTGAGAATTTGGGGTTTCTTCCTCTCTCTTGTAGTCAGTTGAAGTCCTCAGAGCTGTTTTTGGAAAGGATACTCCAACTTGATGTGTGGGAGAAGTTCTGAGTAGAGAAACAGGAGGTAGGAAGTATGACAGGAAGATGATTCAAAACTCAAGAGATAATTCAAATCAATTCCATGTCTGGTGGGGAGAGGGAAGGGGCAAGATAGAAGAAGGGGATTAAGAGATGTGGACTACAATGTATAAAATAAATAAGTAGCAAGGGTATATTGTACAACACAGGGAAATATATAGCCATTATTTTGTTTAAACTTTAGATGGACTATGATCTATGCACACGTGCTCAGTTGCTTAGTTGTGTGATCCCAACAAGATCTCACAGAGTTGAGATTTTCAACTTTGTGATCCCATGGATTAGCCCCTCGGGCTCCTCTGTCCATGAGATCCTCCAGGCAAGAATACTGGAGTGAGTTGCTATGCCTTCTTCCAGGGGATCTTCCTGACCCAGGGATCAAACTAGTGTCTCCTGAGTCTCTTGCATTGGCAGGTAGAGCCTTTACTAGTGAGCCACCTGGGAATTCCAGAGTATAATCTATAAAACTATTGAATTACTGTGTTGTACACCAAAAACTAATATAATGTTGTGAATCAACTGTACTTCAATGTAAAAATCATCACACTAAAAAAAATTCTGTGTCTTAAGCACTAGAAATGGTCACTACTAAAAGCCTTTGTTTCCAGAACTATCTGATAGATGCTGTTATTCTTGGTGGACTAGAGAAACAAACTGGATGTGGAAGCTGGCATATTGCTTGTAGTTGTCTATGATATTTTGGTAAAAGATTATCATCCCTTTCATCATATCAAATAGCTGTTAGCATTTTCATGTTTAAAAAATATGCCATTCTTATTTAAATGCATATTTAAAATGTACTATCAGGCATGGTCCTAAATGCTTTACAAATATTAATTTTCTTAATTCTCATATTTTTTACTCTTAAGAAGTAAGTACCATATTAGCACTCTTCTAGAGTTGAGGAATGGAGAAGGCAGTGGCACCCGCACTCCAATACTCTTGCCTGGAAAATCCCATGGACAGAGGAGCCTGTTGGGCTGCAGTCCATGGGGTCGCTAAGAGTCGGACACGACTGAGCGACTTCACTTTCACTTTCACTTCTCACTTTCATGCATTGGAGAAGGAAATGGCAACCCACTCCAGTGTTCTTGCCTGGAGAATCCCAGGGACGGGGGAGCCTGGTGGGCTGCCGTCTATGGGGTCGCACAGAGTTGGACACAACTGAAGCGACAGCAGCAACAGCAGCAGAGTTGAGGAAACCAAGGAGGAGGGAGGTTAGGTAACTTATTAAGATCACAGAGCCAGTAAAGAGCTGAGATTCTGGCCCTGGCAGCCTGGCTTGAGACCTTGCTCTTAATCAGCACCCTATTTTATTTTTGTTTTATTATTTGTAAGTTGTGATTAAAACAAAACAGATGATGCTGAAATAGCAGTGAGGCTAGAGAAGAGGAATGAATAGGAGAGACTGTATTTGAAGAAGATAAACAAGATGGCAACTCCTTGAATACAGCTGGGAGTAAAGGAAAGAAAACCAAAAGGTGACTCTTAAGCATATGAGTCTTGCAACTGAAGTTTTATTGGAAAATAAAAAAGAGATTGCTCACGGGTCTGAGGCAGGGTGGCAAAAAGTAGATAAGCTTGAGTTTATATGCTGGTGAGTTGTTTACAGAGAGACGCACAGCAAGCAGTTAGACTTTGGGAACACTGCTCAGATACGAAAGCCATCTACTTCATCATAGCAGTTGGTGCCACAAGAGTAAAAGTTATTGTCAGGAAAACAATTATAAATAGAAGACATGGCTATTTCATTAACAAGTGCTTCTTTTTATGAAGAAGAGCCTGCAATAAATAGAGATAGGAAGAAATTTCAGAAGTGCATGAAGGAGAAAATATGTGTTTAATGCAGAAAATATGCCAAACAAAGTGAAGATCAAGAATGGTACATTGCAGCGACTTCCCTGGGGGTCTAGTGGTTAAGACTCTGCTTTCCAATGCAGGGGGACATGGGTTTGACCCCTGGTTGGTGAGCTAAGATCCTACATGCCAAAAAAACAAAACATGAAATAGAAGCAATAGTGTAACAAATTCAATAATCACTTTACAAAAATGAAATTTAGGGATATAGAATGAGTGGTAAGGCCAGAAGGTTAAGGTTGTGGCAGGATACTTTTTGAAGGTCAAGATGGGACACAAATTGCTACTATAAGCAGACAAGAACTGTAATGTCCACTAAATTTAAATTAAGATCAAGTAAAATTAAAAATTCAGTTCCTCAGCCACATTAGGCACCTTTCGAGTGCCCAGTAGCTACATGTGACTACTCTCATGGACCACAAAGAGAGCATTCCCATCACTGCAGGAAGTCCTTTGTGCAGAGTTCAGCTAAACTAACGGTCAAGAGACTTTCTGTAAAGGGTCAGATAGAAAATATTTTAGCATCTGCAGACCACATGGTCTCTGTCACCAGTACTGAACTCTGCCATTATTGCTTGAAAACAGCCATAGAAAGTTCAAGAACAAATAGGTTCCCCAAAAACATTATTGTTGGACAGTGATATCTAAATTTTAAATTATTTTCATTTCATTACATGTTATTCTTCTTTAGATTTCAGTTTAACCATTTAAAACTTAAAGCCTATTCTTAGCTTGTGTGTCACACAAATGCAGGTGTCAAGTCAGAGTGCAGCAATAGGCTGCAGTTTACTGCCATCTAGACTAGAGCTGTGTGGATCTCAGCAACAGGAGCTGCATGTGCCTGAGCATCTGTGTGTTCTGGATGGGCCGGACAAAACTAAAAGTAGAAAATGAATATATGTTAGCACTGAGCTTCATCTGCTCTTCATCATCCATATAGATAATGCAAATAAGATAAAAATACTCATCAAAATTGCATGAGCTGTGTTGCAAGGTTAAAAGGAAGGCTGTTAATGTAAAATGATGAAAAGGAAATTTTGATGTGTGGAATTGACATTAATATGCTAGAACTGCAACTTGTGACTAGGTAACTAGATCTGTAGCTGTATGAAAATCAATGAGACACTCACTGTAAAAAAAGAAATCCTCATATTCAGCCCAATTTCCTGAAATACCAGTATTTGTAATCCTAAACACATCATCCTAAGATGTGTCCTACAGAAAATGCAGTTAAATGCAATGATGACCTTTCTGGTTTACAAGACACTGATAGTAAAGAGTTTTCTTCTCATCTAGTAACTTCTTTATTGACAGTAGCTGCCCAGAGTCCTGAGAGGAGGAATGTCATGATTGATCATTAATGTTTGCATGAGTGAGAGTATGGGGACTCATGGCACAAGTGCTAGAAATTTGTTCTCCCTGTACCTGCAGCACGACACAATGGCAGAAGGGTGGGGGATAGATTTTGAAACAACTTGAAGAGCAGAATCCATGATACGTAGGCTTTTTTTTCCTTTTATTATGGAATATTCTAGACATTTATTAAAGAGTTTACAATGAGCCCCTACGTACCTATTGCCTCGCTTCAGCAATTATCAACTCATAGCCAATCTTTACTTTCCCTTCCCCACTTTATTAAGAAGAAAATCCCAGCATCATAGCATTAATGAGCCATTTTACAAGTTGTTTGTTTATTTCGGCTGTAATAGGTCTTTGTTGCTACGAGTGGACTTTTTCTAGTTATGGCGCGCAGGGCTTCCTCTCCAGTGGCGGTGTGCAGGCTGCTCATTGCAGTGACTTCTCTTGTTGTAGAGCATGGGCTTTAGAGTGCAAGCTTCAGTAGTTTTGGCACGTGGGCTCATGAGCCATTTTTGGACCAGTTTCTGACCTTGCCTAGGATGCCTCCATTGTTATACAATACTTTTAAATTGTTCAGTGTTTTTCAGTGTGCAGTATTAAGGCACAAACAGACCGAGCTCTTTATTAAAGGGTCTAAAAATGGTTGATTAAAACAAAACCTTCAGTTAACTACATGGCAGTCTAATAAGCCTATGGAATTTTTATGTAGGAACTTGAAGATGGGGTTTATAATGTATGCACTTCTAAGTATGCTTATTCTCAGGCTCAGCCATCAGCTGCCATGTGCCAGCCACATACTCAGTATAATCACCTCCTCTCATCCAGAGCCCTGCAGGACATTGTTTTCACAAGATCAACTGAGGCACACAGGCGCTAAGTGATGGGTCTGAGGCCAGGCAGACAGAAAGTGAGGCACTTGAGGAAATAATTTGCTGTTTGAATGAAACAAGACTTCCAATATGCCCGAGCGCCCTCTACCTTATTTAACATAACTCTGATGTTCCCTTTGGTAGATTTCACTTTTTCTAAAGGGGTCATTGAAACCCAAGTCTAGTAGTGACATGAAGTTTGGATAGCCTGACAAAAACCATGAACAGACACCTGGAGGGGAACAAGTGAGTTTAGAGCTAATATTTATGACCATGGAAATAAGGAAGGCAAGAAATCCTATTACATGCTCTGACTGCCTGGAGAGAAAGAGACCAGCGTGTCCTACATCCCCAGGCTTTAGAGAGGAAGTGCGTGATCTGACCTCAAAACCACCTTTAGGATCTTTCACAATAGTTTCATTTCTACCTTTAGAACTGAGTGGAAGGCTGAAAATGAGAATGAGAAAACATTCTTAAGTTCATGAATGTTTGGAGGCAGTTAGATATTTATGTTAAAAAATCAACATCCTGGGGACACCAGTACATCTGCCAGCATACTATAATAATGAATGGAAGAGGAAGCAGGGGGACTTGACCTCTAACTGGCTGGTTGCTATCCCCAGCCATCACTTCTCTCTGATCTTATTTCCTTGTTAATAAAATCAGAATGGTAGACTATCAGAAATTTCAGCTAATAGCTTGCAGACACATCCTTTAGCATATGGATTGTGTTGTTTTCATTTGAAAGCAATATTTAAAAATTGGGAGACTTCTCATCTTTTCTGGACCCATCTTTTAAATGGCAAGAATTGAGAATCTCCAAAAGAGTTGCTGCCTTCAGAAAGGATGGATGATCTCCTATTCTCCCTGGTCAGCACCACTCCTTATTGTCTCCCTGACAGTGAAGTTAAGGACTAGTTTCCATTTCTCTCTGTCCTTGCAGTGACTTCTGACATATTTCACTCTTACAACTCATACATCCCCTGCCTGGTCCCTAGAGACCTCTGCAGTTATAACCTGGACTTTATGAACTCTAAGGTCTTGAGAGTCCGTGGTTGTTGGGTAAAATATAATATCCCAGATGACTAAGGTTGCAGTATGTTGTCTAATTAAAGTTTTCCAGCAGTGGGAGCTTTTGAGTCCAAAATTCAGGACTAACCTCTTCACCCCAGGTCACTGTAATTTTCAGAGGAAGTGCTGACTCTGGATCTGGGAGATGAGGTGAGAGTACTGGAGTCCTGTGTTCTGTTTAATTACATCTCCCTACCTTTGCTTTGCCTTCATTTTCAGCATTCACTGAGAGGTTTTTGGGTTTTTTTTCCTTAACTTTTTTGGCTACCGATAGTCAAATCTGAACTGTGACCAGCTAGAGTGTTTTGGACACTTTATCTATTTTTTGCATAGTCTTTTACAATTTTAAGTAGAGTTCTTTTTTTTTTTTTTTTACTTTACAATATTGTATTGGTTTTGCCATACATCAACATGCATCCGCCACAGGTTTTACAATTTTCAAAATTCTCCCCTAAATATCATGTTTTGTTCGTACTAACCCTATGAGAGATAGAGCATGCACTGCTACCCCTATTTTACAAAAGTGAGGACAAAATAGGATGCTATTAACAAAGATTTTTACATTTCAGTCTTTTCCCTTAAATCAGACCCCATTGCTTTGTTTTTAAAGCTGTTTCCTAAATACAAAACTAAAAACGTGTTTATTTAATTAAAACATCATTCTCTGAGGTCTAAAGACTTCCAGACTGCATTATTCTCCCTCCCCACTGAGACATAATTGAAGATTGATATGATACATTTTATTAATTAGGGCCGTCTGGTTTCCCCACAGAGAAAAAAAGAAATGTGTCATCTTTTATGCCAGCTGATTTAAATAAAAATCCACTTAGACTTAGCCTTTTTGTGGTGGTGCTATACCAAAATGACCAGGGTGTGAAATGTGAAATATTTACTTTATCATTCTCAGGGAAAAGATGTGAATTGTTGTAACAAAATTCATTGTTTCTCAGAGCGCTGAGGAACTGAGTATTATGCAGGATCTGTATATTCTGATTGACTAATTTAAGTGCAAACTAATCAAAATAAGTTGAATGAAATTGTTAGGAATACAGAGAGTATGTCCTTGGTTTCTCCTCCTTGGTTTCAGAGGACGTTGCTGGTTACGTGTGTTTATGTTTGTGTATATGTGTTGGTTAATTTTATGTGTCAACTTGACTGAGCCATGTACCCAGATACATTATTTTAAATGTTTCTGTGAATGCATTTTTTTTTCACTTGGGATTAACACTTAAATCAGTTTAGTTCAGTTCAGTTGCTCAGTCATGTCCGACTGCAGTCCCATGGACTACAGCACATCAGGCCTCCCTGTCCATCACCAACTCCTGGAGTTTACTCAAACTCATGTCCATTGAGTCGGTGATGCCATCCAACCATCTCATCCTCTGTCATCCCCTCTCCTCCCACCTTCAGTCTTGCCAGCATCAGGGTCTTTTCAAACAAGTCAGTTCTTCACATCAAGTAGCCAAAGTATTGGAGTTTCAGCTTCACCATCAGTCCTTCCAATGAATATACAGGACTGATCTCCTTTAGAATGGACTGGTGGGATCTCCTTGCAGTCCAAGGGACTCTCAAGAGTCTTCTCCAACACCACAGTTCAAAAGCATCAATTCTTCAGTGCTCAGCTTTCTTGATAGTCCAACTTTCACATCCATACATGACCACTGGAAAAACCATAGCTTTGACTAGATGGACCTTTGTTGACAAAGTAATGTATATCAGTATACTTGAGTAAAATAGCTTACCCTCCATAAAGTGGGTGAAAATGAAAGTGAAGTTGCTCAGTCATGTCTGACTCTTTGCAACCCCATGGACTATAGCCCGCCAGGCTCCTCCATCCATGGGATTCTCCAGGTAAGAATACTGGAGTGGGTTGCCGTTTCCTTCTCCAGGGGATCTTCCTGACCCAGGGATTGAACCCAGGTCTTCTGCTTGCAGTCAGACGCTTTAACCTCTGAGCCACCAGGGAATCCCTCCATAAAGTGGGTAAACCTCAATTAATCAATCAAAGGTATTAAGAGGAAAAGACTAACCTTCTCCGAAGAGAGAATTCTGCCAGTAGGCTACCTAGTGACTTGTACAACATCTCTTCTCCAGCTTTCTGGTTTGCCCTGAAGTTTGAACTTGTCACTTTCCATAATCTGATAAACCAATTCTATAAAATAAACCTATCCATATCCATACATATTTTTGGTTCTATTTCTCTGGAAAATTGTTAACTAATACTGTGCATGTGTATGTATATGTGTGTGTCTGTTTTAGAGAGAGAGATTTTGTGTGTGTTACACCCTAAAATAACTGAGCCTCTAAACCAGGAGTTGGCAAACATTTTTTATAAGGAACAAGAGAGTAAATATTTTAGGTTTTTGAGAGACATATGATCTTTGTTGCAACTACTCAGCTCTGTTATTGTAGCTCAAAAGTAGCCATAGACAATGTGAAACAAATGGACTGGCTGCTGCTGCTGCTGCTAAGTCGCTTCAGTCGTGTCTGACTCTGTGCGACCCCATAGATGGCAGCCCACCAGGCTCCTCTTTCTCTGGGATTCTCCAGACAAGAATACTGGAGTGGGTTGCCATTTACGTCTCAATGGCTGTGTTCCAGTAAAATTTATTTATAAAAATAGGTGGTTAGATTTGGCCCATAGGATATAGATTGCAGACCTCTGCTGTATACTCTGAAGGTGTGGTTTCATATAGTTATTGCAACAGTTATTGTTTGCTAGATAAAATATTGAGCATTTACCACATGTCCTAGTATTTTACGGCATGTAATGTATATACATTTCAATTACAACTCAAATGTACAAGATGTAAAATCCTTATTTTTCTGTAGCAACTTAATATCTAATTTTAGCTCCTATTCTACTAGAGTGCAAAACTTAAACTGGGATTTAAGTTTGGGGATTCAGAATAATTCAGAATAATTTCCCCAGGGCTTATCTCTAGGGAGGGAGCATGCCTATGTAACACTTGACATCTTCTCCCCTACTGATATCCAGTGAGGTGCCCTTGTCTTATCTGGCCTCTGGTCATCACATGTCACCACTGAGATACTCCTACTTCTGCAAGGAGTCTGCAAGGCTCCTGTATGTCCAAAGATTCTTTGTCCTATCTGCACACCACTCTTGTTAATTTTTCTGTTTTTGCATCACTTGGAGACAGAGAAATTTCCTAAAGGCAGAGAATATTCCTAAAGAAATTTTCTAAAGTTCATGACCTAATGCCTGAAAACACCAGCTAGCCAATCTTTCCCAGGGTCTTGCCCTTCTTGGGCTCTTTCTAACATTAATTGGGTACCATAAACTTAACTTTCTCTCCCCCTCACCTCCTCTTCTCCAGGCTCAGCCTACAGAGCAGAATATAGGACTGAGCAGTGTCCAAATGGTCACAACCTGCCTCTATCTTTCATCCCTCCCCAAGCACAGTCAACTTCTCTCTGGTCTAGGAGTGAGAAAGCCCCACTCTTACTCATCATGTCTTTAGTCAATTCCAATCCCCTCATAAGCTTTTCACATTCAAAGGCACTGGAAAACTTATTTTCTCTGAGTGTTTTCATGGTATATTATTTCTGAGACCATAAGCAAAATATGACTGGCTCTTGGATGGAAAGGATGGCTAAAGTGAGAAAAAATACAAGATAAAACAGTGGTAAATATTTGATAGTACTATCATGTTACACTTAAAACACTTGGAGTGGAGTGGATTTCTACACCTGTTTATAGAACTAGAAAGCAGAGTTTAGAAAAACCGAACCATTTGCCCAAACAGCAGACCCAAGAATCAAATGAAGGCCATCCTTACTCCAAAACCAGGATTTTGAACCACCAGTAGGTTTTATTAACCAATTATTTATACAGGATGTTCTGCTGTTGGAGGAGACTACCACCTCTGGAGTCTGACTACTAATTTGTGAGTCAAGATCAAAAGAAAATGAGCAATGAAAATTAGTTTCTTGGTGGAAAAGAACTGATAGAGTAAGGGCTACATGTTTGAAGAAAGCAGAGATTATCATGGGTTAGAGTTGGGTTTGCATAAAGAGGTAGTAATTGAGTTTAGTTTTCAAGGACTAAAATAAAGCAGTTAATGGATATACATAAGTTTTAGGGAGGAGTTCTGTGTCTTCCTGTCTTGGAAGAAAATTGTATGGCCCAAGGCCATTGGTACATGTCCAGTCACTTGAGAGAAGCCACTGGTTTTACTCATTGGTACCTATCCCAGTGACATGAAACATTTGTATTTTCATCACTCCAACCATGAGGGCTCTCAAGTCATACCATCCATTTTTAAATCATTTATCTTCTCTTATTGGTACTTGGGAAATTTTAAGATGCTACTCACTTTGAGATTCTCTGAAACTGTCCAGGTGGAGCCAGGAAAGAAAAAATATCTCCCTAGCTATGCCACTCAGTCAATGTCAGTCAGACACCAAGAAAGACCTGGAATTACCCATTGAGACCTTTAGTTTCCTCTCATGATACCTGAGAAGCTAAGCAGTGGTCAGTTTTGTGCTGGAGTTTTAGTTGGCTGACCCTGTTCTTCTCCTCCAGTGTCCTAGAGCCTTGGGACATAGGCAAGATCTAAATTGTGAACATATTCCCCCTCCGTTTGTTGTTTGACAGCCATTTGTTAAGCTATTTTGGGTAGGAAAACTGTTCTTATGCATTCTTGGAGTTTCCAGTTTTTTTTCCCTCTTGCTATTCCATGTCTTTGGCTTATCAAGCCCACAAACAGAAAAGAAAACCCTCTCTCAAAAGATCAACTCTTGTAATTATATACCTCTTCTTACAAGAGTCTGTGCTAGAACTAAAAGTGAAATTTCTGACTCTTTATTCTGGGGACTCTTAGAATACTCTTCTCTCTCCTGCCACTCACTCTCCATGTGTGTGTATACCCACTCAGATTTTACAGACATGGAAAGCCATCCTTGATTCCAGTTTAGGTTTCTGGGTATTTGTTCTCTACCTATTAGATAGCAATTGCCAGTTATGCTTTTTTATACCTGAAGGCTACATGCAAGTTTAAAGACCAATTGCCTTATGGGGTGATTGCTAATTTTTGTTTTTTGGTTTTTTATGATGATGATACTATTCTAAAAGAGATGATTGTAACAACTTTCTAAATATAATGAAAGTCATTGAATTGTATACTTTAAATCAGTGAGTTTTATGTTATATGAATTATGTCTAAATAAAGCTAAAACTATTTAGATTAAAAACACAAAAGAAGTGGCACAGCCCTCCAGGACCCTGACTACGTGTAAGAGGAGGTGTATGGAAACTCCTAGGGGGTGTTCTGTTCCCCGAACATTGTGCTTTGTTGTCTTCCTTCACGTTTCCTGTACTGCAAGATTCTACATCACTCTTTGCTTCTCTCCCCCAAATGTCATACATAGATACGTATTTGACATAAAGAATTTCAAGTCATCCTTTGGGAAATAGTTCAGACATTAGCTGTTTCCATGACATTTTCCTTGACCAGCCAAATGTGAGTTAAGAGCCCCTGCCATGTGCTGATATTATAGCATGAAATTTACCGCAGCTGTTTCACACTCTATCATAATTGCCTCCTCACCAGACTGTGAGCTTTGTGGAAGCAGGAATCACTTTCATCATGTTCACTATTATATTCCTAGTGCTCAGAACAGTGCCTGGAAAATAGTAGTGTGGATTGATGGATGCACAGACGAATGGATGATCTAACATATAGCTTAGGACTTTTCTATTATGGGATAAAAACTGATGCATGGTACAAAGAAGGTGTTTTCAACCCTGAAGTGAGGAGAAAAAAAGAGATGGGGGTGTAACCATTCAGATGGATCATTTCATTTTTTCAGAATCCTTATATTTTTGACTAGTGTGTAATGAAGGCTTTCTCTGGAATTGTGGATCATCCACATTTGCTATTATAATTGACCTAGCTCTGCTATCCTGCTGTTCTCCCTGCTTGTTTATAAATTAGAGAACATCTTTCAACTTGGTGGGGGTGCTGTATTCTAGCACAAGAACAGTAACATGGCAGTATGTTAGGATAATTTACAGACACAACTGCAACTCAAATGGGATGCCCCATACTTTCAAGGCATGAAATCACTCACCAGGACAAGATCAAATAGAATGAGAGGTTTATTTACAGGACCAACAGTATTTTTTAAATTGAAGTATAGCTGTTGTACAATATTATGTAAGTTACAGGTGTGTAGTATAGTGAGAAGGACAGATCATTTTTAAGCAGGCCAGGAGCAGGGATAATGTGGTGAAAAAAACGAATTCTCTGGTTGACCCCTTCTTTCTTTTCCCTCTGCTCCCTCACTAATGGCACCCACAGTGTTCTACCATGGCCACCAATTCTATGTATCCCAAGGCCAGCTTTGAAAATATATCATATATACATGTGAGGGGACACACGTATACCTATGGCTGACTCATTTTGATGTCTGGCAGAAACCAACACAATTCTGTAAAGCAATTTAAAATGTAAAGAAATTTAAAATGTAAAAAAATATATCAACCTTTTATCAATATGTAAGAATCAGTTGGACAGTGCCTTAAAGGCCACCTGGTCCAACCTGCTACTCAATGCAGTAACCCCTTCTGCAGTACTCTGAACAGATGGTATTCAGCGTGTTCTTTGCGCATCCCTGGTATGACGGCACAGCAAGTTTGTTTCAGAGGAGCAGAGGCGTAAAGCACACAGTCTGGAGACACCCCAGCCTC
This sequence comes from Bos taurus, assembly GCF_002263795.3. NCBI lineage: Eukaryota > Metazoa > Chordata > Mammalia > Artiodactyla > Bovidae > Bos > Bos taurus. The sequence continues at coordinate 67,953,767 of NC_037334.1, forward strand.
AGACTCATGACTCTACTCTTGATGGCTGGGTGCCCTTGGCCAGGTTCCTTACCCTCTATAAACTTTCTTTATCCATATATAAGGGAAGTCAGCATTATCTGACTCATTATATTATTAGGGTTAAATAAGAAAATATATGCAAAGCATTTAGTATATCACATGGTACTTAAGAAATATCTAATAAGTAGTAGTTTAAAAATAAACCCAAACAAAGTGTTTAAAAGAGAAAAGAGTAATATTTGCATGTAAAGGTCAAGAAGGGAATGGGCTACAATCACCGTGATTGTTGGTCTTGCTACTATCTTATTCTAACAGGTATGGCATCCTATGACTCTTGGATTTGAAATGAAAGACTCTGAACTCATTCCTAGTTAAATAGACTTAGGAGTAAGGTATTACTAAGCAGAGACAATAATGTGTGGAAAATAGTTGCCTAGACATTGAGAGTGGAGGTTTTTGTGGGAATCATGACGTAGCCTGGGCCACTGTTTTTTCTTAGTAGAAAAAAGTGGAATGGTAAAAGTAGGTGAAAACTTGGGGGTCGCGTCTACGCTCTTAGAGGTCGTCTTGCTTTGCCAAACCCTCTGTTCCTACTGTAACAGCTAGTGACAACCACTGATGACACAAAATCACACAAATGAATTAGTTTGGAAGAAAAAGCCAATTCTTTACTATCAGTGCCCACATGCAGAATTTGATCATTTTTTTCTATTTCTAAAGCTTGAAATTACTTAGCTTCTCTCAAGGTGCTAATTGAAATCTCTGTCTGATCTCTAAAAGCAATTGGCTGCTGCTTCACAAACAAAAGACCATTGTTCTTGATTTTTCTGAATTACCTTGAATTATAATCAAGAGATATCCTTTCAAGTAAGAGGGTCACAAGTTAGGGCCATGATCTCAGTTTAGCACACCAAAAATGTAGTAGAATTTGTAATGACTCTTCAAGAACTATAATCAGCTACTTCTTAAAGGACAAGTCAGCACCAGAACTTGTTTTTTCAAAGTGGCCATGAGATACAAGGGAAAGAACTCATGAGAAATATCCAAAAGTGTCCAGTGGTGGCCAAGGACATTTCACCTTTCCCATAATCCACATCTCAGTCAGAATGATCTGCTCAATTAGTGGCACATCTTGTTCATATGAGCTGAATGTAAGATTGGTGTGAAATGAACTTCCCAAGAACGAGGACCGCAAACTTTCTTTTACAACCATAAGATCATTATGTTTTGGTCACCAGCTTTCATCTTGTAGACTCCAACTGCAAAAACACATTTGGGTCCTGTTCTTTGGGATGAGAAAGACATGTTCAAGCTCAGGAAGAATATGAAGGCACTTTCTATATAAAGAACTTTAGGGGAAATCCAGGTTCTTTTCCTTCAATGAATTTAGTCCTGAAAAGTTCCTAGAGAAACTGTAATGACTGATTTTATTTTTCCTATACCCTGTGCTTTTGAACTTGTTACTCCTTCACCTGGCATCCTCATAGTCTCACCCCCTGATTCTCTGTTATCAGGTTAATTCCTGTTTATCTTAAGCCATCACCATTCCTGGGCTGTCCCCAGCATCTCTGTATCTTTGTATGAAGCCTGCACTATTGTCTTTTAATTTACCCACTTGCCGACTTGTTTCCAGAAGGCGGTGCACTCCACCTTTGTAACATTATCGTACCTAATAGCTCCCCAATAATAATTTCATTCAGTAGTTTTAACAGAAAACGAACTATTCTAATTGAGGTATTTTATTTTTCTTATTCAACACATTTCTATTGAGTTGTTATACCTAAGGAAGAGAAAATTGTAAGGAAATGAGATTTTAAAGTCAGCAGGACTGAGAGAACAAATTCTAGTTTTTAAAAATTACCTTTGGCAATCTCTGAAATTGTGTCTGTAGTACATGGTTTTATATGTTCAACCCTTTACAATAATTCTAATGCACTCTAAGGTTTGATAGTCACCGAGTTAAAATGTGGCGCAAAGGGCTGCCTAAATGCATATACCTGGGCAGCCAAATCATTCGATATTTAAGTAACTTAAGTTCCTGTGAATCACACAGTGGGTGTAGTGTTCCTACACACCTGAGATTTCTTTGAATATTAAATCCCTATAGGCTTAACATGTATCAAGTTATTTGTTTTAATAACTAAATGAGATAATAATTATAAAAACACCTAGCATAGCCCGCAGCAACTGTGAATGTTCCATAAATGTTTGTTCAATTGAAAAGTATATCTTACTTGATTGGAGGTATATACACATTTGCTTTTGAAAATTTACCACCTCTTTTTTGATCGTTCTGACTATGGCTTCACTGGCTTGATGCCCCTGTCACTCCTGGGCCTTGGCATCCTGGAGCCCAACAAGCAGAGTTTGGTTCTAATGACAGTATTTGCATGGGATACATGAATCATGTGACTATACTACATGTGACCATGCTCTGCCAGCCACCAAAAAAGATTAGTTGGGGTGGAAAACATGCTCCTGGCCTTGGAGAGCCCCATGTCATTTATGAAAGATGTAGATTGACCAAATAATTACCAAGGGTCACCTGTAATGAAAGAGGGAAGTCAGAGTGGCCGAGAAGCTTATTACAGTCTACTCTGAGGGCCTACATGAATTGGTATTTAAGTCGTAATTAGCTGAACGTTCAGTTCAGTTCAGTCAGTCATGTCCGACTCTTTGTGACTCCATGGACCGCAGCATGCCAGGCCTCCCTGTCCTTCACCAACTCCCAGAGTTTACTCAAACTCATGTCCTTTGAGTCGGTGATGCCATCCAACCATCTCATCCTCTGTCGTGCCCTTCTCCTCCTGCCTTCAATCTTTCCCAGCATCAGGGTCTTTTCAAATGAGTCAGTTTTTCACAGCAGGTGGCCAAAGTATTGGAGTTTCAGTTTCAGCATCAGTCCTTCCAATGAATATCCAGGACTGATTTCCTTTAGGAAGGACTGGTTGGATCTCCTTGCAGTTCAAGGGACTCTCAAGAGTCTTTTCCAACACCACAGTTCAAAAGCATCAATTCTTTGGCACTCAGCTTTCTTTATAGTCCAACTCTCACATCCATATATGACTACTGGAAAAACCATAGCTTTGACTAGATGGACTTTTGTTGGCAAAAGTAATCTCTCTGCTTTTTAATATGCTGTCTAGGTTGGTCATAACTTTTCTTCCAAGGAGCAAGTGTCTTTTAATTTCATGGCTGCAGTCACCATCTGCAGTGATTTTGGAACCCAAGAAAATAAAGTCTGTCACTGTTTCCATCGTTTCCCCATCTATTTGCCATGAAGTGATGGGACCAGATGCCATGATCTTAGTTTTCTGAATATTGAGTTTTAAGCCAACTGTTTCACTCTCCACTTTCACTTTCATCAAGAGGCTCTTTAGTTCTTCTTCACTTTCTGCCATCAGGGTGGTGTTATCTGCATATCTGAGGTTATTGATATTTCTCCTGGAAATCTTGATTCTAGCTTGTGCTTCCTCCAGCCCACCATTTCTCATAATGTACTCTGCATATAAGTTAAATAAGCAGGGAGCCTTGATGTACTCCTTTCCCTCTTTGAAATCAGTCTATTGTTCCAACTAACAGTAGGGAGCAGTGTTTAGAAGGGGAACTAATGGAAGAGCCAGAGACCAGAGACCCTCAAGGAATAAGGGAAATCCAATCTGGTTGAAATGTGGAAGGTAGGCTTAACCATTGCCTCTGCCCACCCTATCTATGTGCCATCCTTGGTTAATCTGATTCTCTGCCTAGCCTCTTTCTTCTCTGAGGCATCAGACTCTCCACCAGAGAATAATATACAATCATATCAACCAGTCTCTCTCTAAGGTCACAAGCCCCAACCTCAACTGGGTTATGGGTACAGAGCAACACTCCAACATTTCTCTAGTCCATCCCCTCATAGTCCTAGAGTTACTTCAGACTACTCTTTTCTCTTCAAAACTTTACTAGCCCCCTCACTATGCCTACCTCTTTTCTGATGGCTTTTTTTCCTTTTTTTCTCTCTCTCTCTCACACACACACAAATAGATGCAATCAAGAATGGCCACACATTTCAACCACAACATCTACCTGTTTAACATCTACCTGTGTTTTCCACCTGCCTTCCTCTAGTTGCCAGGATCAACTGCCCATACTTCTCATTAGAACAGCCCCTCTACTCCTGCATTGAATCCCATCCCCTTACTTACCCTATTCAAGGATATTAGTCTAAGAATTGGCCACCACCCCTCAGCTGTATCTTCAGCTTTTTCCCTCCGGATCATTCTGATCAGTGGTCTCATGTCTGAGCTAGGGAAAGTAAGATAAGGAATAGAGGAAATCTTCCCTTAACCTCTGTATCACTCCTGTACCACTCTCTGTATCACTCCCCATTTCTTTCCCCCTTATAATAAAACATCTTGAAAAGGCTGTCTCCACTCTCTGTCCTCCTATATTTCCTTGCTCCCTTCCAGGTAGGTTTTCTCCCCAACTCCAGAGAACACTTTCTAGTCTTCAGTGACCATCACCAGATGTGGATTGACCTTGACTCTCGTAAAGCTTGTGCTTCAGTGATCCTCATTTTTACAAGTGCTTTCAAGACCCTGAACTTAAGTTATATTCTTTCTGTCTCAAAGAGTCTTCAAATTATATAAACCTTGGACCCCACAAAGCTGGATCTGCCCCTTCTTCTGCATTGAAATATCCAATGGTCAGTGTTTTTAGTCCTTTTCTTACTATGAGCATTTGACACTACAGATCACTCCCTCACTCTTAAAAATGTTTCTTTCCTTCAGGCACCTTCTCCCTAGATTCACCTCCTGATCTGCTGGCTCTACTTCTCCATGTCTTTGGCTATTTCTTATCTCCTTGCCCCTTTAATCATCATTATGCCAGGACTCAACCCTGCAACCTCTTCACCTACAATCATTCCCTAGATAATCTCATCCAGCTTTATGGTTTTAAATACCATCTCTAAACTGATGACTTACTTATTTACCTTTAGCCCTGGACTTTTCTCCTGAACTCCAAATTTGTATGCCTACGTAGTTATTCACTCTCCCTATTGAATGTCTAATGGATATCTCAAATACTAACTATAAATTCTTAATTTTCCACCAAGCCTGACCTCCTGTCATCTTTCCTGTCTCAGTAACTGATAATTGTATTCTTCCAGGTGCTCAGGGAAAAAGAACCAAAAAAAATTCCTCTTTCTTTCATGTTTTACACACAGTCTGCCAGAAAATTCTGTTGCATCTCTCTTAAAAATAATTATCTGGAATCTAACCACTGCTCTCTTACCCCATGTTGCCATCCCGCCTTGCCCGAATTATTGCAATTACCTGCTAACTCATCCTCCTGCCTCCACAATTTACTGTTTATACTTTCTATATTTTAGTCAAAGTCAGATCATATCACTTCTTTGCTCAAGATCATCTAACTGGGAGGAGGGGCTAAAGAGAGAAAAAGAGAGAAAGGGATACCCAGGGAAGACCAGATGGTTCAAGGACCAGTGAGTGCTTTTAAGGAGTTAGCTCACCATCCTCAGTGAAATGGAAGGCCTCTGAAGAATTATATAAAGGGATTTACCTAGATTTTCACTTTAAAATGATGTTTTGATAATACATTCAGCCCTGGGAGAACAGAGTCGTGGGAGTTCTAGTACCTTCTAGAATTTGAGAACTTGGAGATGTGTAGTAACCAACATTGTCATTTATGTTTACAAACAAAGCTGGAAAATGATAGCATCTCTGTGCACTGATTATGCTTGTTTGTTTTTTAAATAAAGAATTCATTCATTCCCAATTCTTTATACTTTTACAAAAAGGTAAAATTCAAAAAAGTTTCAGATATTAGATAAACAATCCAAAGAACCAATGCAAGTTGTGGGGTTTTTTTTTTTTTCCCTTTTTTTTTTTGAGGTTATGTTTGAGTTGTATTTTTGGTCTTGATCTTCCCTGGTGGCTCAGTCAGTAAAGAGTCTGCCTTCAATGAAGTAGACCCAGGTTCAATCCCTGGTCGGGAAGATCCCCTGGAGAAGGAAAAGGCAACCCATTCCAGTATTCTTGCCTGGAGAATTCCTTGGACAGTGGGGCCTGGTGGGCTACAGTCCATGGGGTCACAAAGAGTCAGACACAACTGAGTGTACTTCACGGTAGAGTTGTATCTATGATTTGATTCTCGAGGACTTCAAGAATCTTCCTCCTCTGTTTACCTTATTTATGTATGGGACATTCAGTTGAAATTCTCAGATTCTTTTCTGGCTCTAGACGTGTCTGTGTTGGGTATTACAGGATGCTATTAGTAATAAAATGTTGACTCAGCACTGCAGCTGTTGTTTAAAAGTGTTTAAGGGGTGGGTGGGTAAAATTTGCTTCATTCATTCCAGTGACCCCCTGCCTGGAGTTAACTTTCCTCTTCTAAAAGTGCCAATCTATGTTTCCCATCTTCTTAATAACTCATTTCTCAGCTGAACATCCATCTCTCCATGAAGTATTTTACCCCTTTATCATAAATTCTACCTGGGCATCAAGTTAATAGTCTAGCAAAAATGTGTATATTTTCCCTCTCTAAGTCATTCCCAAACAAACTCAGGGAGAAATGTATTGAAACGCAACCTAGTGAAACCAAAGCGGAAAGAATCGAACTTTCTTTGGGAAATGCTTCTCAGTTTAAAAAGAAAAAAGTAATATGTGTTCTGCGTTTTATCCTTCAGGAAGCTCCAAAGTCAAAATGACTTTATTCAACTTCTGTTTCTGATATGGCAGGAGTTCTGTTTGAGGGGAAATTAAACATCCACAGTTTAATAAAGTCAGACTTCCTTTTAATTTAGGTTTTCTGTTTCTGTTGGTGGGATACAATTCTCTCGGGTCTCTTGTGTTTTTGTGAGTTTTGTAAGTCTACAGGCATTTTTTCCAAACCCTTTTCTGAAAGATGTTTACATAGTGAACAGCTTTAGGAAATAAAGTGTCTCCTCCTGAACACAGGGCAGCCGTGCTTACTGTCCAGTAGTAGACTGAAGATCTCTCTCCAGAGCAAAGGACAGGCAAGTTGCTGCCCATTTAAGATGATTTGAGTTCCTTAAGTTCAGGGTTCCTCTCCTGTAAGACAGGGCACTGCACTTGCAAACGTCCATCAGGACCCATTTTTTGCCTCGCTCCCACCCATGAGATTTAGGATAAGGGAAACTGTCAGTGGTATGATGATGTTTATGCTGCTTGCAGTGCCATCAGTAAATCTCTTGTGTCTGACCCAGGAGCATCATATGATCTTCAGGCTACCTCATTAGCTTCCAAGTCATGTGAAGTCTCAGACTCTTCACCTATTGAAAACTATGAAAGAGACACTTTGAAATGTTTTAAACAGCAAAAAATATTACTTTCAAATCTATACTGAATGATTCTATACCTTGAAATATATGCCCCTGAGTTTGTCCATACTGTTATTGTTTGTTTTTTACTTAAGTTATTCCTTCTGCCTGAAATTTCCTACCCTTCATATATTTATCTAAGTCATTTAACAGCTGTTATTTGGAATTTTTTCTGAATGGTATTACTTTTTAATGTATATTTAAGAATTCAATAGTTTATATTGCAAAAATTTATTGAAATAAAAGGATTTGACTTTAAATGCAGTTTGCACTATGCTAGGCAACAATTTTAATAGAAAATACTATTCCATTCCTTTGTTCATCTGTTTATCTTGTGCCTAGTTTGTTCCATGTTCAGTGTTGGATCTTGAGGATACAGAAATAGGGAATTCTCAATATAATGAAGCACAGGATAAAGGAACGTAATGAGATGAAGATGAGAAAAAATCCATACCAGTATGGATTTTATAATCGTCTCCCACCAAAATGCTTCACTGAGAGCAAGGTCTCCACAAACCATGGCATTTGCAATTTATTTAGAATTACATGGTAACTGACCCACCACTCTTTCTTGGACCATTGTCTATTACCACAGAGGGAGAAGTGAAGAATGTCATTTGGATACATGTGGACAAATGTATTAGTAAGAATACATGTGGACAAATGTATTAGTAAGAACTTTGGTTGCAAGTGAAAGAACTCCTAAGTCAAGCTGACTTTTTAAGGGCTCTGGGGGTGGTAATGATTAGCTCACATAGCTGAAAAGCACCGCAGGTGATATGCCCAGACATTTCTCGATCCAGGCTCTCAAATGGTAGAACATAATCTCCACTTTACTCTTTCCATTTCTGAGCTCTGGGTTCTTTTGCGTGGTTCCATTCTCTGGAAGGCTCTCCCCTAGTTCTGACAACATACCTCCCAAGCTTCCAACCTATCTTTAATTCACTCAGGGAAAAATAAAAAGAAAGCAAGAATCCTTTCTCAGAGGTTTCAATAAAAGTCCTGGAATTAAACCCCAGCAGTCTAACTTGGATCACATAGTTATTCCTGAATCAGCTCTGCCAAGGGAATACAGTACTCAGATTGGCCAGGAATGGGTCATGTCTGGAGTTGGACATAAAAATAGACCCACTCAAATCATATTATCTGAATATAAGGAAGGGGTAGATCCCCAAAGAAATTCTAGTTACTGTGGCTAGATAAATAGGGGGCACACAGAAACAACAGATGTCCCTTGTTAACCTAAAGGTCTTTTTAAAAATGTTCAAAAAATAGGAACTATTTATGAACATTTTTTCAAAGTATCAAATACTATAGTACAATTGGAAAGTAGGTTACTCAAGTCTGTTCATAAAGCAGGCATCAATTATACAATGATAACTAATGTATATAGTACAGTATCTTCATGTTTGTGCGTGTGTCCTAAATCACTTCAGTCATGTCTGATTTTTTGCGACTCCATGGACTGTAGCTCCTCTGTCCATGGGATTCTCCAGGCAAGAATACTGGAGTGGGTTGCATGCCCTCCTCTAGAGGATCTTCCTGACCCAGAGATCAAACCCAATCTCTTATATCCCCTGCATTGCATGCAGGTTCTTTACTACTAGCACTACCTGGGGTGGTGGTGCTGTATCTTCATGTCTGTGTTGCCTTAAATGGTGATCTAAATTGCATATCATTAAAATACAGTGAAAGCTTGATGGTGGTGTTGTTCAGTCCAAAATTGTGTCCAACTTTTTGTGACCCCATGGACTGCAGCATGCAGGCTCCTATATCCTCCACTATCTCCCAGTGTTTACTAAAATTCATATCCATTGAGTCAGTGATGCTATCTAACCATCTCATACTCTCCCTTCTCCTTTTGCCTTCAATCCTTCCCAGCATCAGTGTCTTTTCCAATTAGTCAGCTCTTTGCATCAGGTGGCCAAAGTATTGGAGCTTGAGCTTTAGCATCAGTCCTTCCAATGAATATTAGAACTTATTTCCTTTAGGACTGACTGGTTTGATCTCCTTTCAGTCCAAGGGACTCTCCAAAGTCTTCTCTAGCACCACAGTTCGAAAGCATCAATTCTTCGGCACTAAGCCTGCTCTATTGTCCAACTCTCACATCTGTACATGACTATTGGGAAAAAACATAGCTTTGACTATATGGACCTTTGTTAGCAGTGATGTCTCTGTTTTTTAATATGATGTCTAGGTTTGTCATTGTTTTTCTTCTAAGGAGCAAGTGTCTTTTAATTTCATGGCCGCAGTCGCCATACACAATGATTTTGGAGCCCAAGCAAATGAAATCTATCACTGCTTCCACATTTTTCCCCTTCTATTTGCCATTGGACCAGATGTCATGATCTTAGTTTTTTGCATATTGAGTTTCAAGCTAGCTTTTTCACTTTCCTCTTTCATGCTCGTCACGTGGCTTTTTAGTTCCTCTTCACTTTTTGCAAAATTAGAGTGGTATCATCTGCATATCTGAGGTTATTGATATTTTTCCTGGCAATCTTGATTGCAGCATGTGATTCATCCAACCCAGAATTTCGCATGATGTACTCTGCATAGAAGTTAAATAGCAGGGTGACCATATATATAGCCTTGTTGTACTTCTTTCCCAATTTTGAACCATTCTGTTGTTTCATGTCTGGTTCTGTTTCTTCTTTCCTGCATACAGGTTTCTGAGGAGACAGGAAAGGTAGTCTGGTATTCCCATCTCTTTAAGAATGTTCCACAGTTTGTTGTGATCCACACAGTCAAAGGCTTTCACAAAGTCAGTGAAGCAGAAATAGATGGTTGTTTTTCTTTTTTTTTTAATTTCCTTAGTTTTTCCATGATCCAACGAATGTTGGCAATTTGATCCCTGGTTCCCCTGCCTCTCTGAAACATCTGGAAGTTCTTGGTTCATGTAACTGCTGAAGTCTAGCTTGAAGGATTTTGAACATAACCTCACTCACATGTGAAACGAGCACAATTTTATGACAGTTTGAAGATTCTTTGACATTGCCCTTAATTGGGATTGGAATGAACACTGACCTTTTCCAGCCCTGTGTTCACTGCTGAGTTTTCCAAACTTGCTGACATTTTGAGTGCAGCACTTTAACAATGTCATCTTTTAGGATTTGAAATAGCTGAGCTGGAATTCCATCACCTCCACTAGCTTTGTTTGTAGTAATGGTTCCTAAGGCCCACTTAACCTCACATTCCAGGATGTCCACCTCTAGGTAAGTGACCTCACCATCATGGTTATTCAGATCATTAAGACCTTTCCTGTATAGTTCTGTGTATTCTTGCCAGCTCTTTTTAATCTCTGAGGGCTTTACCTTTTCTGTCCTTTATCGAGACCATCTTTGCATGAAATGTTTACTTGATGCCTCCAATTTTCTTGAAGAAATCCCTAGTCTTTCCCATTCTGTTGTTTTCCTCTATTTTTTGCATTGTTCATTTAAGAAGGTCATTTTATCTCACCTTGCTTTCCTACATTTTTTAAAAAATGTAGCTATCCTCAAGGTACCACCATTCACCTGAAGGTAGCTTACCCGTTAAAAAAAATTCTGAAGTACTAGCCTCATAAACATACCTGTTATTTTTCCCCTGTTATTTTCTCCCTGTTAGTATCAACCCAAGGAACCAAATCTGATGTGAAAGTTGAGATAGATTGGAAGAAGAGAAATGACATTTTTATTCTTCATTGAAGGGCTTTGATTTATAATAATCCATGCATTGTAAGGATTCAGCAAACTTTTTAAAAAAACTTCTATATATCAAATGCTAGTAGATATTTCTCTTCTCACAAGATAAAATTCCAGTTTCTAAATAGAGCCACCTTTTGTTATAATAATTTTAGCATAGGTTGCTAAAGAAATCCGCTTGTGATAATAGAAATAAAGATTGTTGTTGTTCATAATTGTTGTTTAGTCACTAAGTCGTGTCCAACTCTTTGTAACCCCATAGACTGCAGCATGCCAGGCTTCCCTGTCCTTCACTATCTCCCAGAGTTTGCTCAAACTCATGTGAATTGATTTGGTGATGCCATCCAGCTATCTCATTTCCAGGATATGTAGGGTAACTTGTATATTGTAAAAGAGACTTGTCTCCCTTCCCTGGAGATTTACACTGCCTTGCGCTTGTCAAGAATCACATGATTTGCACTGAACAATGAAGAGTGAGAAAAATGACAAATGCTACTTCTGAGCAGAAACTTTCAGAGCCATTGCTTGATTCTGCCATTTTCTCTCTTCCCTCTTGCCACAAGATCAACAGATTGTCTTTTTTAGCCATTGAAATTCTGGATCCTTGTTACTGCGGCATAGTTCAGCCTGAACCCACGGATACAAACCCAAGGCTTTATTAAAGGGATATCGCAGCACCTGAAGTGTGATTATCCTCTCAGTTTAAAGATAGTCTTGTGAGCCCCTCCCACCTGAAGGTCAGAGAAATTCAGCCAGTGCTAATTAGGAAAAACTCAATATTTGGAGTGTTGGCAATGAGCTGTGTGTGACTAGCTTGCATCGATTCTGTGTAGACACTGCATACCTCTCAAAGAAGATGAGTTCCTTTGTCATGACTCCATGATCACAGGTATTGACTAGTGCCTTATTACTTTACTTTAAAGAACTTTAATATTTGATTTTGTGTCTTGGCCAGTCCTTTAATAATGATGTGACTTAGATCTTGCCCTTCACCACTGTTTTGTAGGGCCTTGTTTCTATTCACAGTGATTTTAAATGTGTTTACTAAAATATCCCAATCAACCTGGAGCAATCATATTCAATTTTGTCAGTGATTCTAAAGTAAAAGTCAGTTGAAGGGTATATTTAAACCCTTATTTTCCCCCATTTCTATGAAAGATACTACAGTATAGTGTATCATTTGTCTTCTGGGTGTATAATCTCAAATTATCCATGGCATCCGGTCCCACCACTTCATGGGAAATAGATGGGGAAACAGTGGAAACAGTGTCAGACTTTATTTTTCTGGGCTCCAAAATCACTGCAGATGGTGACTGCAGCCATGAAATTAAAAGACACTTACTCCTTGGAAAGAAAGTTATGACCAACCTAGACAGCATATTCAAAACCGGAGACATTACTTTGCCAACAAAGGTTCGTCTAGTCAAGGCTATGGTTTTTCCTGTGGTCATGTATGGATGTGAGAGTTGGACTGTGAAGAAGGCTGAGCGCCGAAGAATTGATGCTTTTGAACTGTGGTGTTGGAGAAGAGTCTTGAGAGTCCCTTGGACTGCAAGGAGATCCAACCAGTCCATTGTGAAGGAGATCAGCCCTGGGATTTCTTTGGAAGGAATGATGCTAAAGCTGAAACTCCAGTACTTTGGCCACCTCATGCGAAGAGTTGACTCATTGGAAAAGACTGTGATGCTGGGAGGGCTTGCGGGCAGGAGGAGAAGGGGACGACAGAGGATGAGATGGCTGGATGGCATCACTGACTCGATGGACGTGAGTCTGAGTGAACTCCAGGAGTTGGTGATGGACAGGGAGGCCTGGCGTGCTGCAATTCATGGGGTCGCAAAGAGTTGGACATGACTGAGCGACTGATCTGATCTGATCTGATCTGATGCTGTGTGCTGTGCTATGCTCAGCTGCTCAGTCGTCTCCAACTCTGCAACTCCATGGACTGTAGCCCACCAGGCTCCTCTGTCCATGGGATTTTCCAGGCAAGAATACTGGAGTGGGTTGCCATGCTCTCCTCCAGGGGATCTTCCCAACCCAGGGATTGAACCTGGGTCTCCTAGGTTGCAGGTGGATTCTTCACCATCTGAGCCACCAGGGAAGCATATGTATATAATATAGCAGGCATAATTTCCCACCTGGAATAAAATGCAGATGATTTTTTCTCACTTACCTAGAACCTCTATTCTTATGGATAGCATAAAGTGGTTATTTACTTCAGGATATCACTGTCTTTCACCGTTCTTACTCTGGTTTTGTGTCTCAGTTAAGGTAGGAGTATGAATAACATGACAAGACTACTGGGTAGTGGCAGTTGAGTCCTTGTCATTGACCTGCACTGACATCTGCCAAGATGACTTTATTTTTCCTGATCCTCGGTCATTGGCGCTGGTAGGATGTAACTGCATCCCCTAATCCTGGCAGTAAGACCTTCACTTTGTCAATTCATCTGTGTCACATTCCTACTGCCTTTAGGTGGTGGGACATTTTGCTTCCTCCGGTGTTATGCTCAGAAGTACACTAAGATGGCTTCAGTCTGTCTGTGGGATCCCTCAGGCAATCATTTCTTCTTGGATTCTTGACACTTCGCTAGCCTTTCCTAGGAAAGGGGATGAGGGTACATGGTCTCTCTGCTCTCAAATTGCCCAGAGTTAGCTGGAGGCTTCAATACTCTGCCCCTTCCTGCACTAGGACTTTGCTGGGGCAGGAAATAGCTACTAGGGAACAGTCTTTAATTCTTCATTATCTATCCTTCTTCTCCTCTTAGGACATACACCTTTCTTCCTTTATCCAGAACGTTGTTGATTCAGTCTGCTGATATGTTGCCTTAACTCTCCAACTGGTCTTTGAGACCCATTGTTTATACTCTAACTAGTCCTTTTGAGATCCAGATGTCAAGAGCTTGATTGTCTATTGCCTGCATACTGCTGTGTCATTCCGTATGTGACGTAGTTTTTATAGAATACTGTACCTGTTTCCTAAATAGGAAGAAGGGTTACAGAATCATAGGAGGCAGTCCTACTATCCTGTCAAATACCCAAACCTTAGGCTTTTGGTACAGCATCTTTTCATCAAAGGCCACACATTTGGGGATAGAAATTCGTATTTGTTTTCATTGGTCTTTCCATCTATTCTTGTCTGTGGACTAGGGTGGTGCAAAGAATATGCTATAAATCTTTGCCAGCCAGTATGTCATGGAACACGTTATCTGGCTTCATGCATTCACCTCCATTTCCTTTGTTTTAATTGGTACTCTCAGTCCCTAAATGTACTCAATTTTTACATATTTTAGTGAACTGTAAGATCTTACAATAAAGATCCATCTTTTCTCTTTTAATAAGAAAAATGTCATAGTCATTTTAGATAACAGGTGTTATGGTTATTCCAGGTAACTTAAAGAATAAGATCAAAATGGACAGAATCAGATGAAAGCTCAAAAAGAACACAATAAACTGTGAAATATTTGTTCCTTGCTTCTAAATATTAGTTTATATTTTATAATAAGCAATTATATATTTTTTGCTTTTACAGATAATCTTAACATGAGACTAATTCTGAGCTAGATTATTGAACAAGCCATTAATGATGTAGGTTGAATCAATACTGGTAAACAATCATGACAGGGAAACTGAAAAATAACCTTTAAATGTCATTTTTTTTTTTCAAATGAGAATTGTTGTGTACTTAAAAAAAGCACTTAATTAAGATTATAAAAAGGGTTTCAAAGTTCGGCTGTGTCATTGGTAAACAATTCATTTCACTTCTCTAAGCTATAGTTTCTTCAACAATAGAAGATTGTACTAGTCAGTGTTTCCCAAAGTGTAGAATTCTTGCCCTGTCACTGGGCATAATTTTAAAAGAGACATTAAACAATAAAATAACAAAGCCATTCCCTTTTCCACTCTACCATCTTGATTAAGACAGGATAAAATCATGTTGTTGCTAGTTTTTGGTGCTTATTGGGGTTAATGGTATTACTTCTACCTTTTAAACCAGGAGAAATTGAATTCAGAGCTTTAGGTATATAATAGTTTTTAGATAAAACACTGTTGTTTTTCGGTAAAGCATCTGCCCGCAATGCCAGAAACCCAGGTTCAATCCCTGGGTGGGGAAGATCCTCTGGAGAAGGAAATGGCAACCCACTCCAGTACTCTTGCCTAGAAAATTCCATTGATGGAGGAGCCTGGTGGGCTGCAGTCCATGGAGTCACAAAGAGTCGGACACGACTGAGCGACTTCACTTTCTTTCAGTTTCTGTTTTTATTGTACTAACTCCTTGGTTATCTTCTTTGGGACGAGGAATGTAGGATTATTTGTTCCAATTCAGTGAAAAATGTCCTGGGTAGTTTGATAGGAATCATATTAAATCTGTAGATTGCTTTAGGTAGTATGGTCATTTTAACAGTATTAATTCTTCTAATCCAAGAGCATGGGATATCTTTCCATTTCTTTGAATCATTTTTAGTTTCCTTTATTCTCAGGATATAAGTCTTTCACCATCTTGGTCAAATTTATTCCTCAGAATTGTATTTCTTTAGTATGATTTTAAGAGAGACAATTTTACATTCCCTTTCTGATATTTCATTGTTCATGTAACAAAATACAACTGATTTCTGTATGTTCATCTTGTATCCGACTACCTTGTGGAATTTGTTTATCAGTTCATTTTTTGGTTTTTGAATGGGCAGAACTGAGTAGATGGAAAAGTTGTCAGAGTAGATTAGTAGGTATAATGAATTTGTGCTAACCCTAAACTCAGGACAATATGCAGAGGCCACAAAGATCATGCGGTGACAAACAGTAGGGAAGAACTTGAAATCACAGAGTATTTCCATGGAGAATACAGAAAGGAGCTAGCTACAAACATCATTTGGAATTTGTTCAGGAGCAGAGGGTTTCCATGAGGTTGAGTTGCTCCTACTTTCCCCCTTCCTCATTTACCTGATAATGAACATCCTCTCTGTGCAAATAATAGTGCAGTGAGAGAATCTACATGAATTTAGCAGTTAGAGTCAGAGTAGCTCAACGCTTCATCAGATCTATCTTGGGAGAAACCTAGAGAGGGATGAGGAAAGGGGTTTGTGCAGAAAACAAAGATTGAGAAGATTGAAATGTTGGGGAAAGACTTCAAACCAATATGAAAAGGATTAAATGATCATGTATGCCTGAGAGCTTCTAGGGAACTGTTTTTTGTTTTTGTTTTTTTTTTCCTTCCCCTGAACTACAACTTGTATAAAGGATGAATATTACACAACTATTGTTTCTCCCTTTTTTGCGTATCAGCAACACTGCCAGACAAGAAACTTCTTGGTTATCTTCATTTTGGGCTTGGGAGGGAACCATTGAGACTTCCTCCTGCTTGTATTATTTCTGCTTTATTCTACGGATTTGGAAAGGGAATCAACATGAAAAGCCAACTACATCTCTAAAATTCAACCCTCACATGTCCCAGCCATCAGGGACTTTTGATTGAAGAGGTTGAGGAGCAAGGAGAAAAAAGTCCAGACTGCAATCTAAAACCCTTATGTAATATTGCAGCTGTGGGATTTGGAGAATGTGTGTGTGTGTGGGGGGGGGGGGGTGCTTCTTAAACTTTCATTTCTTTGTCATTTTTGTCCACTGAAGATCATATAAAATAATCTAGACCAGATGATAAGAAGTGCCTGGAATATGAAGATTCTTCCCTCAAACCCCTCTTATTGGCTCCAAGAATAATAGTAAACAAAGCCAGGAGGTTTAATTTTTTTTTCAAAAATGCATAAATTTCTGTGTATATCAAAGCTTGATGAAGGATATATACACAGTAAATAATAATTGGATGCCATTGTCAATCATAACACCCTTAGAAAAAGAGTTCCTCAGAAAAAAATATTGGGAAGGGGGGAGGTAAAATCACTTGGTTGTACCAGGTACTTCAAAAAGTACCTTCACTTTCTAAATCCAGAGCAATATTCTGGGGTGCTTGGCAGTATCTGCCCTGCAAAGGTAGAGTTCTAGAATGCACTGCTTAGTCAACACTGCTAAGGCAGTATGGATGGGTTCCTGCCAAGTGAACATTCAGTTCAGTCACTCAGTCCTGTCCGACTCTTTGTGACCCCATGAATTGTAGCATGCCAGGCCTCCCTGTCCATCACCAACTCCCAGAGTTCACTCAAACTCACGTCCATCGAGTCAGTGATGCCATCCAGCCATATCATCTTCTGACATCCCCTTCTCCTCCTGCCCCCAATCCCTCCCAGCATCACAGTCTTTCCAATGAGTCAACTCTTCGCATGAGGTGACCAAAGTACTGGAGTTTCAGCTTCAGCATCATTCCTTCCAAAGAAATCCAGGACTGATCTCCCTTAGGATGGACTGGTTGGATCTCCTTGCAGTCCAAGGGACTCTCAAGACTCTTCTCCAACACCACAGTTCAAAAGCATCAATTCTTCGGTGCTCAGCTTTCTTCACAGTCCAGCTCTCACATCCATACATGACCACTGGAAAAACCATAGCCTTGACTAGATGGACCTTTATTGGCAAAGTAATGTCTCTGCTTTTCAATATGCTATCTAGGTTGGTCATAACTTTCTTTCCAAGGAGTAAGCGTCTTTTAATTTCATGGCTGCAGTCACCATCTGCAGTGATTTTGGAGCCCCCAAAAATAAAGTCTGACACTGCTTCCACTGTTTCCCCATCTATTTCCCATGAAGTGATGGGACCAGAACTAAGATCATGAGGCCATGATCTTAGTTTTCTGAATGTTGAGCTTAAACCAACTTTTTCACTCTCCTCTTTCACTTTCATCAAGAGGCTTTGTAGTTCCTCTTCACTTTCTGCCATAAAGGTGGTGTCATCTGCATATCTGAGGTTATTGTTATTTCTCCCGGCAATCTTGATTCCAGCTTGTGCTTCTTCCAGTCCAGCGTTTCTCATGATGTACTCTGCATATAAGTTAAATAAGCAGGGTGACAATATACAGCCTTGACGTACTCCTTTTCCTATTTGGAACCAGTCTGTTGTTCCATGTCCAGTTCTAACTGTTGTTTCCTGACCTGCATACAGATTTCTCAAGAGGCAGATCAGGTGGTCTGGTATTCCCATCTCTTTCAGAATTTTCCACAGTTTATTGTGATCCACACAGTCAGAGGCTTTGGCATAGTCAATAAAGCAGAACTAGATGTTTTTCTAGAACTCTCTTGCTTTTTCTATGATCCAGCAGATGTTGGCAATTTGATCTCTGGTTCCTCTGCCTTTTCTAAAACCAGCTTGAACATCAGGAAGTTCACGGTTCACATATTGCTGAAGCCTGGCTTGGAGAATTTTAAGTTCCTACAAATGTATCTTTCAATATCACCCTCATAGAACAGGCAGAAATAAGTGGGAAAATGAAGTAGAGGGGGAAAGTAGCTTTTCATGCATGCAGCTCTGGCAGCCATGTGCATCAACATAAGAACTTTTAATCCATCGTATGTTGCTAGAGGATGACCCTGTCTGTTGGCACTGGTAATTGCTGTGTTTTACCTCTTGCTGTGGCTTCAGGGAAACGTTGTCCCCAAGCCCTGACCTGGCTTTAATCCAGTACATGCATTTTTTTATCAGGTCTTTTTTTTTTTTTTTCAGGTCTTATATTTTAATGACTTCCTGAAACTCCCCAAAGTGAAATACATCATAAATCAGTATCTCTGCAGAAGTATGATAGCCTAATAGTCTGGCCAGTTGTCACAGGAGGGGGTAACTCTACAGGCTTGGCAGGTCTTAAGAAACGTTTATGAGCTATTGGTACTTGGGAGTGTTTATGGAGGCAGATAAGATAGTCATTATTTATCAACTCATTTTTGATAAAGTTTATTTTCCTAGCCAAGGTAATGTTCCTCCTTACCTATTCCAACCAACTTTTCTGTTATGTGGAAAGTGTTGAATGCAAATATAAGAAACTACACTGTGTTAAGGGTGAAAAAAAGTGTTATAATCTTACTGGGTTTCTCACGAAGCTAAGGCCCAGAATCCAGCTTTTCAGGCAACAGTTAAGCTAGGATCTGAGCGCTGCTTCATCTGCCCTCGTTGCTCCTCCTCCTGTGGGGCAGGATGAGCCTGTGTCGTCATGGTACACACCGTGTCCTGGTGTTGACACGTCCTCTTCCTTAGGCTGCCACGCCCTTTTACAGGTTCCTTCTAAGAGACATCCCACCCCTTTTCCCGAGTAGCCTGGTTCTCCATGCTGTCCCCTCATGCTTCCTTCATGGTATTTAAGATAAAGGGAAACTGTCTTGTTTGCTTGCTTATTACTCCAAGCTTGAATGTAAGTTTCATGAGGAGCTTGCTCACCTCTATATTCTCATCATCAAGGCATTTCCCCACACAGTAGGTACTCAATGATGACTGAATCATTATAGAGATACAGGCTCAGCTTCTATGATTAGGGATCACTGGGCAGTTAAAAAAGAAAGGGGGCCAATGTGAGTTGGAGAGACTCCCCAAAATGTCCGTAAGCACTTGACTTCCTAAACTGACCTCTAATATTTTCTCACTAAGCAATAGGATGTGTGTCACCTGCTGGCCCTGGCCTTCTCCCTTCGCCAACCCACACCAGCTTAATCACTGTGCCATTCATAGATCAGGTCCTCGATCCTGTCATGTCAATATTCCAGTTACCTCTGCATGCCAACATATATAAAAGGAATCTCAAGCTTGAGAGTAATACTTACAGTCGATCCTCATTTTTCTTTGATCCCCTATTTGTGAATTCACCTACTCACGTAAAATTTATTTGGAACTCAAAAATCACTGTGTGTTGTTGGTTTCATGGATGTGCGAAGAGTAGTGAAAACTCAGTCACTCAAATGCACATGTTTCCGTGGAGGTTGGCCTAGGCAAGTCTCTGCCTTATTATTTTAGCGCCCATGCTAGAAACAGCTATCCTTTTTGTGATCTCTGTATTGCCACTTTTTAAAAGTGATTTTGCTATTTAAGTTGGCCTCCAAGCATAGTACTGAAGTGCTAGCTAGTGTTCCTAAGCACAGAAGGCTGTGATGTACCTTGCAGAGAAAAAATGTATATCAGATAAACTTCACCAGGCATGAGTTACAGTGCTGCCCGTGAGTTCAATGTAAATAAATATATTCAATATTAATGTATATTTTAACTCTCTTTAAACAAATCAGGATAATGTTTTGATCAGCTGACAAAAAAATGTTATGACCACGTTTGTAGGAACCTAACCTGTATTCCCCTAGGAGTAGTGGTTCAATATTTGATATTTCAGTATTCATCCTGACTCTACAGAACATAGCTGTCATGAATAATGAGAATCAACTGTGTGTATTAATCTAGTGAGACCTTCTAAGGGATTCCATACCAACTTTTATTGATTATATCAAGTAGACCTTCCAGATGTTTGCTTGAAGCATATCTTTTTGTATTTTTTTCAAATCAAGCCATTCAAAACACAAATCTTTGTTGAAGAATGTGTACCCTTTTGATGAATCCTTTATTTTTCTTGGCCACTTGTCTAAGTTCATCCCAGGTCATTGGTGTCAGACTCGTGAGAACTATATATACAGCCGTGAGTACTTGGGGCTGGATATCTGTGCTTTGCTACTGCTGACTAGAGAAAAAGATATTGTATTTCTCATAGTCCACTGTTGACAGGCCCAGGACAGGGCTCACTGAGCTGTGAAAGTTGATATCTGGTGCACAGCCACTCAACCTACACGGTGGTGAAGCTGCACTGAAAGCCTGTTACGCATCTGCTCATTCCTCATATTGCCTGTACTTGTCTTGGACCTAAATTAAAGAGTAATAATGGAAGGAAGGTTGGAGATAGGTAAGATGAATAACAAAGATTAACCTCAACGGAATCATCAGAAATTGAGTAGAAGAAATGGAAAGGACAGGAGATTATAGCCTTTAAGGCTGGTAGATGCTCATCAGTGAAGGGCAATTTGGTTGGTGAAGTCAAATTTCAAACTCAGTCATGATTGTGGGGGGACAGCTGCAAAGAGAGGTGGACACACATTGCTGGTATGTTTAGAATTTACACATTGTCTCCTTCAGGGGCTCAGACTTGGCTTGCTCTTCTTGCTGGCTTCTCCCGAGCCTGAGTGACTAACCCATGTTGCCATCTCCCCATCAGTCTGTCCTCACTTAATAAACATCTCCTTGGAGTAACTCTGTGAACCAGGCAAGATCAAACTTTGGGGATACCAGAGAGTGTAAAGTTTAAGTGTTTGGGCTGTGATGCAGTAATGCCTGGGTTTGAATGATCATCCTGTCCCTTATTAACTACAATGTCTTAGGCCAGTTAGTTAACCTGTCAGGGCCTCAGTTTCCACATCTGTAAAGCACAGATAATATCAGCACCCACCTCATCTGGCTGCCGTGAGGATTAACTGAGATAATCCAGGTGTCCACAGTGTCCTTTGCACACTGCCTGGTGTAGACGGAGTACTTGTCTGAGATACAGAAAAGGGGCCATCATGCCAAAGGGGTGCTTTGCTTTACCACTTAGCAAGGCAAGAGTGGTGCAAGATGAAGCAGGTGGGCCAGATCCTGCAGGGCCTCAGATGTAGCCAAGGGGAGGATTTGGAAAGAAACACTAAAGTGGGTTTAGAAAGCTTTTGTGTGGTTTTAAGTAGAGCACTGACAACAACATGTTTTGAAGAAGCAACGTTGGCTCTAAGATCATTTCTGCAATATACTCTCTTTGGCTAGAAATGTTTGAAACATAGCCTCTATCTTTTAATTCCCTTCCATTTGGATTGGTCTGTAAGCTACCCCACATGCTCCTAAACACCTCGACGTCAAAGGGACACACTAAGCTTGCCTGATGTTGATAACGACAGCACAGGCAGAAGAAGAATTTACAGTAACCGAAACCACTGGTATGCTCACCCACGTCAGGCTCACATGCATTCTTTTATTGGGCTTCACAACTACATTCCGAGGCTTTATTATCCCCTTTTTAGGAAAGTGAAACTGAGCCTGGAAGTATCTCAGCTAGGTATGTTAATAAATGCAGATTTTCTCTTCTTGCACTCCCTAGCTTCTCCCCAATTTCCAGAGGGTACTTGAATATGATGAAGTGACATTGCTGAAGTCAAACAGTGCCTTAGCTCTGCCTCACACCTCTGTACCTCAGTGTTCCTATCTGGAAAATGGGACTAGCACCATGTATCTCAGGAGCTTTGAGGAACATTGAGGTATCTCTGTAAAGTGACCAGCACAGAGCTGGACGTGGAGGAACTGCTCCATCTGAGTTGCACTGTTATCATCTGTTTGCCCATTTGCACTGAGGTAGTAGGCAGTTTTAAGACGTCTCCTAAAAAGGCAGCTGCTTACCTCTTTGTCTCCCATAAAGTACCACATGGGGGAAGTAGGCCTTTCTTGCGCCTACTCTTTCCACCTGAATGGAGGGGAATGGGGATGCTCTCAGAGCGCACCTTCAGGAAGTTAAGCTCCAACTCCTCCTAAACAGGTTCCCTACAAATTGTGCTTTTTAATTAACCTTCCAAGGGTTAATTAGGAAACTAGGTAAATCATTTTTGTTTCAGAATATGTCTTTGTGGTTTGGCTAATTATGTGGTGAGATTTAATACGATTTCTCCTCGTGTGTGAAATTAATACATTCGATATTTCTAAAAGGAAGATATTGAAAGCATTTACCTGAATGTCAGGTTGAGAGCCAATAGAGTCTGAAGGAGTTCCACTTAAAGCGATGCTGGGAAAAGCTAGGCTGGTTGCCAGTGGGTCATTTTATATGGGATGCCTCCAAGACACGCATTCTGTCTCTTAACCAATATGTCTAATGGTGCAGCCTTTAACAGTGCCTCATTACCAGTAGAAAAAAAAAATCTAGGCTCCTCATGGAGGTACTTCATTCTCGTTCCAACTCCCACCCTCCCTTGGGCATGCTCTTCTCTGGCTGCATCCTGCTGTGTCGTCCCCACTAACCCCAGGCTTCCGTATGCTCTGGTGGCCCTCTGTACGACACAGCTTGCCTTGCCCACATGTGCTCCACTGCATCTATATTAACCCCATCTTTGTTTTTTGTATTTGATGCTTTGACATCACTGGGCCTTGCTAGGACCACTCCTCTCAGAGGCAGCTAATTCCTAGAGACAGGATGTAGCTCACCTGCGTGCAAGCACACACCTTTCCTGTGCAAACCAACCAGTCTAGAGTCCATACCTGCCGTCTGCCCCTTCCTCTGTCAGGCTTTCTATTCTGGACCACTCCCTGCTGTCAGGGCCTGGTTCCAGAGACCTAGAGACAGCTCCCATGCCCCAGGGACCTGCCGAGATTATTCAGGCTAGCCACCCCTCCTCTGTCTTGCCCATTTCTTCCCACAGAAACCCAAGTAAAGACTCTTGCCCATGGTTTTCCCTCACTCCCTCTGCCTCCTGACTAACTCTTATGCTTTCCTGTGTGGCATGTCATGCCTCCTGTTTCTAGGGATTCTGTGAATATATAGCAAGCATCTTCCTTCATGACAGCCATTTCAGTGTGGCTAACCATATCTGACTAAAACAAATCTTGGGACAATTGAAACAGCATTTTTCAAAGTGGAGCTCAAAGGCGCTTATTACTCCATCACACCTTCTCTGTTTCTCTTGAAAAGGTCTCATCCATGTAAGCCGTGTTGAAACAGAGAGGTCTGTTTCCCTAAATTCTGTCTCATGTTCATCTCTGAACACCCAATATTTAGCACAAGGCCCAGAATGTTTATGTATGGAGCAGACATGGGGAATAAGTGAATGAACTGAAAATATCACAACCTTTTAAGCTGCATCTGTTAGGAAAGGGGCCGATGATCTGAGCTGAAGCTGATATAATAATAATAGAAATAAAGTCCACAGTAAATGTAATGCACTTGAATCATCCCAAAACTACTCCCCTAACCTCGAGGTCTGGAAAAATTGTCTTCCACGAAACTAATTGCTGGTACCAAAAAGGTTGGGGAAGGCTGCATTAGGGGATAAGTCAGGTAGTGTGGGTGTTTCCCTTATTCTCCCAAATCTGCATGGCGCACTGTGGCTTGGGGGTTCAGAGTGCAGCTTGGAGTCCAAGGTCAGTCCTCAATTCCAGCTCTGCCACATCGACCCCTATGGCTTTGGACAAGGTATTTCACCTCTGGGTGTTTTTTTTCATCCATAAAACAGGGATGATAGCAGTATCTCTCTCCAAGTCCTAGAAGGATTAAAAGGAAAAAGACCACAAGTCTTTTCACAGATTCTTTCCTGTAGTGCTCTTTCCTGCCCCTCCTTCACCTCCTGACTACTCCTTATCCTTTACATCACAACTCAAGAGTTGCCCCTTTAGGAAAGCCTTCTATGCCTTCCCTAATGAGGGCAAATCTCCCTAATGTGGATTTCTTTAACCCTGTGCATTTATCCTTAGTTGTATTTGTTGTCCTAATTTTTCACTGATGGTCATGATTTTTGAATGGATCTTTCTCCTTAGACTGTGTATGAGTCAGCTTTCTCCAGAGAATTAGAACCCAGAGGATAGGTGCATGGTAGTAAGAAAGAGGTTTATTTTTAGGAACTGGTTCACACTATGGAGGCTTGGCAAGTTCAAACTCTGCAGGGTAGGCTGGCAGGCTGGATACCCAGGGAAGAGTGGCAGTTTGAGTGCAAAGGCAGTCTGTTGGCAGAACTCTCTCCTCTTCCAGGGAGGTTCGTCTTTTTCTACTCTTAAGGCCTGTGATGATGGGATGAGGCCCACCCACATTGTGAAGAGTCATCTCCTCTGTTCAGAGCCTGCTGATATGTTAGTCCTCATTTGAAAACAATACCTTCACAGCAACATCAGGAGTAATATTTAAGCAAATGTCTGGGTGCCCTGGCCTAACCAAATTGATACATAAAATTAACTATCACAGACTGTAACCTGTATGAAGACAAGATTCTCACACTGCTGCCTAGTGAACCTAGTACATTGTCATCCCTTAGTAAATTATGAAGGAACAGCACCTAAATGCAGTTAGTGGTAGATGGTGTTAATCTTTATAATCAGAACTTTTAGTAGTGTTAGAATTATAAGGAAGAGATATCCAGGACCCAGGATTTTAAATGGTTCTTGTAGATGAAGGCGAGTTTTCAGAACATCCACTGGTCATGGCCATCCTCACAAGGTCTTCAGGGGGGAGAGTGGCCCTGAAGTGGAAGCAAGTTTGGTGTGTTTAGCAAACAGCAAGGTAACTGATGTGGCTAAGACAGAGTGACCAAAGACAGCACTGTCCAGCAAGGAGGGTACAGAGGCAGCAGGTGGCCAGTGCTATAAGCCTGAACGTTTGTGAAGGCTGGGTGACATAGTGTCCACTTGTGGGTTTTAAGCCCAGCAGTGAAATCAAGACTTCCAAGAATCAGAGGGGATCCAGCAGAGGGCCCCCTGCAACACCTGACCCAAAAGTACATTCTTCTAAAGAGAGGTTTATCTTCTAATTCACCCAAAGGTACCTTTTGTTCATAAAGCCTGCCTTCTAAGGATTGCTTTGGCTCAGATGTGCCACCTTTAAAAATCTTGGCTTCTGTGAGGAGAAAAGCAAGAAGACCAGTTAAATAGGTGCTTGCAAAATCCAGGGACGATAAGATGGTCGCTCGGACCAAGGTGGTAGCACTAGAGTTTTCGAGAAGTGCTCGGATTTCAAATGTATATTGAAAGCACAGACAGCGGAATTTCCTGACATAATGCTGCATGACTGTAAGGGAGAGGAGTCAGTGATAACCCCCAATGATTTTTGCCTAAGCAATTGGAAAGATGAGGTTATAGACAACAGAGATAGAGACAGTTGCAATAGAATCACAGGCATAGGGGCTGGGACTGCAGAAATTAGGAATTTAGGTGCAATGTGTTAAGTTTACTATGCCCGTGTATATCCAGGTGGAAAAGCTGAGTAAGCATTGAGAGATACAAGTCTAGAGTTCGGGGCAGAGCCCAGACAGATGCCAATGAGGGAGTCATCCATGTAGGGAGTATATCTAGGCCAAGAAATGCATTAAAATCAGCTGGATGGAGAGTATTGTTTGAAGTTAGGGACATAAGGAGAAACTACCAGTAAGATATGAGAAGAATTGAGAGAGACGTGTCCCTGAAGCTCAGCCTTGTACATTTCAAAATGAAAGGAGTGATGGATAGGGTCAATTACTGCCAAGACTGGCTAATGAGACTGACACTGAACCACTGGATTTGTCCCCATGCTGGATAATAATTAAATATTTCAGGTGGTAACATCAAAGGGAAAGAGGTTAAGCAGTAGCTGGAGGGGTATTTGGGATCCACAGAGATAATACAACAAGTTTGTGTTAAATGAGGATGATGCAGGAGAGAAAGGGGATGGAACAAGAGAGAAGAGAGAGCTCTGGGGACAGAAGAGCTAGGATGTAATTGCAGGGTTTAACCTGGGTGTATGGAGAACTAGACCTGGTGGAAGGAGAGAAAGCATAGTATAGATGCAGGTTGATTGGGTGATGGAAACATATGGAACTTTTCTGCTGCTGTCCTTATCTTAGTGAAATAGAAGCAAGGTCACTAGCAGAAAGGAAAAAAAAAAAGACTCTCACTTTCCCATTGGATCCCAGGACCACCCAAACTGGACTTAGGAAGAACAAGAGCCATTGATTACATAAGCAATGGACTATTATTGTTTGAATGACTGCGTAATCCTTATAAGGCTTGAGTGTACTCTAGTTTATTTCTAGAGTGGAATCACATCTGACAGACAAAGGAAACTGCAAATAAAATCTGCTCTTTACTCACATTTTTCAAAGAACATAATGGGGAACCCACCTCACAGTCTTTAGCATCTCTCATTGTCACCCCCATCTTCCCCTCTTAGTCCACCTCGTAAGGCAGTTATCCCATGCCTGTTTCCAAACAACACTCTGCCAGTGCTGCAGCCCACATGGTAGGTGACTCTCATCTGCACCCTCTTTGTCTGGATTTTGTTAGGTAGACCAAATTTGTCTCTAGTGTTTCTCCATTCTGAAAACTATACAAGGAAAAAAAGCAGCAAACGTAAATCTGCTGGGAAAAGAACACGGAAAGCAAAGCCTTATTTGGGGGCTGACATGGAGAGGAGGGAAAGCTGTGAACACTCACACATTAATAATTTTTGTCATGTCACAACAGCAATCAAATCCCCAATGACAGTGTTGTCATAAAATCTATACAGCCCCTATTCTGGGCTTTGGTCTTGGCCTGTTTTCTGGGCTACAGACTCAGATTCACCACAATCCTTTTGCGGCTGTTCAGCTCCTCTTATCACCCTGTGTTTTACTACCTCCTTCTAAGCTTAAAATGCAGCATTTTAGACCCTCAGAGAAGGAAGTGTGGAGGTCCTCTTACCCAGCATTTCATGCTGTTCTGGCATCATTCTCATAACTTCCCTGACACCTAGCCATTGGCCTCACTATATCCTAAGGC
Source organism: Bos taurus (assembly GCF_002263795.3). Taxonomy (NCBI): domain Eukaryota; kingdom Metazoa; phylum Chordata; class Mammalia; order Artiodactyla; family Bovidae; genus Bos; species Bos taurus. The sequence goes on from NC_037334.1 coordinate 67,981,189, forward strand.
AGCCCATTCCATTAATGGAATGTGTTACATTCCAATGAGCTAAATCTCTCTACTTCTAACCCCTGATTCTCTGACTTAGCTCTGGGGCTACACAGAACAAACCCATCCAGTCCCCTTTATCTAGGGAACTAGCCATCTTCTTTCCTCCATCTTGTCTCCTCTAAGTGTTCAGACAGCGTCTGAATCACAAATCAATCTACACTGAGAATGAAAGCTTTTTGCAGTCTTTACCTGCTAGTAAATTAAACATGAAAGAGAATATACCTGCTTCAAGTCGAGTTCCAAACAGCCTTTTGCTAAGGGAGGATTAAGAGCTCCTTTAATGCCTATATAAAATCCAATGAAAAGGTTAAAGCTGGATGAAATTGTATTTTTGAATGATGTATCTAGCATGAATACTACAAGGAAAGAAAGGGAAGGGGCATGATTATCTGAAGTTGAGAGGCAAGATTAGGGAAAGAGTCATTCACGTGCATCCCACTGAAGTGTAATCTCAGTCCTGCTCCTCTGCATTTTTATTCAATGTCTGCCCATTCCAGAGATTGAGCTAGGTGTTAGGATAGCAGTGGTGAGCATTCCTTCACTTATAAATTCAACAAATATTTCCTGCGGACCTGCAACCTGCTAGCACCATTCTGCCAAAGGGATACAAAAGTGAACAACACAATCAGGAAAAAAACCCCTTTTCCACTTAATATTCTAGGGAGGGGGAAAGAACTTCACAAATAAATGTAAAACTCTAATAGGTACAAACATGTAGGAAGGGAGTAAGGAGGATTGAGGTCAGAGATGAAACTTGAGGGGTTGGGAGAATCCAGATAATATAGGGATTTGTGAGTCATGTAAAGAATTTCCATCTCTGGCTACGAGCAGTGAGGACCCACTGAAATGTTTTAAGCTAGATATGCGTGTTTAGTAGGATCTAGTTTCTATTAAGGAGAGAATGGATTTAATGTAGAGAATGGATTGGAGGGGACCATGGTGAAGACAGAAAATTATTACAGTGATTCACAGAAAAGATTTTTGTTACTTGGACCAGAATGATAGCAATGGGTATAGAAACAAAGCGACAGATTTAAGAGATCTCCAAGAGAAAACCGATGGGCATCACGGTGATTTGAATTTAAGAGGCAAGGGAGAGCAAGTGTGTTTTCTTTTCAAATATGTAAGTTAATCTTACTTCCTTTTTAAAATAATTGTATTGGAGCATAGTTGGTTTACAATGTTGTTAGCAAAGTGATTCAATTATACATACACATATATTTGGTCTTTTTCAGATTCTTTTTTCATAGAAATCATCATAGAATATTGAGTAGCATTCCCTGTGCCATATAGTAGTCCTTGTTTATCTACTGTGTGTATACTGGTGTGTGTATGCTCATCCCAAGCTCCTGATTTATCCCCTGCCCCACATTTCCCCTTTGGCAACCATGAGTTTTGGATATCTGTCAGTCTGTTTCTGTTTTATAAATAAGTTCATGTAATTCCACATATAAGTGATATTATATGATATTTGTCTTTCTCTGTTTGAATATGGCAATCTCTAGGTCTATGTCTGTTGCTGCAAATGGCAATGTTTTGTTTTTATGGCTAATATTCCATTGTACCTATGTACCACATTTTCTTTATCCATTCATCTCTCGATGGACATTTAGGTTGCTTCCATATGTTGGCAGTTGTAAACAGTGCTGCAGTGAACACTGGGGTGCAGGTATCTTTTCTAGGTATGATTTACTCTAGATACATGCCCAGGAGTGGGATTGATGGCTCATATGATAACTCTGTTTTTAGTTTTATATGGACTGTTCTCCATAGTGGCTGCATCAATTTACATTCCCACCAACAGTGTGGGAGGGGTCTCTCTTCTCCACAGCCTCTCCAACATTTATTGTTTGTAGACATTTTAATGACAGACATTCTGACCGGTGTGGTTTGATTTGCATTTCACTAATAAGTAGTGATGTTGAGTATTTTTTCATGTGTTTTTTGCCCATCTGTACGCCTTCTTCTTTGGAGAAATGTCTATTTAGATCTTCTGCCCATTTTTTGATTGGGTTTTCTGATATAGAGTTGCATGAGCTGTTTGTATATTTTGGAGATTAATCCCTTGTCAGTGGCTTTATTTGCAAATATTTTCTCCCACTTTGTGGGTTGTCTTTTCATTTTGTTTATGGCTTCCTTTGCTGTGTAGAGATTTTAAGTTTAATTGGGTTCCATTTGTGTTTATTTCCATTACTATGGAGGTGGATCCAAAAAGATACTGCTGTGATTTATGTCAGTGTTCTGCCCATGTTTTCCTCTCAGAGTTTTTATATGTATAGTGTCTGGCCTTGTATTTATGTCTTTGATCCATTTTGAGTTTATTTTTGTGTATGGTATTACAGAGTGTTCTAATTTCATTCTTTTACATGTAGTCCAGCTTTCCCACACCACTTATTGAAGAGATTGTCTTTTCGCCATTGTGTATTCTGGCTTCCTTTGTCATAGGTTAGTTTGACTATAAATGCGTGGGTTTATCTCTGTACTTTCCATCCTTTTCCATCACCAAAATAGCGACCTCTGTGAGAGCTCAAGCTAATCAAATATTCTTTGTAGCCTCGACCACCACTGTCCTCTCCCTACCACCAGTGAGCCATAGCCAACCTCATCTCCCCAGGAGCACCTCCAAGATTGGAGTCCCGGTTTCCTCCTGCACTGTGGAGCTTCTGACTGAAGTCCCTCTGGCCTTCAAAGATGCTCTTGGGGCTTTTGTTGCCTAGGGAGGATTGGAGCCCATATACTCCTGGGACAAAGCTTGGCACCTACCCATGCCAGTCCCCTGGAACTCCTGTAACCAGTGTCCTGTTGCCTGGGGGTACCAACAGGGAAAGAAGCTCTTATGGTGGGCCTGCCCCACAACTCGTGCCTCCACTGTGGATGAGCATCTCAGGCTGGGGAGTACAGAGCAGCTGTGCTCACCTTCTGTGCAGGTTACTCTCTGCTTTGCCCTCCTGAAACTTGTTGCTGCACTCTCCTTGGCTTCAAAGCTCCCCCTGCATCCAGGCTGATGTTCCTGCTGGCAAGGAATCTTCCCAAGGTATGGGGACATTTCCTTCTTCACAGCTCTCCCCCCAAGGTGCAGGTGCTGTACCTTTCCTTACTGATTCCTTTTTTTTTCCCTTTGTCCTACTCCATTACATGGACGTTTTATTGCCCTTTCAGAAGTCTGAGGTCTTCTGCCCTGTTCAGTAGATATTCTGTGTGAGTCACTCCTCTTGGAGATGTATTTTTTGTTTTCATGTGAGAAGGTGAGCTCCCCATGCTGCTTCTCTGCCATCTTTATCCTGTCCTCTGTGTTGGCATTTTAAAGGGTTATTTTTGGAGGATAAGTACCCATTTGTGACTTCCTGAAAACATATAGACCTCATCTGAAAGACCTCATCTGAATAGACAGAACCACATAGAAATCAACCCAAGCCCATCCTTCAGGAAGGATCTGGAGATATTTGCAAAATCTCCTTAAATATCCTCCAGCTTGAGATCTCCAAGTGAGCCTTGCTGAGAATGTATTTTTTGTGCATATCGTGGTAAAATATAACTGCTCTAAGATTTTTCTGCCAGGATGCTCATTTTTAGTAAAGTTTTCGTGCATTGCTCCACAGGCCTTCTGCTGTACCAAGAATGCATTCTAGGTAGTGATCAAGAGTGGCAGTGCCACTCACTGGACTAGCAAATACCATGACAAAGCCAGGTCTGGAGAGGAAAGGCCATAGTTAAAGTGGGGACATGTTGAGTTTGAATGTCTGAGATGAAACAATAATGGGAGTATTGATAAGTAACATAAGTCTGGATTTCTAAGGAATTACCTAGAATGACAACACTCAGAATGATTTTGGCTATGGCAAGGAAGGGTCATGCTAGATCAAGGAGAAGCATGCAATTTATCCTTGGAAGGCGGGGCTAGAGACACCCTATTCTGAGCTTCTGGATTTATTAAGAGGTGGTCTTAGAACCATTTGGGTATCTAATACAAGTTGTCTTGGTACAGAATCAACTGTGTATAAGACACAGGAATATCAGATAAAATTGAAAAGGTAGGTGGACTCCATGAACAGGAATGGGGACGCCATCTGGAAGTAAGGCAATTATCCTTTCTCTGTACATGAGTATTCCCTGCTTCTGTTGTAGATGAAACAAACTGGCCACCTCAGTCCTAATCAGAGTGGTCAACAGAGACAGGCTAGTCCCATAATCAACTCCAAGTCTCCAGGGTAAAAAACCATATTGACACATCTTGCAACATATGCCAACCCTAGTACAAACATGCCAGCACAGGGCATCTTTCTACAACAGCCCACTGCAGAAGCTGCAGGGGCAGAGTTTCTGAGAAAGGACAGAAACAGGCCTGACCAATTGACTAACATGTCTGCAACAGAGTATAACTAACGCTCATCCAATTTGTGAAGGGAACAAAAGCTCTCTGCTTTACAGTCAACTCTTAATTATCTTGATGGGTATTAATTTGTACATCCATATTTCTCCTTGGTTAATTATTAATCTTATGGTTCCTGTCTACCGTATTTTCTAACTCTCATTTTCCTGGCATCTAATAAAACCCGGTACTGGATCTTCATATTTCCTTTTCAAATTCTGATCATCTCCCCAAGAATTTTACACCTCTCAATTGTATTTGTGTCACTGTTTGATCTTGTCTTGTGTCTGATTTTTATGTGATCCATCTTGAAGGTGGCTATGCTTAAAAAGTCTGAAAATCCCTGAAATGTTTTAAACCTATTTGCATTTTTCTTTCTTTTTCAAAGACCTATGAGGGTGGTGAATCTCAGACGCTGATACAACTGCCCACTCAGACGCTCATCTTTCCTGAGAGTGCCACGAGCCAGCCCCTAAGTTCCACCTGCCTCCATCCTGTGTTGTCATGCTTAGTAAATGACAACATAAAGACATCAATCTGGATGGCATTTTCTCCCTCTGTATCAGCCCTTCTAACCTGCCTGCCACTTCTGGTAATATTTTAAGCCAGATAGTCTCTCCAGTTAAAGACCCTTCAGAGGACAGATTCCACACCCCTTTCTTGATCCTAAAGGCCTTTTCTCACCTCTTCAGCCCCTATTTCACCACTATCCATCCCCACCTCACCCTATTCTTCATGCATAACACACTCTTATGCTTGCTCTGCCGAAGAAATCCCCATGTCTTATTACTTTCTCCTAGGGCGATTTTCCCAATCTCCCCACCCCCAGATCATATCCTCTACCTTGTCTGACTTCTCTTACAATCAATGTTCTTGCTACCATATTTCAGCTGTAAGTTTACAGGTTTGTCTTCTCCAGGTGAGTCAGTGTAATGAGCGCCAATTTTAGAACCAGAGTGCTAGGGTTCAGTTTTGCTGCTACCTGAGTTATGTGAACAACTCAACTTGGCAAGTTGTTTAACCTTTCTGTGCCTCAATTTTCCCAAAAAGAATCTCTTAAATAGTACTTAATTATATAGTCTCAACACTTAGCACATGCCTAGTACATAAACTTCTTTAGAACAGTGCTCTATATTTAATCAATTAATATTTGATTAACAGCACATGTGATAGAATGCAGACAGACCGATACTATCCTCTGGTCAATTCTCAAAGACAGAGAGTGATTCAAAATGTAGGTAAAAATTCAGATGACATGATAATGTCAGAATATTGGTATTTCTAGGTACATATATGCTAGTATATACTTAAGCATACTGCAAAGAATAAAAACCTTGAAGTTAGATTTAAGTTTGAATCCCATCTCTGTTGCTTACCTGTATTTTCTATAAGGTAAATAAATCCTTTTACTTCCTCTGTCTCATTCCATAAATAATAACAGTATTATATATTTTAAGCCACAGACTAAGTTAGATTATATGTATAAATCACCTACCTCAGTGGCCAACAGGGAAGGTAATCAATGTAATTTGCTTGATGAATCACCTTCTGTCTTATAGAAGTTTCCTTTCAAAGTAAAAATACAAAAGGTAGTTTGAGGAGATCAGAACAGGTAAAAATTTTTGCTTTATGTTATGAAGTTACTTGACTGCATTGACAAATAGCTAATGTCTTTGAACACAAAATGTTCCAGGGACTGTTCTCAGTGTTTTACCATCAGTATCTCATTTAATCCTCCCCAAAGCCTGTAAGGTCTGTACTAATATTATCGTCAGGTGGCAGAGGCTAAACCAAAGTTTGGAGAACTTTTTAAAGACCAAAAGATCATCAGAAAGAAGGAAAAATGACTTCCTAACAAATACCAAAGTCTTTCCTAAAACCCATGGTGACCTGATACCATAGAATGAGAAGGAAGCAGTTGACCAAGGTGGATAGATTTTCCTTTGCTCAGATACTGGGGCTTCTCATAGTCATGTATAAGGACAAACTTTTTGTAAGAGGTAGACCGCTTCAAAGGCTTAGCGTTAGTAAAAGCCTACTACTTTATACCAACAGCCTCCAGACAAGGCTCTTTGAAATAGTAGTTATTCACTTGTTAGCCAACAGGTGGCCCACTAGTTACCTAAGAGCATTATTTTTCAACTTCACTGTGCACAACAGCTATGTGACCTTATCCAATTACCCCAGGATTCAATGACATTAATAAACATGCTCTAAAATCAGCTGGGTTGCAGAAACATCCCTTTTATTGTAGGTTTGCACCATAACTGTTGGAAATTACCTGATGATTAATGTTGTCTAACCTGGGGAACTATATTGTAATGAAGTTCAGGATTTATCGAAAAATACGATAATAATCCTCTGTCTTTGTTTACATCGGTAATTAATGTAGTTCAGTAGGGAGCCCTTGAAACCTTGTATAAGCAAGATTTATCCCCATTGGAATAGATTGCAGCCATATGTCACCATTCAAAAGGTAATTGGTACATTTCATTAGAAAGTAATTGAAAAAAAGATTTATTTTAATGCCTTGTAATAAATAATCTTGATAAACACTATTGTTAGCAGAGATATCTGCACTGTATAAAGATTTTGCATCAGAATATGGTATATACTACATATCATTCTTGGATTTTTCTAAGAAGTTTTTACTTTGTTGTGACTCTGAAGAAAGGATAGCCTCTTTTTATGCTATTGGCTTTCCTGTGGGGTCTAGACCTTCTCATTATGGTCACATACCTCTCTGTTCTCATAATTTTCCTTATGACAAAACCCTGGTTTATTCTATATCACTCAAAAGACAATCCTCCACACATATGAACAGAAATGTTTCTAATGGTGGTTTGGAGCACAGTCCTAAGAGACTGGGCTACAAAGTCTCAGACTTTGGCTGAATGGACATTATGATAGACATATGTCTTAGGATTTTAGAAAGCATTAAACAAGTTGATATACACAAAGGCTTTAAACAAATTCTTGTTATACAAGAGACACTCAATGAATGCTGTGGTGGTTTAGTCGCTAAGTCGTGTCCAACACTTGTGATCCCATGGGCTGCAGCCTGCCAGGCTTCTCTGTCCATGGGATTCTCCAGGCAAGAATACTGGAGTGGGTTACCATTTCTTCTCCACAGTGAATGGTATACTTAGTACGCTTAGTATGATTACACTGTCTCTCAGGGTCTTGCTATCCTGAGCCTTTGAGGAGACATCCTCAGTTCCAGGGTGTACTTTTATTTAAATTGCATTGTAAAAGCAAAAGTAGTTTTTTACCAGCATTTTTCCCCCATTTCCATTTTTTTATGTGATGAAAATAAACAAGCGCATGAAGAACAGAGAAATCTGCACCCTTCTCAACACTAGCTATGACTAAAAAGACCTTCTCACTCCCAACTAAAGTCTCTCAGGTAAAAACAGATCAATAATTATTCTGAGAGTTTTACGACTCTGTGAGCTACTTATTCAGAGTAATACAGTCCCACTTAGTTCCTCATCTCAGTTTGTTTGTTGAGAGCAAAATAATCCCCAAAGCCATCTGCAGATTGAGATAAAATCATGCTTTTAACAGACGACCAACTGAAATAGCAAAACAATGGCAGAAGAGAAGTGAATTAAATAATTTTCTTTCTACATCTCTGATAATCAAGCCACGTTCAAGAGCCTTTCTCTGCCTATCACAACTGTATCATGATAGAATAGTTCAGACCTGTGCTATATAATCATAGCTCTATAAAGTGACTGTTAGAATCCTCATTACCTTTATTTTATAGCTGGGGAAGGTGAGCTCTTATCCAAGATCGTACAGTCACTGAGTGCAATGTCAGGCCCCAAGTTCTGTCTCCTTACTCTGCTTCATTTCAGTGCTGTGCTTCTCAAATTAGGATCCAGAACACCATAATCTTCCTGGAGAATGTTTTGCTTAAAAATTTTAGGGTAGAAATCAAATAATTTAATTATACATTAAATCACTATTTTTCCATTAAATAGGGACATTTTATACTCCATAATGCACTAAATCAATATTCCTTTCAAAGATACACACAAGAAATGTCAAAGAAACATTGGACTTTTAATGGGTCCTGTGCCCCACAGAAAAGTATGAACCCTGTATGTTGGTAATTCAGTGGAAGGTTTTGAGAAGGCTATCTTGAAGCCAAATGGTCCTGGTTACCCGAGTCCCACCTCTGAGAGTCAATACCTGGGTAGCCTTGCATGAATCATTCCACTTTACTGAACCTCATTTGTTTAAGAGGAATTCTACCACATACTGCTTAGGAAGTCCTAAGGATTCCTTAGACCATGAGAAAATCCAAAAGCATAATAGGTGTTCAGTATACAGTGAAAGTGTTAGTCACTCAGTTGTGTCCGTCTTTGCAACCCCATGGACTGTAGCCCACCAGGCTCCTCTGTCCACCAGATTTTCCAGGCAAGAATACTGGAGTGGGTTGCCATTCCCTTCTCCAGGGGATCTTCCCAACCCAGGGATCGAGCCCAGGTCTCTTACATTGCAAGCAGATTCTTCACCATTTGAGCCACCAGGAAAGCCCCAGTACATAGTAGTCATCATTATTAAAACATGCCCTCTGGTTTGTTCAGCCACTGGTTCCCACATAATCCCCAAGCTAACTACTCTGAGCCCAAGAAAGAACCACTGGCCCCTCTCCATTTTGCTTTCAAAACTATTTCTAGGAGGGATTGGGGCCAGGAGGAGAAGGGGACGACAGAGGATGAGATGGCTGGATGGCATCACTGACTCGATGGACTTGAGTTTTCATAAACTCTGGGAGTTGGTGATGGACAGGGAGGCCTGGCATGCTGCAATTCATGGGGTCACAAAGAGTCGGACATGACTGAGCGACTGAACTGAAGGTATTATTTTGACTAAAAGGGGATCCCTAAAACGGGTTGTGAAAAATTCCAAAGTATGTAAACTAGATATTAACTAGCTTATTTATTTTATGGCTGGACCCAAAATAGAAAATTTCAATTAAAACCATATAGAAAACCATTCACTTTAAATTTATGTTATCTAAAGTGTTTCCGCAATGGCTCAGCAGGTCAAGACTCCACCTGCAATGCAGGAGATGTGGGTCAGATCCCTCAGTTCAGAAGATCCTCTGGAGGAGGAAAATGGTAATCACTCCAGTGTTTTTTAATTAAATTTATCTATTTTTAATTAAAGGATAATTGCTGTGCAATATTGTTTTGTTTTCTGCCAAGCCTCAACATGAATCAGCTATAGGTATACATACGTCCCCTCCCACCTCCCTCCCCTCTAGGTTGTTACAGCGCCCCAGTTTGATTTCCCTGAGTCATACAGCAAATTTCTATTAGCTATCTATTTTACACATGGTAATGTACATGTTTAGAAAATCCCATAGACAGAGGAGCCTGGCAGGCTACAGTCCAAAGGGTCGCAAAGAGTTGGACACAACTGAGCAACTAAACACACACACATTATCTAAAATGCCTTTCAACACAAATAAAGTGCTCTGTAAGTTTTTATTATAATTTACTTTTACCCCCAAGCCCTAACACTTCATCCTGTTACTGTAATGTTCATTCCCAGTCAATAAAGGCAGTTTTAGAGTAGCGTTTAGAAGTATGCTTTCTGGTGCAAGAGCTGCTGTTGAAACATCTCTGCTGCTTCCTCCTAGTGATGCAACCTTAGGCTTATCATCCCCCACCAAACTCACTTTCAAACTAGGATCATTAACAATAATGGTGTAATGACTTCCTTCTAGAATTGTTTTACTGAGCACAGTCCCTAGAACACATGGTACGTGTGCAATATTTTTTAGCTATACTTTTATATAAAATAGCTTTTACAAAATTAAACTTGAATTAAGCATAGTTATTCACATATGAAACATTAACTTTCACTTTATAGTCTTCTAGGAACTATGTAGCTCACCTGTAGTTCCCCACAGATAGAGGTTCCCGTGGATGCATGCACAGTTGCTTCACTCATGTTTGACTCTTTGTGACCCCATGGACTGTAATTATCCTGGCAAGAATACTGGAATGGGTTGCCACTTCCTCCCCTAGGGGATCTTCCCAACCCAGGGGTCAAACCTGCATCTCCTACACTTGCACACAGATTCTTTACCACTTCAGCCACCTGGGAAGCCCAGAGTTTTCCTGTACAACATGTAAACAAACAGATAAAGAGAATTCTTTAAGATGTCTACTGACTGTTAGCACTGAGGATGAAGATATCGTGACAGCCTCACTCAGGGTAGGAGGGCTCTTTCATGATAATCATGTCAGGCAACACACTCATTTGCTATTCATCTTCCAAAATCTGTAATGAGGTGTATTTTAGGGCTGAGCAAAGCAGCCTTCCATTTGCTGCCCCAGTCGCCTCATTGTGTGCAGAAGACCAGGCCCCCATGGCCATGTAGCAAGTTAGTGCCAAGGAGCTGAACTGACTTCCAATTCTGATCAAAGCTAGTGATTTCATTTAAAAGAGAAATCTAAATAATATTTCCTAATTTTCATTCTTAATTAAAATAACTGACAGCCTAGCTCTTTGTTACACATGGAGTCAGGTTAGCTGCATGGGTCATTAAACATTCTGAGAACATTAGGTCTTATTGAAAAGACTTGAAAGTTATTACTCTCATTAATAGTGTGGAAATGTTCATCATTTCTTTGATATGCAAATCAATTATTTGGTTTTTATCTCACTTGAGAAAGAATCTCCAAATGCGAGGAATATGGAGATGGTAGGGTGCAGAACTAGAGAGAGTTTCTCTGGAAAGAGCAATTATGATGTCTGTAGTTTTACATGCAGTCAACTTGGAAACCTCAGGTTGTGAGAAACAGGATTTCCTGCAAAATCCAACCATCTAATCACCATTCAGAAGCCCATGTTAGACTCCTAATGCACAACATTTGTGATCAGTTTTTACCTCTGGCAGAAGTAACTGACAAATTCTACCCAAAACCTGTCAAGAGTTTTCCCCTCTCAAAGTCATCAACATTTTAGTAAATCTTAAAACAGTAAAAATAGAGTATGGAAGAAAAATGGACTTCTGAGTAACTCACCTTTGAAATTTTTGACATCCAAGCTTTTTTCAAAGTCTGCATGGGGCCACTATGTAAACCAGATGTCTCCTATGGATAATGAAATGTTAAGAAACCCAGAGGGGTTTAGGAGAGGGAAAAACGGAAAAGGAATCATCTGTTCTAACCAGTTTGGGAGTGGAAATGAATAGGTATTTCATTTTTATCTGGATAAATACAGTAATATAAACTATCACCTATCACCACATCCTATGTACTTGATGAAAACTTCATCATCTATATTTCCACATTTCAGCTTCCTAACAGTCTTGGGAGGGAGATACTCTTATCCCTACAGAATATGAGAAACTGCTAAGCCTCAAAAAGGCTTACTTGGGGACTTCCCTGGCAGTCCAGTGAAGACTTTGCTGTGCAGCAGTCGCTGGTTTGACCTCTGGTGGAGGAGCTAAGATCCCACATGCTTCAGGGTCAAAAAAAAAAACATAAAACAGAAGCAGTATTATAACAAATTCAATAAAAACTTTGGAAAAGTAGGTAAGCCTTTTTTTGTTTTAAGTCAAACACCCATCAGATGGAGGTGCTTGGACTCAAAATCGTGATTCTAAAGCTCAAGCTTTAAACATTATCCTCTATTCCTATCCAAGAAAGATTGAAACATTTAAGAGGGAGGTCTATGGCCTTCATGGACAAACTAAAAGGAACATATTACATGAAACCAACTACAACCCTAATAGAACAAGTCAGAATGGGTAGTTACTAGCAAAACAGGCCACAAACTAAGGGAGAGATAGACAGATATAAAATTTGGTTTCGGTCTAAACTCAGTATGAACACTCATGTGACATCCAATTTAATGTTACTAGACTGCATAATAAATTGTCCAGAATCATACCAAGATGGTAAGGGGAGAGTGTTTTTTTTTTTTTTTTTTGTCCTGGATCTTACTCAGAACATACTCACAGCCCTGTATTCAATGCTAGGTAACAGAATCTAAGAGGGACATTGATTCAACAAATAATTATTGAATGCCAGGTAACATTCTTGATGCTGGGCATAAATAAAGTGTAATTACTACCTTTGTAGAATTTAGTCTACAGCAAGAAAGAGACTAAAACAGGGAAACAGACAAGTAATTACACATTGTCTTCAGTGGCCTGCAGGAACGTCACTGACTGAAGGGTGAGAAGGAAACAGACATACCAAGAAGCATAGTAGAGGGTGGAGACAAGTGGATCCACCAGCTGTCCAGGGGCACAGGAAGGTCTCAAGTCCACAGGAAGGTCTTGTTGAAGAAAACCTCAGAATAACTAGGGTGCCTGTTTTATAAATGTGGAGTACCACTATGGAGACTCCATATTATATCACAAGTTACTGGGTGAGACTTCCACCCAGTACATGGAACTAATTTTCAATGACTAGCACCATGGACTAACTAGGAATCAGGGTGCTTGGGTTTGATCTACAACTCTCTAGGCATGTGGCCTGGACCATGACATGTTTTTTTTAGAAATGGATGAATTTTTACTTAGTTTCCCTTTAAGACTTTAACAGAAAATAAAATAAAATTAGAAAAAAAAAAACGAAAATGGTGCAATCCCCTACTTACACTTTTCTAAATTGGAGGGAAATTGCTTTACAATGTTGTGTTGGTTTCTGCTGTACATCACCACAAATCAGTCATAACTAAATGTACCTTCCTCCTTCAGCCTCCATCCTACCCCTCGATATCATCACAGAGCACCAGGCTGGGATCCCTGTGCTATACAGCAGATTCCCACTCGTTGTCTATTTTACACATGGTAATATATATAAGCTAATGCTACTTTCCAAATTCATTCTACCCTCTCCTTCTTCAACTGTGTCCACAAAAGACACATGTACCCCAATGTTCATTGAAACACTATTTACAATAGCCAGAACATGAAAGTAACCTAGATGTCCATCAACAGATGAATGGATAAAGAAGTTTGGGTACATCTATACAATGGAATATTACTCAGCCATAAAAAGGAATGAATTTGACTCAGTGATAGTAAGGTGGATAAACCTAGAGCCTATTATACTGAGTAAAGTAAGTAGGGAAAAACAGATATCATATATTCACACAAAACTCAGCAGTGGCCACAGGATTGGAAAAGGTCAGTTTTCATTCAATCGCAAAGAAAGGCAATGCTAAAGAACGCTCAAACGACTGCACAATTGCACTCATCTCACAGACTAGTAAAGTAATTCTCAAACTTCTCCAAGCCAGGCTTCAACAATACATGAACCATGAACTTCCAGATGTTCAAGCTGGTTTTAGAAAAGGCAGAGGAACCAGAAATCAAATTGCCAACATCTGCTGGATCATCAAAAAAGCAAGAGAGTTTCAGAAAAACATCTACTTCTGCTTTATTGACTATGCAAAGGCCTTTGACTGTGTGGATCACAATAAACTATGGAAAATTCTGAAAGAGATGGGAATACTAGACCACCTGACCTGCCTCTTGAGAAATCTGTATGCAGCTCAGGAAGCAACAGTTAGAACTGGACATGGAACAACAGACTGGTTCCAAATAGGAAAAGGAGTATGTCAAAGCTGAATATTGTCACCCTGCTTATTTAACTTCTATGCAGAATACATCATGAGAAATGCTGGGCTGGATGAAGCACAAGCTGGAATCAAGATTGCCAGGAGAAATATCAATAACCTTAGATATGCAGATGACACCGCCCTTAAAGCAGAAAGTGAAGAAGAACTAAAGAGCCTCTTGATGAAAGTGAAAGAGGAGGAGAGTGAAAAAGTTGGCTTAAATCTCAACATTCAGAAAACTAAGATCATGGCTTCTGGTCCCATCACTTCATGGCAAATAGATGGGGAAACAGTGGCAACAGTGACTGACATTATTTTTGGGGGCTCCAAAATCACTGCAGATGGTGACTGCAGCCATGAAATTAAAAGATGCTTGCTCCTTGGAAGGAAAGTTATGACCAACCTAAACAGCATATTCAAAAGCAGAGACATTACTTTGCCAACAAAGGTCCATCTAGTCAAGGCTATGGTTTTTCCAGTAGTCACATATGGATGTGAGAGTTGGACTATAAAGAAAGGGCCAAAGAGTTGATGCTTTTGAACCATGGTGTTGGAAAAGACTCTAGAGACTCCCTTGGACTGCAAGGAGATCCAACCAGTCCATCCTAAAGGAAATCAGTCCTGAATATTCATTGGAAGGACTGATGTTGAAGCTGAAACTCCAATACTTTGGCCACCTGATATGAAGAGCTGACTCACTGGAAAAGATCCTGATGCTGGGAAAGATTGAAGGCGGAAGGAGAAGGGGACAACAGAGGCTGAAATGGTTGGATGGCATCACCGACTCAATGGACATGAGTTTGAGTAAACTCGGGAGTTGGTGATGGACAGGGAGGCCCTGCGTGCTGCAGTCCATGTGGTCACAAAGAGTCGGACATGATTGAGCGACTGAACTGAACAGAATATAGAAAAGATACTGATGAACCTACCTGCAGGAAAAGAATGGAGACGCAGACATTGAGAATGGACCATGACATATGACCTCTCTGAATCTCCCTGGGGCTGGTAGTGAATACCAGATGGGATTAAGTATATGAAAAGCAGGGCTTAAAATATGCATTTGCTAATGGCATGTAAATCTCATTATGTTGCTAAAATTTGACATTTGGCTTTCATTTGAGACCTCTGAGGTTACTTTGAATCAGGCTGTGTAAAAGCATGACTCAAAAATACAGGGTGAGTCACAGTGGTTTTTAGGAAACTGAAGTCAGATGTCACATCAACTGAAAATTAAAGATTTTCAGTTTAAAATTATCCCATCAATTGAAAATTCAATTATGAATTTTCAAGTTGACAACAGAATGGGCCATGGTGTTTAACATGATGGAACCCAATACTATGCTCTGAAAGTTGTCAAGCATCAAAATCTCTCTCCGCATTAATTGAAATGGCCCATTACACTGATTCAAATCAGGTTCTTGAGAATTACTGTTGGTTCATTACTGTTTCTCAAACAGCCCAACTGAAATATGGGAGCGATTTTTAAAGCACTTTTCTTTAAATAGGAATTCAACTTTGAGCTCTTAAAGATTCAGTGAGAGCTAATGAACTTTAGATCAACGAAGAAATTGTTTGACAGTTACACACATTCTTTGAGTAATGAAATCCCACTGATGGAAGTTATATATATATAATATCATTGGCTAAGCAACAGAGAAATGCAGTTGCTCAGATAGTACAATGGGCCCATTATGTAGGCACTGATGTTTCCATTTATCAACTTAGCTGCTCTGGTCCCAGCCTAAATTACTAACAATTCTGTTCTCATCAGTAGGATGGTAGGGTTCCATAGTAAAGGTTGTCTGTCTACAACTCACACATAGATCTGCTAAGTGAGTGGTTTTCAACCATCACCACATCAGTGTCTCAGCATTCTCATTTAGTTTGTGTGGGATGTGACCCAGGTTTTGAAAGCACCCCCATGTGGCTCTTACCAAATTGAAATTTCCTAGTCCCTGACATCAGCCAATCCAAGAACTCCCTAAAAGCACTTTCTTTAACCAAAATGCCACAAACTGTATATTCTCTCCCACCAGTTCTTTCTAAATCATTTTCCTTTCTATTATAACTTTGTATTATATTTTCCCTCAAACTTAGAACATCCACAGTCATTTTAGGTGTTGGTGTCACTGTGAATCTGTTGTTTCCTAAGAAGGACAGGGATGCTAACCTTCTATTTCAGTTACCACATACAGTACTCGGTTTTTATGATGTTTCGAAGGTCATTCCCCAAAGTAACAAAAGCCATTGTTTCCATTCTCTGAGGATGGGAACAAAATATGATCTAAAAACTTGTCTCGGTTTAGAAGTGATTAACGTAGATACTTATGATGAAGGAAATGAAAACAAGAAATCTGGATAAGTAATCACTGTTTCTACAAAAACAATTTCAACAAAAAATGAGCTTGAAATTGGGAGAACAAACTGATAATGCCAAGAGCAAATAAATTATTCTCTGAGATTTAAAAGCAGACCTGTGATAGCATTTAAAGTTTTGTGGGTGTTTTTGATTCATGACATTCCCAAGTATCACCACCCCACGTTTCACAGGTCCTTGAAATGAAATTTGAGCAGAGAAGAGGAGGTTTCAAATCCATGCAGAAATGTACCAGGAAACAGAGGTTTTTGACAGAGAAAACATCTCTCCAGGGTTTCATTAACCTAAAAGACACAACCAGTTTTTCTCCTTGTCATATTCCCTGGCCGCACTGGACCTAGGAAACCATGTCAGAGGGGAACCAGAAGAGTCTGGGCACTGTGGACTCTGGTCAGGACTTTTCTTTGTCCCCAGCTATAGAAAGAGATGATTTCAGAGGACACCATCCTGACTTGGCCAGAATAATAGTTCCTAGTCTCACCAGCCATCTGCCACTCCATAGAACTAGACTGTGTTTTGGAGTGTATAAGCAACTATACCATTGCTACAGCAACACAGATATACACCAACCATGATCAAACACGCCTCTCACTTTTCTGTCTCTAGCCCTGTAATCCACCTGGTCACTTGATGTTCTCAAACACCTTCAAATCAACTTCTCTAAAACTCAACTCACAAGACACTGTAAGTGTTCTTTTTACATTGTTCCCTATCTTTGTGGCTGACCACCACCAAATGCTAGAAATCATCCTTGATGCTGATTTGGGTATGATGATGAAATGAGTCTTCTCCCACCTGCATAGCCACAGACTCCTATCTCCTTTTCTTGCACTGATAAAAGAATGAAATTAGAACATTGTTTAACACCATATACAAAATGAACTCAAATTGGACTAAAGATCTAAATGTAAGACTAGATACTATAAAACTCTTAGAGGAAAACATAGGCAGAACACTTTGACACAAATTACAGAAATATCTTTTTTGATCCTTCTCCAAGAGTAATGGAAATAAAAACAAAAGGAAACAAATGGATCCTAATTAAACTCAAGAGCTTTTGCACAGCAAACCATAAACATAATGAAAAAACAACTCACAGAATGGTAGAAAATATTTGCAAATGATGGGATCAACAAGGGATTAATCTCCAAAACTTACAAACAGCTCAGCTGGCTCAATATCAAAAAAACAAGCAACCTAATAGAAAATGGGTGGAAGATCTAACTAGACATTTCTCCAAAGATGACATATAAATGGCCAAGAAGCACATGACAAGATGTTCAACGTAATTATCAGAGATATGCAAATCAAGAGAGATACCACCTCATACTAGTCAGAATGGCCATCATTAAAAAATCTTCAAACAATAAATGCTAGAAAGAGTGTGGAGAAAACACTGTTGATGAGAATGTAAATTGTTACAACCATTAAGGAGAACTGTATAGAGGCTCCTTAAAAAGCTAAAAATAGAGCTATATGATCCAGCAATCCCACTCCTAGGCATATATCAGAGAAAACCATAATTTGAAAAGATACATGCACACCAATGTTCATTTAAGCACTGTTTACAATAGCCAAGATGTGTAAGCAACCTAGGTGTCCATTGACAGATGAATAAGGAAGATGTGGTATGTATACACAATGGAATATTATTCAGCTGTTAAATGGAATGAAATAATGCCATTTTCAGCAATATAAATGGACCTGGAGATTATCATACTAAATTAAGTAAATCAGAGAAAGACAAATATCACTGTAACTCGTATATGTAGCTAGTCACTAGAACCTCTTGTCTTGGTGGTTTAGTCACTAAGTCGTGTCCAACTCCTGCAGCCCCATGGACTGTAGCCCACCAGGCTCTTCTGTCCATGGGATTTTCCAGGCAAGAATACTGGAGTGGATTGCCATTTCCTTCTCCAGAGGATCTTCCCGACCCAGGGATCGAACCAGGTCTCCTGCATTGCAGGCAGATTCTTTACCAACTGAGCTATGAGGGAAGCCCAACTCTTATATACAGAATCTTAAAAATGATACAAATAAATTTATTTATAAAAGAGAAACAGACTCGCAGACTTAGAGCATGAATTTACAGTTACCAGGGGGAGTGAGGGGGTGGGGAGGGGATAGACTGGGATTGCAATGTACACACTAATATATTTAAAATAGATAACTAACAAGGACCTAGTGTACAGCACAAGGAACTTTGCTCAGTACTCTGTAATAACCTAAATGGGAAAAGAATTTGAAAAGGAATATATAGATATATAAGTGAAGCACTTTGCTATACACCGGAAATGAACACATTGTTAATCAACTATATTCCAATATAAAATTTTTTTTTGAATGGAAGCACTGAGAAATATTTCTTAACATAAGAAATGAAAATAATAATTATTTGCCAGCCTTTAAAGGAGAGTTGGAAAAAGCAAGAGAGTTCCAGAAAAACATCTATTTCTGCTTTATTGACTATGCCAAAGCCTTTGACTGTGTGGATCACAATAAACTGTGGAAAATTCTTCAAGAGATGGGAATACCAGACCACCTGATCTGCCTCTTGAGAAATCTGTATGCAGCTCAGGAAGCAACAGTTAGAACTGGACATGGAACAACAGACTGGTTCCAAATAGGAAAAGGAGTATGTCAAGGCTGTATATTGTTACCCTGCTTATTTAACTTATATGCAGAGTACATCATGAGAAACACTGGACTGGAAGAAACACAAGCTGGAATCAAGATTGCTGGGAGTAATATCAATAACCTCAGATATGCACATGACACCACCCTTATGGCAGAAAGTGAAGAGGAACTAAAAAGACTCTTGATGAAAGTGAAAGAGGAGAGTGAAAAAGTTGGCTTAAAGCTCAACATTCAGAAAACAAAGATCATGGCACCCGGTCCCATCACTTCATGGGTAATAGATGGGGAAACAGTGGAAACAGTGTCAGACTTTATTTTTTGGGCCTCAAAATCACTGCAGATGGTGACTGCAGCCATGAAATTAAAAGACACTTACTCCTTGGAAGGAAGGTTATGACCAACCTAGATAGCATATTCAAAAGCAGAGACATTACTTTGCCAACAAAGGTCCGTCTAGTCAAGGCTATGGTTTTTCCTGTGGTCATGTATGGATGTGAGAGTTGGACTGTGAAGAAGGCTGAGCACCGAAGAATTGATGCTTTTGAACTGTGGTGTTGGAGAAGACTCTTGAGAGTCCCTTGGACTGCAAGGAGATCCAACCAGTCCATTCTGAAGGAGATCAGCCCTGGGATTTCTTTGGAAGGACTGATGCTAAAGCTGAAACTCCAGTACTTTGGCCACCTCATGCAAAGAGTTGACTCATTGGAGAAGACTGTGATGCTGGGAGGGATTGGGGGCAGGAGGAGAAGGGGATGACAGAGGATGAGATGGCTGGATGGCATCACTGACTCGATGGACGTGAGTCTGGGTGAACTCTGGGAGTTGGTGATGGACAGGGAGGCCTGGCGTGCTGTGATTCATGGGGTCGCAAAGAGTCGGACACGACTGAGCGACTGAACGGAACCGAAAGGAGAGTTGATTTTACTACACAGTTTCCAAGTCCATCATTTGAAAAACCAGAAACCTGGACCTCTGGAGTGCAATGGTAGAGTAGTGCAAGTCCTTTGACCAGTTGTTCTGGTTGTAAAGAACTAAAACCAATGGCAAAAATATTTTAAAAATATTTTAAATGTATTCATGAGCTAGAAATGATGTATGATTAGTCACAGTCCAAAAGTAAAACATAGGAACCTAGAGAAGTAATCTGAGCATGGAAGTCACCCATAACTTTATAGATTTTACTGAACTAGATGAAATTCAGCTTGTTTTATGGACTGAGGGAACACGGAAACATGAAGAAAATCTCAGTGTCCACTGAATGGAAGTAATCCATTTAGAGATACCACAGATTTAAATGGGACCCCAATGTACCAAACCCTTAATGTACAGATGAAATAGAATTCAGCCTACCTGGTCTTGCCCTCCTCTGACTTTTCCACCCTGAGAATTGCAAGGGAATTAGCCAGTTTTTAACTTCAGCACTGGAGAGAAAAATTTCTTCAAGGCTTGGTAACTTCAAATTGACCCTCCCTCTGCCTGAATTCATATTACCTGGTTGGTTCCGAGACCTCAAGGAAAGAAATTAGTTTACACTGGGCCCAAACTTAAGGTGGCATCAGTGACCAATGGAAACAGATGTAAACCCTCTTTAGAGAAAATCACCTTAAAAGTAGGTCTCTGATAACTTCAGCAAATTAAGATCCAAGACACAGAAATCCACAAAGGCAAAAAGTATGGAACGTCCTCAGAAGCAAGGCACCATGAGCAAGAGAGTGTTGAAACAAAAATGCACAGAAGCTTCCGATATGAGAATTAGCAGAGAAAATATAAAGTAATGTGTTCACTATGAGTAGAGAAACAAGAGAATTGAAAGAATAAAAAAACAAAGGAATATAAAAATGGCTAACAACTGAGCAATAGAGATTTTTCTAAAAATGAAAATATAATCTCAAAAAAGCAAAACTCCACTGGATGTGATGAAAACTAATAAAAAGAAATTAAATGAACATGAGACTGTGCTAAAGAATCATCCAGGAAGCAGAGAGGCAGAATAATACGAAATGTCTAATCTAAGATTCAGCATGAAAAGAGAACAGAGCAAAAACAATTTTCAAAGACGTATCAGCTGACTGTTGTTCAGAAGTGATGAAAGACACAAAACTACAAATTTAGAGAGTAGAAAAAATTCAGGGAGAGTAAACAAAATTAAATCCACATCTAGGCACATCAAAATAACATTACAAAAGAGCATCTGGAGAGAAAAGAACAAAATAGAAGTTCTAGAACTGAAGACAGATTGACAGCTGACTACTTAACCACAATAGTGAGAACCAGAATACAGAGGAATAATCCTCAATTCCTGAGAGAAAATAACTATCAGCACAGCGTGATGCATCCAAAGAAAAATCTCTTTTACTAAAGAAGGTGGATTAAAAAATTATTTCAGAAAAATAAAACTGAGGATTTGCCCCAGCAAACTCTCATTAAGAGAAAATGTCAAAAATTTTCTTCATTTTAAGAAAGGGAGGTTTATGATGACAGAAGAAATAAAGATAGAAAGTGGAAATGCATATTAATAGATCTACATGACCATTGAATAAGCAATAATCTGGCTGGATTAAACACCACAGAACCAAAATACCTAATAGTACATACAGATAAATCAAGAATATCTGGATTGTTACATTTTAAAAGAAAATCCATTAAAGACTCAATATCATTAAGGTATCCACTCTTCTTAGAATTGATTTATGGATTCAACACAATCCCAATTAAATTGCCTACAGGCCTTTAAGACATATGGAAAAGGAAAGAATCTAGAAAAGCTAAACCAATGTTTTCCTTTTGCAAAAGCTAAAGGGTTCACTTTAGCTAATTCTGACTTCTTCCAAAGTCGTATCAAACAAGACACTCTGGTATTAGCATAAGGATGACAGGGAGGCCTGGCACACTGCGGTCCATGGAGTCGCTAAGAGCTGGACATGGCTGAGCGACTGAACTGAACTGAGGCAAACAGATAAACAGAACGGAGTACAGAGTGTAAAAATATGTCTATTAGGTATGGTTAATTGATTTTCAACAAAAGCATCAGTGCTATTCAATAGAGAAACGATTCATTTTTTTTTTTTTTTTTTTTTCAGTAAATGGTGCTGGAACAAATAGATAAACCTACTGGGGAAAAAGTGGACCTCGACTCTATTCTTAGAAACTAATTCACGATGGATTATAAATCCAGATGTAAAACTAAAACTATAAAGCTTCTAGCGAAAGACATGGAAGAAGGTGATGATTTATTAGGGAAGGTACAGAAGTACTAAACATAAAAATATGATAAATTGACACTCATCAGAAGACATTATTTAAAAATGAAGGAAGTCATGGATTGGGAGAAAATACTTTATACAGACAGATAAATAGAAAGATTTTAGATATATGAACATACTCAGATATACATGCATATCTGAATTTTCTGAAAATGTATCTGAAATTTCAGAGATATGTTGATATATACACACAAAAAAAATTTACCTAGCATATACATCAAATCAATAACAAAAAAAAAAATAATCCAATGGTTTAAAAAAAATGGCACAAGTTTTAAATAGATCTCTCCCAAAAGAACATCTTTGAATACCCAATAAACACATGAAAAGCTGCTCAACATGGTTAGTCATCAGGGAAATGAAACTTGTAAAGAAGAATCTTTGTAGCCACTGGAATAGCTTTAATTACATCAGTATTTGTGGTAAGAATATAAAATTGCACAAGTATCTTAGAAAACAGTTTGGCAGTTTTCTTATTGTATTAATCTATGATGGTACAAAATTCAGCAGCTTAAAAAAACAAGACATTTATTTATCTCAGTTTCTGAGGGTCAGAAATCTGGGTGCAATTTAGTGATGCCTCTCACTCAAGATCAGTTATCAGGTTTAGTTAAGCTGTGGGCCAGGGCTGTGGTTTTTTGTTTGTTTGTTTGTTTTATTATTTCATGATTTATTTAAAAGACTGCAGGGGGAGGGGTAAAAAGAAAAATAAAATAAAAGACTGCAACACGTTCATCTAAAGAATTTCAAACAATGCAGACATCTAACAAATAAACAGGGAAAGTAACATTTCAAGACTCCGCTCAACCAACAGCACTCCCATCCCAACTAACCAGGGGCAACTCTTATCTTTCCATATATTTTCCTATATAAATCTAGGTACATACCACCTCTAAAATTTTAAAAATTAATTTCATATTATGCTATAAACACTGTACTGAAACTTACTTTTAAATTTCAACAATGAATCAATGATACTTCCATATTCTTACATCCAATACACATCATTTTTATTTTTTTAATTTAATTTTATTTTTTAACTTTACAATATTGTATTGGTTTTCCATATATCAAAATGAATCCGCCACAGGTACACACGTGTTCCCCATCCTGAACCCTCCTCCCTCCCCATACCATCCCTCTGGGTCGTCCCAGTGCATCAGCCCCAAGCATCCAGTATCGTGCATCGAACCTGGTCTGGCTACTTGTTTCATATATGATATTATACATGTTTCAATGCCATTCTCCCAAATCATCCCACCCTCTCACTCTCCCACAGAGTCCAAAAGACTGTTCTATACATCAGTGTCTCTTTTGCTGTCTCATATACACGGTTATTGTTACCATATTTCTAAATTCCATATATATGCATTAGTATACAGTATTGGTGTTTTTCTTTCTGGCTTACTTCATTCTGTATAATAGGCTCCAGTTTCATCCACCTCATTAGAACTAATTCAAATGTATTCTTTTTCATGGCTGAGTAATACTCCATTGTGTGATCTTTTCAAATGCTTGTCTTGAGGAAGATCTATTTATAAATGCAGTTGGTAAAACTCAGCTTCCTGTAGACTATTGGATTGAGGGCCTTAGCTCCTCACAGGCCAATGGGCTCCCCCGTTTTCTCAGATGTCTTCATAGGGCAGTGCTCAGCAAAGCATCTCTTTGAGTGACGGAATGACAGCACAAAGCCAAGATGGAAGCCACAGTCTTTTTTTAAGCTAGTCTCCTAAGTGATATCCTGGCACACTTTACTTGTGTAGAAGCAAACCACTATGTATACTTGCTCCTTGGAAGGAAAGTTATGACACACCTAGACAGCGTATTAGAAAGCAGAGACATCACCTTGCCAACAAAGTTCTGTAGAGTCAAAGTTATGGTTTTTCTAGTAGTCACGTATGGATGTGAGAGTTGGACCATAAAGAAGGCTGAGCACTGAAGAATTGATGGTTTTGAACTGTGGTGCTAGAGAAGACTCTTGAGAGTCCCCTGGATAGCAAGGAGATCAAACCAGTCCATCCTAAAGGAAATCAACCCTGAATATTCACTGGAAGGACTAATGCTGAAGCTGAAGTTCCAATACTTTGGCCACCTGATGCAGAGAGCCGACTCATTGGAAAAGACCCTTGTCAGTGGGAAAGATTGAGGGCAGGAGAAGGGGGCCGCAGAGGATGAGATGATTAGATAGCATTACCGACTCAATGGACATGAGTTTGAGCAAACTCTAGGAGATAGCAAAGGACAGGGAATCCTGGCGTGCTACAGTCCCTGGGGTCACAAAGAGCTGGGCATGACTTAGCAGCTGAACAACAACATATCCAGCCCACATCTAGGAGACAGAATCACCTAAAAGCATGAATACCAGGAGGCAAGGATCTTAGGGGATTATTTTAGATGCTATTTTAGCACATCTCTTAAAGACACACCTATGCTATAACCTAACAGTTCTACTCATAGCTACTTACTTTAGAGAAATGAAAAACTTTATCCTCATAAAGATGTATGCAATATAGCCCCAACCTCAAAACAACCAAATATCTACTAACAAGAGACTGGATAAAGGGTGCATACTTTCAGTTATAAGCTGAATGAGTTCAGAAGAGCTAGTGTACAGCACAGTGATGACTATAGTTATTAAATAATACTGTATTATATGTTTGAAATTTGCTAAAAGAGTACATTTTAAATATTGTTACCACATGGGAGCAAAAGATAAATATGTGAGGTGATGGATAGGTTAACTAATTGCAAGAATCGGTTCACAGTATACACATGTATTAAAACATCGTGTTGTACAAATATAGACAATGTTTATTTCTTAGTAAAAGTAAAAAAAAAAAAAAAAAAAAAAAAAAAACCTGTGCATTTCATTGTATGTAAATTTTTCCTTAATAAAAAGTCATCTGAAAATTTTTAAAAATGCAATTAATGTGAGAGACATATCTAAAATATAACCAAACAGAATGGATGATATTTAAAAGAATAATGTGTTCAAGGAAAATACTGACAAATAGAACAACTATACTAATAGGTAAAATGGCTTTTAAGGCAAAAAACATAAGAAATAGAACTATTTTATACATGGAATCCTAAGCTGATGTGTATTTAATAACATACCTCTCTTTATAACTGATAGATCAAACAGGTATATATCTTGAGTTAATAGACATAGAACATAGCACCAACAGCTGCAGAACACATATTCCTTTCAGACAGGCATGAATATTTGTAAAAATTAACATATACTGGCCCAAAAATCTAGTCTCAATTTTTAAATAATTGATTTATTAAAGAGATTATTAGTTTAAAACTAATGAACAAAATATACAGTAGACATATATACTAGAAAATCTTACATATTTAGAAATTAAGGAAAATCCTTCTATAAAACTTACCAGAGGAGAAATTATACTAAAATGGCAAAATATTCACACCTATATTATTAATACTTCTTTGGTATGCTGCCCCCCAGATGCATATCCTTAAATGAAAATATTAAAAATTAAGAAGGCAGAACATTTTAATTAACTAAGGCGGCAACACATTTTAGAACTTAGAATAATTCTGCAGTTCTATTTAGAACAAAAGACAGGAAAATTCAAGCACAAGAAATAAGCATAACACAGGGTTGACAAAAGCAAAAGTTAGCTCTTTGAAAAGACTAATAATTGGCAGTACTGCTCAAGGGGAAAAGACGACACGAATATAAATATTTGGAACAACAAAAGACATAACTACAAATGCTGGGGACAGTTTTTAAAATGAAAATATTATAAAAAGCTTTGCCAAGAAGTTTGAACCTCTCTATGAAATGAAAAAATACTGAGAAAAGAGATAACTTGCCAAAGTCAACCTGAGAAGAAGCATAAAACATGTATAATCCTGTAATTAACTTTAAATGGGAAAATATGTCATTCAATGCCCAGGCTTCTCAATGATTTTAAATATACAAAAGGTAAATAAATCTAATCTTTCATTAAAAATTTCAGAATAAAGTGATAGAACTTGAAAAAGATATTGATATACAATGACGTTAGTGACATGAAAGTCACTCAGTCATGTCTGACTCTTTGCAACCCCATGGACTGTATAGTCCCTGGAATTCTCCAGGCCAGAATACTGGAGTGGGTAGCCTTTCCCTTCTTCAGGGAATCTTCCCAAGCCAGGGACTGAACCCAGGTCTCCCACATTGCAGGCAGAATGACAGCGTTAAGGTAATACCAAAAATTGAGTGGATTATTGAAAAATTAACATAATTTACCACATTAATATATTAAGTATATTATCTCAAAATATGAAGAATACAATGGTACTTGATAAAATTCACAGTAATGAATGATAGAAACTCTTAGCAAATAGAATAGAAAGGAAGTCTCTCATCATGATAAAAAGTATTTCAGGGGAAAAAAATAAAACCCTAGAACAAAGAAGTTTTACTTAATGGTGAATTTTTTAAAGCTTTCCCTTTCAAGTCAGGAAAAGGCAAGATTGCCATTTCCTTACTATTAATTAGCCCTGTATTGGACAATCCTAGACAGAACAGTATAGAAAGTAAAAGAAATAAAAAGTATTAAGAAATCAAAAGATATAGAACTGTCATAAAATAACTAGTGCCTACCAAGTAAACCTGGGTTGGGAAGATCCCCTGGAGAAGGAAATGGCAACTCCCCTCCAGTGTTCTTGCCTGGGAAATCCCATGGACAGAGGAACCTATCCATGGGTTCCAGAAGAGTCAGACATGATTTAGCAACTAAACAATAACAAGAAAAACAAAATCAACCTGTGTACAAATTATGAAAAATAAGATAATTTGTTGTTGTTCAGTCGCTCAGTTATGTCCGACTCTGTGACCCCATGGACTGCAGCACACCAGGCTTCCCTATCTTTCACCGTCTCCTGGAGTTTGCTCAAACTCAGTCCATTGAGTTGGTGATGCCATCCAACCATCTCATCTTCTGTTGTCCCCTTCTCCTCCTGCTTTATTTACCTAGGTGTTAACTATAAGATCAACATATCGAAAACAACAAACAAAAACCTGAATCTCAATACAATAGGAAAAAGAAGTAAGTGTAAGAGAAGTAATTTTTAACCAAAATATCATTTTCAGTAGCCACAAGAGATATGCTGAATCCACATAGGAAAAAAATGTCTAACTGTATTGAAATACATCCAAGAAAACTTAGTAGAGACAGATGAAATCATCATGGAGAGAACCTAAATCCAACCAAAATTCCAACAGGTCTTCCTTCATTTGATGCTGAAATTAGGTACGTAGAATAAGAAAAGGAGTCCAGAAAGGCAGTGGCTAAAAGACAAGGAAGGGAAAAGACTCCGGCCCAATTTTGGCTCCTCTTTTTATGTGTTTTTTTGCCTCCTCCCCCCTGGGCCTGCCTTCTATAAATTGGGCTAGCAGGAGTGCTATCTGTTTTATCTGAGGTCCTCACTCTGGTCCTCGGACCTTCCTTTGTTCTAGTTTTGTGGGCTTGTCCCTTCCTTGTCTTTTAGCCACTGCCATTCTGGACTGCTTTTTCCTATTCTAACTACCTCACAGGTGTCTTGAAAAAGCAACGTAAAAGGACTTATCTTATGAAATGTAAAGAATTTAAAAGTTGTAGTAAGTTAAAACCCTTAATTGTTATCACAGGGATAGATGAATAGAATAATGAAATAGACCAGAAAGACCCATAAGTGTCTGGCAACATCATTTATGAAAGAACTAAATATAGGCTTTTCAATATATGATGTTGAGATCCTTCACCAGTATCTATTTTTACCCCCAACCTCAGACCATACCCAAACATGAATACCCAATGAATTAGAGACTTAGCAAAACATAAAAGTTTTAAAAATAATATTGAAGAACTTTATGGTTTCAGTGTAGGGAAAGATTTCTCAAATAAGACACAGAAAGCACAAATGCTAGAGGAAGAGATAATAAAATTTTGGGCATTAAAATATAAAACTTTGTTCACCCAAAGATGCTAAGCATAAAATGAAAAGATAAGCTACTGCCTCAAAAGAAGGAATTATCAACACATACCAGTACATATCAACATAATACAATTATTTTTCAGAATACATAAAGCATGATTACAATTCACACAAAATCACAAAAACAAAGACATTTCACTGAAGAAGAGTCCCAAATGGCTTACCAGCAAATAAAAAGATGCTTAACTCCATTACTAAACTAGGAAATGCATATTTAAAAGACAATAGCATCCCATTTCACACTCATTTCATAATGAACAATATCAAATGCTAGCAAGAAATAGAATAAACTCTATACATTACTAGTGGGAAAATAATAAAGCTGTAGATAAGCATACCCTAGGAGCTAGCAATGTTACTCTTCGCCTGTGTGTCCTAAAGAAAATTTACAAATAAACACCGGGATGCACATCAGAAATGACTTAGTAGAAAAAAAACTTGGGATCAATCAAAATGTCCAGCAAAAGGATGGACAATAAATCATGATGTGTGATTAACCCGAGGGAATCAAATAAATTACAGCTAGGCATGGCTGTTCCTCAGGAACAAACTGTTGAGGCCAAAAATAAATAAATCACTAAGTGGAATCATTCTGTGCATAAAGCTCAAAAACACATGATAGTGAATAATTCATCATGTAAGCAGGCAAATGTAGTAATGTAATAGTACAAAGAAAAGCAAGAAAACAGTAAGCAAAATTCATAGTACTAGTTACTCTTGAGAGAAGGAAATGGATAGAATTAGGAAAAGGAGCTCAGGGAATTACAAAGAATTTTTTTTTTTCCTAAGTAGATGGTGAGTATACCTGGGTTGGAAAGATCCCCTGAAAGATGGCATGGCAACCCACTCCAGTTTTCTTGCCTGGATAATCCCATGGATGGAGGAGCCTGGCGGGCTAGAGTCCATTGGGTTGCAAAGAGTTGGAAATGACTGAGCAACTAAGCACACACACACACACACACACACACACACACACACAAGATCTATGGCAATGTCATCCTTTTTACTATATTTATATTTGGAGAAATCTTTGCATCAATTCCAAAAGTTTAATGATTTGAAATAAATTTTTGTTTTCCACCAGTAGCCCTGGCAATAATAGGCCAGATTAGAATATCAGCTGCCTCCTGTTTAAAGCATCTCCATCACTTGACATCTATGATTGCTCAGAGACTAGTTTTCCTTCCAGCTTTCTTATGCGTCACTCACTGACATTACCTATCCAGTCTTTGTGGGCATCTGGTATGACAACGTTGTTTCAGAGTAGTGGTTCTCAAAGAGTGGTCCCCAAACTATCAGCTTCATCACCTGTGACTTGCCAATAGTGCAGGCATTCAGGTACCACCCTGAACCTAGAGTGTATAACCCAGGGGAGCCTGGCAGGGGATTCTGCTGCTCAAGTTTGAGAACCACTGTTCTGAACAGCACAGGCTAGCTTTAGGCCTCCTCTCCTAGACTTCCGTCTATTTTCAGGCTCTTTCAGTCCTCCCACAGGAGTCACATTTGCTCCTATCCGGAGCTGTATTCATTTCAAAGAGCCAACAGGACCCTCAGTTGTCTTCACCACCTCCCAAATCAGGAGGAAGCCTCCCTCCATTTTCCCTGATCAATAACCAACTAAGCAGTAGAGTCATGGTTGTTAATCTATGGTCAGAAATTGACTGAAATCACTGCAAGAGTGCTTTATCTGCTCTGTGCAGGCCCTTCAGGGCTCTTGTAGGAGCTTTTGTCACACTGGAAGGATTTAACATGTGCACATACTATTAAGTTTGCCTGAACAATAAAGGATATTAAGATGGGGTTTGAAACACAAAGCCAGTTACCCTTTGGTCTCTGTGGCCAAGGAATTGCCATTTCTACCTTATTGGAGCCTTTGACTCTAGGAAGCAGAGTAGCCGCGTTTCTCATCACTTCCAAAGCTGTGAGAGGGAAAGAGGCAGCGGTCATTTCTAAGTTCACTTCTCTGGCCTGGGAGCCCTCCTGCTGATTTCAAAGATGGTGAGAGTAAAGGGAATTCCTAAGCCTGTCTGAAAAGTCAAAGCTCCAGCTGATAAAGTTCTCCAGGCTCCAGACATGGTTTTTCTATCTTGAAAATTTCCCCTCAACTATCATTTTGTATCAGCCGTTCACCTTGAATAATATACAGCAAATAGGAACACATTCACTGTATCCTGAATTTGATGTCACTGATGTCAACCATTTCAGTAAGTTGTGAAAACCATTTAGGGTAGGAAATAAGTTTCCCTGTCACCTTACCCTTATTTACAGAGGTTGGTTTTGGAAATAAAAGTGCTAATTCCATGAAGAGAGGGTTGGCATTTACTTACAAAGCGTGGACACAGGAAAGAAGTCCAGTTTTCCTGGCACTGATATTATACACTGAACAACACACTTGGGTTTGAATCTTGGTTTTTCCCTTTTACTAGATGCACAACCTTAAGCAAGTCATTCACCTTAGTCTCCCTTGCTAGTACAAGCAGGACTAAAGGAGTGCTGAAGGCATAGGATTTTGTCAGGATTAAATGAGATAACAGGCTTCCCAGGTGGTGTGATGGTCAAGAACCTGCCTGCTAATGCAGGAGATCCAGGTTCAATCCCTGGGTCAAGAAGATCCCCTAAAGTAAGAAATGGCACCCCACTCCAGTATTCTTGCATGAAACATTCCATGGGCAGAGAAGCCTGGTAGGCTACAGCCCATGGGGCTCCAAAGAGTCGGACACAACTGAGCACACACATACCCAAAAGAGATAAACAGTATCAAACACGTCCCGCAGAGCCAATCACCTGGTAAGTATTCAATAAAGCATGGCTAAGGTTTGTGGCAAGAAATAACACTAACAAAATTGACAGACCAAGCTGTCAATGGTTGGATACATCCAGTAGCTCCTGTATTTTCTAAGAAACTTGCAAGGGTTTTGATAAGTGGCATATTCAGAACTGACTTCAGGAAGATATATTTGTACATGAAGAACACTGGGAAAAAAAGGAGGACTTAGACACAAAACTTTTGAGGTTTCAGTAGTCCAGATTAGAGATGAACTAGTATATTGAGGACGGAGAAGTCATGAATTACTCTCAGGGCAGGAATAGAGACTCAGTTGTAAAGAATGGGCATGTGGACACAGCTGGGGCAGGAAAGGGTGGGACGATTTGGGAGAGTATGATTGACATATATACTACCACGTGTAAAATAAATAGCTAGTATCAAGTACAGGGAGTTCAGCTTGAAGCTCTGTGGTGAATTTAGAGGGGTGGGATGGGGAGTGGGTGGGTTCAAGAGGGAGGGCTATATGTATACATAAAGCTGATTCACTTCATTGTATAACAGAAATGAACAGCATTGTAAAGCAATTATACTCCAATTTTTTTTAAAAAGTTGAGTTAACCATTGTAATAAGGGAAGGAGAGAAGGTCAAAGGAAAGGGAAAGAGAGAAGATGGTTTGAGGACTGTATCCTGGGCAAGGTGGAGAAGTGCCATTGAGAAGATGGTGAACGAATGTGGAGGTGAGTAGGCAGTATTGTCAGAAGGGAAGTTTATGCCATGGGATGAATATTAGTGAAAACAGAAGGTTAGACAATGCTAGGATAAGGCGTATGAGTAAGCCAGACCTTACAGGAGAGAAGCAAAGAAAATGGCAGAAAACCATCGGCAGATTTTAGAAGTAAGCTATAGAAAGAGCTCGACTGAGTTGGATTAAGTCCTAGACAAGGCTGCACTGCAGGGACATCATTCTCTGCTGTTCTAGTGACAAGACCCCCCTTCCTTGCCCAGATGTTCTAGTGAGAAAAACCGCAGGCAAAAGAAGTCCGCCATAATTCAAGATGGATCCATACTCAGCTCAGCACCAACTTGGTGAAGATCTTGTGAGGAGGAAGGGATAGGATGGGGGATTTTTGCCACACACAAAGGGGTGAGGTCACAAGGGAAAGGAGGACTGAAAGAGAAGCTCAAGCCAGTCCTTTCCAGAGGACTAGAGACTTCGGGGACCCAGACCTGGGAAATGGAGAAGAACCCTTTGTTGGTACCTGTGCAATATGGCTTGGAATCACTCAGGGTGGCACCCCAATGGTGCCTTGCTCTTCTCACCACTTACTGATGTCCAAGAGAATGTGCCCTACCCATGGGGGCTGGTAGAAGCAAAACATGGAGTCAGCGGTTGGCAGAGAGAATGATGTGATGTTCCTTTTAAACATGTTCAAAGTGTTTGAAAATTAGGAGTGGAGAAATATAAATGCAGAAAATTGATCTGATTTAGAGTGGTTTGGTGGCCATTGCCGAGGGCTATGCTTTCTAAGTTCAAATATTTTATTTGTAACAGGGAAGAGGATCTTCATTCAATTCAACTGGGTGATATACTGTTAAAATCTAGAATACTTAGAGGATGAGTTTTAGTTCATATTTTTTGCATAAAATAAGATAGGCAAAAAACTTTCTATGAAGCATTATCCTCTTTTTGCCAATAATTAGCACAGAGTGTGGCTGATTCTCCTTTCTCTCAACTTAATTTACATACAATAAAATTCACTGTTGGATAGTATAATTAGTCCAAACAGTTTCTATAAACACATGGAGGTACCTAACTACCATTGTAACCAATACAGAGAACAGTTCTGTCACCAAAAAAGCATCTACCCTTTATAGTTAAATCACCTCCCTCTCACTCCTAGCAACAACTTATCTATCCTGAGTCTTCTTTTGATAACTGCCTATTTGAGTAAGGCCTGAGATTTCTTTATGACTTGCAAGTGTCGTAACAACAGTCACAGCAGTAATAGTATTGATTAACACATATTAATCATACATTTCCAATGTGCCAGGCACCACTTGGAGCACTTTAGACATGAGGAAACTGAGGCTTTGAGAAATTTTGGAAAAGAGAGGAGGAAAGGACTTTCCAAGGACATACCATAGCAGCCCCATGGCTTGGGTCAGTCATGTCCAACTCCTAGGTCTATTTTCTTAACCTCTACCTGTTCCCAGGAAGACACAGAAAGTAGGGCAAAATGGAGAGAATACCTACCAATTTCAGGAATCTCAGTTTAGACTTGAAACTGCCTTACTCTAGAGATAACTTATGTAAAAATGTGGTTAATCATGCTAATGAAGCAACAATTAACTAGGTGTAGGACGGAACAAAACTAGGATCCTGGAACACCTTCCTTACAATCTTTATGATGTGCAATGAAGAGAAGGCCCGGATACGCTGTGTCCACCCTAATAAAGTTGATCAGGTGTGTGAAGCAAAGGTATAAGCACTTTCTCATCAGATACTGAAGTGTCATCTCAATGCTCAGAAGCATCAGCTTCCTCCTAAATTTACTAAGAGTGAAATGCGATCTCGACTTTTCGTCTTGTGTATATTTCAGGTTGGAGTCCCCGACCCGGTCTCTGGTGATGGAGGCCCCCAAAGGAGTAGAAATAAATGCAGAAGCTGGCAACATGGAAGCCACCTGCAGAACAGAGCTGAGACTGGAGTCCAAAGATGGAGAGGTAGGCGTGAGAGGGCCAGAAGCCCAGAGAGGCACAGCTCCAATGAGCCAACGAGTCTTCTAAGACACATCACTGCTTTGCCTCTGAAGTTGATCCTACAGTGTAACAACAAAAAGCCAACCGGGAGGTTTTATTTCAGGATCACATATATTGAACAGCACAATTATAAGCCAAACCCACAACCCATACAAGTTATGACTCATTATTTGTAAAGTGCTGAGCTGATAGAACATATTACAAAAACAGAATTATAAGGACAGCTGTAAAAATGAATGCTAATTCCAAACCCTCTCATCACCTTAAAATAGATTTAGTTGGCTGGTATAATTAAACTGTAAAACACACGAGACTATTTAAAGAGAGGCTTAGTTTACTTGTCGTCATTTTTAAGTGTATGCATCTACTTTTACCGAAAATGGAAAAGTAAGACCTAACAGCTATCCCAAATCAGAACAAGTCAAAACTTAGATAGGCAATGAGAGGCTAAGAGATGAGAGGCAGCAAATATTCATTCTCTTACCCCAATACAGTCTCACTTTGGTGAACAGAAGAGCTGCTTGTGTTTTTGCAAGCAAGGGAAGCCAAATCCCCGAAGAAAATACAATTCAAATGCAAACTTTTGAAAATGCCTTCATCCTATTCATAAGTGAATTTTTCTATTTAAGATTTTTTTAAAGAGGAAAAATGTGTTTTTAAAGCAAAACTCTATTCCACTTTCCATATCTCCTTAGAGGTTATCAGTCTCCACCTGCTTCTGTTCACTAAGCCCGACTTTTGATTGGTTTGGCATGTGCTATATTTGTTTTAACAGAGCAAGTCAGATAGAGCTTTCAGTTATCAAAACTGTCTCCACAGACAGCTGCAGACTCCAAACCACACACATTTAGAAGGAATGACTACATCACAGATGCAATTTATAGCTATCAGGATCTAGACGCTGGAAGGATCAATTATAATCCTGACATTTAAGCACGAAGTGCTGCATGTTCTTGAAGCCCCACCCCATACCTAAATGTATAGAGAGGCTGAGAATGTCAAAGAAAAGAAAATAGTAAAGAATAGTAAGGAAAATTGTTACCCTACCATTTCCAAATTTACATCACTCTAGGAATCCGTTCACATTCCACATGATATACTATTACAAAATACTAATATAAACATGATTTTGCCAGTGCAACACTGTCTGACTAGAATACAAGCTTCTGGGAGGGAAGAGACTTGACCTGTCTTATTCATCCCTGAATTCCCAGCATCAACAATGCTGAGCACAGTAGGTGCTCGTTCGATTTCAACTGAACATTCTTATCCACTGTTTTGGAATGTCAAGAGGATAAGTGACTCTTCCTTCCTGTTTCCTCTCTTTAGATTAAGTTAGATGCTGCGAAAATCAAACTACCTAGACTGCCTCACGGATCCTATACGCCCACAGGAACGAGGCAGAAGGTGTTCGAGATCTGCGTCTGCGCCAACGGGAGGTTATTCCTGTCCCAGGCAGGAACCGGTTCCACCTGTCAGATAAACACAAGTGTCTGCCTGTGAGAGACCATCTGTGGTGGACTCTGCCGGCAGCATCCAGGCCTTTTTTGGCTTTAGACCCTGGCTGCCAGCTATTTTTACTAGAACACGGAAAGCCTATCAAAGACCTTGTGTGTATGTGCGTGCGTGCGTGCGTGTGTGTATGCGTGCGTGTGTTTGCGTGTGTGGGTGGATATAAATATATATAAATATATATAAATAAATATATATATCCTCTGTATAAAATGAGGTTTCAGTACAAAAGGAACCATGGGTGACCCTGTGATATCCACTGTCATTGCTCTCCCAACCCTGTCATGTACATGATAAAATCAAAACACTTATTTGGGCCTAATATTCTCCAGACCCTGCTGAACCACACAGTGTATCGACACTTACTGAATATTCCGCTACATGTTTGAGTAACAGCCTGTCTTTTCTTTTAGTGTCATCACAAGGCAGTGATGGCGGGAATTTGCAAGTCGCCCTCAGGGGCTAAGACCCTTCTAGTAAAAGCAGACCCTTAGTTCCCTTTATGAGCTTCCACACAGCCAGCCATCCTCTCCCTCTTCAAGTCAAATGCCTCTAGAAGTCAGACAGAGGAACTCAGACTGGCTGTGCTACTTTGGCATCCAAATACACCCAGGCTTTCATGGTTGTGGAATTTGGAGGATGGATTTTAGCAAAGTTTGAATGACTCTCCCAACTCCTGCTAGCCTCCATCCTTCAAACTCACATATTATCCCACAGTCAAAACAGGAGCTGTAAATCAGCACAAAATAGGATAACAGCTGCTCCTCAGTCGGCTGGAAGCTACTCACTGGGCTGACAGACTAAGAATAAAAGACATAAACAGATATGTCTCTGTTTAAAGGGAAAAAAAATGGCTCAAAATCTGTTACATCCTCACTTTTGACTTTTATCCAGCGGGCTCCTACCCAAAATGATCAGGTCAATCCAAATCCTTAAGAGTGGAACCCCCTACCCCCATGAGAAGCTATTTGGAGGTGGAAGTCAAAGAGTGGCATAGGGAACAGAATTATTTTTAAATATGTTTCTGGGGACTGGTAGGTAATTTAGAGGCATGCCTTTTATTTTTAAAGGCATGCACAAACTCTGCCTCCAATCTTCTTACAAAGTTTTTCAGTATTCGGATATTCATTTTCCTAAATTGACCGTTGTTTTCTCTAAGAATAGTGACCCAAGAATCACAGCCATGAAGTACCATGTGCCCCCAGGAATGTTCACTGAACATTACTCAAGAGTCAAGTGTCTTCCTTAGAATCGCTCTGTCCCCTGGTGCCCAGTGGTCCCTGCTCCCCTGCATATGGCAGCAGCTCCCTAATTCCCGCCATCAGCTACCTCCCATCACCCCACTTTCATCATCACGCTCCAGGGTCACCCTGGCCAGCTCTTGTGCTGGGACAGGAGATTACACCGTCTCTGTTCAAAGAGGGGGAAATGTGCCTGTGCCTTACGTCAATGCACTCAGCAAGGAGAAGCACATCCTGTTTATCTTGTTGTTACCTGTAGTTTATTTTGGGTGATTGGAGGGAAAGGGTAAAATAATGACCGGTAAAATAATGACCATCTTAAAAGCTGGTAGACAAACCAAGTGGCTGACAGATGTGGACTCCGAGGAGCCCGGAAGGGAGACATAACTGGTTTCTACCTCCCTGGATGCCACTTGGCAAGCAGGGGCCCCACAATCCTAAATGAAGTCGTATTTGTAGGCCTGAATGGCATTTGTTTTTTCCTCAACAGGGTTCTACTTTTTCTTACTTCACAAGCAGAGGTGACATTTGCCATAGAAAATGAATAAGAGGTTTGGTATTTTTGAGATGACACTCAAGCATCGGGAGGCTGAGATTGCACACGTCGGGGGTAAAAACAAACCGTGTGTTGCTTGGTCACTTAGCAGTTGGGGGAGGAAGGATGGTTCTAGCTTGACCAGTGGCTCTGCTGGCTTCTGGACCCCGGGCTCCCTCCAGTCACTCCTGCTCAATGTCCATACAGAAGAACTGGGTTGCTCAATGGTGAGACCATATGATTGCTTATTTTTCAGCATTAGGGTCTAAAAAAGAAAACGGTAAAAAAAAAAAAAAAAATCCAGTTGCTCTGGCTCAGTACTATTTATATCATGTAGAATCACACTGCCAGAATCTGCATGTACCATATCCAGGGTTATTCCAAGCCAAGAAAGGCCCTCCTTGGCAACTCGGAGCATCTACCCCGTATCTTTCAGATCAACAGTAGTTATGAGGTCCTTTGTGGCTACATACCTGAAAGCAAAGGGTTTTTGTGTTTTGTTGTTTTTTTTTTTTTAACAGAGACCATCTTTGCATTTTGTCATCTCAAGTACCTGTTCTAAGGATGACAAAGAAACAGAAGTTTCACTGAGCTCTTTCATCTAATTTTGTTCTAATTGTTAAATGAAAAGTCTGAGAGGAGCACCTTGGGAATTTTATGCCAATAAAAAAGAGTGGTGTGATCCCATTTGCAAAATTTAATCCTAAAGGTACTCAGATCACAAATAGAATAAAAAGAATAATAGCAACCAAGAATAGAAATCAAGCACCTATGGGGACAGACATGATATAAAATTCTGATTTTCATTTGTGCTAAATGACTACAATATAGGTAATGAGCAGGAAGTTTGGCATGGATTAAATTATGTATTTCAGTTCAGACTTTAGAATTCGGTAAATGCATATTAAGTCCTCAATGTACATTTTTTCCCCTAACTTCCTCTATGTCCCTGATCATGACAAAACTGAATTCTGGAAAAAGAAATCTCTTTTACATTAAAATCTGATAATTTTAATTTATAACAATGAAATGCTTTCTGATCTTTATATACAGTATCTTCTGGACAATCACATCTCTCAGAATATTAAGCAGTGGGTAGCATAATGAAGAGCTTAAATGAATTTTCAATATTCTAGAAGTTCTAGTATTTTAATATTTTTCAGGAAAGTTTCACCTCCAAATGTTTAGCACCTAGTTTATTGGATATCTGCTAATAAGTTGTTAAAGTTGAGTCTTAAGAAATGATTAGTACGAAGGAGGTTTTCAAAAGCCTTTTTGGTGTCATCAGTCTAGGTGGAAACTTGATATGAAGCTTTATCTTTCTGTTACCAAGAGATAAGAACCTATAAACTTGAACTGGCTTTTAACTTCATTTAGGTCAGTTTCCCTTGGTTGATTCTCATTCTATGTCCAGCACCACAGACCAAAGATTGCTTGAGTCTTGACTCTAGCACAGGGTCAACAAACTCTGGTCCCCAAGCCAAATGGGACTCATCATCTGTTTTTGTAAATAAAGTTTTATTTTAACACAGCCACATCCATCCACTTACATGTTATAGATAGCTGATTGCATACTGGACCAGCAGGGTTGGGTATCTGTGCCAGAAACCTCATGGCCCAGTTACTCGTGACACAGTTACTAATTGGTTTTTCAGTAAAAGTTTGCTGACACCTGGCATAGAGGTCACGTGTAGTCTCAACTGTGTCAGACACAGCAGGAGAGAAAGCAGCTGATAGTGGTACATTTCCAGGCATGCTTGGGAATATAAATATATGGTTATAGAAAAGATGTTCCACCTTCCATTGCACATAAAAGATATCCACTTGTCTAAGAAACACAGGCTCATAGGATTCTTGGGAAGACGGAAGATGGAATTAGGGAAGGGTTGAGTGAAAGAGGAAAGCTGTGATCCTCCAAAAAGTTTTCCTAGGATCCTTAATATATAGGGGTTCCTTGGGTCAGCATCATCATGTGACATGAAGTGAAGCAGGGGTCCTTTGATTTATATCTAGAATCTCTTTCCTGAAGAGACTATTTCTGCAGTCTCTGCTTAGAGGTTTCTATCTCACCTTCTCATATTCCAGAAAGACGCCCATTCCATGGTCCTCTGAAGAATATTTTTGACTCAACACATCGTTTTGGCATCCATCACCTCAATTATTCACACCCACAGCAGACTTGCTGTCTTATGACTACATCAGGCCTGAAGAGTTGGCAGGACCAATAAATAATTAGAAATATTCAAAGAACTATCTTAAAATATGTAAGAAGAAAAAATATAAAATTATTTCATGAAGCTACTGCTGGAGAATTGGAGGTCAGGGGGAAAGGCTGCCTTGATGTTGTCTCCAAGGATCTGGGTCTTTGTTCTCTGGTGTAATAGGAGTAAAGGAAAGACCTACTTTGAATTCCAAAATCTCTGCCTCTGCATGGTAAGGCAGGTTCCTCCCAGAGATTTGTCCCTTCAGTCAGCACCCCTATTGCTAATCCAGGACTTCATATTCAATATTGTTAAAGTAGCACCAGTTATGAATGATTCTTTGTAAGTAGTAGTATTCCTGTTAGGGAAAGAACGGTGTTTATTTTTTTACCCACCATTTACCAGACCCTAATCGACATTAGTTAAAGGAGTTCTTCAGCATTTTATCTGGATTCAACTGAGAGGATTAAACTGGCCTTCACAGGAGCAGCTACGTGAGAATATCTTGATTTATTTTAGGCAAAACGTAGCCTGATGTTTGAACCAAGGAAGTAAACAGATCCATTTAAGCACCAGATCCTTATTTTTTTAAGGCTCTCTGAAAGGTGAAAATCCCGTTTAAGTAGGTTGTAAACATGACCCCTTTTCTCTATTTCTCTTGCTCTGAGAAATCTTAGGCACAAAAAGAATAACAAAGCAGTTCCTGGAATGGAACATTTGCATGGTGCCCCAGTAGCAGGTAGAGGGGAAAAGTCATAATAAAAGAAACAACCTTAGAAAACAGGCCTTTTATCTCAAAGATAAAATGTCTCTCTTTTGGTCTTTCATCACTTTTTCCTCAGTGGAAGGCTCCCCCTAGTCCCAACATATTTCCATTAAAATAGTCAAAGCTACTGCACTGGGGTGTCAGATGCATCTCTTTCTTTGTGGTAATCAGAATTTCAAATTACACAGTTGCCTCTGAATTTCTCATTCACAAAGCTAAACCACTGATAAGAGATAAAGCGCTCTGAAGCCCGCTGCTTCAGCCAGCACAGCACACCGCACACATTAGCACTTTCAAAAGCAATGTGATTTCTATGGTTCTTAAAAGCTTTCTTCATAATGGAGTCCTTGAAATTTCTCAAGACAGGTCTGAATGGCAAAGGGAAAAGAATTATTTGTGGGAGGTCCTCGTTTTGAGTATTGTTAGAGCACAAGAATAAAAGAAAACATCCCCCTGGGGGTGACCCATGATCTATGGGCTATTTTCTTTGGTTTTATCCTACCCCACATCTTCTTCTTTTTAGGTACTGAGTAGGATATTAGCATCTTCCCCTGAAACAAAGAGCAGTTCAAAGGATGCAACAAGAGGTGTGATGTCAGAACAGTATTAAGGATGTTAACCAAACCCATCAGTAAATAGTCTCAAACATACCAACAGCAATGCTGACTTCCTAACTTCTGCCCAACAAGTGGTGATCAGTTCCACCTCCAGGAGGTTTTCAACTGAACAAAGGAAAACACTATCAACAGGAAGTATTTTTAGAGTTCAAATCCAGCTGTCGCAAGGGGAAACCAGAATAGTATTCCAAAACACCCCGTTAGGCACATAGACACCCTCACTAGACAGTGAAGGGATTTTGCTCCATCACTGAACGTGACCTAAAGTCAGACAATAAAACAAGCTGACCTCTTTCAGACAAGAGAGAAGACCTGTCTTACCTA
This sequence comes from Bos taurus, assembly GCF_002263795.3. NCBI lineage: Eukaryota > Metazoa > Chordata > Mammalia > Artiodactyla > Bovidae > Bos > Bos taurus. Next base: position 68,022,192 of record NC_037334.1, read on the forward strand.
AAATCTATTCTGCACTCCTAGACTCATCTGGTAATCCCATTTCTTTATTGTCTTCACAGCCTAATTCTATATTTGCATTATTTTGGTGAAATCAGAGACAGCCCAGATTTCCTAAATCCCAAGTTGATCCATAGGTTACAAAGGAGCAGTATAGCGAAGTACTGTCTGAGGGCAAAAGATATTTGATGACCAAGAAGACACGGATGCTTCTTTAGTCTCCATATTTATATAATTCACGAAGTCCTAACTTTTGGGGGGATGTCATAGTTTCTTTTGAGGATCTGAGCAAGTTGTGAACCTTCTTCTCAAATCACACCCATGACTCTTACATAAGGTCAGAGAGGTCTCCTTGGACCCACAGCCTATCCTAAAACATGGCAAGAGCTGGGTTCTATTTCTCCAATTATAATGATAATTTTTATGAACTAGTATTCATTGAGCGCTGTGTGCTAGCCACTGTGCTGAGTTTTTTATATGCATCCACTTATTTCATCCTCAAAACAATCCTTTGAGTTTGGTTCCATTATAGTTCCAATCTACAGATGTGGAAACTGAGGCTTAGAAAGGCTGGGAAACTTGCTCAAAGTCCCTAGTTAGAAAAGGGCACAGCGGGAATGAGGGTCTAACTCCAGACCACTATGCTGTGAAGTCACCAACAGGTCAAGCTATTTGTCAAGCTGTTAAGAAATGTCTCCTACCAGTTTTTAAACTAGTCCTTCTTGTGTGGATGAGACTATAAAACTGTATCTCCTTTCTTTCTATCTTATGAGTGACAGCATCCAGCACTGAAAGAGAGATACCTATGGTAAAAATATAGAAGATCTAAGTAACAGAATCTGGTACCAAAAAAAACACCAAATAGTTTGCTTTATGATTCTTATTAAATCAGGCTCCTTCTTCTTATAAACTCAAAGATGCCTGGGTTGTCAGCCTTACATTTAAGAATTAAACTTTAATCCTCAATGATCTATAGTTGAGACTACACAAATAAGCATTTCTGCTCACACAACTCTCCTTCCCCTGTATTTCACTTCAAAAGACAAATGTCTTATTTTAGGTGAGCTCTTTGATACCAGTTGGCTATCATTCTTCCCTACATTTAGCTGTGGCAAGACTCCAGGAGAGAATCAAATAGAAAGGAATTCAACTGTCTGTATTTCCCTACAAGAAAATAAGACTGGCAAGAATTCAGTTAGCACCAGGTGTTCAGGACCAAGCTGGCCCCTTTGGCTGGGATAATGGTTCGAGTCTCACACCCCGTACCTGGTCAGTCATCACTAATGGTCCATAACCCCACATACCCCATGCGCAGAATTTTTCTTACCAAAGCACTCAGGCCATCATTGCCAATTGATCTGAGTTGGAAAGGGGACCCACCTGCCAATTCTTGTTGCAACAGCGGCACACTTTAACCCTGAACCTGTACAGCTGACACCAGTGTCCTAGATTCAGCAAAGAGGTTGGTGGCATTCCAATGACTAAGGGAGCAGATGAGTGCATCTGAAGTTCCTTATAACGTCGTGGCTTTGGGGCACTTTCATTTTCTAAGCCAAGGGATGAGGGTTTGATCTCTAAGAGTTCAAAGACTTAAAATCATTTTGAAGAATTAACTCAGCCAGGGACAATCGGAACAGGTTAAACTGGTATGCCCTTGTGCAGCTCCTATTAGCCTGCCCCTACCCAGAGCTTTGCAGTGGCACAGTGGCAGAGGGTGGGTCTGTCCTGCTTTTTCTGTGTTTTCTCCACATCACATGTCTGACCCCTGGAGGGCTACAGACAGAGCCTCTCATTGCTCCTAACACAGTCAATCCCAGTGCTAACCAGGGTCCTGTCGTGCTCCTGTGGCTCTGCCACCTCTTAAACCTTAGTAAAGGGATGAACTAAAAATGTCAAATATCCTATTTTAGGGTAAGTCATTCAGGGATTTTCTTTTACTGATGTATGTGTCCAAACAGCAAATTAGGAAAAGGTATCTTTAAAGGGTCTCATGGAACTAACATCACCAGAGCCAGCAGTCAAGTTCCCTAGCAGACACAGGAGATCTTGGCAAAGTAGAAGGAAGAGTCTGCAAACCTGAATTTGGGATGGACACAAAACTAACCTAATTTATAGGTAGTGTTTTGTGAGGCAGTAATAGAGTTTGCCATCTGTTAACCGCCTACCCAGTCAAGTTTCTCTCTTTTTGAGGCCACATTAAAGCAGAGGAACACTTCTTTAGGAGATCAGGTTTGAGAAAGGAAAAGCAGGGAACCATCCATCACTATGCTGGCTAAACCCACTCCTGGAGAAGCCAGATTCTGGTGCTTTCACAGTAAAGATAAGGTCATAAAAGTCCTATTTGCTTGGAGATTTTGAAAAAGGAACCCCATTTCCTTAAGCAATTGAGTTCAGCCTTTGGATTATTTTTTTTTAACTTGTTTTTTTTTGTTTTTCTCTCGATTTGGGTGTGATGTAAGAAGAGCTTTTTAGTTTTGTTTTGAATAACATCAATCCTTGCACACTCTATGCAAAAATTTTGTAAGCATTGCAATAATGCTATGAATTACAAGGAACTATTTTAACTTTATTACACTTTCTGTATAAAAATTTTGTATTTAATATTATTTCATCTGCAGTCTTGTAAAATATATTAATAAAAATAATGATTGGTAAGAAGGAAAGCACCCTTGTCCACTTCTTTAGGGAATTCCACTTGCACAGTTGATAAAACAGTTACTCCTGTTGACTCTGCCACAGAAATAAATTTTAAGGTTAACTTCTCTTCTTCTCTTTGATCAGTGGCCTAACATGTTATTAAGTCATTTTTGTTTTTAGGAAGAGATTCACACAGGCTGCTTTTTGAAAGGGAGCTTAATATAAGGTAACACCTGCCTAGAACTGGGGAGTCCCCAGGACCTGGAGAAGGTAAGGGAACAGCCATCCTCTACCATTTTCCTAAAGACCTGGACAGGCTCCTTCTGCTGTAGTTTACCACTCCTATCCCTAAATCAGTGAAGAAGCCAGTCTGCTTGATCTGCATTTTTAATCAGGATACCTTAGCATTCCTGGTCAGCCTATGGATCAGCCACCTGTAAGCCAGTTGCCCATCCCTGGTCCAATTTTTATCCTTTTCCACAGAATACCCTAACCCTGCTTCCCAAATGGGGACAACGTATGACAGAAGGATATCATGGCATCACACACCACAGTCAATCCTCCATTTCAGCATCTCACTCTCCTGGCCTGCCAGAGTACCACATTTTTGAACATACTATTCTATCCACCTTGGAAGGTGGTGCCCTTCCAAGTCGCACCACCCTATCACAGATATCATCCTTCAGGATCCCATCCCCATGTCATCTTTTCTCTGCCCTTATCATTCTGAAGTCCCCTGTTAATTTGTTCTAATTTATTTCATAATCCTATGTTGTATTGTGATTTACCTATCAGCTTGAGACCCTAGAATGCTTATATTCATTTTTAAAGTTTATAATGGAGTAATGACATATGAATAGATTCTCACAATTACATGTTAAGGTAGAGAGGTCATTTTCTCATCTAGAAAATCTAAGACTAATTTTATTTTACATATCCAATACATGACAGAACCCATATGCATTCCCCATTATACTTTCATCATAGGTTACACCTCCCGTCAAATTAAGCTCCTGACTACAAATGATGCTGAAGCAACACTGCAGAATCCTCAAAAGGTAAAATGCTACAGGGAAAATTTTTCTCACAAGTGGGGTGCAGTAATTTTAGTACATGGTTTCCTTTTTGGGGAAAACTTACCAAAGAAACCTAAATCAAAGAGAATGAAGTCAGAGAAGTCACCATTCAAGATGCATTGGTGAAAAACATGTTGAAGCATGGCTAAAATGATAAGGAAACACTAATGAGAGTGAAAGGCTATTACTGGTGACTTGAACTAATTGACATGATTGCTAATACAAAATTACAAAACAGATGAAATACTGAGTAGCTAAAAAGAGTTCTATTCATTTTCCTTCACAGAAGGAACTCTTTTAAAGTGGCAAATAGGTATAAAACAGCAACTTTTACATTTCCTCCAACTTGACTCCTTTGAAAAAGATGCAAAAACTCTGTAGTTCAGTTAGCCACCAAGCCCCACTTTACCCAAGGAAAAGAGTCCTGGGTACAGAGCCAGAGAATGGGAGTCAGTGCAGAGAAATACATACATTTCAGGGAGAAAACGTGTGAATAGCATGTATGAATTTGCTTCTCCAATTAAGTTCAATGACAGGCTAATTTTAGTCTGTGCATGCTAATTTTTTTTTTTTTTTTTTTTTGCGAATTTTAATTATCCTCAATAACACCAAATATTTGGTGTTTAGATCAGTTTACAGCCCCCACTGAAGACCCTCCTGACCCATCAATGGAGAAACGAGATCTGCTTTGAGACTCCCTGGCACAAGCAATTAAACATAATAATAGAATCCTTGTGAGATTATTTCAAGGAAAAACTTAGAATGTAAAATGGGTAGATACAATGTGAGAATACAATCTTCCAAATTATGGTATATTTTAATTGAAAGTAAGCATTTTGGAATGGCAAAGTTGAGGACAGCAGATATTAAATCAAGGTAGAAACTGTAACATGAAATCATCTAATCTATTAAAAGACTAAGTCAAGAACTGCACTTAAAAACTTGGTGGGCAAAATTAACCTATAAAACTTAAATAAAAAGAAAATATTTTACAGTAGACTTCATGGTAAGAAGTATTAGGAGAACTTAATTAATGATGATATATAAAGTTCCTGTCTTGCTGACTATATATAATTAAACCATTATGCTGAACAGGAAAGTAACAAAAACCCCAAATCCACAACTTTGAGGTATAAGAATAAGGAAAATAATTGACAAATGTAATTGTTCTCTATAACTTACAAATTGGAAAACTGTTATACATACAAAACACATACACTCCCCTAAGCATGTCATCAAAAAAACTTCCCTTTGACTGTCCCATGATCATATAAAATAAATATAATCTGTAAATGAAAACATTAAAAAAAACTCTTCAGTCTATATTCTCTGAAAGTAGAAATGGATGGTATATTTAACATAAAACCCTAGGAATTTCAGATTGAAATATATTTTCCTAACTATTTAGTGATTAGCCTAGTTAAAGAATGAAAAACTCTACAAAGTATGCTGTTTGGCCAAAGCAGTCTTCTGGCATGATAAAAGCATTTAAACTTATCATAGGGAATGAATAAACAAAGCATTCAACTTAAGATTTCAAAATAATCAACAAAAGAACAAATATAAATAATAAACATAAGTTGGCATAAATAATTCTAAATTCCGCCAAGGAAGCCCTATTAATAATTCTAAATTTTACATCTTACTAAGTAGAAAACAAAAACCTAAGACAAAACTGCTAAATATTGAAAAACATGAAAGCAAGCTTAAGAGATATGTAAAAATTTACATGCTATAGTGACATGCTATTCTAAGAAAAATAGAAAACCCCAGTCGTGTACAATTTTAAAAATCAGCTCAAATTTAAAAAGTTAAAGTTAGTGCTTGTTTCTTAAATAAAAATGAAATAGTTTTGCTTAGGAAATTCTATCCAAGACATATTTTTCTGATATTAACTCATATATTTTACATATAATGTATATGCATAAACATTCATAAATTTATGCACAAAGAAAAACTACCATAGATTTGGTGTAACCTATGCTTTAAAATGTAGAAATTTTGGAGAGATAAATATAAAATTAAGAGACCAACTCTTAGCTGAACAGACTAAAATTGATATTTTTTATCTCCAACTTATTTTACACGTTTAACAAAATTCCAATCAAAATCCTAACAGAAATTTTCTTGAAAGTAAAAATAATTCTAAATTTTATCAGGCAAAATAATTTTTTTTAAAGTCAAGGAACATTGCATACAAAAAGCCACTAAAATGATGCAAACTAACAGGCTATTTAAAAGCACAAAATAGCAGTGATGAAGATAGCCATATTTCAAAAACAAAAAGAAAGATCATTGCATTTGGCATTATTTCCCTACCAAGAAAATACCCTCTCCTTTCTTCATCCTGGCTTACCCCAGCTCACCTTCTAAGACCTGGCTCAGACATCGTCCCTCTCAGAAGGTTTCTCTGACTTGCTTCTCGGTGGAGTAAGTAGCCCCTTGTACCCTCAGGGAACTCTGAACAAACCTCTATCAAGGCCTCCCTTGTACCAAAGCAACCTGTCAATTCTTCTACTCATGCCATGAGAATGAGAGCTCAAGAACAAAGGCACGGCCTCCTCAGCAATTTACCACCTAAGCCCAACCAAGTGTCAGGTACCTAAACAGAAATGGTCAAACAGACCAGAAAACTCAGAAATAGACTCAAGTGAATTTGTGAATCTGTTTTATATCAATGTATCACTTCAATCTACTCTTTATTCTTAAGCACTCCAAAACAGAGAGCAAGAACAAGATGGTGACTTCTGCACTCAACATACAAGTGAGCAGCCTTGACAATGAAATAAATAGCTGCAGATATGAAACACTAATAAGGTGCCAGGGAAACAGGTAGCTGGAATGCCATTACAAACCAATAGAAAAAGTACTATTTGACTGTTACTAGGGAAACCGATCAGCAATTGTTTTGGTGAGGGGAGGGAGGGGAAGTTGCAGATTCCCCCCCTAAAATACCTCAGAGTTAAATATCTTTATTCATCTAGTATCAACTGAATCTTTATTCTCCTCTAAATGAGTAACACACACTCCTTTCTCTTAACTATCTCAAGAGTCTAGCAGGATAAACAGAGATCTAAAAAGGCCAACTACCACATAATATGTAAAAGATAAAAATAATAGGAAACTGACAAGCAACCAACCTATGATGTGAGGAAGAATGACAACAGAAATTGCCAAGAAGAAAGACTAACATATTCAAATACACAGTTCTCTAAGTTCCTGCTTTCCCCACACCACGCCTCATAGGGAACTATTTTTAAAGCAGTAAAAAACCATGGGGCTTCCCAGGTGCCACTAGTGGTAAAGAACCCACCTGTCAATACAGGAGACATAAGAGATGTGGGTTCGATCCCTGTGAAGGGAAGATCCCATGGAGTAGGACATGGCAACCCACTCTAGTATTCTTGCCTGGAGAATCTCATTGACAGAGGAGCCTGGCAGGCTACAATCCATGGGGTCACAAAGAGTCAGATATGTCTGAGCACAAAGAGAACTCTTTTTAAAATAGTAAAATAATAGCATTAAAAAGAGAAATGGTTAAAAATTATGTGTTTTTAGGAACCATGCAAGTTAATAAAGAATCAAGACATTACTGCTACTGCTAAGTCACTTCAGTCGTGTCCGACTCTGTGCGACCCCATAGACAGCAGCCCACCAGGCTCACTAATAAGCAATAATTAGTAATAAGCAGGTAATCCACACAGGTTTGTCATGGAAGAAAAGTTATGACCAACCTAGACAGCATATTAAAAAGTAGAGACATCACTTTGCCAACAAAAGTCCGTCTAGTCAAAACTATGGTTTTCCCAGCAGTCATATATGGATGTGAGAGTTGGACTATAAAGAAAGCTGAGCACCAAAGAATTGATGCTTTTGAACTGTGGTGTTGGAGAAGACTCTTGAGAGTCCCTTGGACAGCAAGGAGATCAAACCAGTCCATCCTAAAGTAAATCAGTCCTGGGTGTTCATTGAAAGGACTGATACTGAAGCTGAAGCTCCAAAACTTTGGCCACCTGATGAGAAGAACTGACTCCTTGGAAAAGACCCTGATGCCAGAAAAGATTGAAGGTGGGAAGAGAAGGAGATGACAGAGGATGAGATGGTTGGATGGCATCACTGACTCAATGGACATGAATTTGAGTAAGCTCCGGGAGTTGGTGATAGACAGGGAAGCCTGGCATGCTGCAGTCCATGGGGTTGCAAAGAGTCGGACACGACTGAGCAACTGAACTGAACTGACTGAACTGATAATCCACACAAACAAAAATACACACTTTCTTCCTTCTAAAACATTGGAAGACATAACAGAGAACAAAAGAAAAACAAAAGAACTTGCCTACCTTTTCTATCAAAAAGGAAATGTGAGACATATATCTCAACATTGGTGCAGTGGACATTGGCAAAAATTTTCAAAAAGTAATTCACCAATATTTTAATGAGTCATAAAAATCTTCATAAATTTGGCCCAGTAATCCCATCTTCCTCCAAGCAACAATATTTAAATAGGAAAAAGTTGTTTAAGTGACAGTGATAAATAAACACTGCAACAGGATTTAAAGATGGGAAAAAATAGCAGCACTACCTAACCAGTTGAAAGGAAAGACTAACAGACCATGGTTGGTTCAACTTGATGGAATATCTTTAAAGGGGTTATGAGGAGTCTACAGTAAAGCAAGATGCAATGTTGAGTGTGTAAAATGATTTATACACCTGACTCAAGACTTCCAAGAAACTGAAGGTGGTTTATTTAGATAGTGGTACTGTAGGTATAGTTATCATTCCTGTGTTTATGTTTGTATAATAAACTTTTCAAAAAAGACTAGTATCTGCTCTTTATCTGTAAAACAGATTTAATCACACACACTTTGACACTACCAAAAATCTACATGAAGGAAAACATACAGGCCAAAATTGTTTACTGCAGTGTTGTTTATTTTTGTTAAAAAATTGGAATTTGTCTTTTTCCCAACAATAGGGTAAATAAATCATGGTACATTCAATTCATGGACTATTATAAATGTTAAAATAATTTTAGAAACCATAGGGCAAAATAAAATGAGTCAAAAAACCTAAAATTACATGAAAACTAATTACAACTATATGAACATATACATACACATATACAAATATATATACATATATAAATATATACAATATACAAAAATATATACATATATATAAATATATATGTATTGTTAAGGATGAAAAGGAACCACTGATAATTTTAAGTTACATTACGGTGATGTGAATACGGTTGAATATTTCTGTTTTCCTAAACTTTTTTTAAGCATGATGACTTTACAACTGCTAATTTTGTAAAGTGAATGAACAGAAATCTCTTTCAACTTTTGCCAAAAAATTATTAACTTAAAATTTTCAGTCCATTTTTTCAACTCAACCAATAGGTCAAATTTGAAAAGACCTCTGAACAAAGAGAACACCTAGGGATTTAAGGTGGTCTCGCCTTCCATTTCACATTTTCTCATTTTTTCATAAGATCTTTGAAAATGTTCTTCTGGGCCCTGTGATGGTTACAAAGCTTGACTACAGATTTGACATCAAAGAACAGACCACACATCTAAGCTCTATTTGGGCACCAAGGTTGTAGGAACTTGGCTCCCCTACTGGACTTCAAGTAAGGACCAGGTAAGAAAGGATCCAACCCTTTCCCCTTTCAAGAGACTTGAAGGTGGAACCCAAGGAAAACTTCTACCACAACTTGAACTTTATAGCTACCTTAAATTGTGAGAGTGATAATTGATACAGTCCAGTCTTGGAGACTCTTTCTGATCATCTGATCACTGCTCTCTTCATTTACTCTCTTCCTTCAAACTCCCCCTCAACCTCCTCCTGCCTCGATATTCTAGGATTGTTTTGTCAAGGTAGACCCTATAGCCCGTAATTTCAAGTGGTTTCATGTAGCCTTAGTACATCTTTAATCCATCCCTCCCATGATCTGTAGGCTTCAGAACATACTTCCCGTAGTTCCCATGATACTGCAACACATGATTCCTCCTTCAACATCAGACTTCTCTTTATAAAAAACTTCATCATAAGTAATCCACCAAGGTCCTCAGATCCCAATAATTAATCCCTTCTCCAGTAATACGGGGCTTCTCTGGTGGCTCAGATGGTAAAGAATATGCCTGCAATGAATGAGACCCAGGCAAGATCCCACTCCAGTACTCTTGCCTGGAGAATTCCATGGACAGAGGAGTCTGGCAGGCTATAGCCCATGGGATCGCAAAAAGTTGGGCACAACTGAATCACTAACACTTCTAGTATTACAGACAGTTACCACAGGGGTTCTTCTCTACATTTTAAAAGTGAATTATCTGTCAGATTCTATAATCTGACCCAACTAGTTTTTATTCCTTAATCTTTCCTTCCATAGTCAAGTGAGTATTTGCCAATAAAATTATGCTTCTCAGCAAGAAAAGAGTTTAACATATGATGGTGTGTATAGACATGGAGGAAGGGCATTGGTTTTGCTGTCAACTAGTCCTGTGTCTGAGCTAGGCCAGTGTCTAAGACCAGGTTCCCTCATAAAGAATGCCAGTAATTCTAACCTCAATTATATGGGTTCCTGAAAACTTTGTTCATCCCCATTCAGTTCTTCTGTAGTTTTCCTTAACATCGTGTGTATAATTTACTCTTTTCCTTGAAAAAAAGAATATTTCTTCTCTTGAGCCTCTTCCTTTTTTTCCTGTCTTGCTATATTTTGCATGCCAACATAGTCAAATCTCTCCTGCAATACATACAATCCAAATGTATTCTCTCAACCCTGGTCACCTCAAGAAAATTTACCACCCAAATTCTTGAGAACAGTCTATACTCACTACTTCAACTTTCACACTTACAAATATTCTCCAGGATATGGTTACAGAACTTTCACAGGACTAGAAAGAAACAGACACGCCTGAAGGGCACAAGCAAAATCTTGTGCACAACAGAACCCAGGGGAAAGGAGCAGTGACCCCAAAAGAGACAGGGTCAGACCTGCCTCTGAGTGTGTGAGGGTCTCCTGCAGAGATGTGGGTCGGCAGTGGCCTGCTTCAGAGACAGGCATACTGGCAGCAGCAGTCCTGGGAGGCACATGTTGGCATAAGTCCTTGTGGAGGTTGCCTTTAGCCCTATCATAGAGCCTGTAGACTCTAGTACCAGGTTGCCTCAGGCCAAACAACTAAGAGGGAGGGAGCACAGCCCCATTCATCAGCAGAAATTTTGACTAAAGATTTGCTGAGCATTACTCTGCCCACCAGAGCAAGACCCAGATTGCCCCATAGCCAGTCCCTCCCATCAGGAAGCTTGCACAAGCCTCATCCTCAACCATCAGAGAGCAGACAGAAGAAGCAAGAACTACAATCTAACGGCCTTTAGAACAAAAATGACAATCACAGACAGATAACCAAAATGATGACATGGATTACAGCCTTGTGTAACTCAATGAAGCTATGAGTCATGCCATGTAGGACCACCCAAGAGAGATGGGTTATGGGGGAGCGTCCTGACAAAACTAGGCCCACTGGAGAAGGCAATGCAAACCACTTCAGTACTGTTGCCTCGAGAACCCCAAGAACAATATGAAAAGGCAAAAAGACATGACACCAGAAGATAAGTCCCCCAGGTTAGTAGGTGTCCAATATGCTACTGAGGAAGAACAGAGAAATAGCTCCTGAAATAATTAAGAGGTCGGGCCAGAGCAGAAACAATGCTCAGTTGTGGATGTGTCTGTGTGAAAGTAGTCCAATGCTACAAAGAACAATATTGCATAGGATCCTCGAATGTCAGGTCCATGAATTAAGGTCAACTGGATGTGGTCAAGCAGGAGATGGCAAGAATGAATATTGACATTTTAGGAATCAGTGAACTAAAATGGACGGGTATGAATTTATTTCACATGACCGTTATATCTATGACTGTGGGCAAGAATCCCTTAGAAGAAAAGGAGTAGCCCTCATAGTCAACAAATGAGTCTGAAATACAGTACTTGGGTGCAATCTCAAACATGATAGACTTGGTTCGTTTCCAAGACAAACCATTCAGCATCACAGTAATCCAAGTCTATGCCCCAACCACTAATGCCAAAGAAGCTGAAGTTGAACACAAGACCTTCTAAAACTAACACCAAAAAAAGATGTCCTTTTCATCATAGGGGATTGGAATGCAGAAGTAGGAAGTCAATAGATACCTGGAGTAACAGGCAAGTTTGACCTTAAGTATAAAATGAAGCAGGGCAAAGGCTAACAGAGTTTTGCCAAGAGAACTCACTGGTCAGTGAGTACACAAACTGCAGCCATGAAATTAAGACACTTCCTTCTTGGAAGAAAAGCTATGACAAAACTAGACAGTGTGTTAACATGTTTTTCCAGTAGTCATGTAGGGATGTGGGAGTTGGAGTATAAAGAAGGCTGTGTCAAAGAACTGATGCTTTTGAACCGTAGTGCTGGAAAAGACTCTTGAGAGTCCCTTGGACAGCAAGGATATCAAACCAGTCAATTCTAAATGAAATCAATCCTGAATATTCATTGGAAGGACTGATGCTGAAGGTAAAGCTCTAGTACTTTGGCCACCTGATTCAAAGAGCCAACTCATTGAAAAAGACTATGATGTTGGGAAAGATTGAAGGCAGGAGGAGAAGGGGAAGAAAGAGGATGAGATGGTTGGATGGTATCACTGACTCAATGGACATGAGTTTGAGCAAATTCTGGGAGATGGTCAAGGACAGGGAAGCCTGATGTGCTGCAGTCCATGGGGTCACTAAGAGTCAGACATGACTTAGCAACTGAACAACAACAATTTTTGTCTTTCGGTCGAATTATACTGATCTCTAAAAAGGTCACCACTGACCTCCTAGTGGTCAAATCAGTCAGCTTTCCAGTGACTATTTCTCCATTCTGACTCCATGCAGTTCTGAGTCCATACTCTAAGACTGTGATGATGGCTGCACATCACCCAATTACCTGTCCAATTTCCTTCTAGAACCCCATGTGGCTCAGGCATCCAGCCTGCCCCATGACATCCACATGACTCCAGAAAATATGAACTTCACCAATAAATAATGGATAAATTAAGCCAGAGGGCTCATAACTCCATCTTTATCTTCCATTTTGATGAACATTTAGTGATTTCACAGTATCTCAGAAAGATCTCTGACATACGTTTCAAAATTTGCGTTACTGATTTCATTCCTCTGACAGATCTATCGAGATTCTGATAGTTATAAAAACATTTCCACAGAGAAACAGAAAGGCACCCACAACCAACTCTTTTACCAGGACGGTAAGTTTATACCAGCATCCTTGCCTCCTACTTTCTCCTTTCCTTTGAGTCTTCCTTTGGGTCTTGTTTTGCTTTGGATATCCATTAATCTTTCTTTGTTTATACAATGAGCACAGCTGGCAAAAAGGCAGTGACCTTTCTCTTGTGCTTTTCCTGCCTCTGCCCAAACAGGGTCTTCATATGAATTGCCAAATAATCCTTTTAAATTATCCCCCTTAATTGTCACAATAACTTTATAAATTAGGGCACAATGGGGACTTAGTGACTATCCAGTGTATATGCCCAGCATAGGAAGATCTAGAGTCTCTTCAGTGCATTTCTATTTACCGAGCACCAACCGCATAAAGGGGGTTCCAGGCCCAAGTGCCACTGCTCCTTCAGAATGTGGCAAATCAACCTTGTTTCCTTTCTGGCCAGCAGTTTGCTATTTGTGACTGTGATAAGCCTTGAGCCTGTAAAATGGAGGTGTCCACTGATCTCCACTAGCCCTCCCTATGTAATTTCACATAGTGCTCTGTATCAGATCAGATCAGATCAGATCAGATCAGTCGCTCAGTCGTGTCCGACTCTTTGCAACCCCATGAATCGCAGCACGCCAGGCCTCCCTGTCCATCACCAACTCTCCGAGTTCACTCAGACTCACATCCATCGAGTCAGTGATGCCATCCAGCCATCTCATCCTCTGTCATCCCCTTCTCCTCTTGCCCCCAATCCCTCCCAGCATCAGAGTTTTTTCCAATGAGTCAACTCTTCGCATGAGGTGGCCAAAGTACTGGAGTTTCAGCTTTAGCATCATTCCTTCCAAAGAGATCTCAGGGCTGATCTCCTTCAGAATGGACTGGCTGGGTATTCTTTTTGCTTTGGCTCCATCCCTTCATTCTTTCTGAAGTTATTTCTCCACTGATCTCCAGTAGCATATTGGGCACCTACTGACCTGGGGAGTTCCCCTTTCAGTATCCTCTCATTTTGCCTTTTCATATTGTTCATGGGGTTCTCAAGGCAAGAATACTGAAGTGGTTTTCCATTCCCTTCTCCAGTGGACCACATTCTGTCAGATCTCTCCACCATGACCTGCCCATCTTGGGTTGCCCCACGGGCATGGCTTAGTTTCATTGAGTTAGACAAGTGCTCTGTATACTATTTCTCAACTGTGACCAGTTCTGAATGGAACAGGATCAGCCCACCCATTCATTTACCAAGTATTTAAAGAACATGTGTTGAGTGCTGGCCATGCTTCAGGGTGTTTGAGGATTAAAATAAACAAGGCAGACATGCCTCCATCATCATGGAGTTTATAGTCTAGGGGGAAGGGGCAATGCAAAAATATACAATATAGATAATTTCCAGATATTTTACATTATCCTATTACATAATATAGTAATAGAATTAAAGTCCTCACTGTGGATGGTGACATCTGAGCTGAGATTTGATAAGAAGTTAGGCACACAAAGAACTAACAGAAGGGCACCTCAGCAGAGGAAACAGAAGTTCTTAGAAAAGTGAAGCAGGCAGTTAATTTCATTACTTAAAAAGACTGAACATTAAAATACTTTGTTCTTCTTCAGTTTCTTCTGTGAATGAGACATATGGAACATAATTGCTATCTTTTACCTTTTTACCTGCTGGAAGAGTCTGAATAGTATCCTTCCCTCCAGGAAAGAATGCTATTTTTTAGCTACTAAGGATGGGTTCCTTGATTGACCTTCAAGGTTTGTAATTAAAAAAAAAACAAAAAAAAGTGTACAAGGGGGTGCCTTTGAGGCTAACAAGAAGGGTGAGTACAGAAAATCTGTGAGGTTAATAAGGAGACAGAGGTCAGTAGTAGCAGACAATTTGCATCACACCATGCCAGGGAGCAACCAAAATTTCCAGAAACATGTTATGCCATACCAGAGATTGGAGGCTGGAATCCAGGGACCAGAATCCCCCACTTCAGCAAAGATTCCTATGCTTCCACATCCAGTCAAGATAATGTAATGAGCTTACATTTTAATGCCCGCACTCTGTTCTAAATACTTTTCAAGTGGTAAGATGGTCTCTAAAAAGAAGATAAACATAATATAAAGCAGAAACTGATAAAAATTCAAAGACTGTGAGACTAAAGCTTTTGAGTTCTTAATGCCCAGGAACAGAGGTTGTCTGTGGGCAATATCCCCACTGCTTAAAATTAAGGAAGGCAGGATGCCCGAGGAAGGGAAAATGCTTACAGTTGACCGCTGCCTGCACAACAGGTAATGAAACTTCTTACCTACAGAACAGAGAGAATAGATAAAGCCTCATTACCAGCACCTAGAAGTGCCCAAAATTTCCCTGATGTTGCTCTGGGGGAGAAGACTTGGAAAGTAATGTAAAACTTAGTTTTTCTATATTCAGGACTTTTGAAGGCTCTAGACAACTTAGATTTTAAAAATAAAATTTTCAGTCAAAGAAAGCCATCAAAACATAAATCTGAAGCTAAGGGGAGTGGTGGGAAATCCAAAATATATAAGTGAAACTGGCTACCCAGGTAGCGCTAGTGGTGAAAAACCCACCTTCCAAAGCAGGAGACATAAGAGACGTGGGTTCGATCCTTGGGTCAGGAAAATGCCCTGGAGTAGGAAATGGCAACCCACTCCAGTATTCTGGTTTGGAGAATTCCTTGGACAGAGGAGGCTGGTGGGCTGCCATCCATGGGGTTGCAAAGAGTCAGGACGCTACTGAAGAAACTTAGCTCATGCATAGAATACTAAATGGGCAAGCAATAAGGCAACAGCTTAAAAAATTCAATCCAGATGAACTAATGTTATAGAATCATCTGGAAAAGATGTTTAAGTAGTTAATCTTCAAAAGCATCTTTAAAATGGGAAAACAGATATGAAGCAGAAAAAGAAAAAAACTTCTATGAAGGTATCAGGTAGAACTTTTGGAAATAAAAAGTAGCCACTGACTGAAATAAACAGTTAATGGAAAAGATAAACTCTGTCGAAAAGGGAATTAGTAAATTGAACATTAGTATTAAATAGACTACAGCATGAAAAGGAAGAACTCTTAGAGTATTAAGAGAAATGGAGATTAGGTACAGAGGTACCAGTATATGTCTAATTGAAATGTCAGAAAAATAGAAGATATGTTAGAGAAGGAATATTTAAAGAGATATACTAAAGATTTTCTAGAAAAAAAAGATAAGCAAGAGTTATCAATTTTAATATATAGAGTACTGCACAAATTTTTATTTATTTATAAATAAAAATAAATTTATAAATAGACATATTTAAATAAAAGTGCCAAAATTATGTATAAAGACAAAATCTTAAAGGCTATCTGAGAAAGGGAAAAGTGTTATTACCCACAAGAAGATAACAATGAATAAATTACCACCAGCTTGTATCATTAAAAGTTCAAGGGAAACTTGAACTCAAGGGATGTGATTATCAAGATAAAATGGTACATTCAGTTAAATCATTAGATATAGAGCAGGAAAAAAATTAATTTGCACACACACTGTATTGGATGTATATACACACACATACAGGATGATGGGAAACCCTCTAGAAGACCTCTAGAAAAACTACCAAATGATGAACTCATAGAATAATAAAAGTTACCATGCTGCTGCTGCTGCTGCTAAGTCGCTTCAGTCGTGTCCGACTCTCTGTGACTCCATAGACGGCAGCCCACCAGGCTCCACTGTCCCTGGAATTCTCCAGGCAAGAACACTGGAGTGGGTTGCCATTTCCTTCTCCAATACATGAAAGTGAAAAGTGAAAGTGAAGTCGCTCAGTCGTGCCCGACTTTTATCGACCCCATGAACTGCAGCCTACCAGGCTCCTCCGTCCATGGGATTTTCCAGGCAAGAGTACTGGAGTGGGGTGCCATTGCCTTCTCCGATAAAATGGCTAAAGGATTCAAATAAACATTTCTCCAAACAGGATATAAAAATGAACAGTAAGTACTAGAAAAGATGTTCAGTTTAATTAGTCATTAGGGAAATGTATACCAAAACCTACTATGAAATACCTTGTCACACCTAATAGAATGGCTTTAATAAATAGACAAAACCAAGTGTTTGTAATGATGTGGGGAAATTGCTGGTGGGATGGCACCTTGGAAAGTATTGACACTTTGGTAGTTTCTTAAAGTATGTAGAACATATTCTATAATGGAATAGTATTTGACAATAAAACAGAATGAATTACTGATACAAGTTACAACATATATGAATGATGAAAACATTATAATAAATGAAAGAAGCAAGACACAAAAGGCCAAAAATCACATGATTCCATTTATACGAGATGTCAAAAATAGGAAATCTATAAAAGCAGAAGTTAGTCCATGGTTGATAGAGGTCAGTGAAATGGAGAAAGAAGAGAGATCACTGATGTACATGGGATTTCTTTTTGAGGTAATTAAAATATTATGGAATTAGATGGTGGTGATGATTGCACAATTCTGTGAATGTACTAAAAGCTACAAAACTGTACACTTCAAAAGTGTGAATCTTGTGCTTTGTGATTTATCTCTCAATAAAATTATGATTTAAACAAGTTTGAGGGTGGTTGGCTATAGGTAAAATAGTG
Source organism: Bos taurus (assembly GCF_002263795.3). Lineage (NCBI taxonomy): Eukaryota > Metazoa > Chordata > Mammalia > Artiodactyla > Bovidae > Bos > Bos taurus. Next base: position 68,039,743 of record NC_037334.1, read on the forward strand.
TTTATATGGAAATGTATGGTCTTAATGGTATGTAATAGAAAACAAGAGATACACCTTAAGAAGTTAGAATAAGAAAAGCAAATCAAACTTAAGAAAGAAATATAGAAACAGAAATCAAAAAAATAGACCCAAACATACACAGAAAAAATCAGAGAAGTTTTTTCTCTGAAAAGGTCAATAAACTGATAACCCCTTACAAAATCCATCGAGGAAGAAAGAGAGAAAACACAAATGAACAATATTTAAAGAAAAATAGGTTATTATTACAGAGTCTCCAGGCATGAGAAAGTTCACAAGAGGATATTATAAATGAATTTATACCAATAAATTTGACTATCTCGGTAAAATGGAATATTCCTCAAAAATGCAATTTACCAAAGCTGACAAAAAGAAAGAAAATTCTGAGAAACTAAATATCTTAAAGAGATTGAATTCATTATTTGAAACTTCCTAGAATTCTCAAGGCCCAGAATTTTTCACCAGTAGAATTTTTTACCAGTGAATTCTTCTAAACATCAAAGCAATAGCTAACTGCAGTATTTTGCAAAATCGTCTAGAAAATGTTAATGATAGGAAGGTACTTTCACTTTTTTGTGTGTAGGGCCAGAACAACCTATTTCCAAAGTGCAACAAGGACTTTACAAGAAAAATAACTACAGACCAATCTCTTTCATGATGATACATGAAAAAATTCTTAACAAAATGTTTCCAATTCTATGCCACCAGAAGCATAAGCAACAACAACCAAAAAAAAAAAAGCAGATAAATTAAGCTTCATCGAAGTTAAAAACATAATTTGAAAGGTCACTATCAAGAAAGTGGTAAGACAATCCAAACAGAAAAAAAAAAAAACTGCATAACTGGTTCAGTTCAGTCGCTCAGTCGTGTCTGACTCTTCGCGACCCCATGAATTGCAGCACGCCAGGCCTCCCTGTCCATCACCAACTCCCGGAGTTCACTCAGATTCACGTCCATCAAGTCAGTGATGCCATCCAGCCATCTCATCCTCTGTCGTCCCCTTCTCCTCCTGCCCCCAATCCCTCCCAGCATCACAGTCTTTTCCAGTGAGTCAACTCTTCGCATGAGGTGGCCAAAGTACTGGAGTTTCAGCTCCAGCATCATTCCTTCCAAAGAAATCCCAGGGCTGATCTCCTTCACAATGGACTGGTTGGATGTCCTTGCAGTCCAAGGGACTCTCAAGAGTCTTCTCCAACACCACAGTTCAAAGGCATCAATTCTTCAGCCCTCAGCCTTCTTCACAGTCCAACTCTCACATCCATACATGACCACAGGAAAAACCATAGCCTTGAGGAGACAGACCTTTGTTGGCAAAGTAATGTCTCTGCTTTTGAATATGCTATCTAGGTTGGTCATAACTTTCCTTCCAAGGAGTAAGCGTCTTTTAATTTCATGGCTGCAGTGACCATCTGCAGTGATTTTGGAGCCCAAAAAAATAAAGTCTGACACTATTTCCACTGTTTCCCCATCTATTTCCCATGAAGTGATGGGAGTGGATGCCATGATCTTCGTTTTCTGAATGTTGAGCTTTAAGCCAACTTTTCACTCTCTACTTTCACTTTCATCAAGAGGCTTTTGAGTTCCTCTTCACTTTCTGCCATAAGGGTGGTGTCATCTGCATATTTGAGGTGATTGATATTTCTCCCGGCAGTCTTGATTTCAGCTTGTGTTTCTTCCAGTCCAGCGTTTCTCATGATGTACTCTGCATATAAGTTAAATAAGCAAGGTGATAATATACAGCCTTGACGTACTCCTTTTCCTATTTGGAACCAGTCTGTTGTTCCATGTCCAGTTCTAACTGTTGCTTCCTGACCTGCATGCAGGTTTCTCAAGAGGCAGGTTGGGTGGTCTGGTATTCCCATCTCTTTCAGAATTTTCCACAATTTATTGTGATCCACACAGTCAGAGGCTTTGGCATAGCCAATAAAGCAGAAATAGATGTTTTTCTGGAACTCTCTTGCTTTCTCCATGATCCAGAAGATGTGGGCAATTTGATCTCTGGTTCCTCTGCCTTTTCTAAAATGAGCTTGAACATCTGGAAGTTCACAGTTCATGTATTGTTGAAGCCTGGCTTGGAGGATTTTGAGCACCACTTTACTAGTCTGTGAGATGAATGCAATTGTGCAGTAGTTTGAGCATTCTTTGGCATTGCCTTTCTGTGGGATTGGAATGAAAACTGACCTTTTCCAGTCCTGTGGCCACTGCTGAGTTTTCCAAATTTGCTGGCATATTGAGTGTAGCACTTTCACAGCATCATCTTTCAGGATTTGGAATAGCTCAACTGGAATTCCATCACCTCCACTAGCTTTGTTCATAGTGATGCTTTCTAAGGCCCACTTGACTTCATATTCCAGGATGTCTGGCTCTAGGTCAGTGATCACACCATCGTGATTATCTGGGTCATAAAGATCTTTTTTGTACAGTTCTTCTGTGTACTCTTTCCACCCCTTCTTAATATCTTCTGCTTCTGTTAGGTCCATACCATTTCTGTCCTTTATCGAGTCCATCTTTGCATGAAATGTTCCCTTGGTATCTCTGATTTTCTTGAAGAGCTCTCTAGTCTTTCCCATTCTGTTTTTTCCTCTATTTCTTTGCACTGATCGCTGAAGAAGGCTTTCTTATCTCTCCTTGCTATTCTTTGGAACTCTGCATTCAGATGTTTATATCTTTCCTTTTCACCTTTGCTTTTCGCTTCTCTTCTTTTCACAGCTATTTGTAAGGCCTCCTCAGACAGCCATTTTGCTTTTTTGCATTTCTTTTCCATGGGGATGGTCTTGATCCCTGTCTCCTGTACAATGTCACAAACATTCCATAGTTCATCAGGCACTCTATCTATCAGATCTAGGCCCTTAAATCTATTTCTCACTTCCACTGTATAATCATAAGGGATCTGGTTTAGGTCATACCTGAATGGTCTAGTGGTTTTCCCTACTTTCTTCAATTTCAGTCTGAATTTGGCAATAAAGAGTTCATGATCTGAGCCACAGTCAGCTCCTGGTCTTGTTTTGGTTGACTGTATAGAGCTTCTCCATCGTTGGCTGCAAAAAAGGGCCTAGTATCCAGAATATATAAAGAAAACCTACAGCTCAAGAACAGACCACCAGCCTTATTTAAAAATGAGCAAACACTTGAATAGACATTTCTCCAGGGAAATAATAAAATTACCAATAAGCACATAAGAAGATGCTCAACATCATGGTCATTAAGAATATGCAAAATAAAACCACCATGAAATATTATGTCACACCCACTAGAATAACTATGCTCAAAGAAATAGAAAACAAGAGGTGTGAGTGAAGTTGTGAAGATCCTGGTACCTTCATACATAGCTCAAAGGAAAGGTAAAATGGTGCAGCCTGTAGGGAAAACAGATTGGTGTTTTCCCCCGTAACTTGTACATTTTAAAATGGTTTAAATGAATTTTACATTGTATACCACAATTTAAAAATGCAAGTTGATTCTAGTAATTAAATGAAAAGGCAAATATCAAGATCAGATCGAGTTAATTCTGGTTATGCAAAAATGTTTTAACATCTAAAAAGAATTAATGTAGCTTACCATGCTATCTGGAAAAGACAGAGGAAAGAAAGAAAGAGACCATTTGGTTATCTAATAGATTCAGAAAGCTAATTTAAACATAACTTTGTGATAAAGTCAATAAGAGAGATCAGCACATTTCCTGGATACATGATTACAAAATAAAAATGAAGAATGTTCAATATATTAGCAAAAGACAATCAGAAAATATAATAGGATGAACTACCCCCATTTAGCCTAGTAACAAGATCTGTGAAGTACTTAAATATAAATCTCACCAAAACTATATTGATTCTATCTGAAGAAAATTACCAAATGTTATTATAGAATATAAGATTTTTGAATAAATGGAAAGATATTCCCTATTAGTACATGGGTAGATTCACTATCATTAAAAAGTCTATTTTTCCCAAACTAATATATTAATTTTCAATGCAATTTTGATAAAAATCCTAGAGTTTCTCATGCAACTTGATAAGGTGATTGTAAAATCTATAGAAGATTAATGAGTCAAGAATATCTACAACAATCTTCAAGAATAATAAGTTAGAAGAACTCGTCCTAGCAGAGAAAGTTGCTATGAAACTACAATGATTAAAATCATGCTGTGTTGAAACAGAGATAGGCAAACAGTCCAGAGGAACAGACTAGAGAACCCAGAAGCAAATGCATACATAAATGAAAAATTGGACAATGGCAGAAGTGGCATTGCAAACTGGTGGAAGAAATGGTGTATTTCATAAATGATATTGGGGAAATTTTTCCCATATGGAAAAATAGAATCAAATTGTATTTATACCACAGAACATTTCCTGAAATATATTTTAAATGGATGAAAATCTAAATGGGAGCAGCAAACCTTAAAACTTTTAGCAGAACCTATCAGAATATGGTTTTCTTTTAACAGGACAGAAAGGACTTCTTAGATAATGGTAACCAAAAAAAAAAAAACCTTGCAAATTTGATTTGTTGAAAAACTAAAACTTCTATACAACAAATAATTCGATAAGGTAAAAGTACAAGTCACAGACTGAAAAGAGAGATTTAAAAAGCATTTAACTCAACTGGCAGCAAGACTATGTGAACAACTCATAAAAGGTAAAAGACAACTCAACAGAAAGTAAACAGGGGGCAAGCAAAGGAAATGCACTGAACAAGAGCCTTCTAAAGACCAGTACATATAGGACAAGATGCTGCGCCACACCAGTAACACAGGAAATGCAAATGCAATATGCAAATACAGAGCATCCATGCTTCTCAGACCGGCTGAAAGCAGGAAATCTGACAATAACAGCGGTGAACGAGGATGAGTTCTCACACACAGGCAGTAGGAAGTAATGTGATATAATCACCTCGGGGAGCAAGCTCTCAGTGAAGATCATAAGGCTGTAAACATGCCTGCCCTTTAACATGGCAAATGCACTGCTAGGTACGCAACCAAGAGAAAACGGTACCCATCAAAATAAGACACGCATGAAGACAGTTGTTAAGCATGGGTTTGCCATGCTTAGTAGGGAAGCAGAAGAGAAAAATCTAACGATCTGTCAATAAATCAATGAGTACACAAACCACAGTATCTTTATACAATGAGAATATCACACAGCAGTTAAAATGATAAGTCCTTAATTAAACATTCCAAAACAATTGAGCAGAAAAACAAGGATGATAAATACAAGTTGGTTATAGTGAAAAAAATTTAAGTACACTAAAGAATATTATTTTCCATTTTTAATGCCTGCATATGTTTTTTAAAAGGATAAAAATATGGATAATTGGATAGGAAGGATTCTCACCAACTTTAGGATTGTGTTTAATTCTGTCAGGGCAGAGAGGGGGTGAAAGTGAGTTTGAACTGTATTCATATGTTTGAGCTTCTTAAACAAACAAAAAACAAAAACAAAATAGCTAAAGCAATATATTAAAATGTAAGGTGTGATAAATCTGGATGGTTATTTTTGCATAAGCCTCTGACCTTTAGAGCAAAGTCTGCAACAAAGTTCCCCTTTGTCAGTAATGTGTTAATTTTAAAGTTCCCCTGTTTTTGTCAGCATCAGAGGAACATGGCCATAGAGTTGGAATTAGAGTTTAATAAATACCTTCTTTAAACTATTCTTTAGAAAACTGTACTCGAGACTCTATGCCTACTATACAAGCCTAGCATGGAAGTAGGAAATAAACCATAACTCACAGAGAAAATGCACTATATTTAGTCCTAAAGTGAGAGCCTGTCAGTGGCAGCCTATCATTGAGAGAAGCTAGAAACCATATCAAGATTGAGCATCAGGGAAATAATACATTATCATGGTGCAAATACATTACAATACTCTATATGATAACTAAAAAACATGTTTTCTAAGAATGTGAATGACCTGAAACAGTAGCAACTGTAGAAATGTATATGTAAAATTAACTGAAAAACATGCGGAGAAGGAAATAGCAACCCACTCCAGTGTTCTTGCCTGGAGAATCCCAGGGATGGGAGAGCCTGGTGGGCTGCCATCTATGGGGTCACGCAGAGTCGGACACGACTGAAGCGACTTAGCAGCAGCAGCAGGCTTCAACAGTACATGAACTGAGAACTTCTATATATTTATGTTGGATCATAGAAAAAACAATAGAATTCCAGAGAAACATCTACTTCTGCTTTATTGACTATACCAAAGCCTTTGACTATGTGGATCACAACTAACTGTAGGAAATTCTTAAAGAGATAGGAATTTCAGACCACCCAACCTGCATCCTGAGAAATCTGTATGCAGGTCAGGAAGCAACAGTTAGAGCTGGACATGAAACAACATCTGGTTCCAAATTTGGAAAGGAGTCTGTCAGGGTTGTATGTTATCACCCTGCTTATTTAACTTAGATGCAAAGTACATCATGAGAAACGCTGGGCTGGAAGAAGCACAAGCTGGAATCAAGATTGCCAGGAGAAATACCAATAACTTCAGATGTGCTAATGACACCACCCTTATGGCAGAAAGTGAAGAGGAACTAAAGAGCCTCTTGATGAAAGTGAAAGAGGAGAGTGAAAAAGCTGGCTTAAAGCTCAACATTCAAAAAACGAAGATCATGCCATCTGGTCTCATCACTTCATGGCAAATAGATGGGGAAACAATGGAAACAGTGAGAGACTTTATTTTCTTGAACTCCAAAATCACCACTGCAGATGGTGACTGCAGCCATAAAATTAAAAGTTGCTTGCTCCTTGGGGAAAAAGCTATGACCAACTTAGACAGCATATTAAAAAGCAGAGACATTACTTTCCTGACAAAGATCTGTCTAATCAAAGCTATGATTTTTCAGTAGTCATGTGTGGATGTGAGAGTTGGACCATAAAGAAGGCTAAGCGCTTAAGAATTGATGCTTTCGAACTGTGGTGTTGGAAAAGATTCTTGAGAGTCCCTTAGAGAGCAAGGAGATCAAACCAGTCAATCCTAAATGAAATCAACCCTGAATATTCAATGAAAGGACTGATACTGAAGCCAAAGCTCCAGTACTTTGGCCACCTGATGTGAAGAAGTGACTCCTTGGAAAAGACCCTGATGCTGGGAAAGATTGAAGGCAGGAGGAAAAGCGACTGACAGAGGATGAGATGGTTGGATGGCATCACTGACTCGATGGACATGAGTTTGAGCAAGCTCTGGGAGTTGGTGATGGACAGGGAAACCTGGTGTGCTGCAGTCCATCAGGTCGCAAAGAGACACAAATGAGCGACTGAACTGAACTGACATTTTGAACCATGTAAACACATTAACAGGAAAAAAAAAAGGCCTAGAAAGATCCCTCAAGCTCTTTGTGTTTTTCTTTTTAATTCACTGTTTTATACTTTCACAAACTTTTTCAAATGTGCAATTATTACTTTTACATTTAGAAAGAAATCCATTAAAGACATTAAATTAGAGAAGAGCAACATACCTCTTCCCTAATGTAGAAAGAAATTATAGTTTACCAAAGGCACTTTTCCCTATGTCCTGGATGTTAACTGGTGTTTTCTGTTTTGACACATGCCATGTCTGCTTAAAGCTTTAATCCTGATTTAAAATAATATGGTACTGCATATTTACCTAGACATTAGGATGCTCAGCCTGGGGCATCACTCTCTAGTCTTATAAAAACAAAGAGAACTATTCTATCATCTGATCTTCAGAGAAACTCTCACTGAGCTTCCCAGCTAGACTCTGGCATTCTGGCAAGTGGATACTTCAGTACTAAAGTATTCAGCATTTGGAAATGTTAGAATGTTATTCTTTAAAAGAAGAAAATGTACACTGAAGAATTTAGTTAGGTAAGAGTTGGGTCCCCTCTCCTCAGCTGTTTTCTTAGAAAAAAGAGACAGGAAGGAAACAAGTGGAGGAAAGAGTGGGGTGGGGTACAGACCAGGTCAGTTCAGTTCAGTTCAGTCGCTCAGTCGTGTCTGACTCTTTGTGACCCCATGAATCGCAGCACGCCAGGCCTCCCTGTCCATCACCAACTCCCGGAGTTCACTCAGACTCACGTCCATCGAGTCAGTGATGCCATCCAGCCATCTCATCCTCTGGCGTCCCCTTCTCCTCCTGCCCCCAATCCCTCCCAGCATCACAGTCTTTTCCAATGAGTCAACTCTTCGCATGAGGTGGCCAAAGTACTGGAGTTTCAGCTTCAGCATTATTCCCTCCAAAGAAATCCCAGGGCTGATCTCCTTCAGAATGGACTGGTTGGATGTCCTTGCAGTCCAAGGGACTCTCAAGAGTCTTCTCCAACACCACAGTTCAAAAGCATCAATTCTTCGGCCCTCAGCCTTTTTCACAGTCCAACTCTCACATCCAGACATGACCACAGGAAAAACCATCGCCTTGACTAGATGAACCTTTGTTGGCAAAGTAATGTCTCTGCTTTTGAATATGCTATCCAGGTTGGTCATAACTTTCCTTCCAAGGAGTAAGCGTCTTTTAATTTCATGGCTGCAATCACCATCTGCAGTGATTTTGGAGCCCAAAAAAATAAAGTCTGACACTGTTTCCACTGTTTCCCCATCTATTTCCCATGAAGTGATGGGAGTGGATGCCATGATCTTAGTTTTCTGAATGTTGAGCTTTAAGCTCCACTTTCTCTCCACTTTCACTTTTATTAAGAGGCTTTTGAGTTCCTCTTCACTTTCTGCCATAAGGGTGGTGTCATCTGCATATCTGAGGTTATTGTTATTTCTCCCAGCAATCTTGGTTCTAGCTTGTGTTTCTTCCAGTCCAGCGTTTCTCATGATGTACTCTGCATGTAAGTTAAATAAGCAGGGTGATAATATACAGCCTTGACATACTCCTTTTCCTATTTGGAACCAGTCTGTTGTTCCATGTCCAGTTCTAACTGTTGCTTCCTGACCTGCATACAGATTTCTCAAGAGGCAGATCAGGTGGTCTAGTATTCCCATCTCTTTCAGAATTTTCCACAGTTTATTGTGATCCACACAGTCACAGGCTTTGGCATAGTCAATAAAGCAGAAATAGATGTTTTTCTGGAACTCTCTTGCTTTTTTCATGATCCAGCAGATGTTGGCCATTTGATCTCTGGTTCCTCTGCCTTTTCTAAAATGAGCTTGAACATCTGGAAGTTCACGGTTCACGTATTGCTGAAGCCTGGCTTGGAGAATTTTGAGCATTACTTTACTAGCATGTGAGATGAGTGCAATTGTGTGGTAGTTTGAGCATTCTTTGGCATTGCCTTTCTTTGCAATCAGAATGAAAACTGCCCTTTTCCAGTCCTGTGGCCACTGCTGAGTTTTCCAAATTTGCTGGCATATTGAGTGTAGCACTTTCACAGCATCATCATTCAGGATTTGAAATAGGTCAACTGGAATTCCATCACCTCCACTAGCTTTGTTCATAGTGATGCTTTCTAAGGCCCACTTGACTTCACATTCCAGGATGTCTGACTCTAGGTCAGTGATCACACCATTGTGATTATCTGGGTCATGAAGATCTTTTTTGTACAATTCTTCTGTGTGTTCTTGCCACCTCTTCTTAATATCTTCTGCTTCTGTTAGGTCTATATCATTTCTGTCCTTTATCGAGCCCATCTTTGCATGAAATGTTCCTTTGGTATCTCTAATTTTCTTGAAGAGATCTCTAGTCTTTCCCATTCTGTTGTTTTCCTCTATTTCTTTGCATTGATCACTGAGGAAGGCTTTCCTATCTCTTCTTGCTATTCTTTGGAACTCTGCATTCAGATGCTTATATTTTTCCTTTTCTCCTTTGCTTTTCGCTTCTCTTGTTTTCCCAGCTATTTGTAAGGCCTCCCCAGACAGTCATTTTGCTTTTCTGCATTTCTTTTCCATAGGGATGGTCCTGATCCCTGTCTCCTGTACAATGTCACGAACCTCATTCCATAGTTCATCAGGCACTCTATCTATCAGATCTAGGCCCTTAAATCTATTTCTCACTTCCACTGTATAATCATAAGGGATTTGATTTAGATCATACTTGAATGGTCTAGGTCAACTGTTATAATTTAAATACTGGTTTGAATTCAAAAGTCACTGGCTATATTTGCAATACAAAGACTGTAGCAAACACTTCATTTAAAATTAGTAAGAGAATGAGGGCATCATGAAGAGATTAAGAAAAAGATTCAAAGTCAGTTCAGATTGGGATGGTTGTGACCAGGAGACTCATTTGACACCCTGGGTGTCTGTTTCCTCACATGTGAAAGGGAAATGTAATAATCACAAAGTGAGCATCTGCTGTTTCTAGTCTGTCCAGCACTGATGCCTTGGGGAACCCACCCTTTGCTGGTTTCTGTGGTTCTGGACGGGCTACCAGCCACAGGTTTCAGCACGGAAAAGAAGCTTCACTACTGTCAGCACCCATTCCCCTGACTGCGATAATTGATCCTGGGGTCAATACATAAGCCAAGGCTTATATGGCCAATCAGAGCCTTTCTGTGGGATTGTTCAATTTGATGCTGCAGGGGAAAAAAAGAGAGAGAGATCTTGCCTTTGGGTCATTAGTCAGGAAATAAGGTTCCATTTTCCTAGCCACACAGAGAAAGACTAGCTGCAGTGAAAAGGAATAAAGATGACACAAACATAGAAGGCAAGAGAAAGCCTGATTGAGGGTGAGAGGCAGGAGGTAAGACTGAGGGTCTCAAGCAAGAAGCAAGGGGACGGGGGACAGCAGTGAGTAAAATACCTAATAGCAGGAGGGGAGCTGGAGTGTTAGACGAAGAGGAAAAACTGGAACAAGAGCAAGCTGTGGAGAGGAGAGAATACAAATACTGGAGATCACAGAGACAACAAAAGCATATGAGCCTCAGAGATGAGAGAGATAAGAGGAGATTCAATTAAGTGAAAAGGAAAGGATTGGAGAGAGGAGGGGTTGTGGGAAATGGGAGAGAACAAGGGACTGAGGGAGGAAGACAGAGGGACAGGTGGGGAGAGGGAGGAAGTATAGTGAGTTCAAAAACCTAAGTGCTCACTGCACACAGAATCAAACCTAGAGCTCCTTTCTGGCCTTCCAAGTCCATGATGCTTCTGCATCCAACTTTCCAGCCTTATTTCTGTCTCTAATACCACCCCACACGTCTACTTGAGTTTTGGAGACATACTCTGACCTTTTCCTCCTCTTTGCCCTTGGCGCCTATAGCCTGAGTCTAGAATGCTCTCCCCTCACTTCCATTCCCATTTGAACATAGTATTTCTTTTGTTTCAGTGTGAACATTCAAACAAACCACCTCCAAGAAGTCTCTGAGAGATTCTAGTTGCAATTAATTCTTTATCTAAAAACCAGCTGATAGCAACATCCCTGGTGGTCCAGAGGCTAATGCTCCCAATGCAGGGGGCCTGGGCTTGATCCCTGGTCAGGGAACTAGATCCCGCATGCCATAACTAAGACCTGCACAGGTAACTAGCTAGGTAGCTAAACAAATAAGTATTTTAAACAACCCAGCTGATAACATTTATTATGGCACTCATATGCCTGGTATATCTCGACTAGTTGGAGGATTTAGAGAGCAGGTGTGTCTTACTCATCTTTTAAGCTCCTTCCACTGAAATTCTAGGTATAGGCATTTTATTAATAAAAACTGTCCAGTAAGCATTGGTTGGATTCACCTGAACTTAAATTTATAGCTCAGGGACTATTGACATTGTCATACAGTGGTTCCCCTAAAATATCACCCAAAGAACTTGATACGACAACATTTTATTTCTTCCTAACATGAGAACACTACCTTCAAAGAGTCTTCATATACTCACAAATGGAAGAGGGCAAGCTGAGAACATTTATGATGTTTTAAGCCTACTGAGAAGCATATCTTTTAATGCAGGGAGTTTGGTTAGGATTGGGTAAGAATCGTGATAAAATAGTTTGGAATTCGTGGACACAGTATGGTGGAATTTTGAGGGGGCATGCTCAAAAGATCTTAGGGTGTAAACTTGTTTCCTGTTTTTCCCTCCTGGAAGAGTTGGTGGATCTTCAGAATGCATGATAAAGTTATTTGCAATATTTATTTCCTTGTGCAAGCATTTTCCAAAAGAGTAAAGTTAAATCAATGAAGAAAATATAATAGTAGAGTGATGTTAATGTGGATAGTAAGCGATGTGAGGCGTAGAGGGCTTCTTTCTTAACATCAATAAGAATTGGCCAGGTATTCAATGACAGCATTGTAAGGATGGCTTTCAGAAGAAAACCAAAAGAAGTAAAACATGCCAAAGCTTCTTTTCTGTCTCATCATCCTAAGTCTTTTCCATTAGTCGATGGTCTCATTCTTTTAAATGAAACAGAAACAATGAGAGCAGTATCCTATGATCCCAGCATACAGACTCTTCTAGGAAATTTAAATCCGTATATTTTCAGAACTTTCAAGATGCCCCTAAGGTTCTGAATGTTGGAGAAGAAGAAAAGAGAATGGTAAAGAATGGAGAATTTTGGTTATGCCAGTAAGGCTAAATAAGCTTACATTGCATGTCAAAAGTCAGTTCCTAGAGGGTTCTTTTGAAGAGATTCTGAGGCTTAGCAGAAAGAGCAGTGTGATTGATTACAGATGTCTGCCAAGGGCCCACGAAGGGCATTGGTGGTCTGCATGTTAAATACCTGCCATTTCTGGATTATCAGGAAGACTATACCTACTGTTCCAGAGAAGGCAATGGCACCCCGCTCCAGCACTCTTGCCTGGAAAATCCCGTGGATGGAGGAGTCTGGTAGGCTGCAGTCCATGGGGTCCCTAAGAGTTGGACACAACTGAGTGGCTTCACTTTCAATTTTCACTTTCATGCATTGGAGAAGGAAATGGCAACCCACTCCAGTGTTCTCGCCTGGAGAATCCCAGGGACGTGGGAGCCTGGTGGGCTGCCATCTATGGGGTCGCACAGAGTCAGACATGACTGAAGCGACTTAGCAGCAGCAGCAGCATAATTGCTGTTCACCCCATTCAGATTTCTTGCTTGGTTTTCCTTTGATTTATGCTTCTCATTCTTCCTGTAGAGCCACATTAATTCCAAGTGGCCTCTGTGTCTTTATTCCCAAAATCTGCGTGAAGTCTTTGGAGAGTTCCATGAAAATGCAAGTATTATTTCAGAGCAGCAACATAATTAAATATCATTTTAAAGTATGACTTAGCCAGAAGATTTGGTTGAGGGACATGAGGTAAATATAATGAAATGAGGGAAATGTGAGGGAAGGAAATGAGGTAAATTAGAAGAATACTCTGGTAGGGTGGGTATTCAAGAGGGTAGGGTAAGAGGATGGAGAACTCACCTCCTCCCACAAATACATCAGAAATACATCTACAAATAGAGGAATTCCCACAGAACACCTACTCAACACTAGCTGACCTCAAACCTATGAAAGGACAAGAAAGATCTCCTTGTGACTGGGTAGGATAAAACAGGAAGTGGGGTGGGACCTGCACCCTGGGAGGAAGCTGAAAAAGAGGAAAGGTCCCTGCACTCGGGAAGCCCCCTTGCTGGCAGGGAGATCAGCCTCCTGGACAGAAAGAGACCTTCAGAGGCTCCGAGGAGAGCACAACCACCAGTTTGCAACAGGCAGAACAGAGAGAACCACGCAGAGGTGGCTTGCACCACTACTTTGCATTCTCCAGCCTGAGATCCACATCCGCTGGCACAAGCAGGCTGGAACTCAGGGTTCAGAGGACAACCCCAGGGAGAGGACTGCTGTTGGCTGTGCAGAGACAGCCTGGAGGGGCAAAAGTGCATTATGGCTACAACCCCGCTTGGGTTGGGGGGCTAGGGGGGCACGGGGGGTTGTATTTGCAGAAGTCTAGACCTAGCATAGAAGCAAAGTACTATTGTTAAGAGGTGTGTGAAGGGAAGGGTGGAGCTGCCTTTATCGTCTCTTTTTCCATGTGCTAGCCCCTGCCTCCATGGGCTCCATCAGACTGCACCCCCGCCACTGCCTCTGAGTTTCCCACCTCCCTGGGCTCTCATGCCCCAGTCACCACTTCAGCAGGCTCTAGGAACAAACATCAGTGGGTTGCCCACTCACAGCTGAGCTCCAGGGGCCGTAAGATTTAAGATGCAGAGATGAACTCTGACTGCAGCTGCGTGCACCAGATTAAACTTCTGCCACTGGCTTCATAAACTCAGCACCTGCAGGACATGTGAGTGCCCACAACTGGAAAGTGTCTGGTGTTAGCAGCTGTGGGCTTTGTGGGCATGTACAAGTGGGGGCTGGTCCAGGCCAGGGTCTGAGCTGCCTCCCTAGCTCCCACAGTGGGGCCAAGTGCATGACTACGGCAGTTCCAGGACCTGACTTCAGTGGATCTGTGCCAGTGCTCTTGTGAAAACAATGTCTGAGGGATAGGGCCAATTTCTGGGATATACAAGATTGAGATGGGGCCAAGGGCAATGCCAACAATAGTGTATTTTGTGAGCCTGCATGACAAATGACAGGTGACACAACAGAGCACAATGACCAGTGAACAGTTTTCACACAGGGGGAATACTCAGTGCCTCCTCTTCCAATAGAAGTGCTAAATTCCATTTACCGTACACCCCAACTCAGAGCCCAGAAATGGATCTGGGGGCCTCTACTCCAAAAACTAGGGAACAGACCAGGCCCCTGACAAGGTAGTAGCAACCACAGAGTGAAGAGGCCCCTCACAGTAGCCACTGCAGGATCTGGTCACCATAAGATTAGCCAAATCTCCTATCAAGGGAATAATGGCCAGCATATACTGAGAAAAGAGCCAGCAGGGAGGCACACTAAAAGCAGCCCTTGCGTGTAAATATATTAAAGCCACACAGGCTATACTGGGATGCTGCCACATAAAAATAGCCCTCAAGACCGTAGAGGATAATTGTGTCTCCTAAACTCATAGAGCAAGAGAAATATAAATAAATGAAGACACAAAGGAAGCACTCCCAAATAAAGGATCAGGAGAATTCCTCTCAAAGAACAAGCAATGAAACAAACCTCTTCAGTCTGATAATGGCCCTGGTGGCTCAATGGTAAAGAACATACCTGCAATGCAGGAGACCTGGGATGATCCCCTAGAGAAGGGAATACCTACCTATTCCAGTATTCTCGCCTGGAGAATTCCATGGACAGAGGAGCCTGGCAGGCTACAGTCCATGGGTCGCAAAGAGTAGGATGCAACTGAGTAACTATCACTTTCAGTTTAATAGACTCTGAGTTCAAAAAGGAAACAATGAAAGTCTGAAGGAATTATGAAGAGTTGTTGAAAGAAATGCAAATTATTGTAAAAAGGAACTAGAAACTATAAGGAGGAGCCAAGAAAAATTAGAAAATTCGTTTGTTGAGTTAAAGGCTGAGCTAACGGTAATGAGTAACAGAATGAATAATGCAGAAGAAGGAATAAGTTATCTGGAAGGTAGAATGATGGAAATCACTGAAATAGAACAGTAAACAAAAAGCCAAAAGAAAAAATAAAAATGAAGCAATATAATAGACCTATGGGATAATATAAGGCATTCCAATCTGCACATAAAAGGAATCCCAGAAGGAGGAGATACAGAAAGGGAGAACAAAATGATCGAACTGGGCAGAATACTTTTATTTAAAACAGAGTGGAATCATAAGGTCATGAGATGAAGCTTCCTCTGAGGTTAGCTAAAGTAACTTTGCAAACAGACTCCTCAGAAGTCTTACCAAATGAAGTTTCTTTGGATAAGCATTATTTATTTTTAAAATCACCCCAAGAGCTTTTGAAATTATGGCTAAAAACATCCCAAACCTAAAAACGAAAACAGATACCCAAGTACACGAAGCACAGAGACAAGACAAAACAAGACAAAACCAAAGAGACCCATACCAAGACATATTATAATAAAAATGGCAAAATTTAAATAAAGGATTCTAAAGGCAGCAAGAGAAAACAGAGTTAACTACAGGGGAACCTCCATAATGTTATGAGCTCATTTCTCTACAGAAATGTTGCAAGCTAGAAGGGAGCAGCACAATACATTCAAAGTTCGAAAAGGGAAAAATCTGCAACCTTAACTAGTCTGCTCAGTAAGACTATCATGTAGAATAGAAGGAGAAAGAAGTTTTCAGATAAACAAAAACTGAAAGAATACAGCAATACTAAGCCTATCTTAAGAGAAATATGGTCTTCTTAAATGGTCTTCTCTAAATAGAAAATAAGTAAGAATCTAGAGGGAAAAGGAAAACACAATTGGAAAGTAAATAAATAAGCCAGTATACACATTTAAAAAAATAAAAATATTTGTGAGAAAGCAATAATAACCAAAATGGAAAGTAAAAGGATGGACATGAAGATATAAGACAGAATATCAAAACCATAAAATGTGGAAGAGGATGAAAATGTAGATTTATTTTTCCCAAGACAGTGTTTGAGCCTACATGACTAACAGTCTAAAGTGAAAGTCGCTCAGTTGTGTCTGACTCTTTGCAACCCCATGGACTATACAGTCCATGGAATTCTCCAGGCCAGAATACTGGAGTGGGTAGCCTTCCCTTCTCCAGGGGATCTTCCCAACCCAGGGATCAAACCCAGGTCTCCCTCATTGCAGGTGGATGGATTCTTTCCCAGCTGAGCCACAAGGGAAGAGTCTTAAGCAAATAGATTTAGGAAAGGGTTAATATACTTGAAAAACAAAGTAACCACAAATCAAAAACTTATAATAGATTCACAAAAGCCAAAAAGAAGAGAACATAAGCATAATAAAGAAGGAAATCATTAAACCACAAAAGGAAGAACAAAAAAAGACAAGGAAGAACTATAAAATCAATGGAAAAACAAGGTTTAAAATGGCAATAAATACATATCAATCAATGATTATCTTAAAAGTCAATGAACTAAATGTTCCAATCAAAAAACACAGAGTGGCAGAATGAATTTAAAAAAAAGAAGAGCCTACAATATGCCACCTAAAAGAGATTCACTTTAGGGCAAAGGAGACACATAGATTGAAAGTGAGGGGGTGGAAAAAGATATTCCATGCTAACGGAAATGACAAGGAAGTGAGAGTCACAATACTCATGTCAGACAAATTAGACTTGAAACAAAGTTAATAAAGAAAGATAAAGAAGGACAATGTGTGCTTAGTCACTCAGTTGTGTCCAACATGTTGCGACCTTATGGACTGTAGCCTTCCAGGCTCCTCTGTCCTTGGATTCTCCAGATGAGAATACTGGAGTGGGTTGCCATGGCCTATTCCAGGGGGATCTTCCCAACCCAGGGATCAAATTCAGGTCTCCCTCATTGCAGGCAGATTCTTTACTATCTGGGCCATCAGGAAAACCCCAAAAGAGGGACATTATGTAATAATAAAAGGATCGATACAAGGAGAGGATACTACACTCATCAAAGGGCAACGCACTCAAGTATTCTTGCCTGGGAAATCCTATGGACAGAAGAGCCTGGCAGGCTACACTCCATGGGGTCACAGGAGTCAGACATGACTTAGTGACAAAAACAATATAGGAGAACCCAAATACATAAAATAAATACAAGCAGACATAAAGGGAGAAACTGATAGAAATAAAATAATAATAGGAGATTTTAACACTCCATTCATCAAAGGACAGATTTTCGAGACAAATTAATAAGGCAACAGAGATCCTAAATGATACAATAGAACAACTAGATTCAATTGATATTTTCAGAACATTACATTACCAACAAGCAGAACACACATTCAAGTGCACGTCGACTAGTCTCTATGATTGACCACATACTAGACCACAGACAAACCTCAACAAATCTAAGCGTGTAGGAGCTATTTCAAGCATCTTTTCTGACCACAGTGACCTGAAACTAGAACACGACCACAGGAAAATAAGCAAGAAAAAAACAATTACATGGAGACTAAACAACATGCTGTGAGAAAACCAACGGGTCAATGATGAAAATGAAGAAGAAATTTAAAAATACCTTGAGGCAAATGACACAACCATACAAAATCCATGGGATGCAGCAAAGGCAGTTCTTAGAGGGAAGTTCATAGTGATATAGGCCTTCTTAAAAAAAAAAAAAAAGAAAATTTTCAAACACTGTAACATAGCACCTAAAATAATTTAAAAATAACAAACAAAATCAAAAGTCAGCTGAAGGAAAAAGATAATAAAGGTCAGAGAGAAAATCAATAAAATAGAGATTAAAACAGTAGGAAAAAAAATACAATAAAGCCAAATCTGGGTAAACAAAATTAACAAACCTCTGGCCAGGTTCACAAAGAAAAGAGACAATTCCAAATAAACAAAATAAGAAATGAAAGAGGAGAAGTCACAACTGATATTACAGAAATACAAAAAATTGCAAGAGGATACCATGAACTACTATATGCCAACAAATTAAACAATCTAGAAGAAATGGACAACTTTCTAGAAATATGCAACCTACCAAAACTGAACCAAGAAGAAACAGACAACTTGATCAAACAGATTGCAAGAAGTGAAATGGATCTCTGATTTAAAAAACTGCCTACAAACAAAAATCCAAAGCCAGATGTTTCACAGACGAATTCTACCAAACACAAGGAAGAACTTATACCAATCCTTCTCAACCTCTTCCAAAAGACTGAAGAAGGAATACTCCCAAAGACGTTCCATGAAGCCATCATATAACTACAAAAAAGAAAATTACAAGCCAATATCTTTGATGAATATAGATGCAAAAATTCCCAACAAAGTATAGCTAACTGAATCCAACAACACATATAAAAGATCATATACCACGATCAAGTTGGATTCATCCCACAGTCACATGGTTCAGTATGGGCAAATCCATCAATGTGATACACCACATAAGCAAAAGAAAAGACAAACCTGCATGATCATCTCAAAAAATACAGAAGAAAACATGCAATAAAATTCAATAGCCATTTATGATAAAAACTCTTACCAAAGTGGGTGCATAAGGAACATATCTCAACATAATAAAAGCTATTTATGACAAGCCCACAGCCAATGTAATACTCAAGGATGAAAAACAAAGTCTTCCCTGCTAAAGTCTGGAACAAGACAAGGATGCTCACTTTCACCAATTCTCTTTAACACAGTGTTGGAAGTCCTAACCATAGTAATCAGTAAAGAAAAATAAATAAAAGATATTCACATTGATAGGGAAGAGGTAAATTTGTCATTATATGCAAATGACATGATAGTATATACAGAAAGCCATAAAGACTCCAACACAAAACTACTAGAGCTGATAAATTCAGCAAGGTGTCAGAAACACAATTAACATACAAAATATGTTGCATTTCTTTACACTAAACAATGCAATATCAGAAATATAATATAAATAAACAATCCTTTGTAAAATCACAGCCAAAAAAAACCCTCAGTAATAAACCAGACTGAAGAGATGAAAGACTTATATCCTTAGAACTATAAAATATTGATAAATGAAAGTGAAGATGATTCAAAGAAATGGAAACACATGCCACTCCTTGATTGGAAGAATTAATATTATAAATTCATTCTTAACCACCAGATTCTTGCAGAAACTAATGCCTATGGCCAGCAATTTTTATTTTGGCCAACCATAAATTAATTCTGTTATTTCACTAACACTTTGCAGGTTATTACATTCAATAGTTACACCTGACACACCTGTAAAAAGTCTTTTACATGAGTTTCATTTTCACTTTTTGTATCAGAATCAATCACTAAGGTTTCTTGACTTTTGGTTGCTCTAATATTCACATTGTCTGAATCAGAACAATATTCTCTAGAACTATCATTTCTGAGACTATATACTCTGACAATCATAAAAGGTATCTGTATAAAATTTACCAAAAAATTCTATTTCACTCAAAATTTCTCAATATGTCATCTTTGAAAATTTGATGGTAATACCCTTGCATTTACAATATACACAAGGTTAGAACAAAAACCTGATGGAGCAAAATGTGATTGATAATGATAATCATAAGTTATATGAAGAACCATGATCAATTTTAAGCTCTAACAACTTCACATGTGATGTTAATTGTATCACTCCATAAAAACACAATGATATGCCTCTGGTTGATAATGTTCAGGTAACAGAAGATATCAAACTATAAAACATTTCCAGTCAATAATGTGTTAAAATGGCCATATTACCCAAAGCCATCTATAGATCTACTGTGAAACTTACCAAATTACCAAGGACATTTTTCATAGAACTAGAACAGTCCCAAAATTTATATGGAACCATAAAAGATCAAAATTGCCAAAGCAATCCTTAGGAAAAAGAACAAAGCAGGAAATATAACCTTCCCAGACCTCAGACAATACTGCAAAGCTACAGTAATCAAAACAGCATGGTCCTGGCAGAAAAATAGACATATGGGCCAATGGAACATAACAGACAGCTTAAACCCACACACCAAAGGACAGTTAATCTTTGACAAAGGAGGTAAGAATGCACAATGGGAAAAGAAAGTTTCTTCAGCAAGTGATGTTGGAAAAGCTGGGGGACACTCGTGTACGTCAATGAAGTTTGAGCATACCCTCATACCACATACAAAAATAAACTCAAAATGGCTTAACAACTTAAATATAAGACATAACACCATGAAACTCCTAGAGGAGAACATAGGCAGCATTCTCCGACATAAATGTTACCAATGTTTTCCTTAGGTTAATCTCCCAAGGCAACAGAATTGAAAACAAAAATAAATGGGACCCACTCCAGCTTACAGCAACATGAACAGGCCTAGAAATCATCATAAGTGAGGTAATAAAGAGAAAGACAAATACCATATGATATCACTTATACATGGAATTTAAAATACAACATAGTTGAGCATATCTATGAAAGAGAAACAGTCACAGACACAGAAAATCAACTTGTGGTTGCTGAAGAGGAGGAAGAGTGGAGGAGTTAAGGATTGGGACTTTGGGATTAGCAGATGCAAACTATTATATATAGAATGGATAAACAAGTTTCTACCATATAGCACAAGGAACTACATTCAGTATCCTATGATAAACCATAATGCAAAAGTATATGAACTATATATATATATACACATACATGTATGTGTAACTGAGTCACTTTGCCATGCAGCAAAAATTAACACAACATTGTAAATCAACTATACTTCAATAATTTTTTAAAAGAATATTCTGATAGGGAAACAGGATTGAAAATAATATCAGGCTTCTTGACCACTGACTGGCCCACAGATGAGAATATGATCCAAACTTGCCAACAGAAACTGTCCCTGGGATTTCCTAATCTCATGGTAGGAAAAGAAACTCTTACCTCTGGAGTTGCTATTTATGGTTGATTTAAGCCTGAAATTGCAGCAGTGTCACTTCTCCAGACCTTGCCTTGTACCTGATGTCGGGATGAATTCAACCTGTGGAATGAGATATTGGGGTTAGCTCAGATGGAGATATAGTGCACAGAAAGCGAGAGAGACAGACACTGGATGACTGTATCTAAAGTTTGACAATGGCTCCAATCCCTGACTTTTCAGTTACATGAACCAATAAATTTATTTTGATTAAGCCACTGTTTGATTTTGACTCATTTCGAACTCAAAAAGTTCCAAGTAGGATTCATTAGGCCTACATCTAATGGTCAGTCTGCAGATACATATAATTCTGTGGTTCTTCAGGAATCCTCATCTCTCTTTGCAGCCCTTCTACCCATTTGGCATAGATTGCTTCCCTGGTGGCTCAGATGGTAAAGCGTCTGGCTGCAATGTGGGAGACCCGGGTTCGATTCCTGGGTCAGGAAGATCCCCTGGAGAAGGAAATGGCAATCCACTCCAGCACGCTTGTCTGGAAAATCCCATGGATGGAGGAGCCTGATAGGCTACAGCCCATGGGGGTCACAAAGGCTCGGACTCAACTGAGCAACTTCACTTTCACTTTCATAAATACAGATTTTATACTAGTCATCTCTATCTTCTATACTGCATGAAACCCTGGTTAAAATTCATAAAAATTCACAAAAGGCTAAATATGCCCTACAGTGATGCCTGCATATGTGAGTGGATAGAAGAGGTCATTTGGGGAGATGAGAAAATTGAAAAATATTCACATGATCTCTGACAATCTCTTTCAGAGTGCAAAAATGCTCTGGGACTGTAGGTTAATGGAAATATTAAAATTCAAAACCTATCAAATCTTCCTGAAAAAAACAAACAAACAATTTTGTGGAAAGGCAAGAGGGAAAACATACGTTCCCCCCCAATGATGGTGTTACTTAAATTGGCCTCTAGAGGTCAGTGCAACCCTAGCCAATGCAACCCTCTTCTGATAATGCAAATACTTCTTGGGCTTCCTTACAAGTGTTTTGTAAACTGTTTCCTGGAACCTGTGGGATACTGGTAAGATGCAGCAGGGATATCATTAAGGTGAAGGAGAGGGAAATAGGGCAGAAATTTGAGTTATCATCCTGCATCAACCATATTCTTTTTAAAAAACTATCACTTATGGATGAACAACAAGGTCCTACTCTATAGCACAGGGAACTAACTATATTCAATATTCTTTAATAAACTATAATGGAAAAGACTATGGAAAAGTATATGTTTATATATACACATAGAACTGAATCACTTTTCTGTACATAAGAGACTAACACAACATTGTAAATCAGCTACATACCTACATATATACATACATACATACACACACACACACACACACACACACACACACGTATATATAATGCATTGGGCTCCCAACGAAAACTTATTTGCAAAAGATTTTGAGTATTTGAAAATTTAGAAACTGCTTTAACTATAGAAACAGCAGGACCAGGTACTATGTTCTTAGGCGTCTTACCTATTGAGAGTCAGATAATGGAAGAAAGTATCAATGGTTTCATGTCGATAGAGAAAACCTCTGATACTGAAAGTTGTGTGCAATATAAGATTCTAAAAGGATCACCCTCTTTCACCAACACTTTATTAGAAAGTAAGTTCTGCTCCTCTTACTCTACAGAGCACACACCAGTGATAAGCTCTGCACTTGTTATAAAGTGACATAAAGGTTGAGGTCAGGGCCCTAGTGCCACCACTGGGGCTTAATCATCTTCATGTGAAATTCCCTAGTGGCTCAGTGGTAAAGAATCCACCTGCAATGCAGGAGACATGGGTTCGATCCCTGGCTTGGAAAGGTCCCTTGGAAAAGGAAATGGCAACCCACTCTAATTTTCTTGCCTTGGGAAACCCAATGGACAGAGGAGCCTGGCAGGTTATAGTCCATGGGGTCTCAAAAGAGTTGGACAGGACTTAGTGGCCAAACCATAAGAACATGTGAAATTCCACCATTTGACATCAGAAGCTCAGCATGCAAGAAATGTCTATTGTTGAAACATGGAGACCCCCATACATTAGTAAGAATTTCTTCAAAGCAGTCTCCTTATATTTGATCGATAATGAAAAAAAAAAACAAAAAACAAAAAACATCCGCACAAGCACATCTTGATGCAAAGGAGAGATAGAAAGAAGCTATTAGGAAGCACTTGTCGAACAGGCCTACAGACGTATTATGGTTTTATATGACTATTTTCCAGTACATCAGGAAGTAAAGTTATTGTGACCTTGTTAATTTTACAATTCTGTCCTTTTCCATAACCAAAAAATGTATTCAGAGAGACCATCTAATTCTTTATCCTAACTCTCCATCTTCAAAGCAGATTTTCTTTTCTCCCTATATTTCAATTCCATTTTTCTGCTTGAGGTAGTAAGTTCAGGGAATTTTCAAAGAGACAAAAGTTACTCAAAAGAACATAAATGTCAAACACATGTAAATTTTCCCTGCTCCATTTTTTCCCCAAGTCAGGAATGTCCTTTGTTTTCTCCTGGTGTGTTTCAGCTGGCTGACATCTCTGGTTGAGGAGCAATCATCCAGGCAGCATCCTTACAATGTAATGACAATCAGTTACCAAAAAATGTGCAGGCACTGATAACAGGATTCTGAAGGGTCAGAAATGAGTAGAAGAAAATAGGCGTTTCAAACAAGTGCGCAGCAGCTGCTGCTGACCTTGGCTTAAGATTGCAACCAAAACATCATTAATTTTCTATTGTACAATAAAGGGAAGCCAAGTAAAATCCTGATAACGAATCATTCTGGAAATGGGGAAGAACACTACTGTTTAAATGGTATTCCTGTGGTTCAAATTCTTTCAGAAACATCTTTACTCCCATTTGAATCAGTTTAGCTAAGATGAAGGAGGTGCTAAGGAGGAGGCAAAACATATCTTCAGATTTATACCTTCTTTGAGGATGATCCTACAGTTTTTATGGAACTGAATAACTAAAGCAGGTACGTTTAAAGAATAGATGCACAAAAGATTTCAGCAAACTTGTGACAACATGAGGAATCAATTCCAAATATATGACCTCTCAAGAACAAGTATGCAAAAATGAGAGCAACTGTAGTAGCTACCTTTTCTTCTGTTCCTACTGTAATTCAGATGGTTAGATGAAAAAGATCTTACAGACTGGGTAATAACCTCTACCTTGCAGATTAAAAAAGAAAAAATCAAGAGCTCAAATAAATGAACTTGTTCATGGTTAAGCAATTAACATGAGATAGATCAGGGATTTAAAAGTAAACTTTTTGATTCTAAAATCAAGTGATAATTTTGTGTTATCTGTTTTAAGAAAGTGAAAGTGACTTAGTCACATCCGACTCCTAGTGACCCCATGGCCTATACAGTCCATGGAATTCTCCAGGTCAGAATACTGGAGGGGGTAGCCTTTCCCTTCTCCAAGGGATCTTCCCAACCCACGGATTAAACCCAGGTCTCCCACATTAGAGTGGGTAGCCTATCCCTTCTCTGGAGGAACTTCCCAATCCAAGAACTGAACCCAGGTTTCCTGCATTGCAGGCAGATTCTTTTAATACTAGAATGGGTGGCCTATCCCTTCTTCAGCGGATCTTCCCGACCTTAAATGGGGAACCAGAGTAATGAAGGGTCAGGAGATTATGTCACATACGTTAAAGAATTTTAGTCTTTTAATCTAGAGATAAGTGACACAATGAGCTTTATAGGAGCTGTAGGAAAATATCTAAGAGGTTATAAAATGAAAGAGGAGAAATTATTTAATCTGCATGTTTTATTAAACAAGAACATGTGGGTTCTATTTTCAGCTATGATAAAGAAGTGTGAATCAGACTAAACTTCCCATTAAGAACAACTGTTAAAACTATGCAAAAGAAGAAGGAAAGATCTGGACTACTTACATTCACTAGAGGATTAAGGCAGCCAGGATTCAGGAAATCAAGATCCTGAAGAGAAAGAAAATATATTGAGAATACCCACATATTTGTCATTTTCCCTCTACAGCACCCTTGTGCATTTTTAGAGAAAAGCAGCGGGGCAGATCAGAAAGTGGCAATTAAAAGGTTCTATGAATCTCACTAGGTTGCAAAGATCAAAGTAAATTAGCTCAAGGCTACCAAAAAAGCCAGCATTTAAGGGGACAAATGTTTCTAGATCATCCCCCTAAAAACAAGATAACTCATCACTAGCAAAGTGTCATTAAAGAAATACTAAAGAAAGTTCTTTAGGCAGAAAGAAAATGATTCCTGGTAGAATAAGAACTCTAATGCAGAAATGAAGAGCACCAGAAAGGGTAAATATATGGTTAAATCTAAATGAATATTGACTATTTAATAAAATACATCTTGTGGGAATAAATTATACATAAATTTACCATCCACACACATTATGATTGGATATATTTTATTCATAATTTAATATGTGACAATAATAACACAAAAAGTGGGAGAATGGTAAATGGAGTTAAAATTTTTTAAACTTTCATTAACCTTAGAAGGGATAAAAGTAAAATTCTATTAGAATAAGACAAAGATTCATCTTGTAATTTAGGATAAACTTCAAAATGAAATAAAAGAATGTACAGTTAAGATAATAGAGAGAAAAAAGAAAAAGAGAAAAATATTTTACTAATTTAAAAGAGGCAAAAGGCAAAAATAGCAGAAAAAAGAAAGTAAAGGTGGGGCATAGTAAAATCATACATTTAAACCCAAATATTTATTTGTAATTATATTACATACAAATGGATTATACATCCTACAAAAACATAAACATGGTCAAATAAGTGAATAAAGAACAACATTTTACCATATGTTGCTTCCAGGAGACACAGCTAAAATACAAGACCCAGATAAGTGATAGTAAGAGGAGATATATTTTGCAAACACGAATTAAAATACAGCTAATATGTGAGATGAGTGAGATGTGAGCTAATATGTGGATGTGAGAGTTGGACTATAACGAAAGCTGAGCACCAAAGAATTTATGCTTTTGAACTGTGGTGTTGGAGAAGACTCTTGAGAGTCCCTTGGACTGCAAGGAGATCCAACCAGACCATCCTAAAGGAAATCAGTCCTGAATATTCGTTGGAAGGAATGATGTTCAAGCTGAAACTCCAATACTTTGGCCACCTGATGTGAAGAACTGACTCATTTGAAAAGACCATGATGCTGGGAAAGATTGAAGTCGGGAGGAGAAGGGGACGACAGAGGATGAGATGGTTGGATGGCATCATTGACTTGATGGATATGAGCATGAGTAAACTCCAGGAGTTGGTAATGGACAGGGAGGCCTGGTGTGCTGCAGTCCGTGGGGTTGCAGAGAGTTGTACACGACTAAGTGACTGAACTGAATATAAACATAAAAATTTTAAACTAAGAAGATATCAAGAGAAAAATATTAGTGATAGTAGACATAGTTTATAATAATAAAATAAAATTTGACTGCAATATAAATGTGCATACATCTAATAGGCTCAAAATAATTTAAGTCACAAACTGACCAAACTAAAAGAAGAAATAAAAGTACACAGTCATACAGCTTGAGAATAACTCACATTTCTCAGTTATTAGTAAAACAAACAGAAAAAGAATTAGATATATTTTATGAATTCAATGAACTAACTTGACCTAATTTGTGTGTGTGTGTGTGTGTGTGTGTGTGTATAAAACACTATGCCGAATAACTACAGAATATAGTCTTTTCAAGTATATATAGTAGTTTTACCAAAATTCACTGTGATGTAAGAATGTATCTTCTAACCACAGTGGAATTAAGGCATAAATCAGTAACAAAGAGATAACTGCCAAACCTTCAAGTGTTTATAAATGAAGCAAGTCTTTACTAAATAATCCATAAGTCAGAGAATAAAGCAAATTAGAAATGGTTCCCAGGTGGCGCTAGTGGTAAAGAACCCACCTGTCAATGCAGGTAGACCTAAAAGACATGGGTTCGATCCCTGAGTTGAGAAGATATCCTGGAGAAGGGCAGGGAAACCCACTCCAGTATTCTTGCCGGGAGAATCCCATGGACAGAGGAGCCTGGCAGGCTAGGGTCCATAGGGTTGTAAAGAGTCAGACGATTGAAGCGACTTGGCCTGCACTCATGCACAAAGCCAAAGGATTCCAAACTGAATAACTATGAAAACAAAGACATGAGAATTTGTGGAATGCAGCTGAAGCAATGCTTACAGAAAAAATTGTAGTGTCAAATGCGTGTTTTAGGGAAAATAATCTGAAAAAATAAATAATTATCTTCTAAGAAACCAGAAAAAGAATAGCAAATTAAATGCAAGAAAGTAGGAAATATTAAAGAGAATATTAAAGGAAATATTTTAAAAATCAATGACAGTCTACAAACAATAAATGCTGGAGAAGGGATGGAGAAAAGGGAATCCTCCTACACTATTGGGGGGGAATGTAAATTGGTACAACTACTATGGAAAACAATACAAAGGTTCCTTAAAAAATTAAAAATAGAATTACCATATGATCCAGCAATCACACTCCTAGGTATATATTCAAATAAAACCATAATTTGAAAAGATACATGTATCTACTATTTACAATAGCCAAGACATTGAAGCAACCTAAATGTACATCGACAGAAGAATGAACAAAGAAAATGTGGTACATATATACAATGGAATATTATTCAGCCATTAAAAAAGAATGAAATAATGCCATTTGCAGCGATATGAATGGACCTAGATATCATACTAAGTGAAGGAAGTCAGATAAATTGAAGTAAGTCAGATAAAGACATTTATCATGAAACATCACTTATACATGGAATCTAAAGGATACAAATGAAATTATTTATAAAACAGAAATAGACACACAGAAATACAAAACAAACTATATTTACTAAAGAGGAAGAGAGGAGAGATAAATAAGGAGCTTAGGATTAACATATATATACTACTATATAAAACAAATAATCAATTAAGACTACACTATAGCACAGGGAAATCTACTCAATATTCTTCAATAACCTATATGGAAAGAGTCTGAAAAAGAATGGATATGTGTATATGTACAACTGAATCATTTAGTTGTATATCTGAAACTAACACAATATTATAAATCAAAAGAATAGCAAGGGAAGATAAGAAAGCCTTCCTCAGTGATCAGTGCAAAGAAATAGAGGAAAACAATAGAATGGGAAAGACTAGAGATCTCTTGAAGAAAGTTAGAGATACCAAGGGAACATTTCATGCAAAGACAGGCTCAATAAAGGACAGAGCTGTACGGACCTAATAGAAACAGAAGATATTAAGAAGAGGTGGCAAGAATACACAGAAGAACTGTACAAAAAAGATCCTCATGACCCAGATAATCATGATGGTGTGATCACTGACCTAGAGCCAGATATCCTGGAATGTGAAGTCAAGTGGGCCTTAGGAAGCATCACTATGAGCAAAGCTAGTGGAGGTGATGGAATTCCAGTTGAACTATTTCAAATCATAGAAGATGATGCTGTGAAAGTGCTGGACTCAATATGCCTGCAAATTTGGAAAACCCAGCAGTGGCCACAGGACTGGAAAAGGTCAGTTTTCATTCCAATCCCAAAGAAAAGCAACGCCAAAGAATGCTCAAACCACCACACAACTGCACTCATCTCACACAGTAGTAAAGTAATGCTTAAAATTCTCCAAGCCAGGCTTCAACAGTACACAAACCGTGAACTTCCAGATGTTCAAGATGGTTTTAGAAAAGGCAGAGGAACCAGAGATCAAATTGCCAACATCCGCTGGATCATGGAAAAAGTAAGAGAGTTCCAGAAAAACATCTATTTCTGCTTTATTGACTATGCCAAAGCCTTTGAGTGTGTGGATCACAATCAACTGTGGAAAATTCTTCAAGAGATGGGAATACCAGACCACCTGACCTGCCTCTTGAGAAATCTGTATGCAGCTCAGGAAGCAACAGTTAGACCTGGACATGAAACAACAGACTGGTTCCAATTAGGAAAAGGAGTATGTCAAGGCTGTGTATTGTCACCCTGCTTGTTTAACTTATATGCAGAATACATCATGAGAAACACCGGGCTGGATGAAGCACAAGCTGGAATCAAGATTGCTGGGAAAAATATAAAAAACCTCAGATATGCATATGACACCACCCTTATGGCAGAAAGTGAAGAAGAACTAAAGAGCCTCTTGATGAAAGTGAAAGTGGAGAGTGAAAAGTTGGCTTAAAGCTCAACATTCAGAAAATGAAGACCATGGCATCTGGTCCCATGATTTCATGGCAAATAGATGGGGAAACAGTGGAAACTGTGGCAGACTTTATTTTTCTGGGCTCCAAAATCACTGCAGATGGTGACTGCAGCCATGAAATTAAAAGACACATTGGAAGGAAAGTTATGACCAACTAGACAGCATATTAAAAAGCATAGACATTACTTTGCCAACAAAGGTTCGTCTAGTCAAGGCTATGGTTTTTCCAGTGGTCATGTATGGACGTGATAGTTGGACTACAAAGAAAGCTGAGCACCAAAGAATTGATGCTTATGAACTGTTTTGTTGGAGAAGACTCTTGAGAGTCCCTTGGACAGCAAGGAGATCCAACCAGTCCATCCTAAAGGAGATCAGTTCTGAGTGTTCACTGGAAGGACTGATGTCGAAGCTGAAACTCCAATACTTTAGCCACCTGATGCGAAGAGTTGACTCATTTGAAAAGACCCTGATGCTGGGAAAGATTGAGGGCAGGAGGAGAAGGGGACGACAGAGGATGAGATGGTTGGTTGGCATCACCGACTCAATGGACATGAGTTTGGGTAAACTCTGGGAGTTGGTTATGGACAGGGAGGCCTGGCCTACTGCAGTCCATGGCATCACACTGAACTGATACTAAATATAAAATAAAAACTTAAAGTTAAAATATCAATGAAATGGAAAATATAATAGAAAAAAAGGGAAATTTGCTTCTTGGAAAAGATTAATAAAATTGATAAATATCTGGCAAGACTGATTACAAAGAAAAATTTTCAAAAATTAAGAATGTTTATCATTAGAGGTTTTAGAGGTTTTAAAAATAAAAACATTTTGCTTTCAGATAAAATGTAGAAGGTCTTAAGCAACGACTGTACCCATCATATAACCTAAAAAGATAACATGAATCTCCCCCATCATATTTAAGATATAGAATACTTGCAGACAAAAGTAGTCTAAGGAAATTAAGTTACAGACAAGTCTAAGGAATTTCTAGGTGAGCAGATACCAGTGGCCAAATTCTATGCTGCAAAATCTCCAAAGGGGCCAGTGAAAAACTGAACATCAAATTTTCTGGGATACTTGCAGACCTTGTGAGCTGGCATGAATAGACTGAAATCAGAAGCTCCAAATGCAGGGAATTTGTTCTTGCCTGCCAACCTTCCCCAAAAGAGCTTTGCTGAGTGTGTGTCAGGGGCATGGAAGCTGAACTAGAAAGTAGAGGGAGCATTCTGCATCCAACAGTGCTTAGATGGAAAGTCCTACTAGATGGAGTAACTTATAATAGACACGGGACAGAACAAGTTAGTTGTAAAGACATTTGAAAATGTGGAGAGAACCCAACCAAAGCTGTAAGTCAGCCACAATTCAGCTCGAAACTCAATCAGATTGTTAAGATGGACTCTTCTGTAACTTATTGACAAGGGAAAGGACATGCCTTCACTTGTACAAAATAATATCTACTCCAGGGACTACAACTTTTTTTCATTATGCAATTGTGAAATGCAATAAAAAGTCCTGAGACCAGTGTAGAAGCAATATGATTCCTAATTAAGAGGGAAAAAACTGTCAATGGGAGCAGACTGAGGAATGGCTCAGATATTGGAATTAGGAAAGACTTTAAAATAACTAAGAGCTTCCTTGGTGGCTCAGATGGTGAAGAATCTGCCTGCAATGCAGGAAACCCCAGGTTCGATCCCTGGGTCAGAAAAATTCCCTGGAGCAGGGAATAGTTACCCACTCTGGTATTCTTGCCTTGAGAATTCTATGGACAGTGAAGCCTGGCAGGCTGCAGTCCATGGGGTTGTAAAGAGTCAGACAGGACTGAGCGACTATCACTTTTCTTCACTTAAAATAGCTTAAAATATATTAAAGAGATTAGAAGAAAACACAGACAAAATGGACACAAATTTGAAAATGGAGAGTTTTAAGAGAAAAGTAAAATTTCTAAAATAGAACCAAGTGGAAACTTAAAACTGAAAAATTACCATATATTAAATTAAATGTATTTAATGTATTCAAAGCAAGATGGACATAGCTGAGGAAAAAAATTTCAATTATTTCATCCAGGTCATAACTGTCAAACTGGTTTAAACCAGAAATAAAGGAAAAAAATTTAAGTACAGACATAAAATAAATTCTTACATGTAGACAGAAAAAAATAGGTAGGTTATATTCAGGAAAACAAACATAAAATGATAAGTAATTTTCATCAGAAAACAAGTGCCAGACAAAAGACAACAGAACTGACTTAAGTGCTAAAAGAAAAAAAATTTGGAATTAAAAAAAAATCAGTGTCTGTATAAATCCAGTTTTAGATAAATGAAAGCTGAGACAATATATCATCAGCTTTTTAGGCTAAAAAGGAAAAATCCATGACATCAGCACAGATCAGCCACACAAATCTGCACACTAGACTAGAAAGATCAAATATATGCAAAAATGTGAAATAATAATTGTAAAAGTTAAAAGTAAATTACTGGATATTTTTTAAAAACCACAATAAGAACAATACATTGAGGAGTTCATAATACAAGTAGAAATAACATGTATGACATCAATAGCATAATTGGAGAGAAAAATAAGTGTAATTATACCCTTACAAAGTTTTATATTGCTCATGGAGTAGCAAAATAATAATTCAATTATCTTGAAAAGTGAGGTAAAAATTGAGGATGTTTATGGTAATCCCTAGAGCAGTGGTTCTCAACCCATGGTAATTTTTCTTCCAAAGGGACATGAGCTACTTTTGGCTATTTCATTTTTGGTTGGGTGAGATGGGGATGTTTCTACTGCCATCTAGTGGGAAGAAGCCAGGGTTGCAGCTAAAAATGCTTCAGTGCATAGAAGGACTCTCACAATAAGGAAATAAATGTCTGGTCTCAAACATCTAAGAGCCTTGAGGTTGAGAAAGCCAAAATACACAGTGGTCACTGAAATAACCATAAAAAAAGGTATGGGTGCAATGAGGGGGTTGGCTTCATCTGGAATAATTAAAAACACATGATTAATCCAAAAGAAGTCAGAGGAGACAAAAGATGGGACAAATAAAAAGATAACAAGCCACTAGACATAAAAGTAAATATGTCAATGATTACATTAGTTTTTTTTTTTTTTTAACGGACAAATAATCCATCTATTTGCATAAAGTGGTTCATAATAAGACAGATTGGCAGACAATCTGGCAGACAATTTTTGTAGACAGACTAGAAAAAATAAAACTATCTTTTGTTTACAAGATACAGTTTAAATATAAATGCACAGATAGGCTAAAAGCAAAAGAATTGGAAAAATACACACTCTAACCATAAAAGCTTGTGTGACTATGTAAATTTCTGATAAAGTAGACTTTAAGACAAGGAGTATTAATAAAGTAACATTGTATAATAACAAAATGGTTAATCAATAAGATATCATTCCAAGTATCTACATAAATAATATCATTTCTACATGCATGAAACAAAAACTAAAGCTAGATTTGATAGAACTGAGAAGACAAATCCACATAGTCAGATGTATTAACTTATCTCTTTCAGAAACTGAAAGAGCAGTAATCGATAGGGAAAAAGTATTTAATACTTTGAATTTAGGTACCTGCTGCTGCTGCTGCTAAGTCACTTCAGTCGTATCTGACTCTGTGCGACCCCATAGACAGGCAGCCCACCAGGCTCCCCCGTCCCTGGGATTCTCCAGGCAAGAACACTGGAGTGGGTTGCCATTTCCTTCTCCAATGCATGAAAGTGAAAAGTGAAAGTGAAGTCACTCAGTTGTGTCTGACCCTCAGTGACCCCATGGACTGCAGCCTTCCAGGCTCCTCGGTCCATGGGATTTTCCAGGCAAAGGTACTGGAGTAGGGTGCCATTGCCTTCTCCGGAATTTAGGTAGAGAAGATTTCAAACAACACTATTAACCAATTTGACCAAATAGATGTGCATTTAATATGACAAACAACAGCTTCAGAAAACAGTCTTTTCAAATGTTCAAGGAACATTCTTTAATATAGACCATATGTTGCTCTATAAAGCTGGTCTCAAAACTTTAAAAACAATGAATGTGAAAATGAAAGTCACTCAGTTGTATCCAACTCTTTATGACCCCGTGGACTAGTCCATGAAATGCTCCAGGCCCGAATACTGGAGTTGGTAGCCTTTCCCTTCTCCAGGGGAATTCGCAACCCATCGATCGAACCCAGGTCTCCCTTACTGCAGGCGGACTTGTTACCAACTGAGCCATAAGTTCAGTCGCTCAGTCATGTCAGATCTTTGCGACTCCATGAATCGCAGCATGCCAGGCCTCCCTGTCCATCACCAACTCCCGGAGTGCACCCAAACCCATGTCCATTGTGTCAGTGATGCCATCCAACCTCTGTCATCCTCTGTCATCCCCCTCTCCTCCTGCCCCCAATCCCTCCCAGCATCAGGGTATTTTCAAATGAGTCAACTCTTCACATGAGGTGGCCAAAGTATTGGAGTTTCAGCTTCAACATCAGGCCCTCCAATGAACACCTAGGACTGATCTCCTTTAGAATGGAATGGTTGGATCTCCTTGCTATCCAAAGGACTCTCAAGAGTCTTCTCCAACAGTCAGACAGTTCAGTCGCTCAGTCATGTCCAACTCTTTGTGACTCCATGAGTCGCAGCACGCCAGGCCTCCCTGTCCATCACCAACTCCTGGAGTCCACCCAAACCCATGTCCATTGTGTCGGTGATGCCATCCAACCATCTCATCCTCTGTCATCCCCTTCTCCTCCTGCCCCCAATCCTTCCCGGCATCAGGGTCTTTTCCAATGAGTCAACTCTTCACATGAGGTGGCCAAAGTATTGGAGTTTCAGCCTCAGCATCAGTCCTTCCAACGAACACTCAGGACTGATCTTCTTTAGGATGGACTGGTTGGATCTCCTTGCAGTCCAAGGGACTCACAAGAGTCTTCTCCAACACCACAGTTCAAAAGCATCAATTCTTCGGTGCTCAGCTTTCTTTATAGTCCAACTCTCACATCCATACATGACTACTGGAAAAACCATAGCTTTGACTAGATGGACCTTTGTTGGCAAAGTAACGTCTCTGCTTTTGAATATGCTGTCTAGGTTGGTCATAACTTTCCTTCCAAGGAGTAAGCGTCTTTTAATTTCATGGCTGCAATCACCATCTGCAGTGATTTTGGAGCCCAGAAAAATAAAGTCAGCCACTGTTTCCACTGTTTCCCCATCTATTTTGCCATGAAGTGATGGGACTGGATGCCATGGTCTTAGTTTTCTGAATGTTGAGCTTTAAGCCAACTTTTCACTCTCCTCTTTCACTTTCATCAAGAGGCTCTTTAGTTCTTCTTCATTTTCTGCCATAAGGGTGGTGTCATCTGCATATCTGAGGTTATTGATATTTCTCCAGGCAATCTTGATTCCAGCTTGTACTTCATCCAGCCCAGTGTTTCTCATGATGTACTCTGCATATAAGTTAAATTAGCAGGGTAACAATATACAGCCTTGACGTACTCCTTTTCCTAATTGGAACCAATCTGTTGTTCCATGTCCAGTTCTAACTGTTGCATCCTAACCTGCCATAAGGGAAGCCCTAAAACAATGAAAGAAATTTCTTAAAGTTCCCTGCCCAGAGGTCAATGATAAACATAACTAGAAAATCTTCAAACATTGTTTGAAAATCAAATAATATATTTCTAAATTACCCATGAGTTAAAGAAGAAATAATATTTAAAATCTGAAAGCAATTTAAAGGAAAAACAATGACAATTCAACATGTCAAAATTTATGAGATGAAACTAAAGCAGTTTGGATGAAATTTTATTGCTTTAAATACATATGTTAGAAATGTGTTTAAAATAAACTATTTAAGCTTCCTACTCATAAAACAATAAAATTGGGGCAGGCGGGCAGTGTGGAAAGAAAGAGCAGAAATCAATTAAACAGAAAAGAGACGATCGAAAAAGCAGAAAAAAAGAAAATGAGTTCTTTGAAGAGATCATTAAAACTGAACGTCCTTGTAAGACTCATTAAGAGAAAAAAGAAAATACAAACTATGTCAGGAGTAAAAAAAATAACACCACTACATATATTGAAAGATAACAAGAGAATGTTATAAACAACCTTATGCCAATAAATTTGTCCAGCTATATGAAATGAACAAAGTGCTTGAAAACACCTTACCAAAACTGACATCAGAAAATAAAGAAAAACGAAGTATTTCTGTATTAGTTACCATTCCACAAAGTAAATTCCTGACTTGATGGCTTTAGTAGTATTTCTACAAACACTCCCATATACATGGATAATACTGGTCTTGTGCCTCTGTGCTAAGTCGCTTCAGTAGTGTCCAACTTTTTTGTGACTCCATGGACCACAGCCCACCAGGCTGCTCTGTCCATAGGGTCTGACACAAAGTTATTCAGAGACAAGAAATAAAACAATTTCCAACTCATTGTATGAGGCCCACATTATCCAGATACCAATATCCAACAAAATTTTTTATAAGAAAAGAAATGAAAAGATACAAAATCTCTAAAAGAATACATCAGCAAATAGAATAGAGCAATACATGAAAATGGATTATATATATACTGACCAAGGGAGTTTTAGCTCAGAAACACAAGGTTAGTTTAACCTTTAAAAATCCATTAAATAGAGATATATTCCATATTTATAAATTGGGAGACAAATTATTAAGATAGGAGAGTGAAAAAGTTGGCTTAAATCTCAACATTCAGAAAATGAAGATCATGGCATCTGGTCCCATCACTTCATGGAAAATAGATGGGGAAACAGTGGAAACAGTATCAGACTTTATTTTTTTGGGCTCCAAAGTCACTGCAGATGGTGACTGCAGCCATGAAATTAAAAGACACTTACTCCTGCGAAGGAAAGTTATGACCAACCTAGACAGCATATTCAAAAGCAGAGACATTACTTTGCCAACAAAGGTCCGTCTAGTCAAGGCTATGGTTTTTCCAGTGGTCATGCATGGATATGAGAGTTGGACTGTGAAGAAAGCTGAGCACCAAAGAATTAATGCTTTTGAACTGTGGTGTTGGAGAAGACTTTTGAGAGTCCCTTAGACTGCAAGGAGATCCAACCAGTCCATTCTAAAGGACACCAGTCTTGGGTGTTCATTGGAAGGACTGATGCTAAAGCTGAAACTTTGGCACCTCATGCGAAGAGTTGACTCATTGGAAAAGACTGTGATGCTGGGAGGGATTGGGGGCAGGAGGAGAAGGGGATGACAGAGGATGAGATGTCTGGATGGCATCACTGACTCAAGGGACATGAGTCTGGGTGAACTCCAGGAGTTGGTGATGGACAGGGAGGCCTGGCGTGCTGCGATTCATGGGGTCGCAAAGAGTCAGACACGAATGAGTGACTGAACTGAACCCCCAAAATTAATATATAAAGTCAATGCAATCACTACCAAAATCCCAATCGGCTTTTTTTTTTTTTGCAGATATTAACAAAGAGATACTAAATTTGTTTAAAATATAAAGATCTAGCCTAGCTATGGGTTTCCCTGGTGGCTCAGACAGTAAAGAATCCATCTGTAATTTAGGAAAGCTGGGTTCGATCCCCAGGTTGGGAAGATCCCCTGGAGGAGGGCATGACAACCCACTCCAGTATTCTTGCCTGAAAAATCCCCATGGACAGAGGAGCCTGGCAGGCTACAGTCCATGGGGTCACAAAGAGCTGGACATGACCGAGCAACTAAACACACCTAGCTATGAAAATCTTGAGAAAAATAAAAAGTTACACTACTAAATTTCAAGACATTCTATAATACTTTAGCTATTAAGACAGTGTGGTATTGGGAACAAGAATAGACAAATAGATCAGTGAAACAGTCTAGAGTAGAAGGTAGATCTGCACACATATGGTTGCTTTATTTTGCCAAAATTATAGAGAAAGGAAGGCCTATTCAATAAATGATGTTGGAGCAACTGAGGAAAAAATAGAACTATACTATTCTACATATAAAAGTTAATTTAAAGTAGATTGTGAATTTAAAGTTGAAAACAATAAAATTCTAAAATAAAATTTTTGTGCATGTCTTCATTTTACTGAAGCAGACAAAAGTTCTTAAACAAGACACAAAGAACACAAATTATTTTTTAAAAAGATATAATTGACTTAATCAAAACTAAAATCTTCAGCTCATTAAAAGATACCTTTAACAAAGTGGAAAGAAAAGCCACAGATCAGGGGAAAATATTATATATAGATATATAAATCTATATAGACATGATATATATAGATATATAGATATGATGAGAGACTCAGGTATAATGTGAAAACTCCTATAAATCAGTAAGAAAATGCTCAATGTTTAAAAAATGATACAAACTACTATGTATAAAATAGATAAGCAACAAGGATATATTGTGCATCACAGGCAAATATAGCCATTATTTTGTAATAACTTTAAATGAACTATAATCTATAAAATACTGAATTACGTTGTACATCTAAACTAATATATTATAAATCAGCCAGACTTCAATAAAAATATTCTAGAAAAAAATGAGCTCTCCTCCCCTCACGTTTACTATTTCAAATGGCTTGAAAAGGCACTGTCCCAAGAAGATATTCAAAAGGCCAATAAACACGTGAAAAGATTCTCACAGTATTCTCAACAGGGAAATTCAGATTAAACTAAGGGATACTATTGCATCCATTATTAATGCTAAAATTTAACACACTGACAAAACCAAACAGTGGAGGGTGTGTGGAGAAATCGTGAACATTGTATATTACTGGTGGAATATACAGTGGCTCAACCATTCTTAAAAACTGCCTATTAGTTTCTCATAATGTTAAATTTATACCTACCCTATGGCCCTCAATTTCATGCCTACATATATTGTGAAAAGAAATGTCATATATCTACAAAAATATTTGTACAAGAAGATTGATAGAAACTTTGTAATAACTTAAAATAAGAAGCTATCTGTCCATTAATAGAAAAATTGATTTAAAATTTATACTACATTTATATAATGGAATATCATATGGCAGTAAAAATAAGAACACATTACTGATTAATATAACACCAGATGAATCTCAAAAATATTACAGTCAGAAAAAGAAGTCAAACACAAATATATATACTGTTTATATGTTAATATGTATTATTCTGTTTATATAAAATCCAAGAACAGATAAACTATGATTTTGCTTTGTATATCAGAATAGGGGTTACCTTGGGGGCAGGTGTAAGTATCAATTGGAAAGTTTTATGAGGGAACTTTCTGAAGTGTTAGATCTTTATCTAGGTGATTTTTATACATGTATAATCATAGATTAAAAACTTAGTGAGCTATATACTTAAGACTTGCACATTTTACCTTATTTAAACTATACTCAATTTTAAAAGAGATAATAAGAGGAAATCATGAAAACCTTTATGCCAACATATTTGAAAATTTAGTTGAAATGGAAATTTTTTTCAAAAGTTACATTTTAAAAGTATAAATATTCATCTATCTAATAAAGCTATTTAATCTGTAATATAATGTCTATGACAAACAAAACTCCAAACCTAGGAGGCCTTTGCCTATGGCTTTCTTCCAAGCATTCCCAACCCAGGAGTCGAACCTGGGTCTCCCACATTGCAGGCAGACGCTTTACTGTCTGAGCCACCAGGGAAGCCAGAAATAACAATAATATTACACAAATTTCACCAGAAAATAGAAAATAGTGAAGACTTTTAAACTGGTTTTTATCAAATTAGCATATCTTGTTGCCAAAACTTGACAAGGACATTACTAGAAAGCCAAACATTAGGGCAGTCTCTCTCATGTTTAAGATCTTAGGCACAGAAATTTAAAATATGAACCAAAAAAACACACCAATAAATATATAGAAGATATTATATCATGTTTAAGTCAGATTTATTCTAGAAATACAACATCAGCTTAACATTTCAAAATCAATCATAGTGATCGCCACATTAACAGAAAAATTATCAACTCAATAGATAAGCAAACACTTTTGATAAAATTCAATACCCATTCATAATTTTATTTTTGACTTCCCAACCTGGATTGGCAAAAAGCACTGGGAATCCCCAGGGAATCTGATTTTGAAGGACAATGGGATTTGATACCAGGATTCCCACATGAATGTGGGAAACAGAGTCTTGGAGTGCACCAACAAAACCTTGTATGCACCAGGACACAGGGAAAAGGAGCAGTGAGCCCAAGAAGACTGAACCAGGCCCGCCTGTGAGTGCTTGAGGGTCTCATGCAAACGCATGGGTCAGCAGTGGCCTGAAACAGGAACATGGGCACTGGCAGCAGCAGTCCTGGGAGACACATGTTGGAATGAGTCCTTTTAGAGGCTGCCTTTAGCCATACCATAGAGGCTATAGGCCTTCTCAGGCCAAACAAACAACAGAGAGGGAACACAGCCTCACCCAACAACAGAAAATTGGATTAAAGATTCACTGAGCATGGCCCTTCCCACCAGAGCAAGACCTAGTTTTTCCCCACAGCCAGTTGCTGCTATCAGGAAACTTGCACAAACCTCTTATCCTCATCCATCAGAGGGCAGACAGAAGAAGCAAGAACCATAGTCCCACAGCCTCCAGAACAAAAGCCACAATCATAAAAAAAACTAACCAAAATGTTGGCATGGATCACAGCCTTGTGTAATTCAATAAAGCTATGAGCCATGCCATACAGGGTCACCTGAGACGTGTGGGTCATGGTGGAAAATTCTGACAAAACATGGTCCACTGCAGAAAGGAATGGCAAACCACTTCAGTATTGTTGCCTCAAGAAAACCATGAAAAGGCAAAAAGATGTGATACCAGAAGATGAGCCTCAAGAAAACCATGAAAAGGCAAAAAGATGTGATACCAGAAGATGAGCCCTTCAGGTCATTACGTGTCCAATATGCTACTGGGGAAGAGCAGAGAAATAGCTCCAGAAGGACTAAAGAGGTAGGCCAAAGCAGAAATGACACCCAGCTGTGGATGTGTCTGGTGGTGAATAAGGTCCAATGCTATAAAGAACAATATTGCAGAACTAGGAATGTCAGGTCCATGAATCAAGGTAAATTGGATGTGATAAAGCAGGAGATGGCAAGAGTGAACACTGACATTTTAGGAATCAGTGAATTAACATGGATGGGAATGGGTAAATTTAATTCAGATGACCATTATATCTACTACTGTGGACAAGAATTCTTTAGAAGAAATGGGATGGAGCCCTCATAGTCAACAAAAGAGTCCTAAATGCAGCATTTGGGCACTATCTCAAAAACAACAGAATGATCTTGGTTCATTTCCAAGGCAAATAATTTAATGTCACAGTAACCCAAGTCTATGACCCAACCACTAACGCCAAAGAAACTGAAGCTAAATGGTTCTACAAAGACCTACAAGATCTTTGGGAAATAACACCAATAAAAAGATGTTCCTTTCATCATAGGGAACTGGAATGCAAAAGTAGAAAATCAAGAGATATCTGGAGCAACAGACAAACTTGGCCTTGAAGTACATAATAAAGGAGGTTTTTTACTCCAAGAGTACAAAGAGTACACAAGTACAAAAAAACTTAAAAGACTTTTGCCAAGAAAACACACTGGTCATAGCAAACCCCTCTTCCAATAACATAAGAGACATCTCTACACATGGACATCACCAGATGGTCAAGAACAAAATTAGATTGATTATATTCTTTGTAGCTGAAGATGGAGAAACTCTGTACAGTGAGCATAAAGAAGACCTGGGACTGACTGTGCCTCAGATCATCAGCTTCTTATTGCAAAATTCAGGCTTAAGTCAAAGTAGAGAAAACCACTAGACCATTCAAGTATGACCTAAATCAAATCCATTATGATTATACAGTGGAAGTGACAAATAGATTCAAGGTATTACATCTGGTAGATAGAGTGCCTGAAGAACTATGGACAGAGGTTCATAACATTGTATAGGAGGCGGTGACAAAAACCATCCCCAAGAAAAAGAAATGCAAGAAGGCAAAATGGTTGTCTGAGGAGGCCTTACAAATAGCTAAGAAAAGAAGAGAAGCAAAAGGCAAAGATGAAAGGGAAAGATATACCCAACTGAATACCCAACTGAATGCAGAGTAACAGACTAGAAAGGAGAGACAAGAAGCCTTCTTAAGTGAATAATGCATAGAAATAGAGGAAAACAACAGAATGGGAAAGACTAGAGATCTCTCCAAGAAAATTGGAGATACCAAGGGAACATTTCCTGTAAAGACGGGCACAATAAATGACAGAAAAGGCAAGGATCTAACCAAAGCAAAAGAGATTAAGAAGAGTTGGCAAAATATATAGGAGAACTATACAAAAAAGGTCTTAATGACCTGGATAACCATGATGCTGTGATCACTCACCTAGAGCCAGACATCCTGGAGTGTAAGGTCAAGTGAGACTTAGGAAGTATTACTATGAACAAAGTGAGTGGAGGTGATAGAATTCTGTGTGTATGCACGCTAACTTGCTTCAAGGTGTCTGACATTTTGCAACACTATGGACATGGCCTGTGAGGCTGCGCTGTCCATTGTATTACCTAGGCAAGAATATTGGAGTGGGTTGCCTTTCCCTCCTCCAGGGTTTCTTTGTGACCTTGGGATTGAATCCATGTCTCTTCAGTCAGCTCAGTTCAGTCGCTCAGTCGTGTCCGACTCTTTGTGACCCCATGAATCGCAGCACGCCAGGCCTCCCTGTCCATCACCAACTCCCGGAGTTCACTCAAACTCACATCCATCGAGTCAGTGATGCCATCCAGCCATCTCATCCTCTGTCGTCCCCTTCTCCTCCTGCCCCCAATCCCTCCCAGCATCAGTCTTTTCCAATGAGTCAACTCTTCACATGAGGTGGCCAAAGTACTGGAGTTTCAGCTTCAGCATCATCCCTTCCAAAGAAATCCCAGGGCTAATCTCTTTCAGAATGGACTGGTTGGATCTCCTTGCAGTCCAAGGGACTCTCAAGAATCTTCTCTAACACCACAGTTCAAAAGCATCAATTCTTTGGTGCTCAGCCTTCTTCACAGTCCAACTCTCACATCCATACATGACCACAGGAGAAACGATAGCCTTGACTAGACAGGAGAAACGATAGCCTTGACTAGACGGACCTTTGTTGGCAAAGTAACGTCTCCGCTTTTCAATATGCTATTTGGTTGGTCATAACTTTCCTTCCAAGGAGTAAGCGTCTTTTAATTTCATGGCTGTGGTCACCATCTGCAGTGATTTTGGAGCCCCCAAAAATAAAGTCTGACACTGTTTCCACTGTTTCCCCATCTATTTCCCATGAAGTGATGGGACCAGATGCCATGATCTTCATTTTCTGAATGTTGAGCTTTAAGCCAACTTTTTCACTCTCCACTTCCACTTTCAAGAGGCTTTTGAGTTCCTCTTCACTTTCTGCCATAAGGGTGGTATCATCTGCATATCTGAGGTTATTGATATTTCTCCCAGCAATCTTGATCCCAGCTTGTGCATCTTCCAGCCCAGCGTTTCTCATGATGTACTCTGCATATAAGTTAAATAAGCAGGGTGACAATACACAGCCTTGACGTACTCCTTTTCCTAATTGGAACTAGTCTTGTTCCATGTCCAGTTCTAACTGTTGCTTTCTGAGCTGCATACAGATTTCTCAAGAGGCAGGTCAGGTGGTCTGGTATTCCCATCTCTTTCAGAATTTTCCACAGTTTATTGTGATGCACACAGTCAAAGGCTTTGGCATAGTCAATAAAGCAGAAAGAGATGTTTTTCTGGAACTCTCTTGCTTTTTCCATGATCCAGCAGATGTTGGCTATTTGATCTCTGGTTTCTCTGCCTTTTCTAAAACCAGCTTGAACATTGAAGGTCATGGTTCACATATTGCTGAAGCCTGGCTTGGAGAATTTTGAGCATTACTTATGAGATGAGTGCAATTGTGCGGTAGTTTGAGTATTCTTTGGCATTGCCTTTCTGTGGGATTGGAATGAAAACTGACCGTTTCCAGTCCTGTGGCCACTGCTGAGTTTTCCAAATTTGCTGGCATATTGAGTGTAGCACTTTCACAGCATCATCTTTCAGGATTTGAAATAGCTCAACTGGAATTCCATCACCTCCACTAGCTTT
This sequence comes from Bos taurus, assembly GCF_002263795.3. Lineage (NCBI taxonomy): Eukaryota > Metazoa > Chordata > Mammalia > Artiodactyla > Bovidae > Bos > Bos taurus. The sequence goes on from NC_037334.1 coordinate 68,083,317, forward strand.
GTTCGTAGTGATGCTTTCTAAGGACCACTTGACTTTACATTCCAGGATGTCTGGATCTAGGTCAGTGATCACATCATTGTGATTATCTGGGTTGTGAAGCTCTTTTTTGTACAGTTCTTCTGTGTATTCTTGCCACCTCTTCTTAATATCTTCTGCTTCTGTTAGGTCCATACCATTTCTGTCCTTTATCGAGCCCATCTTTGCATGAAATGTTCCCTTGGTATCTCTAATTTTCTTGAAGAGATCTCCAGTCTTTCCCATTCTGTTGTTTTCCTCTATTTCTTTGCATTGATCGCTGAGGAAGGCTTTCTTATCTCTTCTTGCTATTCCTTGGAACTCTGCATTCAGATGCTTGTATCTTTCCTTTTCTCCTTTGCTCTTATGTCTCCTGAATTGGCAGATGGTTTTTTTCTTTCTTTCTTCTTTTTTTTTAACCACTGGTGCCACCTGGGAAGCCTGATGGAATTCTTGCTGAGCTATTTAAAATTCTAAATGATGAATATGCCAGCAACTATGCCACACTCAATATGCCAGCAAATTTGGAAAACTCAGCAGTAGCCACAGGACAGGAAAATGTCAGTTTTCCTTCCAATCCCAAAGAAAGGTAATGCCAAAGAATGTTCAAACTGCAGTACAACTGCATTCATTTAACATGCTAGCAAAATAATGCTCAAAATCCTTCAAGCTAGGCTTCAACAATAGGTGAACTGAAAATTTCCAGGTATACAAGCTGGATTTAGAAAATGCAAAGGAACCAGAGATTAAATTGCCAACATCCAGTGGAGCAGAGAAAAAGCAAGGGAATTCCCGAAAAACATCTACTTCTGCTTCATTGACTTTTTCTCATTTTATATTCTTGCTTCCTTTATCATAAATTGACCATTAAGTGTGGACTTATTTATGGACTTATTTATGGACTTATTTATGGACTTATCCCTAGCTTGTTTCCATTGATCTATGTGTGTCTGTTTTTGTGCCATTACCATACTGTTTTGATTACTATAGCTTTGTAGGATAGTTTGAATTTAAAGAGCATCATACCTGCAGCTTTGTTCTTTCTCAAGAGTGCTTTGGCTATTTGGGGCCTTTTGTATTTCAATATAAATTTTAGAATTATTTTTTCTAATTCTGTGAAAAAAGTCTCATTCCTAATTTTTTAACACTTTGGCAAACTACAAATAGTAGGAAGCTTCCTTGGTTTGGTATTATGTCTAATATCTTAATGATAAAATTCTGAAAAAGTCCTCTTGCTGTGTAGAAATGTACAAATATGTCCGCTATCACTGCTCCTATTTGACTTTGTAAAGGAGTCCTGACTAATGAAATAAGGCATATAAAAGAAGCAAACAACATGGAATGTAGAAGTGAGGAACTAAAACTATGTAAAAATCCAAAAGAATCTATAAAGTAATAGAAGTATTAAGTGAACTTAGAAAAATTGCTGAATACAAGGTCAATATACAAATTTCTGTTGCATTTCTCATGCAAGCAAGACCCAGGAATGATAAAAAGGAAATATAATGTAACTATATTATTATTTATAACAACATAAAAAATAATCATATATATAGGATAACTAGCAACAGATAAAGTCTTACAGAGAACTATAGATATTGCAAAGAGAAATTTTAAAAGATATAAATAAATAAAAGGAAATAATCCATGTTTGTGAATTAGAAGCTTCAATGTAGTAAAGACATCTTCTCTCAAACTTATCTACAGATTCAGTGGAATCCCTATCAAAATACCAGCAAGTTTCTTTTTTTTAAAGAAACTGACAAACTTATTCTAATACACGTGAAAATGCAAAATGCCAAGATAAACTCAAATAAAAAGAACAAAGTTGGAGAATATATGACTAGGTAACAATATTTATTTGAAGTACTAGTAGTTGAAGTGTGGAACTGGCACAAGAATATACACACAAAGCACAGAAAGTAAAGAGAATCTAAGTAGATCCGCATCCTTTAATAAACTATGCTAGATTAAATGGATATCCACGCTAATAAAATCTCATGGTTGCCATTCTTTTCCCCATTTTATAGAGGAAGATGATACTACTGAAGAGGAGAATGCTGTTAACAAAGCCAAACAGCTGATAAACCAGAGCTACCCAAAAGGCCGTCAGTCCTGGTCACAGGCCAAGAGTTTTATATACCTTGTCTCATTTGACTCCTCCAAATAGCCTTGTTTTGTCAAAAGTTTGTACATAAGAAAATAAACTAGAAGTAACTTTCTTCCGACAACCTGTGATAGGCAGAGGGAGTGAACCAGTCTCTGAAAAGATGCCCATGTCCTAATCCCCCAGAACACGTGAATATGTTACTTTACATGGCTAAAGAGACTTTGCAGATGTGTACGGATCTTGAGATGGGGAGACTATGCTGGATTATCTGGATGGGCCAAATGCGGTCACAAGGGAGGCAGAAGGGTCAGAATCAGAGAAGAGATGTAACCTTAAAAGAGTAAGTCAGAAAGAGTGAGTTGAAGATAGTACATTGTTGGCTTTGAAGATGGTGGAAGGGGCCTCAAGCCCAGGAACGTACGTGACCTCTGATCCTGGAAAAGGCAAGAAATGGATTTTTCCTAAGAATTCCTGGAGGTAACAAAGCCCTGCTGATACCTTGATTTCAGCCTGCTGAAGACCAGAAGACTTCTGACTTCCAGAATTGTAAGGTAATAAAACTTTGTGTGACTATGTTTGTGTAATTTGCTTCAGCAGCAGGAAACTAATGCACATAACCAGTTAAGATTTGCTTCCAGGTTTCTCTGCACAGCCTGTGCCTTTAATCACAAGGGAACATACCTTAGTGGGATTACTGCAACAAGAAAGCAAAGCATTTATCAGAATGGTTTGCCCTACAGAGATCTTTGGTGCTATCTAATTCATCATTGATCATGGTATCTTTGAAATAAGCAGCAAATTACTAAACCCTTTTTGATTTGTGTAAGAATTACAGGCATACTTAGCAAGTGTCAGAATCTTCATCAAGTGAGAGCTCCATGAATCACTCACCTTCCTTTAAAATATATGTAAGTATACAGACATGTGAAAAGTATACATATATGCATGCCTGTGTGTGCACATGTGTATGTACATCCACATCATACACGTTTGTCAAGATCTATATAGCTATGCATACAGATACATATATGTACATACAAATGGATGGATATGTTTGCATGTATGTGAATGAAATGCCCTTGAATAGATACAGAAGAAACTTTATAAAAAGTGTTTCCAAGGAGGAGAAATGAGTTCCTAGGGGGTATGGGTTGGAAGCTTTTAATTTTACAATTAGATATCTTTGTGTCCCTTTTAAATATTGACTCATTTAACTGTTTTGCCTATTAAAAGCATACACATGAAATTGTATTTTAAAGGAGCTATTCTATCATACCTCTATCAGCAAGAGTTAAGAGAAACTCCGTGTGGTTCCCCTCTCTCCCCCGCCCAGGACCCTCAGTCTCACCCAGCATTCATTTTTTCCACTCGCTGCCTTGAGACTGTGAGACCTCCTCTTACTGTGTCCTTTGTCCCTGATCACCTGTATGCCACCCAGACCCTCCTCCTAACTAGCCCCCAGCCCCTAACCTCTCATTTCCCATGGCTCCCCACATAAGTCACGAACTTCCCCCTGCCCTTCTTTCCTGGCTTGATTTTTCCCTGTAGCATTTATCAGTATCTGGTATACTGATCTGTAAACACCAGCTGCTGCTGCTACTGCTGCTGCTAAGTGACTTCAGTCGTGTCCAACTCTGTGCGACCCCATAGACAGCAGCCCATCCCTGGGATTCTCCAGGCAAGAACACTGGAGTGGGTTGCCATTTCCTTCTCCAATGCATGAAAGTGAAAGTGAAGCCACTCAGTCATGTCCAACCCTCAGCGACCCCATGGACTGCAGCCTACCAGGCTCCTCTGTCCATGGGATTTTCCAGGCAAGAGTACTGGAGTGGCGTGCCATTGCCTTCTCCGAAACACCAGCTACTTCCAAATCTTGATGATTACCTGACCCCTCCACCAGAGAGCATGCTCCACTAGGACAGGGATTCTTGCCTGCCTTGTTCACAACTGCAGCCCAGCACACATTAAAGTACCTGACATGGTAGGCTCTCAGTAAATAAATACTAGGGAAGGAAATGAGAGAGGGAGTGAGTGAAGGAGTAACGGAAGGTTGGGTGCTTTGCTGGGAATCCCAGTTCTGCTGGCACTGAGGTGAGGAAGAGATGAGCAGAGAGAGGTCTATTCTTTATGGCCACCCATCTATCTGTCTGGCATGGATGGGTAGAAAGAAGCAACTGCTATCAAGACATGTGTCCTCTGCTTTAGGTCAGGTCCCCTCCACCCACTACTGCCCTGTGGCACCTGCCGCAGCTGGAGCACAACAAGAAAGATGCAGGAGGTGACCAACCAGCCAAGAGGTAGGGGTGCAGGGTAAGGGGCTCATGGCCTGGTAGCCACCTAACTCAGAAAGGGACCACATGACAGTCACATTCAACAGGCCAGATAACACCAGGAACAGCTGGATAAGAACTTTCACTTCTCTAAAAGGAGGAACAATCCTGTGGAAAGAGTAACTGAGAACAATGCTTGGAACTTGCTGCATGATTTGTGTTAACCAGGGAAAATGTTTCAGGTGATGAGGCCTGAACTGTTCGCATATACAGATATGCCCCTGGAAGTAGGCTTGTTTCTAAGAATATCACCTGCGAAAAACTACTGCATCACTTAGTAAATACTGACTGAGCACTCTTCTATGTCAGGCACAGGTTTAGTGCCTGAGGACACAACACTCAGCAGGACAGAGAAGTCTGTATGGCGCTTTTGTTCCAACAGGATAGGCCAGCAATGAAGAAGTCACCCAAAAGACAGACACTGTCTTTGAAGGCTGTGCTTGGTGCCACAAAAGAGATGAAAGAAGGTGGGGAGCCCTCTTTGAGGACAGGTGTGCAGGAAGGTGTGGCAGAGAGAAATATGGTGCCTCCCGCCCCTGGCTCGGAGAAGGCAATGGCACCCCACTCCAGTACTCTTGCCTGGAAAATCCCATGGATGGAGGAGCCTGGTGGGCTGCAGTCCATGGGGTCGCTAAGAATCGGACACGACTAAGCGACTTCACTTTCACTTTTCACTTGCATGCATTGGAGAAGGAAATGGCAACCCACTCCAGTGTTCTTGCCTGGAGAATCCCAGGGACGGGAGAGCCTGGTGGGCTGCCATCTATGGGGTCGCGCAGAGTCGGACATGACTGAAGCGACTTAGCAGTAGCAGCCGCCCCTGGCTTCCCCTTGCATGGTGCTCAGGATGCTTGCTCCCCACCAGTGGTCCTCAGAATACCCCTGTGGCATCGTGGTATGTGTGAGAGCTGAGAACTGAAGGATGACAAGGAACAGCCTGTGAAGATGTGGGAGAGGCTCTCTCAGCTGAGGCAACAGTTAGTGAAAAGGCCCTGAGGCTGGGGAAAATGGGCAACGCTCAAGGATCAGAATCGGGGCCAGCATGGTGGCAGCACAGGAGCAAACTATGCAGACAATGATGGGGGAGTGGAAGGTGGGACGAGAGTTGCCATCCGCTGCACTAATGCAGGTGACAGATGCAGGATCCATCCACTGGATGGACCCTGTGGAAGCCATGCTAGGAGATCAGAGAGGCAGGTGGAAGAGTTTCAACTTTATCTCCTGGCCTGAAGACATTCACAAACAGTGAATATACCATGACTTATGACTAATGCCATAAAATTAAGGCTGTTCTCCAATAGTACTTGTCCCTAATATGACTCTGAGCTTCCCAGGTGTTCAAGCGATAAAGAATACACCTGTCAATGCAGGAGACACAGGCAGGAGATGCAGATTCAATCCCTGGGTCAGGAAGATTTCCTGGAAGAGGAAATGGTTACCCACTCCAGTATTCTAGCCTGGGAAATCCCATGGATAGAGGAGCCTGGCAGGCTACAGTCCACAGGGTCATAAAGAGTCGGACAGGACTGACCATGTGCACACACATACAATATGACTACACTAAGGGCTTTCCTTGTGGCTCAGCTGGTAAAGAATCTGCCTGATACGCAGGAGACCTAGGTTTGATCCCTAGGTTGGGAAGATCCCCTGGAGAAAGGAAAGGCTACCCATACCAGTATGCTGGCCTGGAGAATTCCATGGACAGTCGATGGGGTTGCAAAGAGTCAGACACAACTGAGCGACTTTCACACTTACACACTAAGGACACAGAAATGAATACACCAGAAATGTTTGGTCCTTACATGAAAACATCTACAAGCAGAAGTAGAAAACATCTACTTCTGCTTTATTGATTATGCCAAAGCCTTTGACAGTGTAGATCATGACAATCTGTGGAAAATTCTTCAAGAGATGGGAATACCAGACCACCTGACCTGTCTCTTGAGAAATCTGTATGCAATCAGGAAGCAACAGTTAGAACTGGACATGGAACTAGACTGGTTCCAAATTGGGAAAAGAGTACGTCAAGGCTGTATATTGTTACCCTGCTTATTTAACTCATATGCAGAGTACATGATGCAAAGTGCTGGGCTGGATGAAGCACAAGCTGCAATCAAGATTGCTGGGAGACATACCAATAACCTCAGATATGCAGATGATACCACTCTAATGACAAAAATTGAAGATGAACTAAAGAGCCTCTTGTGGAGGGTGAAAGAGGAGAGTGAAAAAGCCGGCTTATAACTCAACAATCAAAAAACTAAGATCAGGGCATCTGGTCCCATCACTTCAAGGCAAATAGATGGGGAAAAAGTGGAAACAGTGGCAGGTTTTATTTTCTTGGGCTCCAGCAACATGGCAGATGGTGACTGCAGCCTTGAAATTAAAAGATGCTTGCTCCTTGAAAGAACAGCTATGACAAACCTAGACAGAGTATAAAAAAGCAGAGACAACACTTTGCTGACAAAGGTTCATGTGATCAAAGCTATGGTTTTTCCAGTAGTCATGTATGGATGTAAGAGTTGAACATAAAGAAAGCTGAGCTCTGAAGAATTTTTGCTTTAATATGTGGTGCTGGAGATCAAACCAGTCAATCCTAAAGGAAATCAACCCTGAATATTCACTGAAAGGTCTGGCACTGGCACTGAAGCTCCAATACTTTGGCCACCTGATGCAAAGAACTGTCTCTCTGGAAAAGACTCTGACTCATCTAAAGATTGAGGGCAGCAGGAGAAGGGGCAACAGAGGATGAGCTGGTTGGATGGGATCATTGACTCAATGGACAGGAGTTTGGAAGATAGTGAAGGACAGGGAAGCCTGGAGTGCTGCAGTCCAAGGGGTTGCAAAGAGGTGGACATGACTTGGCAACTGAACAACAATAGGACATAGTGTATACTACATTAGTATATTTTATACGTTACAAAATTGCCACTGCTATTTACATAAGACTAGTTACCATTTATCAACATACAAAGTTTGACAATATTATTGACTATATTTCCTATGCTATACTTTACACCACCCCAGACTTATTTATTTTGTAACATAAAGTCTGTACTTTTTATTCACCCTCACCAATTTCACTCATCCTCCCCCAACTTCCCCTCTAACAACCTCCAGTTTTTGCTCTGTGACTATGGGTCTGTTCTGTTTGATCATTTGTTTTGTTTGAGCCTATATATAAGTTAAATCATATGATATTTGTCTTTTATGTCTGACTTCTTTCACTTGGCAGAGTACCCTCTAGGTCCATAAATATTATCACAAATAAGATTTCATTCTTTTTTATAGCTGAATAATATTCCATTGTATGTATACTATGTATTCTTTATCCATTCATCTATAGACGGATACTAAAGTTACTTCCATGTCCTGACTACTGTAAATAATTCTGCAGTCAATGTAGGGGTACATATATCTTTTTGATTTAGTATTTTGTTTTCTTTGGAAAAATACCCAGAAGTAGAATTGTTGGATTATTTGGTACTTCTATTTTTTTCAAGAACCTCCATATGTTTTCCATAGTGGTTATGCCAATTTACATATCTACCAACAGTGCACAAGTGAACCTTTTTCTCCACATCCTTGTCAACATCTGTTATTTTTTGTCTTTCTCATAATAGCCATTCTGACAGGTATGAGGTGATATTTCATTGTGATTTTAATTTGCATTTCCCTGATGATTAGTAACTAGTGGCCACAGGACTGGAAAAGGTCAGTTTTTATTCCAATCCCAAAAAAGGGCAATGACAAAAATTGTTCAAACTATTGCACAATTGCACTCATCTCACATGCTAGCAAAGTAATACTCAAAATTCTCCAAGCCAGGCTTCAACAGTATGTTAACTGTGAACTTCCAGATGTTCAAGCTGCATTTAGAAAAGGCAGGGGAACCAGAGATCAACTTGTCAACATCTGTTGGATTATAGAAAAAGCAAGAGAATTCCAGAAAATAATCTACTTCTGCTTATATTGATTATGCCAAAGTCTTTGACTGTGTAGATCACAACAAACTATGAAAAATTCTTCAAGAGATGGGAATACCAGACCACCTGACTTGCCTCCTGAGAAATCTGTATGCAGGTCAAGAAGCAACAGTTAGAAGTTGACATGGAACAACAGACTGGTTCCAAATTGGCAAAGGAATATGTCAAGGCTGTATATTGTCACCCTATTTATTTAATTTATATGCAGAGTACATCATGAGAAATGCTGGGCATTGAAACACAAGCTGGTATCAAGATTTCTGGGAGAAATAGAAAAAACCTCAGATATGCAGATGACACCACCCTTATGGCAGAAAGTGAAGAGGAACTAAAGAGACTCTTAATGAAGGTGAAAGAGAAGAGTGAAAAAGTTGGCTTAAAACTCAACATTCCATGTTGATGTATGGCAAAACCAATACAATATTGTAAAGGAATTAGCCTCCAATTAAAATAAATAAATTTATATTAAAAAAAAAAAACTCAACATTCAAAAAACTAAGATCATGGCATTCAGTCCCATCACTTCATGGCAAACAGATGGGGAAATAATGGAAACAGTGACAGACTTTATTTTCTTGGGCTCCAAAACTATGACCGCAGTCATGAAATTAAAAGACGCTTGCTCCTTGAAAGAAAAGCTATGGCCCACCTACACAGCATATTGAAAAGCTGAGACATCATTCTGCCAATAAAGGTCCATCTAGTCAAAGCTATGGTTTTTCCTGTAGTATGGATGTGAGAGTTGGACTATAAAGAAAGCTGAGCGCTGAAGAATTGATGCTTTCACACTGCGATGTTGGAAAAGACTCTTGAAAGTTCCTTGGACTGCAAGGAGATCCAACCAGTCAATCTTCAAGGAAATCAGTCCTGAATATTCATTGGAAGGACTGATGCTGAAGCTGAAACTCCAATACTTTGGCCACCTGATGTGAAGAACTGACTCATTTGAAAAGACCCTGATGCTGGGAAAGACTGAGGGCAGGAGGAGAAGGGGATGACAGAGGATGCGATGGTTGGATGGCATCACTGACGCAATGGACATGAGTTTGAGTAAACTCCGGGAGTTGGTGAAGGACAGGGAAGCCTGGTGTGCTGCAGTCCATGGAGTCACAGAGTCAGACATGACTGATCCACCGAACAACAACAAACAAAAAAATGAAGGAATCGATTTTCCTGGGTATTCATTTTATAGTCTATCCCTTTCTGGATATAAGTACTCTATCTAGATAAAAATAGGCTCTTTCTTTCAAAGCCTGTTTCTTCCTTCATATGACTCTCTCTTTTACAACATGAATAGTTTGCACACAGCCAACTGTGCTATCCAATGGGTGGGCTGTGTGCTCATCCTCACCACCTCCCAGTGAGAACGCCAGATCAGGAGTTAAGTGAGCTGGAATTGGGAGTCCTCTGCTACCAGCTGCGAGGTCTGGAGTAGGTACTGCCTAACCTGGACTCCCCCTTCCTGCTGTGTCCAATGAAGCTGTCTAGAATCCACTGTCTCTAAAGCCTGTGCCATCTCTCTAAGCCTGGGAACAGCTTTCTCATCCTCTCTGTACTTGGTCTATGAAAGGGGAAAATCCTCGGGGTTGGAGAGACCCCTGCCTACTTGCCCTCCTGTGTTTCTTGCCCCAGCACATTCACAACAGAAAATTCTGCAGCACTGAGAAACTGGCACTCATAGAACTTTCCAAACTTCTCCCAGACCAAGTGAAGTTAAATCTGGATATTTAACCTTTCTGGCCTATACCAAATCCCTCCAGCTACGCCGAACAACTTCTCCTTGAAAAAAAAAAGGGATACAGTCACAAAAGATAAGTTAATCCTAAGCATCTCCTGAAAAACCTTCCCTCATCCTGACAGAGCCAAACAATTAGCCCAGGTTGGCAAATGATCAGCAAAAAACTCCAAGTAAGAAGAGAAAACATTCAAGTGTTAGCTCAGACATTTTAGCCTATTGTTCTGCAAGTTCCATATCTTAGCCCACAATTTTGTTTTTTCTTTAAGTTTGAGCCAACTAATATATAAATGAGAAAAATTTTTACATAAAAATTCAGATATAATATTTCTCTCAAAAAAATCTGAAGATCTACCTGTGCTCAGACTCCATCACCTTGCTGACATACAATACCACTGCCTCTTTACCCATTTCCCATTGTTTTGAAGGAGGAAACAGACAGAACAGGCTCCATCTTGAAAGCAGGACTCCGCCTTGGGCTGGACTGTGGACTTTGAGCTATATGCCCAGTATCTATGGAAACGACATACCAACTGGAAAACCAGACCTCGCGGATGGAAAAACCCCAGGGCCCATATCTAGACTCTCCATTGCCTAAAAGAATACCCTAATTATCTGTATAACCAAATAGAATCATAAATTCTATTATGCTTATTGGGGTATGACCACAGGCCTATTGATAATTGTCTACTGTTAACTACCTAGGCTTAAGGCATATGAATCACGGGTTAACTTTGATTGTATCTTTCTCTTCCTTTGTTCAGACTAGTTTCAGGGAATTTGGGGAGGTGGGTTTGGGCATGTACACTTAGGGTATATAAGGTTTTCACAAAAACTGGTTGGGGTCCTTGGCTAAAGCAGACTCTGCCTTGGGCCTGCCAGTGTAATAAACTGCACTCCACTATCCGCATTGTCCTTCTGAATGAGTTTGTTTCCCAGAACGTGTGGCTACAACAGTTTCCCCAACATGTCACCAAGGGAGAACGTGCCTCATCATGCTTGTACAGCCTTTCTGTTGTTGTTTTAAAGCAGAAGAAAATTTGTATCAGCACTGGTAAAGCAAGATATACATCAAATGGACTGATCAAGAAAAATGGAAAATGGTGTTTTTCTAAGCGGAAGAAGAGAGCATTGCTTCTTGTGTGAGCGAATGTGAACCCACATGAATCTTTTATCTGCCTTCCCCTGTGGACATTTAAGTTTGAGAGAATTTGGGAAGCCTCAGGTGTGGGCTTCCCTGGTGGCTCAGATGGTAAAGAATCCACCTGAAATGCAGGACACCCAGGTTCAATCCCTGCATTGGGAAGAGTCCCTGCAGAAGGGAATGGCTACTCACTCCTGTATTCTTGCCTAGAGAATTCTATGGACAGAGGAGCCTGGCGGGCTACAGTCCATGGGGTCACAAAGAATCAGACATGACTGAAGTGACTGAGCATATAGAGTATGAAAAGACAATACTGACACCCAGTGGTCCATTAACCAGCTCCCATTCAGTGTCCTAAATTCCCGAGGAGGGCTGGCTACTCAGACTCAGACAGAACTGTCTTCAGCTTCTAGAAACACAGGAAAGAAAAGACCACCAGTAGCTAATGACAATAAAGCAAACAAATAAAAATAGCATGTACTGTTTTGTTTTCTAAACCTTTCTGATGGGGATCTGGCTAAATCTTGGTTTGACTCAACTATCTCCATTATATCAAAAGCATTTGTATTCAACAATGTATTTCCCTTACAAAATGGAGACAATTATACTTTTGAAAATGCAAGACTTATTCCCCAAGAGGTAAAAGCTCAAAAACCCTGAAATCTTCCATAATGATTTATTTTATTTATTAATTAGTCTTCTAGGCACTGAAAAGTAAATAATAAATACCTAAGATTATGCATGTGTGCCAGTTGCTCAGTTGTGTCAGATTCTATGCGACTCTATGGATTGTAGCCTGACAGGCTCCTCTGCCCAGGGGATTTTCCATGCCAAGAATACTGGAGTAGGTAACCATTTCTTCCTCCAGGGGTTCTTCCTGACCCAGGAATCAAATCCATGTCTCCTGGATCTCCTGCATCTCCTGCATTGCAGGCAGATTCTTTACCACTGACCCATCAGGGAAGCCCCTAAGATTATCAGGACAGAGAATCTGTTAGACTTGTTTGTGAACCTCCCACCATAGCCCCAAATCCTTCAATCTGGAATAATAATGAGGTTACCACAGGAAGGAGAGTTGAGGCAGAACTGGCAGAAGAATACATTTTGAGAGCTTCTTTCATTTCCAATGGGGCTAATAGTCATCAGAGTTTTAAAATTAGCAAGATCTAAAATATAATCTTTGGTGACATTTAGTCTGACTGCTGAATGAAAGAAAAATAAGTTAAAAATGTATTTTAATAATTATTGTTTCACATCTAAAGCCTTAAGAAAAAAAAAAGCAACCTGGTCTTCCAATCATAAGCTGACATCTCAATGTAATACTCTAAACTGGACTTCAGAATAATAGCACTGGTGAGAAATGTAGGAAGACATGATGCAAATTTTAAAAATATCTAAAGTTCCTGCCATTTTATTAGAGAAAAAATCAGCTCGTATTATGGCATAACTGAAAAGCTCAAGACACATGTTCAGGTCTAGATAGAGGGAACAGATTCAGAGAGTCTCTCTTCTCTCAGAAACAACAAAATCAAGAAAAACAAGTGCTGAGAAGAAATCAGCTACAACCAAACAAGGAAATAAAACATCAAAATCTCTACAAGGCAGAAGGAAGGAAGAAGACTGGCTCCTGTCCTATCCCCAGAGGGTAGTGAAAGTCCTAAGAGTGTCCCTCAATATTCCCAAATTGGACAAGAAATGCAAGAAGAACAGTATCCTTTTTGTCTCTTTTGACCTCAAGGAAGTAATTAGGGCTTCCCTCATAGCTCAGTTGGTAAAGAATTTGCCTGCAAAGCAGGAGACCTGGGTTCGATTCCTGGGTTGGAAGGATCCTCTGGAGAAAGAAATGGCAACCCACTCCAGTATTCTTGCCTGGAGAATCCCACATACAGAGGAGCCTGGCAGGCTATAGTCCGTGGGTTCGCAAAGAGTAGGACATGACTTAGTGAGTAAACCACTACCACCAAGTACTTAGAAATAACACTGGTTAGGAGAAATGAAAAGGAAGTGAACAGTAGTCCACTGGTGCAAAACCATAGGCTACTGAACTCCACACTCAAGTGAGGGAATCATCTAGAAGGCATCGCCCTACGCTTCATTAACTGGAGCAATTCCAGGCATAGGACAGAAAATGAAATTTAAGGAAAAGGAACAGAAACCAGTACCTCTAAGAAAGACTGCACCTGACCTCAGCTGAATCCTTCCCCATCACACACAGAATAGAGAGAGGGAGAGAGAACACAGGCCTTGAGCCTTTCAGCTATAGCTGGAAGATAAGTCAAGTCTCAGGTAATGGTGGAAAGAGGGTGGGGAGAATCCTCTCAGGCTGTAGACAGTCTACAGAGCAGCTCTTTTAAGCAACAGTCAGGCAACATGGATTGAGGTTTTAATGTGAAAATATCTAAGAAAAAACAGCATGAGAAAGAAGTTAAAAAGATTAATATCTCAATCTCACAGAAAACATGCCCCAAGGATCATTCCCAGGTGCTTTGTCCAGAGGAAAAGATTAATGAGAATAAGATTATTTGAAAGCAATAAACAGAAAATAAAACCTCTCAAAGTCCCACCAATAAATCTACAGAATTAAATATAAAGGGATATGGCCAATGGAAGAAAAGAAATTAATAACCTAACTAAAATAATACTATTTTAGAACTAATGAGTAAATTAGAAACAGCAAGAAAGAGAATGGGTAAAAATTGAAAGAGAAATTCAGGACATAGAAGAAAGACAAGGTAATCATAGTAGATATGGAGGGGGGAAATGAAGTTTATGAAGAGCAGATATTATATAAGAGAAAGCTCTTTTTATATTCTTTTTAAACTTTCATTTTTTATTAGAGTATAGTTGATTTAAAATGTTGTATTAGTTTTCTGTTGAACAGCAAAGAGAATATATACATACATATATCCACTCATTTTTAGATTCTTTTCCAATATAGGTCATTAGAGTATTGAGTAGAATTCTCTGTGCTATACAGTAGGTTCTTATTAGTTGCCAGTTTTATATATAGTACTGTGTATATGTCAATCCCAATGTCTCAATTTATCATCCCCTGTCCCAGATTCTCCATCGATTCAGAGGTAAAGAAGCCCCTTGCAATTCAGGAGATGCGGCAAGAGCCCCAGGTTGATCCCTGGGTCAGGAAGATCCCCTGGAGCAGGAAATGGCAACCCACTCCAGTATTGTTGCCTGGGAAATCCCATGGACAGAGGAGCCTGGCGGGCTGTTGTCCATGGGGTTGCAAAAGAGTCAGATGAAATTTAGCGACTAAATAACAACAGCCTGTTTTTATATCCTAAAGACAGAAAATCTCTGGAGTAGCGCTATGGTTTAAAATGTGTTCCCCAAAGAGATATAGTAAAGTCCTAACTGTTTAGTACCTATGAATGTGAATTTATTTGTAAATAGTCTCGGCGGATGTAGTCAAGTTAAAATGAGATCACACAGTAGGTGGAATCTAATCTGACTTTTATACAAGAAAACAGGGACACTAGGAAGAGAACCTGTGTGAAGATAGAGAGACACCTATAGAAGGACAGCCTAGGGAACATGGAAGCAGGGATTTGAGCACTGCACTTACAATCCAGGGAACACCAGGGACTGCCAACCTTCACTGGAAGCTAGGAGAGGAGAAAGGAAAGGAGATGCCCTCAGGGAGAATCAACACCACTAAGATCCCTCTTTTCAGCTAGTAGCCTCCAGAAGGCAATGGCACCCCATTCCAGTACTCTTGCCTGGAAAATCCCATGGACGGAGGAGCCTGGTAGGCTGCAGTCCATGGGGTCACTAAGAGTCAGGCACAACTGAGTGACTTCACTTTCACTTTTCACTTTCATGCATTGGAGAAGGAAATGGCAACCCACTCCAGTATTCTTGCCTGGAGAATCCCAGGGACAGAGAAGCCTGGTGGGCTGCCATTTATGGGGTCACACAGAGTCGGACATGACTGAAGCCACTTAGCAGCAGCAGCAGCAGCCTCCAGAACTGAGGAGAATAAATTTTCCTTGTTTCAAACCACTTAGTTTGTGGTACTTTGTTACTGTTAGATGTACCAGAAAACTAACACAAGTAACAATGCCTACATATGGAACAAAAGAATAAATCATTTAACTATGTACTAATAAAAATTGTTTAATGAAATAAAATAAACTGGAAAAGTACAGATGGACAGGATATACCATATTCCAGAAAGCCTGAAAGAACTGATGGACACCAACGACTACCATGGTTAAACAATTAAACTTCAAGAAGAAAAAAAAAATTCTTTTTTCAAACTTGGAGGCAGAAGAAACTCAGAGGCTCTGATAATTTCTGACCCCTTCTCTTGAAGAATAAAATGAAAAATTGTTTCTGATGAAATGAAATCCAGCCAATCAAGGCAGAAATCAAAATAGACCTCAGCTATGCAGAAGAAGCTCACACAAAACAACGTGGGGTGAGTACTGAACCAATTCAAATATAGTACCAATAAAAATAACACTGGGAATTAGAGTTGGGAAATATAAATCTTCATAGAAATTTTATAAATCTTAGTGAAATATTTTAAATATTATAAAATGTATTGAAAAGCAACAAATTATGTTTTGAAAGAAGGACATGAGTCAATGAATACTGGATATAATTCAAAAATGAGATTTAAAAATAATGAATCTAAACTGTTCCACCTCATTTTATTTATTTATTTTTTTAACATTCAACAATTTTTAGCAAATAGTGATCAAGTTTTAGACATTGTGTTTGACACTGGGAAGCCTCTATGACTAAGACACAGTCCCTGACTTTCAAGGTTTATATTTTGACAAAAATAATAAATCTGATGTTTGAACTTTATTAGGTTTTTATATTGGCATCATCATGGTTATCAGGGCTTGCCAGGTGACTCAGTGGTAAAGAATACACCTGCTAATGCAGGATACTTGGGAGATGCAGGTTCAGTTCCTGGGTCAGAAAAATCCCTTGGAGTAAGAAATGGCAAGCCACTCCAGTATCCTTGCCTGGAAAATTCCATGGACAAGGTGGGCTATAGTCCATGGGGTCACAAAGAGTCAGACACGAGTGAGCATGCATGCACATCATAGGTAATTTACACCCTAGTATTAAATAGACATTGGTCAAGGTGCTTTATACATGTCTTATGGATTCTGTGCAACGGAGCTACAAGAAAGGTACATTATTATCCTCATTATACACTCGAAGAAATATTTACCTAAATGTCATTAACTTCAAGCTCACCTCCATTTCTTTCTGTAAAGTTCTCCTAAAATTCATTTAATAGTTTTTTGTGTGCAAGAATGAAACAGGAGGAGGAAAAGAAGAAGGAAGGGAATAGAAAAACTGGACTCCAACTTTAGCCCAACGATTCATTAGCTATGTGAGATGCATACTTTTATGAATCAACTTGAATGGGGATGCCCAGATAGATGGTAAAATATTATTTCTGTGCATATCTGTGAGGATATCTCTGGAAGAGCTTAAAATTTGAATCCATAGAGTGAACACCCCCCTCACCAATTCAAGCAAGCATCATCCAACCCATGATCCCAACCAGTGCAGGTGAGCATTATCCAATCCACCCAATAGAACAAAAAAGCAGAGTCAGGGCACATTTTGTTCTGTTTGCTTGAACTGAGACATCCATTTTTTTCCCTTCTCTTAGATATCTGCACTCCTGGCTCTCAGGTTTTGGACTCAAATTAGGATGTATTGCCCTTGCTAAGTTGCTTCAGTCATGTCCGACTCTGTGTGACCCCATAGACGGCAGCCCACCAGGCTCCCCCATCCCTGGGATTCTCCAGGCAAGAACACTGGAGTGGGTCGCCATTTCCTTCTCCAATGCATGAAAGTGAAAAGTCAAAGTGAAGTCACTCAGTCGTGTTCGACTTTTAGCGACCCTATGGACTGCAGCCTACCAGGCTCCTCCGTCCATGGGATTTTCCAGGCAAGAGTACTGGAGTGGGGTGCCATTGCCTTCTCCCCACCCCTAATTTTCAGAAGTTTAGATTTGGACTAAATTATACCACTGGGTATCCTGGTTCTCCTGTTTGCAGGGCTTTAAAGGACTGAAAAGCCCTGCAAAGCCTTGCCTGGAAAATTCCATGGACAAGAGTCCTTTTAAAGTCCTTTAAAGTCCTGCAAACAGGAGGACTTTAAAGGAAAAAAGCACAAATATTTATCTTCTTTATGCCATTATTTCTGTATTTCAGATACAGTTAATCTAATCTTCAGTAATGCAAATGGATTTTCTTTTATATTTAGAAGTTGCAGCACCTTTACCCATACTGAAAGGATTACCAGGTAATATCACATTGGAGCAAGGGTAGGGGACAAAGTCACATCTTGCAATGAGTAAAGTAAAGCTCAGAGAGAAGCAACTTACTTACTAAGACCAAAACTCAGATTTAGACCTGGATCATTCTAGCATCTGCAGAGACTGGCTGGTGGAATAAAACTGTCATCTGGGGCACTTTTCACTTTTGATCCCATGTACTCTCCTCCCCTGAAGCCTCCTGAGAGTGAGAAGATTGGAAGCAATTTGATCCCTCACCAAGTGTGGAAAACTTTCAAGATATTTTAATCACCCAAAAACGAAAAGGCCAAAAAGACAATGGACACCTCTTTCAGAAGCTGGCATACAGTTTTCAACCAAGAGAGACAAGGGGTGATGAAGAGAAATCAGAGAACCAGATCAGATCAGATCAATCGCTCAGTCATGTCCGACTCTTTGTGACCCCATGAATCGCAGCACGCCAGGCCTCCCTATCCATCACCAACTCCCGGAGTTCACTCAGACTCATGTCCATCGAGTCAGTGATGCCATCCACCCATCTCATCCTCTGTCGTCCCCTCCTCCTCCTGACCCCAATCCCTCCCAGCATCAGAGTCTTTTCCAATGAGTCAACTCTTTACAGGAGGTGGCCAAAGTACTGGAGTTTCAGCTTTAGCATCATTCCTTCCAAAGAAATCCCAGGGCTGATCTCCTTCAGAATGGACTGGTTGCATCTCCTTACAGTCCATGGGACTCTCAAGACTCTTCTCCAACATCACAGTTCAAAAGCATCAATTCTTCGGCGCTCAGCCTTCTTCACAGTCCAACTCTCACATCCATACATGACCACAGGAAAAACCATAGCCTTGACTAGATGGACCTTTGTTGGCAAAGCAATGTCTCTGCTTTTGAAAATGGTATCTAGGTTGGTCATAACCTTCCTTCCAAGGAGTAAGCGTCTTTTAATTTCATGGCTGCGGTCACCATCTGCAGTGATTTTGGAGCCCAGAAAAATAAAGTCTGACACTGTTTCCACTGTTTCCCCATCTAATTCCCATGAAGTGATGGGACCGGATGCCATGATCTTCATTTTCTGAATGTTGAGCTTTAAGCCAACTTTTTCACTCTCCACTTTCACTTTCATCAAGAGGCTTTTGAGTTCCTCTTCACTTTCTGCCATAAGGGTGGTGTCATCTGCATATCTGAGGTTATTGATATTTCTCTCGGCAATCTTGATTCCAGCTTGTGCTTCTTCCAGCCTAGCGTTTCTCATGATGTACTCTGCATATAAGTTAAATAAACAGGGTGACAATATACAGCCTTGACGAACTCCTTTTCCTATTTGGAACCAGTCTGTTGTTTCATGTCCAGTTCTGACTGTTGCTTCCTGCCCTGCATACAAATTTCTCAAGAGGCAGATCAGGTGGTCTGGTATTCCCATCTCTTTCAGAATTTTCCACAGTTTATTGTGATGCACACAGTCAAAGGCTTTGGCATAGTCAATAAAGCAGAAATAGATGTTTTTCTGGAACTCTCTTGCTTCTTCCATGATCGAGTGGATGTTGGCAATTTGATCTCTGGTTCTTCTTCCTTTTCTAAAACCAGCTTGAACATCAGGAAGTTCATGGTTCACATATTGCTGAAGCCTGGCTTGGAGAATTTTGAGCATTACTTTACTAGCATGTGAGATGAGTGCAATTGTGTGGTAGTTTGAGCATTCCTTGGCATTGCCTTTCTTTGGGATTGGAATGAAATCTGACCTTTTCCAGTCCTGTGGCCACTGCTGAGTTTTCCAAATTTGCTGGCATATTGAGTGCAGCACTTTCACAGCTACACTCAATCATCTTTCAGGATTTGAAATAGCTCAACTGGAATTCCATCACCTCCCCTAGCTTTGTTCGTAGTGATGCTTTCTAAGGCCCACTTGACTTCACATTCCAGGATGTCTGGCTCTAGGTCAGTGATCACACCATCGTGATTATCTGGGTCGTCAAGCTCTTTTTTGTACAGTTCTTCTGTGTATTCTTGCCATCTCTTCTTAATATCTTCTGCTTCTGTTAGGTCCATACCATTTCTGTCCTTTATCGAGCCCATCTTTGCATGAAATGTTCCTTTGGTATCTCTAATTTTCTTGAAGAGATCTCTAGTCTTTCCCATTCTGTTGTTTTCCTCTATTTCTTTGCATTGACCACTGAAGAAGGCTTTCTTATCTCTTCTTGCTATTCTTTGGAACTTTGCATTCAGATGTTTATATCTTTCCTTTTCTCCTTTGCTTTTCGCTTCTCTTCTTTTCACAGCTATTTGTAAGGCCTCCCCAGACAGCCATTTTGCTTTTTTGCATTTCTTTTCCATGGAGATGGTCTTGATCCCTGTCTCCTGTACAATGTCACGAACCTCATTCCATAGTTCACCAGGCACTCTATCTATCAGATCTAGGCCCCTAAATCCATTTCTCACTTCCACTGTATAATCATAAGGGATTTGATTTGGGTCATACCTGAATGGTCTAGTGCTACTGACAATTCTGAGGATTCCCACTACACTGACTTCACCTTGACAAGGACCTCTGATTGCTTCCCAGATATTTGTCCCAGGCTCGTCTCTCTCTTCAGCTCCTCAGGGATGCTGGAAATTCAAGAGGATCCATTTAACAAATAATTATAAAGATCTACAGGCATGCCAATGTACTAAACACCAGGATATCCAAGATGAATAAGACATAGCCTTTGCCTTCCAAGTTTATAATCTTCTGGCCAAAATAATAAGTGCAGTTTATTAGATGTTTTACATGAGCAAAATCTGGGCAGCTCACTTGCTATATGAAATATGCAGTATTCAGTGCCTATTATGGGTTCTAGGCAACAGATCTGAAGGAAATATATATTATCTTCATTTTAAAGATGAGGAGGTAAGGCACATGGCAGTTCCATAATTCACCTGAGGTTACAAAGCAAGATGTGTATGTTGTTTCATTTAAGACTTGCAACAGTTCCTAGTCCTTGGTACTTGTATAATACCGTTACGTATCATGTTCATCGTTGGCAAGGATGGGAAATGGTCACATGCAGACATGTGTTGGGAGTATTAGCTGACAGAATATTAATCGATGAAACATAAACAAGGTAGAGAGAGAGAAAGCGGCTGACTCAAAGTCTCACATGGATGAGAAACATGAGCCCAGGGAAACAACTCCAAACTGAACCTCATTTGAAACCCTATGTGCTATGATCAGATGAACAGAGGACCTATGTTGGCAGCCCCAGAAGGACATGTGAGAAAGAGGGTTGGGCAGCATTCAACATGGACTGACCTGGAGGTGATCATATTGAGTGAAGTGAGTCAGACAAAGAAATAGCGAATGGTACTGCGTAAATGCAGAATCTAAAAAGAAATGCTGCACATGGAATGCTTCTTAATGAAAGGACACATCCAAGCAGAGCCCCAAATGGTGATTGGTCCAGAGTAGGGAAAGTCTTCTTGTATTGAAACAGCAAACTCTTGCAAGCAGATGAGAACTTGCCTCCTCTGGCAAACTTCTAGGCCCACTTCTGGAGGTTGGGATAGGAGGGATGAGATGGATAAAGATATGAATGAAAATGAAATCTTTGTTTGCTGGCCTCTTAGGCCCCAAGAATGCACAAGCAAAGCCACATATATAGAGGGAAAAAATCCTAGCAATGAAAAAAACCATTTGTGATGTCTACTTTAAAAATATTCACAACCTCAAAGTTGAGAGTTCTGTTTCATTCAGTGGGATTTTTTAGAACTTCAAGCCCAAGAGGCAGTATCTCATGTGACCCTGAAAGGACTACTTCAAGGAGGCAAGGGAGAGTGGGGAGCTAGGATATATAGGAGTTTTGCAACAAAGGGTAGGTAGTGGAAACATCAAAATATTAGTCTTAAAGAAAATCAGAAATACCAACGTAAGGAATTTAGTGCTTTTTCTATATTTGGGAAGATGCAAGAGTCTGAGCTCACTGAAATCATTCCTTTGATATACCTCAGCTTTCTGGGGCCAGTATCCTGTGTTTTTACATCCTAAGCCACCATAGGCAGTGTTGGCAGTCTGATGGTTGCTAGATGGCAGATATTCAGTTTCCTTCCTGAGTTCCCTCAGGGCTCACCAGCTCATCATTGGTAGAGGCTGCAATGTCTGATGACTCTGACACACTTTGTTTACTGATTAGGCAGGAAATATTCCCTTTCTTAGTAATATGGTTTCCCTTTTGAAATATCTACCTATCAGAGGCCCAAGTAAATTCCATAGCCGAATCTTGCCACAGTTATTGTAATTAAAGAAAAAAGAAAGGCTGAAATCAAAGAAACAGTTCTGAAAGTAGAAATAAGTTCTCATGTGAGTCCAAGGAGATCCAATGCATCAGGTCAAACATACTCCTTACCTCTTTTTTGCTGTCTTTCTGGTCTCTCTCTCAGCCTGATGCTACCCCGAACCCTTCACTTCCCTCCATACCTCACACCCAACGATCTACTAAAATCTCCCTGACTTGTGCTGTGATATTATGATTTATAATAAGAAATACATACTTGGTCTTCCTCTCTAGTCTAGCACAGAATACTTGAGTGAATATCCCAAATGATGAGAGAACAAAGCTGTTTTTTTTATGTTAATGAGTGACTTAGATCACACTTAGGGACGAAGGCTTGTTGCCAGGAGAACCAATTATCAGTGAAAAAATGTTGCCTGCCAAGTACGTAAATAAAGGATGTTGTAGCCATCAAGAGTTGCAGCATGGACCAGGAGCCCTGAGAGAACTCAAGATGGAGACTAGCTCGATGCCTGCTGCCAAGCCCTTAGTCACTGCAGCCACCCCCCCACCCCCAAGGATGTACCCTGAAGGCACTCAGGATGGAAGAGAGCAGCATGCTGGCTCTAGATAGCTGAGGTACAAATGAAAGGGATGATTTCAGTGAGCCCAGGCTGCTGCATCTTCACATAACACACAAAAGCCCTGAATTCCTTAACTTGAGATGTTTGGTTTTCTTTAATTACCAGTAATATTTTGATGTTCCATTACCTGGTATTTTTCACATAAACCGGGTACCTCCCTTACCTCTTCAGAGCAGTCCCTCAGAGATATCTGAGGGGCTGTGTCCCAGGCTTAAGTCCTCAGTTTTGTCCACCAAAAAAAACATAATTTTCAACTACTAGGCTGTACCTTTTTTGTTTCAGTCAACACAACCATGTAATTAGATGTTGAAACGCCCACTCCACCCACTTCCTGATATCTAGGGAAGGAAGAGGGACTAGAGGTTGAATTGAAGGGAGGCCTGGCATGCTGTGATTCATGGGGTTACAAAGAGTCGGACACGACTTAGCGACTGAACTGAACTGAAGACATATGTAGAGGACTTCCTGGTGACAGGACCCCAGGGCATGCCCTACTTACCACAGTGATCAGGAAAAAAAAAAAAAAAAACAACCCATGGGAATGAACTGTGGTATCCTAGGGCATCTGAGAGCAGAGAGAGACAAGTAAGCCCAAGCAGCTGATGGGGAAAATTAAAGAATGCAGAAACAAAGGACAATCAGGCAGAGATACATCCATAAACTCAAACAATAAATTAGTCTCAGGGACTCCTAATTATGTCTCAAAGGTAAAGATAAAGTCTAATGCACGTCCCACAGTTGTTTAGTTTATAGAAACTAGACCCCAACTAGAAGGAGTGTGACTCTGAGCATGTGGTCCCAGACGAGCTGGAGCCTGAAAGTTGATAATGTTAAGCCCTTTGGCCTCACCTGGTTACTTTGTCACCCACCAATCAGAAACAAATGTGCATTAGCTGACCCTGTTCCCCATCACCCTCTCCCCTCAGCTCACCTTTAAAATCTCTTCCCCAAGCCATCCAAGAGTTCGGGTCTTTTGAGCATTAGCCACCCCTACTTCTTGCTTGATAAGGTCTTCCCTGGTGGCTTAGATGGTAAAGAATCTCATACAATAAAGAATCTGCCTGCAATGCAAGAGACCCAGATTTGATCCCTGGATCACGAAGATCCCCTGGAGAAGGGAATGGCTACCCACTCCAGTATTCTTGCCTGGAGAATCCTCATGGATAGAGGAGCCTGACGGGCTACAGTCCATGGGGTTGCAAAGAGTCAGACACAACTCAGCAGCTAAACAACGAACAATAATTTAGTAAATAAAATGTTTCTCTGAGTTCTGTGAGCCACTCTAGGAAAAAAGCAGAACCCAAGAAGAAGGTTGTTAGAACCTCTAATCTATAGTCAGTTGTCCAGAAGTTCAGGTGACAACCTGGACTTGCAACTGGCATCTGCAGTGTGGCGAGGAGGTGCAATCTTACAGAACTGAGCCCTCAACCTGTGGAATGTGATGCCATCTCCAGGCAAATAGTGTAAAAACTAAGCTGAACCACAGGACAACCAGCTGATGTCAGAGAACTGCTTGGTGGCCTGGGAATGCCAACTTTTTCACGAATCAGAATTGGTGACCAGAACCCTTGTATGCCTTCTTTCCTCCACTTATCTTTGTATACAGGCCTCTGCTCCTATGTTTTTCTCACTCTGAGAATCTGTTACATTCTTTCCAAATCATCCACCTCCAGAGACCATCCTGGTCTTCAACAATGCCCTTAAATGACAAACCAAGGAAGGTCAAGAGGAGATAGGAGGGAGGGGAAGGGAAGGTATGGGGGAAAAGGAAAATTCCAAAAAGGCAATATAAAAATATCAGTCATAAAGCTATGGAACAGAGATTCTTGGTAGTATTTATTTTCCTTATCAAAAGAGACTGTCACAAAATTCACAGTCACAAAGAATAGGTTGCTGCTGCTGCTGCTGCTAAGTCGCATCAGTCGTGTCCAACTCTGTGTGACCCCATAGATGGCAGCCCACCTGGCTCCGCCATCCCTGGGATTCTCCAGGCAAGAACACTGGAGTGGGTTGCCATTTCTTCCTCCAATGCATGAAAGTGAAGAGTGAAAGTGAAGTCACTCAGTCGTGTCCGACTCTTAGCGACCCCATGGACTGCAGCCTATCAGGCTCCTCCGTCCAAGGGATTTTCCAGGCAAGAATACTGGAGTGGGGTGCCATTGCCTTCTCCAAAAGAGTAGGTTAGAGGTTTCCAAAGGCTGGGAGCAGGGGGATGGAGAAGGCAGTGGCACCCTACTCCAGTACTCTTGCCTGGAAAATCCCATGGACGGAGGAGCCTGGTAGGCTGCAGTCCATGGGGTCGCTAAGAGTCGGACACGACTGAGTGACTTCACTTTCCCTCTTCACTTTCATGCATTGGAGGAGGAAATGGCAACCCACTCCAGTGTTCTTGCCTGGAGAATTCCATGGAAAGAGGAGCCTGGTGGGCTGCCGTCTATGGGGTCGCACAGAGTCGGACACGACTGAAGCGACTTAGCAGCAGCAGCAGCAGGGAGCAGGGGGAAGAATGAGAGTTACTGATAAACAGTTATACCATTTCTACTTAGGATAATGGAAACATTTTGGAAGTAGATACTGATGATGGTTGCACAGCATTACGTGTTACTAATGCCCCTCGATTATACATTTAAAATAGTTAAATGGCAAATTTTATGTTACATATATTGTACCATATTGAAAGGAGAAGGGACTGGCACAGTCTTTGCTATTTTTTTCCCTCTTGGCCCCTTCTTTCTGCCCAGAGTACAGATAAGGCCCACATTGGTACAGGAGACAACCAGACAGCAGGAGGTGACAAGCCTGAAGATGAAAGTCAACATATTAAAGATGAAAGAGAGTACCAGGATCCTTGCAGGCCCGAGCAGCCTTACCATCTCAAACTGACTCCCCCCAGATTTTTAAGGATAAGAGAAAATTAAATTCCTCTTTAAGATACTTAGCAAGTTTCAGTTACTTGCCACTAAGCACACTCCTCACAAATACAGCTCCCCCATTGCCTGCTGCTGCTGCTAAGTTGCTTCAGTCATGTCTGACTCTGTGCGACCCCATAGATGGCAGCCCAGCAGGCTCCCCTATCCCTGGGATTCTCCAGGCAAGAACACTGGAGTGGGTTGCCATTTCCTTCTCCAGTGCATGAAAGTGAACTACTCTACATAATTAAATATCTGCATATGGCATTGAAGACCCTTCCCAGTCTAGCCCTAAGTTCCCTTTGTAGACTTTCCATACCCTCTTTTTCTCAAGTAAACTCTAGACTCTCACTTTGCATTTTTCTAAACATAATGCTCACCTCTCTGCATCCGTGCTTCTGCTCATGGCAGTTCCCAATTGCAATATCCTTTCCTATCGTCTCCTCTTAGCCATCCTTCAAACCCAGCAAGACTTCCCCTCACTTTAGCAAGATGTAAAGATTCTCCTTCTGAACCTTCAATGCCTTTGTATCCCACGCATCGCCGGTCTCTTATCCATCAGCGAGTCTATTCTACTTTCACATCCTGTAGGAAACTATTTCCAACCATGACCACTGCTCATCCCCTTACTGCAGGCCTTGCTTAGCTCACACATAGACAGTCAAAGCAGCCTCCAGTTGGCCTGCTTATTCTATTTTTGCCTCTTTCCCTCCATTCAATTTCTACTACAAAATTGTCTTATTAAAAATAAAAAAGTCTGAGGACTTCCCTGGTGGTCCAATGGTTAAGACTCTGTGCTGCCAATTCAAAGGGTGCAGGTTCAACCCCTGGTTAGGCCACTAAGATTCTACATGTCATGGGGTACAGCCAAAAGATATTCTATACATACACACACGTGTGCATGCTCAGTCACTCAGTCATATCTGACTCTGTGTGACCCCATGGACTATAGCCTACCAGGCTCCTCTGTCCATGGGATTCTCCAGGCAAGAATACTGGAGTGGGTTGCCATGCCCTCCTCCAAGGGATCTTCCTGACCCAGAGATCAAACTGTGTCTCCTGCATCTCCTGCATTGGCAGGCAGATTCTTAATCACTGGGCCACCAGGGGAAGCCCCCCACCCCCGCCACCACCACATACACAATCATATCATTGCCCTTCACAAATCCCCCAGGTAGCTTCCTAACACGTTAGAATAAATTCCAAGCTCCTTTCCTTGCTTGGCCTACAAACCTATTCATCATTTGGTTTCTGTCTGCCCCTCCAAACTCAATCTTTATTCCTTTTCAAGTGCTTTTTTTTTTTTTTTTTTTTTAATTAGATTGGTCTGCTTCTGTTCCTTGAAAATGCCAGCCTAATTCCAGCCTTAAGAGATTTGTACCTGATATCCCCTCTGCCTGGAATAATCTCCTGCCAAAGCTACACATAGATGGTACTCTCATTACTAAGAACTCTCTATTCAAATATCACCACCCCCAAGAGTCCTGCCCTGACCACTTTATCTAAAGTAGACCCCACAGGACCACTTTGGAAGGTTCACTCTGTTTCTCTTCATTACATTTCTCCCTAGCCCTCCCAAGTTTAAATTCATTTTCATTTTCTTGTTTACTATAGAACTCCCCACTGGAATGTCAGCTCATTAGGGCAGGAGCTGTATTCTGTTCATCCCTGAATCTCCAGCATCCACCGCAGTGGCAGGCACACAGGAGGTTCAGATACTTTAACTCATCCTGTTTCTGTACCACCTATGTACCTGTTTCATTATCACCACTAGGTGGGGACTGGTAACACCAAAGCATCTTCAGCTTTTCCTTCAACTCAGCCTCCTTCTCCCTCCTTTTATCTTACCACCTACTCCCTGCCCCTATTACAAGTTCAGATCATCCAAATAATGGCACGGTGAAGGCACAGTTCACTTTCTGATTTTAAGTCTGTCAGGGAACTCTGATCTTACTGACAAAGATCTTACTTACTCTGTAAGTACTCTCATCTTACTAACAAAAAATTGCCCTCACCAAAAAGATTAACTACTACGACACGATTTTGATGCTAATACTTCTATCCTTTCAGTTTTCTTTCTCTATTTCATTAGAAAAAGCAAAGCCACTTTGAATCCCTTTTACAAAGAGGGGAGACAGACATTTTAAAATACAAAAGATGACATAAAGTTTAATATCCAAATAAACAATGATGGCATGAAATTTAAAAGGACAGAATCACCAGTTAACAAGAGTCTGTGCATGTAAATAAAAGTTAGCTACTCTAAATCATTTAGCTAAATGATTGACACTGAAATCTAAGTTTCCAAGTTTCTCCACTATCCCTTGCCAATGCCAGCCTCACTCCAGACAGCATGTCTGCTGCAGCTATGTCCATGATGGAAGTCCTGATGATTAAAGTCTTCAGCATCTATACCATTTCAGATAAAATGATTAAAACCATAGCCCCCTTTAATGCACTCTTGGTGAAAGAAGCCAACCTGGAAAGGATTGGCTGTAGGATTCCAACTACAAGACATTCTAGAAAATACGTTTAAGTATAGAGGCAGTAAAAAGATTAGTGGTTGAATGTAGTTAATAAAACTAAATTGTATGCTCAAAATTGGTTATAATGGTAAGTTGCATGTTTATTTTACCATCATTTTTTTAAAGGCAAAAAAATCAGCAATTGCCGGAGTTTCAGTGGGAGAGGTGGGGAGGGATGAGAGAGGAGGCATGGAGGACGGCTAGGGCAGAGAAACTATTCTGCATGATGCTGCAGCGATGGAAACATGTCATTACATATTTTTTGAAACCCATAGAACATATACCACAGAGAGTTAGTCCTTATACAAAGACTATGGACTTTAGTTAACAATAATGTATCAATATTGGGTCATCAACTATAGAATAAATATTAGTAATGTGAGATGTCCTAACAGAGGAACCTGAGGGGAGGCAAGGGAAAGGGGCAAATGAGAACTCTCTGGACTTTCAGCTCAATTTGCTATAAACCTAAAACTGCTCTGGAAGATAAAGTCTATTGATTTTTTTAAGTCCCTTTTCTGGTCATTTGCATCTACTCAAATAGAAAATTTTTTAAAGTCCTTAGTGATGAATTATAAATTTGGGATGATATTTCCTTAATTACATGTTCATATTTCTTCTTAATTACTGAATGAGTTTTCTGTTTAATAAGTATTCTTAAATATCAAACAGCTGATGGGGCAGATATTTATTAAATGTCTACTTTTTACAAGGCTCTGTGATAGACACTCATATATTTTAAAATAACTAAACCAAAATATTTATTCAAAATTGCGCCAGGGGAGGGAAAATTAGTATTTCCACAGCCCTCTTCCTAGGTGCAGAGGTCACCTTGCTCCCCATTCTCCCCAGCAATGCTAGAGGAAGTGGGGCTGTCTCTCCTCTCCTCTGTACATTTTTATGGATTCCTCAGCTCCTCTCAAAAGATAGAAGATAATTTCTCAGAGCAAACAGCCACATTGATATTCATGGGATAAACGGTTTGTAACTGAACAGCAACACCCCACTAATGTAAATTTCATACATGGCTTCCAAAAGGTTAAACAATGCTACTTAGCTCTACTGTGCCAGGAAAGCAAATGACAGCTAGACGTCCAACCTTGGAGCCAGGAGGAGTCCTTATGCAGAAAGTTCTCCCAGTCCGAAGGTCTTACTCTCCACTTGGGAGGGGAATTATTCACAGTTAAGAGTCCCCTGAAAGCAAATGATCCAGCATACATACAAATACACAGGTCTTTCCTGTGAAAGACCACAGGAAAAGGCTGAAGGGAGAGAGGGAAGATGGACTTATCTTCAAGTTTGCTCTATGAATATGTATTTTTAATCAGCTTTTCCAATATGCTTGCTGCATGTCATTATCCTCTCCACTGGTCCTTAACTGCACATTTTGACTCCACCCCCTCCCTGTGATTCAATCAGTATTTGAGTGCCAAGTGTGTGCCACACACCCATTTGAGTACTAAGGAAATAACAATGAAGAATTCAGACAACTTTTTTGCCCCCAAGGAGTTTTATAATCTGTAAGGAGTAGACAGTAAACAAATTTCAGATGGTGTTCAAGACTGTGAAGAAAAATAAAACTGGGTGATAATGTAACAAGGAGAGAGAGATGGTGGCAGGGCATTTGGTGTACTGAGTTTAGGTAACTGGGTCATTAAAAACTCCCCATAAAGATGTGAGATTTAAGCTGATAACAAAATGAAGAGGAAGCATCAATCATCTAAAGATGCAAAGGCTCAGAGTTTGGGATTAGCAGATGCAAACTATTCTATATAGAATGGATAAACAACAAGGTCCTATTGTATAGCACAGGGAACTATATTCAATATCCTATAATAAACCATAATGGAAAAGAATATAAAAAAGTGTATAATATATATATGTGTGTATATGTATAACAGAGTCACTTTGTTGTATGGCAGAAATTAACACAACATTGTAAACAAACTACACTTCAATAAAATGCATTACACTAAAAATACAGAAAGTTGTTACAGAGGCCCCCAGGCAGCAAGAGCCTTCCACATTCAAGACTAGGAAGAACACGTGTGTCCAAGAAGAGTGGAAAGAGTGGTGGTCAAGGGTCGTGGAGGGCCTTCAATCATTCTGGGTTTCAACTGCATAATAGGGAAGCAACGAAGGATTTTAACTACAAAAGCAGAATAACATGATATATGATTTTTAAAGACTGATTTTACCATGATGTGTTCAAAAGACTGCAGAGGAACAAGACTGGAAAAGGAGATGCATAGGGAATTGGAAGAGGACCTGGTGAGAGGGAGTGGCTGCTTGGACCAGCAGGTGGCAGTGTGCCGCCTAGACCCCACAGTACAACAAATATGCCCAACCCAGGGGACACGGGTCAAAATTCAGCCACGGCCCAGCTTGGAAAGGAGCTGATTCAAGCTGAAAATAGCAGCCTTTAGACAATTACTCTTGCCTGGAAAATCCCATGGGCGGAGGAGCCTGGTAGGCTGCAGTCCATGGGTTCGCTAAGAGTCGGACGTGACTGGGTGACTTCACTTTCACTTTTCACTTTCATGCATTGGAGCAAGAAATGGCAATCCATTCCAGTGTTCTTGCCTGGAGAATCCCAGGGACGGGGGAGCCAGGTGGGCTGCCGTCTATGGGGTCGCACAGAGTCGGACATGACCGAAGCGACTTAGCAGCAGCAGCAGCCCCAGACAATGTGTCCACACCAAAGGAATTTCTTTTTCACACGTGAAATTGACTTTTCTGCTTGGGAGCCCCTTGAACGAGTGTGATGGGGAGAAGAACCTCAGATTGGAAATACCATAGAGGGTGACCTGAATACAGCTTGCTAATAATAGATTCAATTTGTGGTGAGTGAAGAAAGAATTAAGGGCGACTCCTACATTTTTGGCTGGAGTACCATAATGGGTTGCTCCACTTACTGAGATGTGGAAGATTGGAAAAGAACTGTGTGATGCTAAAGACCAAAAGTTTTATTTCTAACATGTTGACTGAACTGTCCATTAGACATCAGATGGGCAATCATGTAAGGGTAGATTTTGGAAAGAGAAGATGAGAAAAAGGGATGGAAATTGGCTGGAGGGTGGCAAGAATCAGAGATCAGAGGAAAAAGAGTTGGCAAATTCCACATTTGACTCATTCAGTCACCAACAGGCACTTATACAATGAAATAGGACATGAAGACTGTTTCAGAAATAGCTGCCTGGCAGGTGGAAGCTGTGTGGTGCTCACTCAACATGTGCTTTATAGCTCATTTTCAACCAAAGCCTCCCATATAAATCCAGACAACAGATCATCTACAAATTTCATTAGCTATATTTGTGCAGAATCTCAATTTGACCATAAAAAGTGAATGTTTAATATAGTTTAAGGTTCAATGACCTTTCTTTTTAAAAGGAGACAGATGAAATGGCCACAGATTAATGCTTCCGGTCATCCTCAATATATCAGAGTTATGAAGACAACAGAAAAGAGTGGATAGTACAAGTATGAATTCTGAATGAAATACAGGATTTAACTGTCTTCTACCAAATTTTCCTTAAAAAATTATTTTCTCTAATTGTTTGCACATCATAGCATCTGACAATTGCCTCTTGAAGCTACTTTCAGAAGCCAAGTATTTCACACTCAGGGAGAACAACCCTGTCACCTTTTAACACCCTTCTCCCTTGGGTACAGATAGGTACTATGTGCATATGCTATTAATAATGAAAACAAAACACTCTGTAATAATTTTGGCCAGATCCATATATATTTATAAGGTCTTGTGTGAGTTCATACACATATCATTTAAGAAGAGTTGTCATAATGAGCACTCGACCTCAATTTCAGTCTTGACTATGTCATTTGCTTGTTGTTACTTTGTGCAAAGTAGTTGCCAAGAGTCTGTCTAGTTGTAAATAGGAAGGACTTCTCTGGCTACTTCACACAGAGATGAGCTAATTAAAAGAAATGAGGGTGTGTAAACTTACCTGCCATGTCTATTGCTAGGAAAAGTGAGCTCAGGCCCATTATAAACTCAGTTGTTGTACTGAAATTTCTTACCTTGTAATTGCTGGAATATCAGAAATCAGATGTGTCTGGACTACCTGATACAAACACAACACCAAGTCTGTGTTTTTTCACACTAGCACGTAGCAGTTTATTAATTGATATTAGTTTTGTGCAGTCCATGTTTCCTTTATTCCTCACCAAAGAGAGGTCAGAGATGAATTAGTTCAAGCTTGTTTTTAAATTTGATGAAAGCAAAACCCAAATAGGTGAAGGAACAGGTGAAACTTATGGCTTCACAGTAAATCTCTCTCAGCCTGAGTTTCCCCATCTGTTAAATAAGGGAACTAAACGGCTGCTGCTGCTAAGTCACTTCAATTGTGTCCAACTCTATGCGACCCCATAGACGGCAGCCAACCAGGCTCCCCCATCCCCGGGATTCTCCAGGCAAGAACACTGGAGTGGGCTGCCATTTCCTTCTCCAATGCATGAAAGTGAAAAGTGAAAGTCAAGTTGCTCAGTCGTGTCCGACTCTTCTCGACCCCATGGACTGCAGCCTACCAGGCTCCTCCACCCACGGGATTTTCCAGGCAAGAGTACTGGAGTGAAGTGCCATTGCCTTCTCTGGGAATTAAACTAGATAAGTAATTTTAAACCTGTGTGAATCTGCTATAAAGCAAGGGAAACTCAGCTTGGTGCTCTGTGGTGACCTAGAATGGTGGGATGGTGATGGGTGGGAGGGGGGTCCACGAGGGAGGGGATATATGTATACATATAGCTGATTCACATCATTACAGACCAGAAGCTAACACAACACTGTAAGGCAATTATACTCCAATAAAATACATGCATACATACATTAAACTGTGTTTCACAGAGAGCCCACCAACAGAGAATGTGGTCTCCCTCCAGCCAGAGCAGACCTGCCCATCTGGCACTGTATATTTCAGTTCTGCATCAGTTCAGTTCAGTTCAATCGCTCAGTAGTGTCTGACTCTTTGCAACCCCATGGACTGCAGCACACCAGGCCTCCCTGTCCATCACCAACTCCCAGAGTTTACTCACTCATATCCACTGAGTCGACGATGCCAACCAACCATCTCATCCTCTGTCGTCATCTTCAGTTCTGCATGAGATTAGTTAAAAAGAGTTTCAAAAAGGGTTTCATGCTGCTAACAACAGCTAAATATTTTAAATCACTTCTTTGTTTATGAAAGTTGACAAACTAGCTGGGCTGAATGGTGATTGCAGGCTTTTGGGGTGCTAGAATATGGTCTAAATGTTAATGACTTCAGGCAGTTCAAAGCTCTAAAATTCATCTGGTCCCCACACCTTCCTTTTGTCTTATACCAACCTAAAGTACCTGCCTAGGTCCAAAATGGCCCCTACCTCCGTTCCATCTCATACTGGGGGGAAATCCTTGCTCAAATTCTTATTTCCAAGTTTAGGATGCCAATGTGGCTGCTATGAAATCTACCAGCAGCTTAAACAAAGGAGATCACATCTCTTTCCCACAGCAGTGTAAGCATCCCAGGGCTGTGGCAGCTCCATGGTGTCTGGGTACAATATCCTTCCTGTCTTGTCTTGCCAACCTCAACCTGCCTTTAGGCATCAGGGAGCCCAGATAAAGCTCAGGATTCCTAAAGACAGAATGAAAGAATGGTGACTGGGAGACAGCTATTGGTTTATACCACATCTTCACCATCAAAGTTTAAACTCTGAGGGCAGAGACCATGAGGAAAGTATCCTTATACCCTACATGATGCCCAGTGATGTGTAAAATCTGTGCAAGTAGCAGCATAACATTCATTTACTTTAAGATGGAAACCAACAGGGAAAGGAACAATTCTAAGTAATAAAAGCAGCTGAGCACAAGGGAGCAACTCAATTTTGGACACCCTTAACTTAAATGTTTGTTCAGTCAAATTGTCAATTATATAGACTGTAGGGGCAAAGACTGGGCTGGGAATATAAATTTGGGGTGCTTACCATGCAAATAATAGCTAGCGCTTTAGATAAGAAAGTAGGGGAAATGGAGGTAGGAAAAAAAGAGGTTCAAGGGCTTCCCTGCTGGATCAGTGGTAAAGAATCCACCTACCAATGCAGGAGACACAGGTTCGATCCCTGGTCCAAGAAGATCCCACATTTTGTGCAGCAACTAAGTCTATGTGCCTGAACAACTGAGCCATAGCTGCTGAAGCCTGCTCACCTGAAGCCTGTGCTCTGTAACAAGAGAAGCCCCCACAATGAGTAGCCTGCCCACCACAACTAGAAAGTAGCCTTCGCTCACCACAATAGAGAAAAGCCCATGCAGCAAGGAAGACCCAGCACAGCCAAATAAATAAATAACATTCTCTTTAAAAAAAAAAAAGGAAAAGAGAGGTTCAAGAACTGGGTCAGGGAGTATGTTAACATTTAGGGTCGAGATAAGGATAAACCAGTGAGTGAGACTGAGAAATGGCCCTTAAGAGAGGTGGAAAGAAATGTTATCCCAAAGAAAGGGTTTCAAGAAAGTGGTGGTGATCAATGGTGTCAAATGCTGCTAATTAGGCAGAAAGTAAGGAATCAGAAGTGAATACTGGCTTTAGCAAGGGGAAGTCAACTGTCATTGATTACTGATGGAGCAGGATGTTAAAAACAAAACAAAACAAAAAAAAACTGACTGGAATAGGCTAAGAGGGAAGGGGGGAAAAAAAAAAAAACTAGAGACAACAGCATAAATGATTCTTCCAGGGAATTCTCCTGTAAAGGGGAACAGAAATTGGAATGCCACTGACAAGGACATAGGGGAAGGAAGGTCAATAAAACTTTAGATGTGAGAAATAACCTGTTCCATTGATAATAGGAATGACCTATTAGAGAAACTTCAGTGATGGAGTTGAGAGGGGATGATTGTAGCAATGTCCTTGTGCAGACATCACCAAATAGTCAATACTGAAATCAGATTGATTACATTCTTTGTAGCTGAAGATTGAGAAGCCCTTTACTGTCAGCAAAAACAAGACTGGGAGCTTGTTTTTTCAGACCATCAGCTCCTTATAGTAAAAACCAGGCTTAAACTACAGAAAGTGGGGAAAACCACTAGGCCATTCAGGTATGACCTAAATCAAATTCCGTATGATTATACAGTGGAGGTGATGAATAGATTCAATGTATTAGATCTG
This sequence comes from Bos taurus, assembly GCF_002263795.3. Taxonomy (NCBI): domain Eukaryota; kingdom Metazoa; phylum Chordata; class Mammalia; order Artiodactyla; family Bovidae; genus Bos; species Bos taurus. The sequence goes on from NC_037334.1 coordinate 68,118,393, forward strand.
GTAGACAGAGTATGTAAAGAACTATGGACAGACGTTCACAACATTGGAGGCAGTGAACAAAACCATCCCAAAGAAAAAGAAATGCAAGAAGACAAAGTAGTTGTCTGAGGAGGCTTTACAAATAGCTGAGCAAAAAAGGGTGTGGGTGGGCATAAGCCCTCTTGGAGGAGGTCGCCGTTAACCCCACCGCAGAGTCACAGAACTTATACAGGACTGGGGAAACAGACTCCTGGAGAGCACAAACAAAACCCTATATGCACCAGAACCCAGGAGAAAGGAGCAGTGACCCCACAGGAGACTGACACAGACCTGCCTGTGAGTGTCCATGAATGGCCTGCTGCAGGGTCAGGGGCACTGAGTGAGGCAGGAGGTCGCCATTTTTTCCCTTACCTCCACCATAGTTTGGTCTCAGGTCAAGCAACATGGAGGGAACACAACCCTGCCCATCAACAGAAAAGTGAATTGAAGATTTACTGAGCATGGACCTGCCCATCAGAACAAGACCAAGTTCCTCCACAGTCAGTCTCTACAAATCAGGAAGCTTCCATAAGACTTTTATCCTTATCAGAGGGCAAACAGAATGAAAACCAGAATCACAGAAAGATAATCAAATGATCACATGGACCACAGCCTTGTCTAACTCAATGAAACTATGAGTCATGCCATGTTGGGTCACTCAAGACAGACGAGTCAGGGTGGAGAGTTCTGACAAAATGTGGCCCACTGGATTAGGGAATGGCAAACCACTTCAGTATTCTTGCCATGAGAACCCCATGAACAGTATGAAAAGGCAAAAAGATATGACACTGAAAGATGAACTCCCCAAGTTGGAGGGTGCCCAATATGCTACAGGAGAAGAGTGGAGAAACAACTCCAGAAAGAATAAAGAGACAGAGCCAAAGCGAAAACAACACCCAGTTATTGGATGTGACTGGTGATGGAAGTAAAGTCTGATGCTATAAGGAACAATATTACGTGGGAACCTGGAATGCTGGGTCCATGAATCAAGGCAAATTGGAAGTGGTCAAACAGGAGATGGCAAGAATGAACATCGACATTTTAGGAATCAGTGAACCTAAATGGACTGGAATGGGTGAATTTAATTCAGTTGACCATTATACCTACTACTGTGGATAAGAATCCCTTAGAAGAATTGGAATAGCCATCATAGTCAACAAAAGAGTCCGAAATGCAGTTCTCTGATGCAATCTCAAAATGAACAGGATGATCTCTGTTCATTTTCGAGGCAAACCATTCAAATATCACAGAAATCCAAGCCTATGCCCCAACTGGTAATACTGAAGAAGCTGAAGTTGAACAGTTCAATGAAGACCTATAAAACCTTCTAGAACTAACACTCAAAAAAGATGTTCTTTTCATTAGAGGGGACTGGAATGCAAAAGTAGGAAGTCAAGATATACCTCAAGTAACAAGGAAATTTGGCCTTGGAGTACAAAATGAAACAGGGCAAAGGCTACCAGAGTTTTGCCAAGAGAATGCACTGGTCATAGCAAACACCCTCTTCCAACAACACAAGAGAAAGTTCTATACATAGACATCACGAGATGGTAAATACCAAAATCAGATTGATTGTATTCTTTGCAGCCAAAGATAGAGAAGCTCTACACAGTCAGCAAACACAAGACTGGGAACTGACTCTGGCACAGATCATGAACTCCTTATTGCCAAATTCAGACTTAAATTGAAAAAAGTAGGGAAAACCACTAGACCATTCAGGTATGACCTAAATCAAATCCCTTACGATTATATAGTGGAAGTGATAAATAGATTCAAGGGATTAGATCTGATAGAGAGAGTGCCTGAAGAACTATGAATGGAGGCTCCTGATATTGTTTAGGAGGCAGTTATCAAGACCATTCCCAAGAAAAAGAAATGCAAAAAGGCAAAATGGTTGTCTAAGGAGGCCTTACAAATAGCTAAGAAAAATGAAAGGCAAAGGAGAAAAGGAAAGATATAGATATCTGAATGGACAGCTCCAAACAAAAGCAATGGAAGATAAAAAAGGCTTTCTCAGTGATCAATGCAAAGAAATAGAGGAAAATAATAGAATGAGAAAGACTAGAGATTTCTTCAAGAAAATTATAGATACCAAGGGAACTTCATGCAAAGATGGGCACAATGAAGGACAGGAATGGTATGGACCCAACAGAAGCAGAAGATGTTAAGAAGAGGTGGCAAGAACAGAAGAACTATGCAAAAAACATCTTCATAACCCAGATAATCATGATGGTGTGATCACTTACCTAGAGCCAGACGTCCTGGAATGCAAAGTCAAGTGGGCCTTAGGAAGCATCACTACGAACAAAGCTAGTGGAAGTGATGGAATTCCAGTTGAACTATTTCAAATCCTAAAAGATGATGGTGGTAAAGTGCTTCACTCAATATGCCAGCAAATTTGGAAACCTCAGCAGTAGCCACAGGACTGGAAAAGGTCAATTTTCATCCTAATCCCAAAGAAAGGCAATGCCAAAGAATGTTCAGACTACCACACAATTGCACTCATCTCACATGCTAGCAAAGTGATACTCAAAATTCTCAAGCCAGTCTTCCACAGTACATGAACCATGAACTACCAGATGTTCAAGCTGGATTTAGAAAAGGCAGAGCAACCAGGGATCAAATTAAAGAATCTGCCTGTAATACAGGAGACTTGGGTTCAATCCCTGGGTTGGGAAGATCCCCTGGAGAAGGGAAAGGCTACCCACTCCAGTATTCTGGCCTGGAGAATTCCATGGACTGTATAGCCCATGGTGTCCCAAAGAGCTGGACACGACTGAGCGACTTTTGGCCTTCCCTGGTGGCTCAGATGGTAAAGCATCTGTCTACAATGCGGGAGACCTGGGTTCAATGCCTGGGTTGGGAAGATCCCCTGGAGAAGGAAATGGCAATCCACTCCAGTACTCTTGCCTGGAAAATCCCATGGACAAAGGAGCCTGGTAGGCTACAGTCCATGGGGTCGCAAAGGGTCGGACACGACTGAGCGACTTCACTTTCACTATTGAATCATCAAAAAAGCAAGAAAGTTCCAGAAAAACATCTATTTCTGCTTTATTCACTATGGCAAAGCCTTTGACTGTGTGGATCACAACAAACTGGAAAATTATTCAAGAGACAGGAATAGTAGACCACCTTACCTGCCTCCTGAGAAATCTGTATGCAGGTCAAGAAGCAACATTTAGAATTGGACATGGAATAACAGACAGGGTCCAAATCGGGAAAGGAGTACTTGAAGGCTGTACATTGTTACCCTACTCATTTAACTTATATGTAGAGTACATCATGCAAAATACCAGGCTGGATGAAGCACAAGCTGGAAGAAATATCAATAACCTCAGATATGCAGATGACACCATCCTTATGGCAGAAAGTGAAGAAGAACTAAAGAGCCTCTTGATGAAAGTCAAAGAGGAGAGTAAAAAGTTAGCTTAAAGCTGAACATTCAGAAACTAAGATCATGGCATCTGGGCCCATCACTTCATGGCAAATAGATGGGGAAACAGTGAGAGAATTTATTTTCTTGGGCTCCAAAATCACTTCAGATGGTGACTAAGCCATGAACTTAAAGATGCTTGCTCCTTGAAAGAAAAGCTATGAACAATCTAGACAGCATATTAAGAAGCAGAGACATTACTTTGGCAACAAAGGTCCATCTAGTCAAGGCTATGGTTTTTCCAGTGGTCATGTATGGATGTGAGAGTTGGACTATAAAGAAAGCTGAGTGCTGAAGAATTGATGCTTTTGAACTGTGTTGTTGGAAAAGACTCTTGAGAGTCCCTTGGACTGCAAGGAGATCCAACCAGTCCATCCTAAAGGAAATCAATCCTGAATATTCATTAAAAGGACTGATGCTGAAGCTCCAATACTTTGGCCACCTGATGTGAAGAACTGACTCATTGGAGAAGACCGTGATGCTGGGAAATATTGAAGGCAGGAGGAGAAGGGGACAATCAAGGATGAGATGGTTGGGTAGCATCACTGACTCAATGGATATGAGTTTGAGAAGCTCTAGGAACTGGTAATGGACAGGGAATCCTGGTATGCTGCAGTCCATGGGTCACAAAGAGTCTGACATGAGTGAGTGACTGAAATGAGCAAAAAAGAGAAGCAAGGGATAAAGGGAAAGATACTCAACTGAATGCTGAGTTCCAGAGAATAGCAAGGAGAGAGAAGAGGGCCTTCTTCAATGAGCAATGCAAAGAAATAGAGTAAAATAATAGAGTGGGAAAGACTAGCCATCTCTTCTTGAAAACTGGAGATGTGAAAGAAACATTTCGTGTAAGGATGGGCATGATAAAGGACAGAAATGGTAAAGACAACAGAGGTAGAAGAGATTAAGTAGAGGTGGCAAGAATACACAGAAGAACTGTACATTATCTTAGATTGGTTATCTCAACCCCTACAGATTGGTCACTCACCTAGAGCCAGAAATCCTGGATTGTGAGGTCGAGTGAGTTTTAGGAAGCATTACTAGGGACAAAGCTAGTGGAGGTGATGGGATTCCAGCTGAGCTACTTAAAATACTAAAAGATGATGGTGTTAAACTGCTGCACTCAATATGTCAGCAAATTTGGAAAACCCAGCAGTGCTCACAGGACTGGGAAAGGTCAGTTTTCAACCCAATTCCAAAGAAGAGCAGTGCTAAAGAATGTTCAAACTACTGGGCAATTGCACCCACTTCCCATGCCAGTAAGATTATGCTCAAAATCCTTCAAGCTAGACTTCAATAGTACTTGAATCTAGAACTTCCAGATGTACAAGCTGGGTTTAGAAAAGGCAGAGGAATCAGAGATAAAATTGCCAACATTCATTGGATCATAGAAAAAGGGAATTCCAGAAAAACATCTATTTCTGTTTCATTGACTACGCAAAAGCCTTTGACAATGTGGATAACAACAAACTGTGCAGAATTCCTAAACAGATGGTAATACCAGACCATTTTACCTGTCTCCTGAGAAACCTGCATGAGGGTCAAGAAGCAACAGTTAGAACTTCATGAAACAGTTGACCGGTTCAAAATTGGGAAAGGAGTTTGACAAGGCTGTATATTGTCACTCTGCTTATTTAACTTATATACAGAGTACATCATGCGAAATGCTAGGCTGCCTGAGTTACAACCTGGAATCAAGATTGCTGGGAGAAGTATCAGCAACCTCATGTATGCAGATGATAGCAATCTAATGGCAGAAACTGAAGATAACTAAAGAGCCTCTTGATGAGGGTGAAAGTGAAGAGTTAAAAAGCTGGCTTAAAACTCAACATTCAAAAAACTCAGATCATGGCATCTGGTCTCATCACTTCATACAAACAGAAGGGAAAATAGTGGAAGCAGTAACAGATTTTCTCTTCTTGGGTTCCAAAATCACTGCAGATAGTGACGGCAGCCATGAAATTAGAAGACACTTGCTTCTTGGAAGGAAAGCTATGACAAACCATAGCTATAGACAGCATATTAAAAAGCAGAGACATCACTTTGCTAACAAAGGTCCATATAGTGAAAGCTGGGGTTTTTCCAGTAGTCATGTATGGATGTGAGAGTTGGACCATAAAGAAGGTTGAAAGTGTAAGAATTGATGCTTTCAAATTGTGGCACTAGAAATATGCTTTTGAGAATCCCTTGTACAGGAAGGTGATCAAACCAGTCAATCCTAAAGGGATCAATCCTGAATATTCATTGAAAAGACTAATGCTGAAGCTCTAATACTTTGGCTACCCAATGCAAACAGCCAACGCATTGGAAAAGACCCTGGTGCTGAGAAAGACTGAGGCCAGGAGGAGAAGATGGTGGCGGAGGATGGGATGGCTGGATGGCATCACTGATTCAATGGACATGCACTTGGGCTAACTCCAGGAGATGATGAGGGACAGTGAGGCCTGGCATGCTGCAGTCCATGGGGTCGCAAAGAGTTAGACGTGACTTAGTGACTGAATAACAATAACATAGTCCAGTTACCGGCTTTGCTCAACTCAGCAATTTAGGCTTGAATCCTGAACTTGCCCACTTGGTAGCCTAGAAAGACAGTACAATTATTTCACTATCTCTACCCTCCTCTGGAGATTAGCTGTGTAAACTCAAGGAGATGATGTGTTTAAAGCACTTAGCTCAGTGTACAATGCATAAGTAGTTCTCAAATGTTAGCTAGTAATGGCAGTTATAACCACCATTGTATCATAAAAATTGTGAAATACTTATAGATTCTTAGAGGCCTAATTCAGTTGTGGATGACTTTATTTCTACAATGGCTGAGGATTCTAAAATTCACAGTAGTATTATTTGACAGACTGGAAAATTTCTAAATATCACCTAACAAGTCTTGGCCTTCCTCAAATATGGATTTCACATCAAAGTTCAAGTGTTTTATATTGAAGAAAATCCCATGGACAGAGGAACCTGGTAAGCTACAGTCCATGGGGTAGCAAAGAGTCGGACACGACTGAGTGACTTCACTTCACTTCAAAGAAAAATACCAGCCTTCCCCAAAGACTACATAAAAATTTTAATTATAAATCTGGCTTTCTTAGATGTAACCACACCAATGGACCCTAGACATTTTCCAAACAAACTCCACACAGGAGAGCATCTTAGGAGTATAATTTGTAAAATAATAACTGAAAGATCTAATTTAAAATACCATATCTCTGGAACTTCCCTGGTGGTCCAGTGGTTAAGAATCTGCCAGCCAATACAGGCAACACGGGTTTGATCCCTGGTCCAGGAAGATACTACCCGTTGTAGAACAGTTAACCCCATGCACCACAACTGCTGAGCTATCAGTTTAGAGCCTGCCAGCTGCAGCTACTGAAGCCCTCAGGCCCCAGAGCCCATACTCCACAAGAGAAGCCACCACAGTGAGAAGCCTGAGCACAGCAACTAGAGTAATCCTCGCTTGCAGCAACTAGAAAAAGCCCATGCAGCAGTGAAGATCCAGCATAGCCATAAATAAATAAATCTTTAAAAAAAATTATCTGAATACCAAGGAAATACTTTTGTTAGCTTTAAGATACAATGAACACATCATAAAATTTACTCTTATACAATTACATGTACTCTTATACAATTATATGTTTGTTCGTTTTTTTAGCAGATTCACAAAGTGGTGCTACCATCTACCCCTGTGTGATTCAGAACATTTTTGTCATTTCATAAAGAAACACAATACCAATTAGCAATAACTCCCCATGCCCCACCACCAGCCCCTGGTGTTTTTAATTTTTCTAAGGCATGATAATAGTATGGTTATTTTTAAAGAGTTCTTATGTTTTGTAATATATACTAAAATAATGATGAAATGACACCCGGGAATTATGCAAAATAAGTCAAGGATGGGAATATAGTTAAAAAAAAAAAAAAAAGATTAGTCATGAATCAATAATATTAAATTAAGATATTATTTGGGGGGACTTCCCCGGTGATCCAGTGGGTAAGAATCTGCCTCTGGGGCTTCCCTGGTGGTTCAGTGGTAAAGAATCTGCCTGCCAATGCAGGAGACATGAGTTAGATCCTTGATCGGGGAAGATCCCATATGCTGTGGAGCAACTAACCCCCTGCACCATTAAGCCTGTGCCCTAGAGCCTGGGAGCTGCAACTACTGAAACCCACATGCCCTAGAGCACATGGTCCACAACAATACGAGAGGCCGCCACAATAAGAAGCCTGTGCACCGGAAGTACGAGTAGGCCCCGATTACCACACACAAAGAAAAAGCCCACGCAGCTCACCCAGCACAGCCAAAAATGAACAAACAGTTTTTTCTGTTTTGTTTTGTTTCATATATCCTCCAAAATGAAAAAGCTTAACTAAACAAATGTAACATATTAAGCTTCAGAGAAACACTTAAATCAAATCTAAGACAGACCAATCTAATATAAGCATTTAACCCTAAAAACAATTAAAAGCGGACCCTAGGTAACTTTCATCAAAAAGATCAAATAGAAATTTTACATTCCTAAACATGCAAATATAAAACATTTTACCTTTATCCAACTTTGTGTTCAATCTTTCTGTACCCTTCATCAAATATCTATCTTCTGTAAGTAACATATAGTTAGATTTTGTTTCTTATCCAGTCAGAGCAGAGCAGCTTTACCTTCTGATCGAAATATTTAGTCCATTAATTACCAATAGTTTGATTTAAATACACAATTTTCCTGTTTTTTTTTTTTTTTTTTTTACTTTTCTCACCTTTTAATATTTCCATTTTTCTCCTTTTGAGTCAAATGTATTATTGTTTCATTTTTTCTTATCTGTTTGCTAGCCTTCACTATTCTTTTACCCTAGAGATTATGGGATGTGTCACTGACATGGTAAATCTCATGGAAATTAATTCATTATACCACTTCCCAGACGATACAAGAATTTGAACACATAATCCATGTGGCCCTCCCACATTCTGTACTAATGTTGATGTGTGTACCCAGGTATTTACCATTTTTTTCTCTCTAAATCTTTTCCTGTATTTCTATGTACCTTTCTGAGATCATATTCCATTTTCCATTTTTCTTAGTGCCTCTTTCAGTGTGAATGTCCTAATGATGAATTCTTTTGTTGTTATTGTTTATTTGAGATGTCTTTATATTTTAACCTTATATTTGAAGGATGTTGTCAATGGCTATAGTTAATCTTTTTAGCAATTTAAAGTAGCATTTTATTGTCTTTTGGCTTCGACTATGTGTGTTTGTTTTGTTCTTTCTGGCTGCTTTTGTAGTTTTCTCAATATCTTTGGCTTTCAACAGTGTTAAGATGTGTATAAGTGTAGCCTTCTTTAGACTTATCTTTACTGTTCTTTAATCTGTGGCTTGATATCTTGACATCTTTAATCAGTTTGGGGAAATTCTCTTTCAATATTTTTTCAAATATTTCTTCTGTCCCTTTCTCTCTTCCCTTCTTGTTAGACATCTTAGATCACATGCATGTTAGCCCTTTTCACATTATTCTGCCTGTATTTCATTTTCTCTATTTTCAATCCATTTCTTCTCACTATTTCTGAATGTGAGTTTATTTTTTCTGATCTTCCAGATCAGTGCTATCTAATGGGGTGATAAATTAACTGTGTTCTTAATTTCAGTTATTGCAACTTTCAATTCTAGAACTTCTATGCAATATAAAAATAAATAAATTTCAGGTCTCTGGTGAAATATTTCATTATTCTGAAGTTTTTACCTGGTAACATCAATATCTGGATCACGAGTTAGTCTGTTTCTATTATCTGTATTTTTATTTAAAGCTCTGGATAATGTTTCAATTCTCCAGAGATTTTCTTTAGCTTCTGACAGGCATTTAAAGCAGATACTACTCACTTTAACCCAATCGAAAACTAAGCAAATCAAAGTTGAATTTGTCTTTGCATAGCCCAATATATTTGTCATTCCCCTTTATTCCTAGGGAATGGTCCTTCAGGGGTCCCAACCAAAAATCCTGAGTGTTTACCAAGACACCTTTACCTTGGCAGACTCTGAACTACAGTTGTTTTCTCTCTAGCAAAATGAAAATATTGATAACCTTGCTTACTTCTAAGCTAATTTGCACCAGGGAAGCCAAGGAATGCTCCAAGGAGAAAGTACAGAATGCTGGACTCATGGTGGTGGTTTTCCATTTCTCTGAGATCTTGGCCTCTGAAGTCCTAGCTGATTTATTACCCTAAAATGTCAACTTTGTCTCCGCATACCCATAAGTTTGCTAAAATTTCTACTCAGTTTCTCAACCTCCCCACTCATGCCAATTAAAAATCAACAAATGCCTCTAGGAATAAAGCAGTATAGAATGTTAAATCCCACTCAACATATTTCCCTTCTCTCTTGGATCTCAGCCCCTCAATTCCTCACTGATTTCGTTGCTCTCTGACTCTTTCGAACATATTACTGTTTTTATATTTTGTTGAATTTTTTTCATTGTTGTAGGTATGAGACATGTTCTGCTGCAAGCTAGTCCAGCCAATCTAGAGACAGATCCTACATGTTTGTATATAGTAATTACATAGAAAAACAGGGGTTCCCAATTCTTGATCTCAGAACCTATTAAGGAGTCCTAAGAGCTTTTTCATTTTTAAGTGATGTAGATCTATTAATATTTACCACATTAAAATGAAAATTAAATTCTATTTATTTACATGTTTTAAACATTTACTAATTTTACATGCTAATAATAAATGTATTCAGTCAGTTCAGTTCAGTTGCTCAGTTGTGTCTGACTCTTTGCAACCCCATGATTTGCAGCACACCAGGCCTCCCTGTCCATCACCAACTCCAAGAGTTCACTCAAACTCACGTCCATCAAGTCAGTGATGCCATCCAGCCATCTCATCCTCTGTCATCCCCTTCTCCTCCTGCCCCCAATCCCTCCCAGCATCAGGGTCTTTTCCAATGAGTCAGTTCTTCACATGAGGGGGCCAAAGTATTGGAGTTTCAGCTTTAGCATCACTCCTTCCAATGAACACCCAGGACTGATCTCCTTTAGGATGAACTGGTTGGACCTCCTTGCAGTCTAAGGGACTCTCAAGAGTCTTCTCCAACACCACAGTTCAAAAGCATCAATTCTTTGGCACTCAGCTTTCTTCACAGTCCAACTCTCACATCCATACATGACCACTGGAAAAACCATAGACTTGACTAGATAGACCATTGTTGGCAAAGTAATATCTCTGCTTTTTAATGTATTACAGATTAACAAATTTTTATAACATTTTCCTCCTAATCAAAACATTGGGAGAAGAGTTCAAATTTTTGCCAATCTCTTTAATGTTTAGCTAAATAGAATAGAGTTGGAGTCTGTTACCTGATTCTGCATTCAATCTCTTAGCATATATTATTCTGGTTAAAGTATATGGAGAAAATCCAGCCTCATACAGATAAGTAAATGAAAACTGGAAGAGTATTTTAATAGTCTTTTCTGATATTCATGGATTTTCTTGTTTATACTACAGCTAAACTAAAGGAGGGGGAGTTTCTTAAAGGTTAGCTGCAATCTGAAATCTGAAACTCTATCAATGAACTTTATTTTACCAAATTCTCTCAAGTGGTGAAGAATCCACCTGTCAATGCAGGAGATGTAAGAGACATGGGTTTGATCCCTGGGTTGGGAAGATCCCCTGGAGGTGAGCATGGCAACCCTTTCCAGTACTGTTGTATGGAGAATCAGGCAGGAGGAGAAGGGGATGAAAGAAGATGAGATGGTTGGATGTCATCACCGACACGATGGACATGAGTTTGAGAAGCTCTGGGAGTTGGTGATGGACAGAGAAGCCTGGTGGGCTACAGTCCATAGTGTCACAAAGAGTTGGGCATGACCGAAGAGGCTTAGCACACATAGATATTTGCAACACTGAAACATTTCATCATATAATGTTAATTAAAAAATGTTAATGTCATCACCATCTCATCCAAGGAGTTTATGCACTGAAAAGATACCAAACTCATGGTGGTAGAAATGTATTTGCCAAAATTTGAATTTTATCATTGGTGGCAAATATCAATTTTTTCTTAAGCAATCAGCTCACTTTTTTCATTGTCAAGACATTATTTACCAATAATTAAGACTGAAAAACAAAGCTGGTAATGTACTCCTTCAAGTAAAAGTGGTATTCCATGAAAAGTGAAAGTGAAAGTTGCCCAGTCATGTCCGACTCTTTGTGACCCCATGGACTATACAGTCCATGGGATTCTCCAGGCCAGAATACTGAAATGAGTAGTCTTTCCCTTCTCCAGGGGATCTTCCCAACCCAGGGATCAAACCCAGGTCTCCCACATTGCAGGCAGATTCTTTACCAGCTAAGCCTCAAGGGAAGCCCAAGAATACTGCAGTGGGTAGCCTATCCCTTCTCTAGCAGATCTTCCTGACTCAGGAATTGAACTGGGGTCTCCTGCATTGCAGGTGGATTCTTTGCCAACTGAGCTATGAGGGAATGAATACTAGTGGTCAATTCAGCTTACAACCCAATCACACGTGTGTTTTGGGATGTAGCAGAATTGCTTTATGTGTAGTTTCCATTTCGTCACCCAGAATATTAAAAAAAATATTTTCATGGATCAAAACTTATTTAATGTTTTACTAATTTATCAAAAACATTCTTAGACGCAATTGGTACACATAAGTGCATATACTCAAATATACATATATATGGTCAATCCTCATTATTCATAGATTCTTATCTGTGAATTTGCCTAAATTTCTTAAATCTCATCTGTAACTCCAAAATCAATACTATGGTGCTTTCAAGGTCTTTCAGAGACACAGGCAGTGTGTTGAAAAAATTGAGGCGATCAATGTACATAGTCTGAGATGAGATAGAGCAAGGCAACAGGCTGCCTTCGTGTTTCAGCTGTCATCATGTAAGTAAGTGTCCTTTATACAGTTTATTTACTGTTGCACTTTTAAGCTTTCTGTTGGTGATTTTGCTGTTTAAAATAGCTTTCAAACATAGTTTTGAAGTGCTGTCTAGCTTTCCTAAATGCAAGGAGGCTGTCATGTGCCTCATGTAGAAAACATGATTCAGGCAAGCTTCTTTCAGGCATGAGTTATAATGCTGTTATCCAAGAGTTCAATGTTAATGAATCAGCTACATATATTAAATAAAGTGCCTTTAAACTGAACCATGGGGCTTCCCAGGCAGCACTAGCAGTGAAGAACTTTTCTGCCAGTGCTGGAAATGTAAGAGACACAGGTTCAAGCTCTGGGTTGAGAAGATCCCCTGGAGGAGGGCACAGCAACCCACACCAGTACTGTTGCCTGGAGAATCCCATGGACAGAGGAGCCCAGCGGGCTACAGTCCACAGGGTCACAAAGAGTCAGACACAACTGAAGTGACTTAGCACATACAAACTGAAAGGCATATATAGTAAGATTACATGATGATTGATTGATGAAAATGTCATGATCAGAGGCTCATAGGAAAATACCCCTGTACTTCACCTAAGAGTAATGGTTCAGTATTCATTCACTTTGTTCTTGGAGTAACTTACTATGGTGAGTAATGAGAATCAACCTTATATATGCATATATGTAAATATATGCATGTATATATAGTCCATGTATTGTAAAGAATTCAATGATTACTAACAAGACTTGGTTCCATTGCTTTGATTTTCTCTAAGGTCTAAATGGGCTTCTCTAGTGGCTCAGATAGTAAAGAATATGCCTGCAGTACAGGAGACCTGGGTTTGATCCCTGGGTTGGGAAGATCCTGTGGAGGAGGGCATGGCAATCCAGATTTCTTGCCTGGAGAATCCCATGGACAGAGGAGTCTGGTGAGCTACAGTTCATAGGATTGCAAAGAGTCAGACATGACCTAAGTGACTTAGCACAAGGTATAAGCAGTTTTATACCATTCCTTTGCACCATTAGTACAAATGACAAACACTTTAGGAAAAAAAACCCTATTATTACTAGGAAAATACTGATAGGTCTCTTAGGGGTCCAAAAAAACAAAAAAGGTTTTCATTACCAAGCAGATTTATGTAAAGTATTAATTTCTGCCTTAAAATACATCTTCATTTCCCTGGTACTGTATACATAAATTTTACTGTTATTACTCTTTATACATTGAGGGAGGTAACATTTCCAAATGCTTTCAAAATTGTAAATTCCTCAGGACCATGGTAAGTTTTGACAAACATTTAAACAGAAAGAAATATCAGGCCTTGGTTTTGTCCTTTTCATTTGTTAATGAATGCTTTTGTTTTGTTAATATAATTAACTGTTCCTATGGTACCTCTAAATTAAATCCATTGAGACATATTAAATAGTCTATAGGTTACTCATTTACATATTTTAAGGCAGAATATGATCATATATACAGAACATGACATGAGGGAGTTATAAATGGAAGAGATAAACTTGGCTTGAGGTGATGACAAAATGAAATTACTAAGGGGAAGAGAGACATTTTTTACTTTAAACTACAGATATTATTGCCCAAAGAGAGGAATAGACAAATAGATCACTTATATTGCCTTCATGGCTAACATATCATTTGATATGAGAAAAGGAGAAAGGACACCTTAAAAACAAAAGGAAAAGGGTAGGTAATATGAGTGGATAAAAGAGGAGATAAATTGAAAATGAGGATTAAAAGTGAAGAAATGCTGAGAAATTATTGATAGATATGTTTAGAAGGCTGAATAGACCATCTTTCAACAAATTCTATCATTCCAGCCTAATGAAACCTCTTCTCTCACTCCCTTCTTCAGGCACTAGCCATACTATAAGGTTTTTAAGGATGAGATTGTAATCTTTAGTGAGATGAGGCTATCAGAAACTTGACTGAGTTGGTATTGACCCTCCTAGGGCTCACAGGGTGCTTGTAAGACCAAATAACCCAGACTGTGGGAAAGGTACCTATAACCTCAGAAGGAGTGAATATTCACTCTTTCAGTTATCTTGCAACAATACCAATAATAGGGTGGGAAGTTGGAAAATGTTCCTCTCTTCTCTTTGGGGGAAGAGGGGAGGAAAAAGAATGAAACAGTGGGGTGCAATCTGAATTTAACTCTGAAGCACAAAGTTTCAGGGTTTTTTAATCATGAGAAGCAAACTGGTTCTGGTCACATGGACTTGAGCCAGAACCAGTCAAGGAGCCATGCTCCTTCCATCCTGCCAGTCTAGGCAGATACAACTGTTCTTCTCTGAGTATTTCCCAAACTCCTTCAGAAGCCATTCATCACTGGGTAAAAGTTGCCTCAGTTGGGTAGGGTGCATGTTAGGAGGGTCTAAGCCAACAGTTAGTCTTCCCTGGTGACTCAGTTATAAAGAATCCACTTGCCAATGCAGGAGACCGAAGACATGGGTTAGATTCGTGGGTCAGAAAGATCCACTGGAGAAGGAAATGGCATCCCATTCCAGTATTCTTGCCTGGGAAATGCCATGGACCGAGGAGCCTGGCAGGCTATAGTCCATGGGGTCGCAAGAGTCAGACGTGACTTAGTGACTAAATAAAAACAAGCCAACAGTTAAGGCAGAAGGGTAGTTAGTCACTCTGGTAAGCCTGTACAGTGACTACACCAGCAGTCCCAGGGAAGGAAAGGAGACCCATGGATTAGTGATGCCTCGAGGGTCACCTGCAGTAGAGCCTATAATATGACTGTTGGTGGAGGAAGCCAGCATGGCAAAACCTCAAAATTCAAAATTCCTGAGCAAATACAAAAAAGAAAAAAGAAAAACAAAACACCTACCGGCTCTTGGAGGAGAATTAACTTTCAGCAGGGAAGCAGTAAGGGGCCATATCTCTCAAGAGCTCTTTACTTTCTCAGTAGCTCTAGGGTCAGCAGGTTCAAAGACTAGCTTTGGCTCAAGTTTAGTGTTCATGTTTCTTACAAATTGTCTTTTCATTAGGGTTTTAGAGTCTGTACTTTGAAGTCAGTAAATGATGCAAGAAAGCAGACTCAATTGATCTGTAACAAAACCTTTCCCCTTGCTGCAGAGCTGCTCAGCACTTGCCCTCTAGGCTACTTCCCTGTAATGCCTTGCCTTTGTCCTTCCTCTGTTGGTTTTACTGAAAACAGGATGCATTTAGCCCAGATGCTAACACAAACCTTGTGTGTAATGGTAACTTTACTGCTCCAACTTTGAAATTGGTTATAACAGCCCTTATCAGCAAATAAAAGCCTCCTACAGCAGACAAGCAAAGTGATTGAGAAACCCATAAAAAGCCAAAGAGAGCAAGCCAGATGAAGTTAAAACAAATTTCACCTCTAAGTCTCCATTGATTTCCACAGTAAATATTAAAAACTAACATGCTTCTTGGCCTTCTTTTGATTGTAAGTCATTATTATTGCACTGTTCTCACATCTACTACTACTTTCTTAGTTGAGACCTTCTAGTAAAACAGTAAAAAATGGGCATTTTTAAAGATAAAGAGGTACATCCATTCAGATTCCAAACTCATAAAGTTGTGAGTTTTCCAGGGCTCATCTGGAATTATACCATACACAAAAACAATGAGAGTCCTAAAAACTAGATTTTGGTTTTATAAAATATGTGCTTAAATTTTATTCAATAAAGAAAATAGGCAGCTCCAAACTAAGATAGACAGGTTATATAGAATTCTCTTTCATGAGAAAATAGTCTGGCTGCGTGCAACTAATGAAGTAAGCACAAAGGCTCCTACTTATAACATGCTCATGTATTAAACTTCATTTCTATACCTAACGGTATAGGTAAGAAGATTGAAGTAATTAAAAACCACTTATTCTGAAAAAGAGAAGCCTTGTGATCATGATTTTTAATTATCAAACACTATAAAATTCATTTGCTGGAAAAGAGTTTTCACTATAATGTATAACCCCAAAGGTCTGAATTTAGGTACTATCAGAAAAAGCTATAGGGAAAAATCTGTTAAGAACAAATAAGAATATTATTACTGATTAAAAAATAGTAACCAACTTTGGAATTGATATTCACTGGCTGTATTCAAACATAAGACACTAATATACTTCAATGGGCCCTCACTCAGGAGCTCCTTAAATAGATCAGCAATTTGAAGCTAATTTTGTATATTTTAGCAGTAAAGTTCTAATTGACAACAAATATTAATTTCTGGGTTTCCTAAAGAAATTATGACAACTACAGAAATCAGAATCTTTCTGTTTGTCTTCTGAGAACCATTCCAATAAACATCAGATCAGATCAGTCCCTCAGTCGTGTCCGACTCTTTGCCACCCCATGAATCGCAGCACGCCAGGCCTCCCTGTCCATCACCAACTCCTGGAGTTCACTCAGACTCACGTCCATCGAGTCAATGATGCCATCCAGCCATCTCATCCTCTGTCGTCCCCTTCTCCTCCTGCCCCGAATCCCTCCCAGCATCAGAGTCTTTTCCAATGAGTCAACTCTTCGCATGAGGTGGCCAAAGTACTGGAGTTTCAGCTTTAACATCATTCCTACCAAAGAAATCCCAGGGCTGATCTCCTTCAGAATGGACTGGTTGGATCTCCTTGCAGTCCAAGGGACTCTCAAAAGTCTTCTCCAACACCACAGTTCAAAAGCATCAATTCTTCGGTGCTCAGCCTTCTTCACGGTCCCTCTCTCACATCCATACATGACCACAGGAAAAACCATAGCCTGACTAGATGAACCTTTGTTGGCAAAGTAATGTCTCTGCTTTTGAATATGCTATCTAGGTTGGTCATAACTTTCCTTCCAAGGAGTAAGCGTCTTTTAATTTCATGGCTGCAGTCACCATCTGCAGTGATTTTGGAGCCCCCAAAAATAAAGTCTGACACTGTTTCCACTGTTTCCCCATCTATTTCCCATAAAGTGATGGGACCGGATGCCATGATCTTCGTTTTCTGAATGTTGAGCTTTCAGCCAACTTTTTCGCTCTCCACTTTCACTTTCATCAAGAGGCTTTTCAGTTCCTATTCACTTTCTGCCAGAAGGGTGGTGTCATCTGCATATCTGAGGTGATTGATATTTCTCCTGGCAATCTTGATTCCAGCTTGTGTTTCTTCCAGTCCAGCGTTTCAAGCTGGTTTCAGGAAAGGCAGAGGAACCAGAGATCAAATTGCCAACATCTTCTGGATCATGGAAAAAGCAAGAGAGTTCCAGAAAAACATCTATTTCTGCTTTATTGACTATGCCAAAGCCTTTGACTGTGTGGATCACAATCAACTGTGGAAAATTCTGAAAGAGATGGGAATACCAGACCACCCAACCTGCCTCTTGTGAAACCTATATGCAGGTCAGGAAGCAACAGTTAGAACTGGACATGGAACAACAGACTGGTTCCAAATAGGAAAAGGAGTACGTCAAGGCTGTATATTGTCACCCTGCTTATTTAACTTATATGCAGAGTACATCATGAGTAACGCTGGGCTGGAGGAAGCAAAAGCTGGAATCAAGATTGCCGAGAGAAATATCAATAACCTCAGATATGCAGATGACACAACCCTTATGGCAGAAAGTGAAGAAGAACTAAAAAGCCTCTTGATGAAAATGAAAGAGGAGAGTGAAAAAGTTGGCTTAAAGCTCAACATTCAGAAAACTAAGATCATGGCATCTGGTCCCATCACTTCATGGGAAATAGAGGGGGAAACAGTGAAACAGTGTCAGACTATTTTTTTGGCCTCCAAAATCACTGCAGATGGTGACTGCAGCCATGAAATTAAAAGACGCTTACTCCTTGGAAGGAAAGTTATGTCCAACCTGCTGCTGCTACTGTTAAGTCACTTCAGTCGTGTCCAACTCTGTGCGACCCCATGACGGCAGCCCATCAGGCTCCCCCGTCCCTGGGATTCTCCAGGCAAGAACACTGGAGTGGGTTGCCATTTTCTTCTCCAACGCATGAGAGTGAAAAGTGAAAGTGAGTTTGCTCTGTCGTGTCTGACTCTTAGCGACCCCATGGACTGCAGCCTACCAGGCTCCTCCGTCCATGGGATTTTCCAAGCAAGAGTACTGGAGTGGGGTACCATTGCCTTCTCCAATGTCCAACCTAGATAGCATATTAAAAAGCAGAGATGTTACTTTGCCAACAAAGGTCCATCTAGTCAAGGCTATGGTGTTTCCAGTGGTCATGTATGGATGTGAAAGTTGGACTGTGAAGAAAGCTGAGTGCTGAAGAATTGATGCTTTTGAACTGTGGTGTTGTAGAAGACTCTTGAGAGTCCCTTGGACTGCAAGGAGATCCAACCAGTCCATCCTAAAGGAGATCAGTCCTGGGTGTTCATTGGAAGGAATGATGCTAAAGCTGAAACTCCAATACTTTGGCCACCTCATGTGAAGAGTTGACTCATTGGAAAAGACTCTGATGCTGGGAGGAATTGGGGGCAGGAGGAGAAGGGGACGACAGAGGATGAGATGGCTGGATGGCATCACTGACTTGATGGACGTGAGTCTGAGTGAACTCCAGGAGTTGGTGATGGACAGGGAGGCCTGGCATGTTATGATCATGAGGTCACAAATAGTCAGACACAACTGAGTGACTGAACTGAACATGAGGGAACACAGACAAAACTGCTTATGCACAAAGAGAACCCAAAGCTGAAGAGTCATATTCTCGAAATAAACTGAGACCTCATGTAGCAGTTCAACTGCACACAACTGCTGTCGTGTGGTTGCTAAGTCATGTCTGAGTCTTTCTGACCCCATGAGCTGCAGCACACCAGGCTTCCCTATCCTTCACTATCTCCTGGAGTTTGCTCAAACTCGTGTCCATTGAGTCAGTGATGCTATCCAACCATCTCATCCTCTGTTGCCCCCTTCTCCACCTGCCCTCAATCTTTCCCAACATCAGAGTCTTTTCCAAAGAGTTGGCTCTTCAGATCAGGTGGCCAAGTATTGAAGCTTCAGCATCAGCCCTTCCAATGAATATTCAGGGTTGATTTACTTTAGGACTGATTGGTTTGATTTACTTGCTGTTCAAGTGACTCTCAAGAGTCTTCTCCAGCACCACATTTTTAAGGCATCAATTCTTTGGTGCTCAGGCATCTTTACAGTCCAACTCTCATTTTTGTACATGACCACTGGAAAAACCATAGCTTTGACTATACGGATCTTTGTCAGCAAAGCCTCTGATTTTTGATACACTGTCTAGGTTTGTCATAGCTTTTCTTCCAACTGGCTAGCAGGAAATAGGAAGGAAAAGGTCTGATGTTGCTCAAGAACACAGGTGGCAGATCTGGAAGCCAATTCTTGTGTGTGTGTATGAATGGAGAGTGGGGGTGGAGGTGACTTGGTGTGTAAGGAAGACCAAAAGAATGAAAATGAAATAGGGTAAAATGAATTAGAGAGAAAAATATTAGGCATAGAAGAGAAGCAAAGACCCCCAAAAACCTATAACTGTAGTCGTTGAAGACAAAAAAACAATTTTAAACATGAAATAGAACTATTCCTCATCCAAACAAAAACGATTAAGGAAGACTTGGCAAAGGACTAGTGGTTATTTAATTTACATATGAAAAATACATTTAATTACATACTTGAGACCAAAACAAGCAGATAAATATAGAATAAAGGTAGGTAAATGTTTAATGTTCTGTCAAAGTAGGCATATTACAATTTTTAAAATGGGAGGAGAGAGAGAGAGAGAAGTAAAATAATGATTGCCTCAGAAGAAACAGGTGGATGCTGAAAGGCATTAATATCAAGATTGCCATTAGCACAAAATATATACCTTCAAAAACAAAAATATATATGAGATAAAAGACCACATAGAAAAATAAATACAGAAAACTAAACAGATGATATGAGCTATTTCATGTACATACTGCTGTATTTAAAATTTATAACCAACACGGCCCTACTGTATAGCACAGAGAACTCTGCTCAATGTCATGTGGCAGCTGGGATGGGAATGGCTTTTGGAGGTGAATGGATACGTGTATATGCATGGCTGAGTCCCTTCACTGTTCACCTGAAGCTATCACAACATTGTTAATTGACTAAACCCAAACACAAAATAAAAAGCTTAAAAATACATATGAGATGTTTGAAACCAAACATAACAGCCATATCAGTAAATGTAAAAGACTTGATTCATCTATTAGAACAAAAAATATTTTCATATTGAATTACAAAGAAAATCTCATGAGAATGGAGAGTCCAGAAATAAACCCATGCAAATGTGGTCGAATTATTTATAACAAAGGGGCCAAGAATATACAACCCTCCTTATGTATCCATTGGGTACTGCTTCTAGGACCTGCCACGGATACCAGAAAATTCATGGATACTCAAGCACCATAGTTGGCTGTCCATATCCACAAATTTCACAACCACAGAACCAACCACAGAACATGTGTTAAGTTTGCTGGTTGGTTGAATCTACAGATGCAGAACCTGTGAATACAGACAGCCAACTATATATTTATTGAAAGAGATTCACATATACGTGGACCCACACAGCTCAAAATCCTGTTATTCAAGGGCCAATGATACAATGGGAAAATGGCAGTCTCTTCAGTAAATGGTGATGGGAATACCGAACAGCCGCATGCAAAACAATCACACTGGACCCCATCTTAGCTCATACACAAAAATTATCTCAAAAGTGATTAAAGGATTAGATTTAAAATCTGAAACCATAAAACTTCTACAAGAAAACATAGATGTTAAGTTCCTTGCCATCAGTCTAGGTGAAGATTATTTTTTGGATCCTACACCAAAAGTAAAGGCAAAACAACATAAAATAAAGTGGGACTACATAAAATTCAGAAGCTTCTGCACAACAAAGCATACTGTCAACTAAATGGTAAGGCAACCTGCTGAATGGTAGAATATGTTGAGTACTCAGTCATGTCTGACTCTGTGACACCATGGACTGGAGCCTGCCAGGCTTCTCTGTCCATGGGATTTTCCTGGCAAGAATACTGGAGTGGGTTGCCATTTCCTTCTCCAATTAAATGCGAGAAAGTATTTGCAAATCATCTATCTGGCTAAGGGATTAATATCTAAAACATGTTAAAAACTCATAAAGCACAACAGCAGAAAACAAACAAAAATCCATTTTAAACATAGGCAGATGATCTGAACAAACATTTTCCAAAGAAGTCAAACAGATGGCCAAAATATAAATGAAAAAGCTCAACATCACTAATCCCGAGGAAAATGTAAATCAAAACTTCAGTGAACTATTACCACTAAGACAAGAGATGACAACTGTTGGTGAGGGTGTAGAGAAAAGGGAACCCTTATGCACTGTTAGTGGGAATGTAAATTGGTGCAGTCACTATAGAAAACACTATGGAGTTTCCTTAAAAAACTAAAAATAGAACTACTGTCTGACCTGGCAATTCCACTTCTGGATATTTATCCAAAGAAAACAAAAACACTAACTCAAAGATATATGCAATCCTGTGTTCATTGCAGCATTATTTTAGAAGGCCAAGATATGGTAAAAACCTCAACATCAACTGGAGAGATAAATTGCTAAAGATGTGGTGTATATATACAATGGAATATTATTCAGTCATAAAAAGGAAATCTTGCCATTTGTGACAATATGGACAGACCTTGAGGGTATTACACCAAGTGAAATAAGCCAGGCACAAAAAAATTGATTCCACTTATATGAGATACCTAGAAGAGTCAAATCCAGAGAGACAGAATGTAGAAGAGTGATTGCCAGGAGTTGGAGAGAGGGCAAAATGGAGAGTTATTATTTAACAAGTAAAGGATTTTAATTTTACAATGAAAAGAGCTGTAGAGATAAATGATTGTAATAGTTGGACACTGATTGCCGGGAGAAATATCAATAACCTCAGATATGCAGATGACACCACCCTTATGGCAGAAAGTGAAGAGGAACTAAAAAGCCTCTTGATGAAAGTGAAAGAGGAGGAGAGTGAAAAAGTTGGCTTAAAGCTCAACATTCAGAAAACGAAGATCATGGCATCTGGTCCCATCACTTCATGGCAAATAGATGGGGAAACAGTGGAAACAGTGTCAGACTTTGTTTTGGGGGGCTCCAAAATCACTGCAGATGGTGACTGCAGCCATGAAATTAAAAGACGCTTACTCCTTGGAAGGAAAGTTATGACCAACCTAGATAGCATATTCAAAAGCAGAGACATTACTTTGCCAACAAAGGTTTGTCTAGTCAAGGCTATGGTTTTTCCTGTGGTCATATATGGATGTGAGAGTTGGACTGTGAAGAAGGCTGAGCGGCGAAGAATTGATGCTTTTGAACTGTGGTGTTGGAGAAGGCTCTTGAGAGTCCCTTGGGCTGCAAGGAGATCCAACCAGTCCATTCTGAAGGAGATCAGCCCTGGGATTTCTTTGGAAGGAATGATGCTAAAGCTGAAACTCCAGTACTTTAGCCACCTCATGTGAAGAGTTGACTCATTGGAAAAGACTCTGATGCTGGGAGGGATTGGGGGCAGGAGGAGAAGGGGACGACAGAGGATGAGATGGCTGGATGGCATCACTGACTCAATGGACATGAGTCTGAGTGAACTCTGGGAGTTGGTGATGGACAGGGAGGCCTGGCGTGCTGTGAGTCATGGGGTTGCAAAGAGTCAGACACGACTGAGTGACTGAATTGAACTGATGAATATATTTAATACATCTGAACTGTATACCTAAAAATGATTAGGATGTTAAATTTTATGTATGTGCTGTGCTTAGTTGCTCAGTTGTGTCCTACTCTTTGCAACCCCACGGACTGTAGCCCACCAGGCTCCCCTGTCCGTTGGGATTCTCCAGGCAAAAATACTGGAATGGGTTGCCATGCCCTCCTCCAAGGGATCTTCCCAACCCAGGGATCAAAACCAGGTTTCCCACATTGGAGGCAGATTCTTAATTGACTGAGCAACAAGGGAAGCCCAAATTTTATGATTATATTACCACAATAAAAAACATTGAGAAAACTCCCTTTTACAACAGCACCAAGTAGGTAAAATACCTAGAAACAACCTTAAAATAAATTCAGGAAACTTGTATGAGGAAAATATTAACACATTATTGAAAGACATAAAAGTGTCCTTTCATTAAACAAGTGAAAAGACAAACAAATGTCCTTATTATAGGGCAAGATTAATCAAACTCCTAAATTTTGGATGACAGTTCTGTATCTTATTTTCATAAATACATCAGTTCAGTTTAGTCACTCAGTCGTATCCGACTCTTATGCGACTCCACAGACTGCAGCACGCCGGGCTTCCCTGTCCATCACCAAATCCCGTAGCTTACTCAAACTCATGTCCATCGAATCGGTGATGCCATCCAACCATCTCATCCCCTGTTGTCCCCTTCTCCTCCTGCCCTAAATCTTTCCCAGCATCAGGGTCTTTTCAAATGAGTCAGTTCTTCGCAGCAGGTGGCCAAAGTATTGGAGTTTCAGCTTTAGCATCAGTCCTTCCAATGAATATTCAGGACTGATTTCCTTTAGAATTGACTGGTTTGATCCCCTTGCAGTCCAAGGGACTCTCAAGAGTCTTCTCCAACACCACAGCATAAAAGCATCAATTCTTCAGCGCTCAGCTTTCTTTATAGTCCAACTCTCACATCCATGCATGACTACTGGAAAAACCATAGCTTTGACTAGACAGAACTTTGTTGGCTAAGTAATGTCTGCTTTTTAATATGTTGCCTACGTTAGTCAAAGCTTTTCTTGCAAGGAGCAAGCGTCTTTTAATTTCATGATGGCAGTCACCATCTGCAGTGATTTTGGACCCCCAAAAAATAAAGTCTCTCACTGTTTCCATTGTTTCCCCATCTATTTGCCATGAAGCGATGGGACCAGATGCCATGATCTTCGTTTTCTGAATGTTGAGATTTAATCCAACTTTTTCACTCTCCTCTTTCACTTTCATCAAGAGGTTCTTTAGTTCCTCTTCACTTTCTGCCATAAGGGTGGTGTCATCTGCATATCTGAGGTTATTGATATTTCTCCCGGCAATCTTCATTCCAATATGTGCTTCATCCAGCCTGGCATTTTGCATGATGTACTCCGCATATAAGTTATTTAAGCAGGGTGACAACATACAGCCTTGAAGCACTCCTTTCCCAATTTGGAACCAATCTGTTGTTTCATGTCCAATTCTAATTTTTGCCTCTTGACCTGCTTACAGATTTCTCAGGAGGCAGGTAAGGTGGTCTGGTATTTGCATCTCTTGAAGAATTTTCCACAGTTTGTTGTGATCCACAAAGTCAAAGGCTTTGGCGTAGTCAATAAAGCAGAAGTACATATTTTTCTGAAACTCTCTTGCTTTTTCGATGATCTAACGGATGTTGGCAATTCGATCTCTGGTTCCTCTGGCTTTTCTAAATCCAGCTTGAACATCTGGAAGCTCATGGTTCATGTACTGTTGAAGGCTTGCTTGGAGAATTTTGAGCATTACTTTGCTAACGTGTGAGATGAGTGCAATTGTACAGTAGTTTGTACATTCTTTGGCATTGCTTTTCTTTGGGGTTGGAATGAAAACTGACCTTTTCCAGTCCTGTAGCCACTGCTGTGTTTTCTAAATTTGCTTGCGTATTGAGTGAAGCACTTTAACAGCATCATCTTCTAGGATTTGAAATGGCTCAACTGGAATTCCATCACCTCCACTAGCTTTGTTTGTAGTGATGCTAATGTTTGTTTGTAGTGATGATGATCGTTTAAATGCATATATTATCCTAAATTTAAAGTTAGCATGTTTGTTTTCTGGAACTACATGGGTGGTTTTACTAATAGTCTTAAACTTCATAGGGAAAAAATCACGTACAATTAGTTTTTTAAAATTTTGAGGGGAAAAGAAATGTGAGCTGGTCTTCCCAAATATGAAAATATTAAATTTCCATAGTGAAAAGAATGCAGGAGGAGTGGCTGAACAGATGGTAAGACAATGGCACAGGAACTGCAGAGCAAACTCAAGTATATATGGAGTTTCATATATGATGGTGGTACCATCTCAGATCAGTAAGAAACAGAAATATGTGTTTTTAATAAATTGTATGAGATAGCCATTCACTAAGAGAAAGACAGATATTTGGGAGGAAAAAGTCTGGGTCCATTTCTGACAAATATACTGGAATATAGCACTTCAAATGTATCAGAGATATAACGAAAACAATGGAACCATACACACACACACACACACACACACACACACACACACACTTTAGAAGAAAACCTGGGTGAATCCCTTTATATCTGGTTGTGGGAAAAATTCAGATATAAAGAAAAAACTGTTAAACTTAACCCCATAAAAATTAAAATTTCTGAATGGTAAAAATAAAAATAGTAAAAATGCAAGTGACATGCTAAGAGAAAATGTTTGCCTAATCTCACAGCTAAGTAAGGAACTCTTGAGGGATAGAAAGAGAAACCTGATTTAAAAGATAAATGGGCAGATGACATAAATAGACATTTCAGAGGGAAAAAAATGTGCACAAGTGGTTTTTGAATCTATAACATTCATACCTGAGAGTATGATAAATATGTAAAATTATGCAGCATTGCTAATTAATGGTCTTACCATTAATTTGAATATTATCAAAGGTAAGTGGAATAAACTCAGATGATGAAACACATAAGACAACTGAGTTATAAAAGATTCAGGAAGGAAAAAGATGGAGAAGCATTCTAGACCAAAAGAGACTAAGCAGAAATGACAATTGCTGTACAAGATTCCCAAGTGACTCCCAGGGATTGTCCCAGATGACATTCTCACCCTTACACGCTCCATTTAGTGCGTGCATGTGCTCAGGTCCTGTGTGTGCACTCACTCATGTGTGTAAGGAAGGTTTGCTCCTGATCAACAGAGCACAGCACAAGTAATGGGCTGACACTCCCAAGATTAGGCTGTAAGAGACCAGGACATCCTTCTGGCTGCACGCTTTAGCTCTTCTCATTCACTGCTCTGAGGAAGCAGGATGCTGTGTTCATAGGCTGCCCTGAAGGGAGGAATCACCAGCCCCACATGGCAAATAATGTAAGATAGGAAAACAGTTTTCTACCACTGAATAAAAAATTACCAGAAACTTAGTGACTTTAAAAAGGCACACATTTACGGCATCATAATTTCTGTGCGTCTGGAGTCCTGGAGTGCCTTAGTTAGGTCTTCTACTTAGGGTCTCAGAAGATTGTCCCCAAGGAATCATCCAGCCTGAGTTCCTTTCTGAAATTCAGGGTCCTCTTTGAAGGTCTTGTGGTTGTTGACAAGTATTTAAACACACACACACACACAGTAAAACACCCATAAACAAGAGTATGGCTGAGTGTGTGTATATAGAAAGAAAGAGAGGTGGCAACATGCTAATTATTTGCAAACATACATAAAAGTTATATAGATGGTCACTGTATTAATATTAATCTATATAAATTATTATATAATTTTAAACTGTCTTATAAATTAAAATCATCAATTCTTCTGTAGGTTTTTAATTCTTCAAACTAAAAGTTTACATATCTAGGACGGATATTGCTGGAATTTCAGTATATAAGTAGAATTCTTAAAAATGACCCCATGGTGCAGGAGCAAGGTGCAGTGATTAATTCCAGAGCCCTGTCAATTGAGCCCCCAGCCTTGACAGTGATCAGAAGACACTCCTGGAATAAGGCTTCCCAAGGATCACGCTTGGTTAGAAGGCCACGCAAATAAATCAGCTTGGAGGTTTTATCCTATCCTGAGCATTTACAACTTTATGCTTCTTGATTCATTGTCAAATCTGATCAAGAGTCAACTGTTTTGCTTTTATATAAGAAGGAGCTTCAACCATTTGAAATCCCATACCTTCCATGAGAAGTTATTAGAAAGCTAATTAAGGGTTTTGAACTAAAATAAAACACCCCTACTGCCAATTTTATTTCATTTGGAGAATGCATCAGTTCAGTTCAGTCACTCAGTTGTGTCCGACTCTTTGCAACCCCATGAACTGCAGCACGCCAGGCCTCCCTGTCCATCACCAACTCCTGGAGTTAACCCAAACTCATCTCCATTGAGTCAGTGATGCCATCCAACCATCTCATCCTCTGTCATCCCCTTCTCGTCCTGCCCTCAATCTTTCCCAACAATAGGGAACACCTAAGATTCTGGTTAAAATATAGATTCTGCTTCAGTAGGTCTGGGGTGTGGCTGAAAAGTTGGCACTTCTGAGAAGCTCCCAAGGGATGCTGCTACTGCTGATGCAAGCACATTTCAAGTTGCATGGCCTCAAATCACCTTCCCAGCAGGCTGTAATTTACTGTGAAGTTCAACTTTCAGTCATTCCAGTAACTTACCTGTGGATTCACTTTCTCAAGAAAGCAAAAATATATATAGAAAGAGATTTTCTATAACAAACTTATTATTGCAAAAAAAAAAAAAAAAAAGGAAATACTCTTAATGTCTATCAACAGGAGAGTGGCTAAATTATGGTTTCTTTATATAAGGCAATGCTATCTCTTTTTAAAAACTATCTACCCTGTGACCCAGAAATTCCCATTCTAGGTATTTTCACAACAGAAGTGAAATAGATCCACAAAAGACCTATGCAAGTAAATGCACAGCAGTTCCACTCATAATTGCCAAAAACTGTTAACAGCCCAGGAGTCTATGAAGAGGAAAATAGATGAACAAACTAATATATTCATAAAATGTACTACTACTCGCCAATTTAAAAACCAAAACAAAACAGCTACTTCTACCCTCAACAACATGGATGAATGTCAAGAACACCACACTAAGTTGAAACAAGTATTAACCCCAGAGTACATACTTTCTGGGATTGTGATAAAATTCTGTTTCTTGATGGGGATTTGGGTTACAGAGTATTAAAACTCATCAAATGTTACACTTAAGATTTGTCAAATTAATTTTATGTAAAATTTATCTCCCAACAGGTAAAATGTAAGCAAACACTGAACTCTAGTTAATAATATGCATAGGAAATACTTAGGGGGAATTTTATCAGTGTCAGCCACTTACTTTATTTTAAATGCATAAAAAAAATGAATTGAGAGACAGACGAATGGGTATGTGAAAATGCAAATAGTTAAATGTTAATGATGGAACTTATGAAATGGGTAAAATTTCTTTACATTTCTTTCTGCACATTTAAATGTTTTTTCATATTGAACTGTCGGGAAAAGTGAGGTAGATGCGTGTGTTGACATGGAAAGATCAGCAAGCAATATCATTATGTGTAGAAAAATAAGTTACAGATACACCCACAGACGTATGTGAGATTTCTGGCCAGATGGACAGGAAACTTCCTTGCTGTTACGTCTGAGGAATAGGAGAAGGTGTTGGTAGTAGAGATAAGGAGACTTTCTGAAAGGGAGAAAAGTGAAAGTTAAGAAATGCAAAACTGTCAAAAATAAATTTGTATAAGCAGAGGAAGTAATGACCCAAAGCAGCCAAAACTGAGCTCAGTATTGTACATGATGATACACGTGTTGGAACACAAAACTTGCATGTATGTATGCTCTGGCATTTACACCTCGTACAGAAACATGAGAAACTTCCCTCGATTTTGCTGATGCTCTGTGTAGTCAACTTTTATGATACTGAGAATACTCTGTCTAATATTTTAAATTAAAGTCAATATTCTACTAGGTATTGGGATGTAATAATGAAATCAATTTAGTCTCTTCTCTCATTATACATCTGAGATAGTGAATATTCAGATACCTAAATATGTTGGGATGTGATTTATAGTATTGGTTATAATGACAGATTTGGGATGTCTGCCTAGGCAGTGGCTCCCTCCCCAGGGAAGGCTTCTCAAAGGGTGTAATCTAAGGGGCATACTTCTTATAGCTGACCTCAAATCTCTGGCCTTGGCTGACTGGGCTAGGATGAAAACGTGGACCCAAGATGGTCTAATCAGATCTCGCTCTCTTGAGTTCAGAATTAAATTAAAATCTATTCATTAATGTTTTTGTGCTGTTGGGCATGTAAGCTCGGGAACTATGGTGATGCTATTTTCCACCATGTACACAGAAGCATAGAAAGCTAGTGGGCCAAGAGAGAGAGCATCGGGGTTGTGCAGAGAGAAGTGAAGACAAGAGTCAATGAAGCCCCCAAGGAGCTAAAAAGAACAGCTATTGGATTTCTATTCATATCCCTGCACTTCTGTTTCTGGTACCTCATACAGTGCACTTGGGGGTCACTTCCCCTAGGTTCTGTGAGAACTCTGAAGCTGTCCAAAAAACTTCTTATTTTCTTAAACCAAGGAGAAGAATTTCTCTTTCAGCTTGAAAAGCCATAACTAAGCCAATTATCATGGAAGAATGTGGCAAGTGCATTTCAAGAGGTCAGAGGAGATCCCATCTGAGACCCAGAATTCAAGAAATTTCATATTAATACTACATAGGAAGTCATCTGGGACCAGGCTGGGTGGCCCTCAAGGCTGTAAACCTTGAGACCCCCTGTTCTGTGATTCCCCTCATCCATCTCTCCCAGCTAAGGGTCTGGAGGCAGAACATGGTCTAGAGTTGTGAAAGTCTGTATCAATCATCTCTCCTAAATTAATTTTCAACCCTGCTTTGTAAATATGTCCTTAAAATAATCTCCTAACCAAAAAAAGAAAGAAAAAAAAAACCCTAACCACAAGTAAATTTCACTCCCAATTCTTTTTATTTAAAAGTCTCCAAAAAAAAAAAAAATTTCTCCATGAAACAAAAGATTCTGAGTCATTAAATAACAACATCCATATATTATTTGTGAAACTTGCTCTTTCTCATCTTCCATATTGTACCAATGGAGAAAAAAATGAACGGCTATAGGTTCAGACAAGTAGAGAGTCAGGGTTTTGTGACGTGAGGTTCTCATGCACTACAAAAGAAAAAAAAAAGGCCAGGTTCTGCATGTGCTGTTTTGGACAAACATACAGAAAAACTGAGAGCTGGCTACCACTTGCTAGCTTTCCAGTGCCTGGTGGAGTCATGGCTCCCTGTGCTGTCTAGGTCAGCACTCCCTCTCATATGGAATAACATTTGTTTGACAGACACAAATGCCCATCAGAGCAGAGTTAACTTCCTCCAGACTTAACGTATGGGTAGTAATTGTTGTTTAGTTGCTAAGTCATGTCCTGTGCTTTGTAACCCCTGTAGCCTGCCAGGCTCCTCTGTCCATGGGATTCTCCAGGCAAGAATACTGGAGTGGGTTACCATTTCCTTCTCCAGGAGATCTTCCCAACCTAGGGATCAAACCCACATCTACTGCATTGGCAAGCAGATTCATTATCACTGAGCCATTAGGGAAGCCCAGTGTATGGGTTACACATTGCCCAATGTATTTTGGTTTAAAATAAAGGACTTTCAAATCTATTTCTGACACAGGCTGGGATCGGGGATCCTTTGCTTCAGTGCTTGCACCTGGACAAATGTCTCCTTGAGCAACAAAATACAAAGAAACCACAAGGGACTAAAAATAACAGCCTGCATGAACAGTTGGGGCAAAATATGAACAGAAAGATATAGAAAGACTGAAAAAAAACCCACTGCCACAGGGTGTCAGGAGCAAAAGCAGAGTACTGTGCTTGCCTTGCTGTATAGATACACACCACCACCAGAGAGGTGGGCAAACCACCTAAGGCACCCCTCTGGCCCAACCCCTGCACACACTCTTACCCTCACCCCATGTAAGGAACTAGCCCAGTCCGCACCTTGGGGAACAAGCAAAGGAACCATTAATTCCTTTTGCTCCTCCCCTCTGCTGCCTCAGGGGCCAAAATACAGCCTTGTCTGAATTTCTTGTCTGGCCTCTAGTAAATTTCTGTTAATGGGGAATGGCCAAGGTTAGTACCACGAACCTTGGTACTAATGGCCTGGTTAGTACACGTCCATTTCAGTTACTTCTTAGTTGCACTCTAGCAATAGCTGCCAAGATAAGGCAGTGTCAATGTGTTCATTCCAGAAATATTTAAGTGTACCTCTGCCAGGCTACCTATGTGCTCATGGGGAAGGTGGAATAAGTATATATAAGGAATCTTCTGTTCTTTGAAGGACACTAATACAAGGTAAGAGTACATTTTAGGTAGGTTGGCCAAGACATGGGGACATTTGGGCAGAAGCCAGAACACTAGAAGGCAGCTACCTGAGAAAAGAGCATTACAGGCAGAGGTAAACTATATGTGTGAAGGCCCCAAGGAATGACGATGCCAACAAAGTCGTCTCCAAGGAAAGCAGGTAATGTTACAGAGTGAAAACAGGCCTTCATCTGTGAAAACAAAGCATATAGTGAATGATGAACAATGGTCCTGAGTCCTTAACACTCACCAATTTTCATAAATTCCTTTACTATCTATGTGCCCCATCATTTTTCAAAGTTCCAAGGTAATTCAATGGCTCTTTGAACGTAAAATGTACTTTTCCCCTCATTTCTACCCAACTCTGTTTCATCTGCCAGGTCAAACAGTGAAACTGCCACATAACTTCATTGCTTACAGATTTGATACATAGGCTCACAAAATTACAATAAAATAAAGCAGTCTTGGTGTCTTTTACTAAACTCAGGCTGTCAATAAAATTTAAGATATAAACTTAAGATTAGTCAGTACTTGTAACTTTCAAACTGCTTTTTGTAGGCAAAGAGAGAGATCAATGGAACAAAAAAAAAAAACATCCAAGGAGCCCCCTCATCCTACACACACACACACACACACACACACACACACACAGACTTTCTTACATGTAAATAGAATTTAAAAACAGCAGAAAATGTGGATTGTTGAATACATGGTGGTGGGACCACTGGCCAGACATAGGGGAAAAAATAGAGATATATCATCACTATTTATGCCAAAATGGGTTCCAGTGGATCAAAAGGTTTAAAATAAAAAGTAAAAGTGTGAAAGCCAAAGAAAACATTGCAATTTTAAAAAGTTATATTGGAGTAGGGAAAGCTAAAGCAAGATATATAACCCCAAAGCCTCAAAGATTAAGAGTTATGATCACATTAAAATTCAAAATAATAAACAGTAAAAACAAAACAAAAGTGCTAGGAAAATGCAACATGAGAGAAAAGTCAAACTTCTCCCTTCACAAAAACATTCTGACAAATCAATGTCAGAAGAACAAACTCTATTTCACCTACCCAAAGGAGGAAATCATATGGTTAGGCACTTGGCCGAAAAAAATTGTAAATGGATAAGCATATGTACAAATGCACATTCAAAATCAAAGAAATTTTATTTAAAACTATGAAATATCATATTAACAAACACTAACAAATTTGAAAATGTAGTGTCATTAGGGTATAAGAAACAGGCTTTCCTTTGCTATTATTGGTGCAAGTGTAAACTGGTCCAGTCTTCTTGGAGGACAATTTGACTACATCTGTAACAATCTAAAATCCACATGTCCTTTGATTCAGCAATTATACTTCAAACAGTTTATCCCAATAGATAAATTCTCATACATGTGTTAAGAGGAATAGCTAAGGCCACAGTATGATCTATGCTATGCTATGCTAAGTCACTTCAGTCGTGTCCAACTCTGTGCGACCCCATAGAATGGCAGCCCACCAGGCTCCCCCATCCCTGGGATTCTCCAGGCAAGAACACTGGAGTGGGTTGCCATTTCCTTCTCCAATGCATCAAAGTGAAAAGTGAAAGTGAAGTTGCTCAGTCATGTCCAACTCTTAGCGACCCTATGGACGTTTATTATAAAATTTGGAAGCAATTTAACATTCATTGACAAGTAATGCATTCAGTAAAGGACAGCATCATCATATAATACTGTGCAACAATTAAAAAGATGAAGTCAATTTATACGAATAGGTAAGAGAAGACTTCCAAGACATAGTGGTAAGTCATAAAAGCAGGACAAAGGCATCAGATATTATATGTACAGACCACACACAAGAAAAATATACTAGCAAGTACTAATGCTGGAAAATACCTATCATATTCAGTATGGGTGAAATTGATTGGCTTTATTAGCTCATGATCATATGGCCAGTGAGTAGAGAGGAAGGACTCAAATCCAGATTTGTCCAACTTCAAAGCTCCTGCTGCTTATCATGATTCTAGGGGGCACAACAGAGATGGCCGAGTAGAAGGACATACACTCATCTTCTCCTGCAAGAACACCAAAACTGCAACTAGCTGCTGAACAACCATTGACAGGAAAATGTTGGAACCCACCAAAAAAAGATACCCCACATCCAAGGGCAAAGGAAAAGCCGCAACAAGAGGGTAGGAGGGGCACGATCACATTTAAAGTCAAACTTCATCCCTGCCAGAGATGCTTGGAGGGCAAAAACAAAACCTTGTGTGCACCAGGACCCTGGGAAAGGCGCAATGACCCCAGGAGACTCAGCCAGACCTGCCTCTGAGTGTTTGAGGGTCTCCTGAGGAGGTGTGGATCAGCAGTGGCCTGCCGCAGGGACAGGGGCTCTGGCAGCAGCAGTCCTGGGAGGCACAGTGTGTGGCTTAAGTCTTCTCAGAGGAGGTAGACATGAACCCCATCTTAGAGCCACTAGGTGGGTGATACACAAACTGCAAATCAATTATACCAAAGAAGACCTCCCACTGTTATGAAAATTCTAGGCTCCACAACAGACTTCCCAACCTGGGGATCCAGCAAAGGGACTGAGAATCCCCAGAGAAACTGACTTTGAAGGTCAGTGCAATTTGATTACAGAACTGCCACGGGACTGGGGAAACAGAGACTCTTGGAGGGCACAAACAAAGCCTTGTGCACACCAGGACACAGGAGGGAGGAGCAGTGATCCCACAAGAGACTGAGCCAAGACTTGCCTGTGAGTGTTTGGGCGTCTCCAGTGGAGGCGTGGGTCAACAGCGGCCTGCTGTGGGTCAGGGACATTGACTGCAGCAATCCTTGGAGGCACAGCTGGCATAAGTTCTTTTGGAGGAAGCTGCCATTACCCTACCATAGTTTTGCCTCAGACCAAAATACAAGGAGGGAACACAGCCCCACCCCTCAGAAGAAATTGGATTAAAGATTTACTGAGCATAGCCTTGCCCACTAGAGCAAGATCCAGTTGTCCTCACAGCCAGCTCATCCCATCAGGAAGCTTGAACAGCCTCTTATCCTCATCTGTTAGAGTGAAACCCACAGTCACAGAAAACTAATCAAAATGATCACATATATCACAGCCTTGTCTAACTCATTGAAACTATGAGCCATGCCCTGTGGGCACCCAGACTGAAGGGTCATGGTGGAGAGTTCTGACAAAATGCGATCCACTGAAGAAGGGAATGGAAAACCACATCAGCATTCTTGAATTGAGAACCCCATGAACAGTATGAAAAGGTAAAAAGATATGACACTGAAAATGAACCCTCAGGTAAATAGGTGTCCAATATGCGACTGGAGAAGAAATAGCTCCAGAAGGAATAAAGAAGTTGAGCCAAAGTGGAAAAATAGTGAAGAAATAGCTCCAGAAGGAATAAAGAGGTTGAGCCAAAGTGGAAACAAAGCCCAGTTGCAGATATGTCTGGCAATGAAAAGTAAAATCCGATACTGTAAAGAACAATATTGCGTAGGAACTGGAATGTTAGGTCCGTGAATCAAGGTAAATTGGAGGTGGTCAAACAGGAAATGGCAAGAGTGGACATGGACATTTTAGGAATCAGTGAACTAAAATGGACAGGAATGGGCAAGTTTAATTCAGATGACCATTATATTTATTACTGTGGGCAAGAATTCCTTAGAAGAAATGGAGTAGCCCTCATAGCCAACAAGAGAGTCTGAAATGCAGTTCTTGGGTGCAATCTCAAAAATGACAGAATGAACTCCATTTGTTTCCAGACTAAACAATTCAGTATCACAGTAATCCAAGTCTATGCCCCAACCAGTAATGCCAAAGAAGCTGAAGTTGAATGGTTCTATGAAGACGCACAAGACCTCCTACAAATAACACCAAAAAAAGATGTTCTTTTCATTATAGAGGACTGGATGCAAAAGTAGGATGTCAAGAGATACCCGGAGTAAAAGGCAAATTTGGCCTTGAAGTACAGACTGAAGCAGGAAAAAGACTAACAGAATTTGGCCAAGAGAATACACTGGTCATAGCAAACATCTTCTTCCAACCACATAAGAGATGACTCTACACATGGATATCACCAGATGGTCAATACTGAAATCACATTGATTATATTCTTTGTAGCTGAAGATGGAGAAGCTCTTATACAGTCAACAAAAACAAGACCGGGAGCTGACTGTGGCTCAGATCATGAACTCCTTATTGCAAAATTCAGACTTCAGTTGAAGAAAGTAGGGAAAACCACTAGGCCATTCAGGTATGACCTAAATGAAATCCCTTACGATTATACAGTGGAAGTGAGAAATAGATTCAAGAGATTAGATCTGATAGATAGAGTGCCAGAAGAACTATGGCGGTTTATAACATTGTACAGGAGGTGGTGATCAAAATCATCCACAAGAAAAAGAAATGCAAGAAGGGAAAATGGTTGTCTGAGGAGGCCTTACACATAGCTGAGAAAAGAAGAGAAGTGAAAGGCAAAGGTGAAAAGGAAAACCATTCCTATCTGAAAGCAAAGTTCCAGAGAAATAGCAAGGAGAGACAAGAAAGCCTTCTTAAGTAAACAATACAAAGAAAAAGAGGAAAACAATAGAATAGGAAAGACTAGGGATCTTTTCAAGAAAATTAGAGATATGAAGGGAGCATCTCATGCAACTGTGGGCACAATAAAGGACAGAAATGGTATGGACCTAACAGGAGCAGAAGATAAGAGGTGGCAAGAGTACACAGAAGAACAATACGAAAAAGGTCTTAATGACCCAGACAACCATGATCGTGCGATCAGTCACCTCAAATCAGACATCCTAGAGTGTATAGTCGAATGGGCCTTAGGAAGCACTACTATGAACAAAGCTAGTGAAGGTGATGGAATTCCAGCTGAGCTAATTTAAATCTTAAAAGATGATGCTGTGAAAGTACTGTACTCAATATGCCAGCAAATTTGGAAAATTCAGCAGTAGCCACAGGACTGGAAAAGGTCAGTTTTCACTCCAATCCCAAAGAAGGGCAAGGCCAAAGAATGTTCAAACTACCATACATTTGCACTCATTTCACATGCTAGCAAGATTATGCTGAAAATCCTTCAAGCTAGGCTTCACTAGTACGTGAACCAAGAACTTCCATATTTACATGCTGGATTTCGAAAAGGCAGAGGAACCAGAGATCAAATTGCCAATATATGTTGGATCATAGAAAATCCAAGGGAATTCCAAAAACACATATACTTCTGCTTCATTGACTACACTAAAGCCTTTGACTGTGTGGATCACAATAAACTGTAGAAAATTTTTCAAGAGATGGGAATACCAGACCACCTTACCAGCCTCCTGAGAAACCTGTATGCAGGTCAAGAAGCAGCAGTTAACTCTGGTCATGGAACAACAGACTGGTTCCAAATAGGGAAAGAAGTATATCAAGGCTGTATATTGTCACCCTGTTTATTTAACTTATATGCAGAGTACATCATGTGAAATTATGAGCTGGATGAAGCACAATCTGGAATCAAGATTGCCAGGAGAAATACCAATACCTTCAGATATGCTGATGACACCACCCTTATGGCAGGAAGTGAAGAGGAACTAAAGAGCCTCTTGATGAAGGTGAAAGAGGAGAGTGAAAAGGCTGGCTTAAAACTCAACACTCGAAAAACAAAAATCACCGTATCTGGTCCTATCGTTTCATGGCAAATAGATGGGGAAAAATGGAAACAGTGACAGATTTTATTTTCTTGGGCACCAAAATCACTGTGGATGGTGCCTACAGCCATGAAACTAAAAATGCTTGCTCCTTGGAAGTAAATCTATGACAAACCGAGACAATGTATTGAAAAGCAGAGACATCAATTTCCTAACAAATGTCCGTCTAGCCAAAGCTATGGTTTTCCCAGTAGTCATGTGTGGATGTGAGAGTTGGACTATAAAGAAGGCTGAGTGCCAAAGACTTAATGCTTAGTGCGGGAGAAAGAGTCCCTTGGACAGCAAGATGATCCAACCAGTCAATCTAGAGGAAAACAGACTGATGCTGAAGCTCCAATAATTTGGGCACCTGATGCGAAGAGCTGACTCATTAGAAAAGACTCTGATGCTAGGAAAGTTTGAAGGCAGGAGGAGAAGGGGATGACAGAGGATGAGATGGTTGGATGGCATCATTGATTCAATGGACATCAGTTTTGAGCAAACTCTGGGAGACAGTGAAGGACAATGAAGCCTGCTGTGCTGCAGTCCATGGGGTGGCAAAGTGTAGAACACGGCTGAGCGACTGAACAAAAACAAATGTCATTTGATGAAGAAGAATAACCAAAGCAGCAAGAATACAAATGGCACGACCTTTCCTATCTTCTACTTCCCAAACCACCCGGTGTAAAAATGAACAGATCCATAATGAAGGAAATAATAGAATTTTTACAATAGAAAGGCATTTTCATGTTTAAGTCCTTGAAGGGAAAAAGCTAGCATGATGATAGAAAAATGCTTATCCCTGTCTCCCATTGCCAGGGATAATCTGGAAAAACACCAGAATTTTTCAACATAAGAGTCTTTTGTCACTAACTGAGTTTTAGGTACAAAGACCATCAGGCTGGAATTCTTACCTTCGGGCCATCTATGGACCTGGTGTTTTCTCTACCAGTTTCAACTAAATTCTAGCCAGTTTAATAATTAAATAAATCCCCAGCTTGACAGTTTTTTATGTCAAATAAACCTATTCATCTATCGCCAGAAATATAAACATTGTTCTAACACACTGCCAACTCACTGGGAAAGAATGAAAATCCCTGGATGAATTCTAAAATTTGCAGCCCTTATAACCTGGCAAAATTGCATGATAGCCCTTGGGTTAAATTTTTCTATACAGAACCCCTCAAGAATTCACTTTTCTTTGGGAGCAAGTTTTAACACTGGGTTAGGCAGAGCCCAAAGGCCATCTCTGCGCCCTGTGATCCTGCCATACAGATGAAGCAAAGAAGACAAGTTAAAACTAAGGGCCAAATCCTCTATTCCAGGAATCTGAAGTTTGGAGAAAAGTGGCTGGGAGCCTGGTTTATTACTGAGTCAGCTGAATGGCAATACTCTAGAGACAAAGTGCACAAATTCCTGCGGCTGGAATTACCAGAGCTATCCAGGCATCTACCCTCCCCAGACTTTGATAATCCTTCTTCCATTTCTGCAAGCCTGCTCTGCCGGGAGCCAGCATATTGCATACTGAGTGCATATTGCATATTGAGTGCAGCACTTTCCACAGCATCATCTTTCAGGATCTGGAATAGCTCAACTGGAATTCTATCACTGCCGGGAGCCAGCGTGAGGAGCTCCACCCATGACAAAGGTCATGAGGAAGGAGGCTTGGCATACGCAAAGGCGGGATCGAGCCTTAGGAGTCCCCCTGGAAATTCTCGAGCATCTACCCCCAAAACCAGAATCTGCCTACTTTCTGCTTTGTGCTTTCACCTACACCTCTGACTTTACAGGGGGCTGTCCCCCACTACCTCTCTCTGAAAAAAGAGTTAGCTTACAGCTCCAGTTAATAATTCCTGGGTGTGACAGTGTTTCAACCTACAAACTCCTTTGGAAAGTCCTCTAGCCTGCCTGAATAGGTTTTTCTGGCCACATGTGATTGCTCAGAGCCTCCCAACTGTGAGAGGCATGAGATGTTCTAAACTGTCTAAATACAGATTCCTTTGAGCAGTTAAAAGATTGATTAGAAATTGTATTGGTGAAGGGATTTTCACTTGTTGGGCCAATGTTTGCTGCTAAGTTTCCATATCCCTTACCTGCTGTGTCCCTGGCAGTGTATTGATTAATATAATTGGTGTAAGTAGTAGCTTTAATGTTTGTAACCTGGGACCCTTGAGTTAATTCTTTTTCTTGTTATAGCCCACCATACGTTTGCTCTGTAGGAATGCAACTTTATCTAATGCTTTTGGACGGTGGCTCCTGACCAAGCACCTTTAGAGAAAAATAAGTTTTCTGAAGAAAGGGTCTTAAAATGTTAACAGGCCTCCAGGCCAGAAGATGATGCAAATCACCTAAGCTTTTACATATGGTAAGTTTGCAGGAAGAAAGCCTGGCTTGCTGCATGACTACCCCTTCCCCCATTATCCTCTATGCATAACTTAAGGTATAAAAACTACTTTGGAAAATAAAGTGCGGGCCTTGTTCACTGAAACTTGGTCTCCCCATGTCGTTCTTTCTCTCACCTTCTGGCTGAATTATTCAGCCTCTTTTCTCCACTGAATTTCCTCATTGAGCTATCCTTATTTCAGCCTCTTTTCTTCACTGAATTTTCCTACTGAGCTATCCTTATTCTATTACTCTTTATATCCTTAATTAACGTTTAATTAAGCAGTTGTTTCCTGATCCTCGCCGACGCCATCCCACTTCGAATTCCCTGGATCCACCGGGGCTGGACCCCGGCATGCTCAATGTCCTTTCTCCCCAGGCTGTCCAAGACAGCTTCTATTGTTTTCATCAACAACAAAACAATGTGAACAATACTTCCACTTGTTGCCTAGCCAATACTCATTTCCTGTATTCTTGTTACCAGAATGCTGATGTTGTTTGCTTAAAGTAGTACCTAGTTAAATACTCAATCCCCCCATCCTCCCTTGCCGCTAAAGGCAGTCACATGACCCAGTCCCCACTGATGTGTAAGTCATTGGTGGAGCTGCCCGAAGGCCTCCTTCAAAGTGACTGGATGCTGGGGCCTTTTGATTTTTTGTCCTTTGCTCTTACTATTCCCTGGCTGGTGATGACTCTGCACTTTTGTAACCATGAGGCTGGGAGCCACACACTAAGGAGAGTGGGCCAGGAATAAAGGAGGAGCCTGTGTTCCTGAAAGCATCCTTCAACAGCCACACTAGCTCCACCTCAAGATTTTCTGTATGAGAAAAATAAACCCTGCATTTGTTCAGCAGTTAGGACAGGTTTCTGAAACAAATAGCTGAACATGGTCCCAAGGGACACATCCCCGGGCCCTTTGTGACATCTCTCCTATAAATTCAATTCAATGCAAGTGTTACCCACCAGGGCTGTTTGCCTTTTCCAATCAATAGAAATTGACTAGAGGTCAGACAAATTCAGGCAAGACTTTACTGGGGACTCTGCTATAGCAGAGGGGAGGAAGAACAAACAGGTTCCCTTGTTTGTTTGCTCACTCCTTGAGGCTGAGGGGGGCGGGGGGAGTTTGTTCCCTATATGGGGTGAGGGTAAGGGTGTGTCCACAGGTCGAGTCAGAGGGGTGGCTTAGGTGGTTTGCCCACCCTCAGGTGGTGGTGTGTGCAGGGTGCATGCAGAGTACCCTGCTTTTGCTCCTGGCTTTTCAAAAGTGGCAGTTGGTTTTTTAGTCTCTGTATCTTTTGCCAGAATTTGTCCTAACTGTGTATGCGTTCGGTTACTTTTAGTCCCATACAGTTTCTTTGTATTTTGTTGCTCAAGGACAAGTGTGTCCAAGGCAAGTATTGCAGTACTGCAGCAAAGGGTCCCAGGTTCAAAGCCTGTCTCCCATGTATTAGGAGAAGTGTTCTTGCCTGGAGAATCCCAGGGACAGGGGAGCCTGGTGGGCTGCCATCTATGGGGTCGCATAGAGTCGGCCACGACTGAAGCGACTTAGCAGCAGCTTACTTGTACAAGTTGTCAGTCAGGAAAGGAAATAATGACATAAAGGACAGGTCTGCCCTCTTGTGGTTAAAATATGCAGATGCATAACCCATCCTAATAAAAAGTAGAGTTAAATAAGTGATGAACAGAAGTACAAACAACTGCTGTGGAAACACAGAGGAAAATATGAAATCTGACTGACAGGAGAGGGAAAATTGAATAGCAACAGTGGTAACTCATCTGAGCCTTAAGAAATAAACAGAATTTTGATAGGCAAAGTGCCTACAGGCCAGACATAGGGCATGAACAAAGGCTTGCAGCTCTGTTAGAAAATGACAGTTGAAGAACTCCTTTGCTGCTGTGATCGCATAAACACTGACAATGACAGCTGTCATTTAACTCAATACTTACCCTGCACCAGCTCTTTTGCATGCATTTTCTCAGTAAATCCTTACAATGAGCCACAAAAAATAAGGTACTATTATTATTATTCCCATCGTACAGATGCAGAAATTAAAGTATCAAGAAGTTAAATCATTTCTCCAGGATGACAGAGTTCATAAATGACAGAGACAGGTCCTGGCATGAATCACTCTGGCTCACAGCCCAGCCTCTTAATCTCTCTGTCCAGATGCTTGATCATGTCCTAATAAAGCACTTACTAAAAGATGAGAGTGGCTACTGGCACATGGACCAAGTGGAATCCAATGTCTAACATGACTACTAAATTCTTAAGAGTATTGTATTGTCAAGAGCCTGAACTACAAGTAAGTGACTGTTTAAGACTTGAAATAACAGTTGGGCTGCCAAACATCACTTATCAAGAAAGGAGCTGAGTTATATCTCCCAAGAAAAGTATAAACATCCCTACAGCCACAATTAAGAATTGTGATTAAGAATACTGCAAACAGAACACTCTCCCCAAAAGCAGAGACAGGCTCTGGGAAGATCAATTTACAATGGAAATACTCCAAGGGAGCAGAATGGAAACCTCTGAAGAAACATCCTCCAATAACAAGCCAGGAAGTCCCGAAAA
The DNA here is from genome assembly GCF_002263795.3 of Bos taurus. Classification (NCBI taxonomy): domain Eukaryota; kingdom Metazoa; phylum Chordata; class Mammalia; order Artiodactyla; family Bovidae; genus Bos; species Bos taurus. The sequence goes on from NC_037334.1 coordinate 68,160,381, forward strand.
TGTGAGCCTTTCGAAATTGCTCCACACCAGGGACTACTGCGTACCTCTTATTCTTCCCCATTCCAGATGGAAATGATAATTAAAATTATTCTAGCCCTGCCTCTTTCATCACTGCATATTGTCGTCTTAGATGAAAAAGTAGTTTTTTTTTAGTCACCAAAACATAAGGATAACAATCTGTTTTCAGCAGTATTATGGATAGATTCTTATCCCCTCAAAGCAACTAGATCCCACACACAGCACTTTCCATTTCACTGTTGGACTCAGAGGAAGCAAAAGGACTTCACAAGGAGGAAGTAACACATGCGTGTTCCCACTCCACCGCTTCCCCTGCAAAACTGAACCTAACTAGAACCATGAGCAGTAAGCACACAGGAACGGCACAGCTACGCAGAGAGGGAGGGGCTTTACACAGCCAGGGTTGCGATTCTTCAGTCAATAGCAAGTTGAGGGTGGAGGCTCAGTCTAAACTTCACAAAGGAAACCAGAGACTCTGGAATGGACTAAAGTGTCCCCAGTGTTGGCAACACTACTTGTTTCACATCATAAGCAAATAACCACAAGTTCTCTCTGGAAGAAACTGTCTTCAATTTAAAGTCAACCTCATCAATTCTCACAACCAAAAATTACCACACACACGAGGAAAGGAGGCACCATGAGGGAGAGTTGGCAGACAGAAACAGTGACAGATTTGAGCTCCTCTTTTCCCAAGACTTGAAATATTGGAATCAGGTTGAATATTTAAAATGATACTTTATGGTTTTAAAAATAAGAGATGGAATCAGAAGACTATCAAAAATGAACCGGCACTTTTAAAAACGGACAAAATAACTTAGAGATTAAAATATTTTATTATTATATATGAAATGTATTACATACATAATGGTACATACTTACTATTCATTAGTTTCAATAGGTATGACAAATAGAGACCAAACGTTGCTAATTAGAAAATGGGTAGTTTGGAAGATGGATATGAAGAAATTACTCAGAATAAAGCACAGAAAAACAGACATGAAAATTCCTAAAATGGGAATGTAGGGTAAAATGGGGAAAAAAAGATCCAAAAATCCTAAATAAAACATTAGCAAGGGGGTTTAGCAACTAATTAACTATATGAATGAGATTTTTTTTTGACAGTAATAGAAGAAAAAAGATAGTCCTATTATATACAATAAAAATTCTGATACAAATAAACAATTATGATAAACTCAATGAGTAAAATAGGTATAGGAATTCCTTAATCTGATAAAGGAAATACATCTGAAACATCTAACAAATACTATACTTAGTACTGAAAAGACTGAGACAATTGCTTTAAAAGTCAGGAGAAATGCCCATCACTGTTTGTGTTATATTCAGTTCAGTTCCGTCACTTAGTCATGTTAGACGCTCTGCAACCCCATGGACTTGAGCACACCAAGCCTCCCTGTCCATCACCAACTCCTGGAGCTCACTCAAACTCATGTCCATTGAGTCAGTGATGCCATCCAACCATCTCATCCTCTCATGCTCATCGTCCCCTTCTCTCCTGCCTTCAGTCCTTCCCAGCGTCAGGGTCTTTTCCAAGGAGTCAGTCCTTCGCATCAGGTGGCCAAAGTATTGGAGTTTCAGCTTCAGCATCTGCCCTTCCAATGAATATTAAGAACTGATTTCCTTTAGAATTGACTGGTTTGATCTCCTTGCTGTCCAAGGGACTCTCAAGAGTCTTCTCCAACACTACAGTTCAAAAGCATCAATTCTTCAGCACTCAGATTTTATAGACCAACTCTCACATCCATACATGACCACAGGAAAAACCATAGCTTTGACTAGACGGACCTTTGTTGGCTAAGTAACGTCTCTGCTTTTTAATATCCCGTCTAGGTTGGTCGTAGCTTTTCTTCCAAGGAGCAAGCATCTTTTAATTTCATGGCTGCAGTCACCATCTGCAGTGATTTTGGGGCCCCCCAAAACAAAGTCTCTCACTGTTTCCATTGTTTCCCCATCTATTTGCCATGAAGTGATGGGACCAGATACCATGATCTTAGTCTTCTGAATGTTGAGTTTTCAGACAACTTTTTCACTCTCCTCTTTCATTTTCACCAAGAGGCTCTTTAGTTCTTCTTTGCTTTCTGCCATAAGGGTGGCAGATCTGCATATTTGAGGTTATTGATATTTCTCCTGCCAATCTTGATTCCAGCTTGTGCTTCATCCAGCCTGGCATTTTCCATGAAGTACTCTGCATATAAGTTAAATAAGCAGGGTGACAATATGCAGCCTTGATGCATTCCTTTCCCAGTTTGGAACCAGTCTGTTGTCCCATGTCCAGTTCTAACTATTGCTTCTTTACCTGCATACAGATTTCTCAGGAGGCAGGTAAGGTGGTCTGGTATTCCCATCTCTTTCAGAATTTTCCACAGTTTGTTGTGATCCACAGTCAAAGGCTTTGGCATAGTCAATAAAGCAGAAATAGATGTTTTTCTGGAACTCTTTTGCTTTTTTTGACAATCCAGAAGATGTTGGCAATTTGATCCCTGGTTCCTCTGCCTTTTCTAAAATCAGCTTGAACATTTGGAAGTTCACGGTTCATGTACTGCTGAAGCCTGGCTTAGAGAATTTTGAGCATTACTTTACTAGCGTGTGAGATGAGTGCAATTGTGCAGTAGTTTGAGCATTCTTTGGCATTGCCTTTATTTGGGATTGGAATGAAAACTGACCTTTTCCAGTCCTGTGGCCACTGCTGAGTTTTCCAAATTTGCTGCTATATTGAGTGCAGCACTTTCACAGCATCATCTTTCAGGATTTGAAATAGCTCAACTGGAATTCCATCACCTCCACTATCTTTGTTGGTAGTGATGCTTCCTAAGGCCCACTTGACTTCACATTCCAGGATGTCTGGCTCTAGGTCAGTGATCACACCATCATGGTTATCTGGGTCATGAAGATCTTTTATGTATAGTTCTGTTTATTTTTGCCACTCTTCTGAATATCTTCTGCTCTTATTAGGTCCCTACCATTTCTGTCTTTTATTGTGTACATCTTTGCATGAAAAATTCCCTTGGTATCTCTAATTTTCTTGAAGGGATCTCTAGTCTTTCCCATTCTATTGTTTGCCTCTATTTCTTTGCATTGATCACTGAGGAAGGCTTTTTTATCTCTCCTTGCTATTCTTTGGAACTCTGTATTCAAATGGGTATATCTTTCCTTTTCTCCTTTGCCTTTTGCTTCTCTTCTCTTCTTAGCTGTTTGTAAGGCCTTCTCAGACATCCATTTTGCCTTTTTGCATTTCTTTTTCTTGGGGATGGTCTTGATCACTGCCTGCTGTACAATGTCACAAACCTCCATCCATAGTTCTTTAGGCACTCTATCAGATCTAATCCCTTGAATCTATTTCTCACTTCCACTGTATAATTGTAAGGGATTTGATTTAGGTCATACCTGAATGGTCTAGTGGTTTTCCCTACTTTCTTCAATTTAAGTCTGAATTTGGCAATAAGGTGTTCATGATCTGAGCCACAGTCAGCTCCCAGTCTTGTTTTTGCTGACTGTGTAGATCTTCTCCATCTTTGGCTGCAAAGAATATAATCAATCTGATTTTGGTATTGACCATCTGGTGATGTCCAGGTGTAGAGTCTTCTCTTGCATTGTTGGAAGAGGGTGTTTGCTATGACCAGTGCATTCCCTTGATAAAACTCTGTTGGCCTTAGCCCTACTTCATTTTGTACTCCAAGGCCAAATTTTTTCTATAGTAAATCATAAATTCTAGTTGGAAGAGCAAGACAAAAATCTTAAAGTTCTTTCTGATCACTGAAAGAAGCAAAGACTATCCACTAGTAACAGGCATACCTAACACTTAAAGATTGGTCTGTAACATCCTTCTCCACTGAAAGAAACCACAGTTGATTCTGATTCCAAGGTTAATGCTAGTTTGGGACAAGATAAACCTGGAATATTCTGGAATAAGCCATAAAGTAAGGAGGTATGCAAAAATGATGAGAGTATATCACAGGGGCACAGAAGGCAGCTTTGGGTACCAAAATAATTAAGAATAATAGTGAATTATAAACCACTGAGAGAAAATATAAGAATTTATGAGTTCATTTCTATAAAATATAGATAGGGAAATAAAGTAGAATAGTTATACTATTGCTAAGTTTGCGACCATGTTAATAAAGATTAAAATTAAGTTGCATAGTTGTGTCCGACTCTTTGTGACCCCATGGACTGTAGCCCACCAGGCTCCTCCATCCGTGGGATTTCCCAGGCAAGAATACTGGAGTGGGTTGCCATTTTGTTCTCCAGGGGATCTTCCCGACCCAGGGATTGAACCCAGGTCCCCTGCATTGCAGGCAGATGCTTTAACCTCTGAGCCACCAGGGAAGCCCTAATAATCAAGATTAGATCCATGAATATTAAATCTATAGGGAAATTTCCATGAGGAGCAGGATATTTGTACAGGCTTTATTATCAGCTATAAGGGGGAAACATCGAATAGTACAGTGGAGAAATCAGATAGCACCTTAACCGAGTGATCAAAGTTACCACTACAAAGGAAACACAGATGGACATCAGGTGTTACCAGATGGGATACTCTCACTCATGAATCACTCATTGGGTGTCCTGGACAAGAGTGTTTAACTCAAATGCAGTTACAGGGAACCATTAGGCAAATGCAAACTGAGAGACATTCTCTAAAAATGTGGAGAGAAGGGAGAGGAGAGAAAGGAGAAGGGCCTACATGCAATGTGGTATCATGGATTGGACATGGGAATAGAAAAAAAGACACCAGTGGAAAAATTGATGAATCTGAATAAAGTCTTTGGTTTATTTGAATTTCAGTAGAAATTCAAAAGTAGGGTTGTTTTCAGGTTTGATTAACTTTGTGGTTTGACAGCAAGATCAAGAAACCAAGTTTGTTCTATCCCTCTGTTCTGCCACCCTAAGTGTGGCAGCTTTTCCCCTCAGGCTGACACTCTTCATAGCCACAGTATGGCTGCCAGCACCCCAGGCGTCACATCAAAAACAGTAGTGATGCAGACAGAAAGGGTAAATTTCTTATGTTTCTTTCCCATAAACAACAAAGCCTTTCTAAAAGTCCCCAAACAAGGGAAGGGAGAGTTAAAGATTTTGGGAAGGTCATGTACATACTGCTGTATATAAATTGGATAACCAAAAATAAAATCTATTGTACAGCACATGGAACTCTGCTCAATGTTATGTAACAACCTGGATGAGAGGGGGGGTTTGGGGGAGAATGGATACATGTATTTGTATGGCTGAGTCCCTTCACCCTTCACCTGAAACTATCACAACATTGTTAATCAGCTGTACCCCAATACAAAATATTTATGGTGTCTAAAAAAATTAAATTTTAAAAGTAAATAAATATAAGTCCAGAAACAAATTTTCCCTTATGTCTTCAAGGCTAGTATTGCATTCAGTTCAGTTCAGTTGCTCAGTTGTGTCCGACTCTTTGTGACCCCATGAATTGCAGCACGTCAGGCCTCCCTGTCCATCACCAACTCCCGGAGTTCATTCAGACTCAACGTCCATCGAGTCAGTGATGCCATCCAGCCATCTCATCCTCTGGCGTCCCCTTCTCCTCCTGCCCCCAATCCCTCCCAGCAGCAGAGTCTTTTCCAATGAGTCAACTCTTCGCATGAGGTAGTCAAAGTACTGGAGTTTCAGCTTTAGCATTAGTCCTTCCAAAGAACACCCAGGGCTGATCTCCTTCACATTGGACTGGTTGGATCTCCTTGCAGTCCAAGGGACTCTCAAGAGTCTTCACCAACACCACAGTTCAAAAGCATCAATTCTTCGGCACTCAGCTTTCTTCACAGTCCAACTTTCACATCCATACATGACCACTGGGAAAACCATAGCCTTGACTAGATGGACCTTTGTTGGCAAAGTAATATCTCTGCTCTTGAATATGCTATCTAGGTTGGTCATAACTTTCCTTCCAAGGAGTAAGCGTCTTTTAATTTCATGGTTGCAGTCACCATCTGCAGTGATTTTGGAGCCCCCCAAAATAAAGTCTGACACTGTTTCCACTGTTTCCCCATCTATTTCCCGTGAAATGATGGGACCAGATGCCATGATCTTCATTTTCTGAATGTTGAGCTTTAAGCCAGCTTTTTCACTCTCCTCTTTCACTTTCATCAAGAGGCTTTTTAGTTCCTCTTCACTTTCTGCCATAAGGGTGCATTACTCACTCAATTCCCAAACCAAATATACTCATTCCTAAATAAAATATTGGCAAGGGAATTGAGGTCGGCATGATTATTTTAGACAAATCATTCTAGGTACAAATGATGTTGGGATGTCAACCATCTAGGCAATAATGTTAAGTCTGATTGGTGAGAAAAAACTTTAATATTATTCTTTAAATAGTTTTTCCTTTTTATCTCAAAATTAAAAGATAAATCAATGCATAACCCAATGAAATACAGATGTTTTAAGGGTCATCATATTAAATCCTCTCTTTGAATAGACATGGGACCAGTTTAAAAACTCACATTTGTTGAGTTTCTACTAAATGTCAGATATTATGCTAAGTATATCATCACATTTAAAGCTCATTAGCCACCTTTAAGTCTCAGTAATTCTCATTCTATTAATGATAAAAACTAAGTCTAGAGAAGGAAAGTGACTTATATGGAAGCACCTGTTGAGTAAGTGGTAGAACAGGAGCCATACCCGGATCTTTGAACAAATACCTTTTTCTTCAATGAGACCAGCCCTTGTTGTTCACAGGGATGGAAAGAAACAATTATCACTGGGGATATGGATTCACAGGCTAAGGACAGTTGGCAAATATCTCCCTACAGTAAGGTATTTTCTTCAAAAACTGTGTAAGAAAATCATGATAGATTTCAGAATTCTTAAGATTCAATCACCAGACAATATGTTGAAGCAGGGTGGTAGACTGCTTCAAAAGATGGAAAACATCTGTCCACATGCATCCCTATATTCATAACAGCGCTATTCACAATAACCAAGACATAGATACCTAAATGTCCATCAAGAAATAAATGGACCAAGATGTAGTACATATATACAATAGAATACTACTCAGCCATAAAAAAGAACAAAATAATGCCATTTACAGCAACTTGGATGCAACTAGAGATTACTATACTAAGTGAAATACATCAGAGAATGACAAATACCATTTGATATCACTTATATGTGGAATATGAAATAAGGCACAAATAAACTTATCTACAAAATAGAAACAGACTCAGACATAGGTAACAGGCTTGAGGTTGCCAAGGTAGGGGCGTAGGCGTGTTGGAAGAGGATGGAGTAGGAGTTTGGGGTTGGCAGATGCAAACTATTACATTTAGAATGGATAAACAAGAGGATCCTAATGTACAGCACAGGAAACTATATTCAATATCCTGTGAAGATATGGAAAAGAAGATAAAAATGGAATGTATAAAAATAAAAAAGAAATGTATTTGTGTGTAATCAAGTCATTATACAGCAGAGACAGGCACAACACTGTTAATCAACTATACTTCAATAACAAAGTAAAGTTCAAAAAATAAAAAGTTAAATACAAAAGTTAAATACAAAATAAGGCATAAACCTGATATATAGGATTAATAATAAAAAATAAAATAATTTTTTACATAAATAGTCAACTCAATCTGTTAAATTTCCCAAGGAATATAGAAAGCCTCTGTGTAAAGAAGATATTTCTGAGTTTCTCATTTATGCTCACACTACCACCACACTTCTGACACCAGATGTGTGCGTTTTCCACACATCAAGCAATTCTCTGTGACTCCAGTTGGGTGTCCTACAACTGGATTCCATTCTGAAGCTAACTGGAGTTAACACAGAGTCCACAAGGCCAGGGCTCAATCCCAGGAGACTGCCCCCCACCTTAGACCTCAATCTCAAGCAGTAGGTCCCTAGGTTACTCACAACTTCTGTCCAACTTGGCTACAAATCAGCGGTTCCCATGATTCCCTGCCTGGGTTTTCATTATTTGCTAGAACAGCTACAGAACTCATGGAAATACTGAAGTTCACCAGGTTATTACATAATAAAAGATAGAATCAAGATACAGATGAACAGCCAGAAGAAGAGATACACTGGGCAAGGTCCAGAAGGGTCCCAAGAATAGGAGCTTCTGTCCCCGTGAAGCTGGGGTACACCACCAGGCCTCCTGGCATGTAGATGTGTTCACCAACACAGAGGCTCCCCACATCCCATCTACTGGGATTCTTGTGGAGGCTTCCTCACACAAGCATGGTCAAGTATTTACTCCATTTCCAACCCCTCTTCCCTATCTGGAGAATCAGGGGTGGGGCTAAAAGCGGCTTGGTCTTTCTGATGACCAGCTCCACCCAGGAGCCCACCAAGACTCACTTCATTAAAACAAGCTACCCCTCCCCAACTGTACACAAGAAATTCCAAGGAATATAGGTACTATGTATCAGGAACCAGGTCAAAGGTCAATAGGTATATATTTTTATTATCTCAGTCTGGCATCTCCATCGTGCCCATCTATGCAAAACAACTTTCATAAATATTGGGACACCTTGGCTTCCTTAAATGATGGGCACATCAGGGATGTCAACAACCCCGGTGACTTAGGGTTAGATGATTAAGAGAAGAGCAGCCGTGTGACAGGAGAAATCCATGAGGAGAAAAAGATGAACCTGGCTGGTCCGATGGAAACTGAACAGCCCAGTTCTGGGGAGAATCACCAGCCTGTGGTGCAGGCGTGATGGATGGGCCCCTGCAGGGTGGCCTGAGATTGAAGCCAGATTGTCAGAAACAGACAGTAAGCCAGGAGAGAGAAGCAAGAAGTTAGATGGTGCTGTCAACTTGCCAGGGGATATGCAGCAAAGAGTATGGGACCTGCATAAAGAGTTGAAGAGGAAAAAAAAAAAAGGTGAGGTGATGAATAAGCTTTTTTTTTAACAGCCTCCAAGGACACCTGTGAGAAAATCTCTGGCATCTGATGCTATAAGTGATGTGTTGGCATCACATTTCAAGAAGTGAAGTTCTCTTCTGGTACTAAGTCTGCAAGCTGAGGGGGGCCAGGTCAGGATCCCACCTTCTAGCAAACCTCGGAGATGCAAAGGGTGTGTCCTCTGGAAGACAAGAAGCTTCTGTAGCTTCCTTTTTTGGAACTAAACAACAGTGGACAAGCCAGAAAAGTTGGCTAGTCTGCCCCTGTCCCACTCTGGAAAGAAAGGATGCACTCCAGGCTGTGCAGGACAGGAGTGCGTGAACGGTAACTTCATGGTGGAAGGACAAGCCTGTGGGTCCTCAACCAAGCAAGAAATCCAAAAACCCTAGGGGAAAACCAGTGTGTTCACAAGGTGCTCTGAAAAGTCCTAGGCATGCTGTGCAAATATCCCAGGCAAAGAACTAGTGAGTAGCAGGGGAGAACAGCAGGTGGGGCACCAAACAGCAGCCACAGGCGTCAAGTTATGGCTATCAAGACTACGATATGCTATGGAGAAGGGAATGGCAACCCACTCCAGTATTCTTGCCTGGAGAATCCCCACGGACAGAGGAGCCTGGCAGACTACAGTCCATGGGGTCGCAAGAGTCGGATACGACTTAGCGACTAAACCTCCACCACGACCACAATAGGCTAGCCACTGTGCTAAGCATTTCACAAGCAGTTCTCATAGCAACTCAAAAGAGGTTATGCTATTAACATTCCTATTATAGTATTTTTTACTATAGTATTTTTTTACTCTTATAGTATTTTTTACTCTTTCATCTTTTTCCATTCTGAAGGAGATCAGCCCTGGGATTTCTTTGGAAGGAATGATGCTAAAGCTGAAACTCCAGTACTTTGGCCATCTCATGCAAAGAGTTGATTCATTGGAAAAGACCCTGATGCTGGGAGGGATTGGGGGCAGGAGGAGAAGGGGACAACAGAGGATGAGATGGCTGGATGGCATCACTGACTCGATGGACGTGAGTCTGAGTGAACTCTGGGAGTTGGTGATGGACAGGGAGGCCTGGCGTGCTGCAATTCATGGGGTCACAAAGAGTCGGACACAACTGAGCGACTGATCTGATCTGATTATAGTATTAACATACAGGTGAGGAAATGGAATGAAGCACACAGAGGTTAAGTAACTTGCTCAGGGTCACACAGCTAGTACTTTGCTGCATTGGGAGTTAAGCCCAAGTCTTCACCACTGGGTTATACTGGGGCTCTCTGTCAGATTTTCCTGTGGTGAAAGAGTTTTCTCCATGCACACAAGAGAGGGTTTATCTAAGGTGCCTCCACAGGCAGCAACCTCAAGACTGAGAGGTTGAGGCTTATCAAAATCTCTGATGGCAGCTCCTGAGTGTCAGAGTCATAGCTGCTCTGCGGTTCACCCTGCCATCTGCTAAAATGACGAAAATATTAAATATTGACCTCTTGTGGCTCAGCCAGGCTTTGTGAGTTTTCAGGATTTAATGTCTGAAAATCACCTCCTGAGGGTACCAGGGGCACTTTACAGTAACCCTCCTGCAGACATCACCTTCTTTCTTTGCTCACCCCAGGACTAATAAAGGAGCAGGGGCCATTCCGAGGGCTTTATCCAGACAATCATCACGAAGGGCAGCCTCAAAACAAGAAAATAGGGGAAGGGGAGAAATAAGGAGCCTGGGGGCTGTCAATGGATATGGCAAAAGTGCTGAATAAACACAAGAGCTGGACAAATGAAGGTTGTTCTTTTTGCTAAAGAAGGAAAACAGTTTGACTTCTGGAGAACTGCTGTTTCTTTTTATGAGACCATGAAAGACAGCCCTGTTTTTTTTCCTTCCTTGCCTGTAAGAAGACGCAGTTAAATTTTATGTCCAATTTCAGTCTGTTTCCTTACCTTAGGTTTTTGGCAACCAGCTTCTTCCTTACAATAAAACTGAAAACTCCCCCAAATGAAGTAACTGTGCCTTGTTATGATCAGGCTTCATATTTTCATGGAAAAGCAGGCAGAAGATAGTAAACTGCTATGCTTAGAATGAAGAGAATATGTACTGGCCTAAGAATTGTGTGCTAAAGAGAGACCTGGTCTTTACTAGGATTTGCTCAAAAACAATTTCTACTCCAGGACACAAAGTCCAAGGAAAAAGAAATAATTGCTCTAAAAAATTTTATACTTGAATTATAAGTGTCTAAGTTTGAAAAATTAACTTAAAATGTTCATAAGACAGAAAAATCTAAAACAAACATGGATATAGTAGCAGCTGGGTGGTAGGCACACAGCTCTAGCTTTTTCTTTCCATTTGCAATATCATAATTTTGAAAATAAACCCAAATTGCTGAGACAGAAGACCAGCTGGCATGAGAACTAGAAGCTCTAGGCAGCCTGATTTTTGTGATATAAACTGCTCTATTTTTAATCAGAAGTTGAGTGAGACTGAGATAAGGAACAAAACTCCTGTCTTCTCATCAATCAATCAAAGACCTGGTGGCTCAGAGGTTAAAGCATCTGCCTGCAATGCTGGAGACCAGGGTTCGATCTCTGGGTCGGGAAGATCCCCTGGAGAAGGAAATGGCAACCCACTCCAGTATTCTTGCCTGGAGAATCCCATGGATGGAGCCTGGTGGGCTACAGTCCACGGGGTCACAAAGAGTCGGACACGACTGAGCAACTTCACTTCACTTCACTGTATACCTAGTACACTTCCAGGCCTTAAGGACATAAAGGTGAATGGAAGAGATACAGTCTCTACCTTCCTTCAGCTCACAATCTAATGGAAGGAAGAGACAAGAAGTAAACAAACTAAGGAGTAAATAATTACACATGGGATAAGTGTTCTGAAAAAAGCTAATAGCATTCAGATAGAAGATAACGGCAAGGGGCCTTCACCCAGTTTAGACAAGGTGGTCACAAATGGCCCCTGTAGGGAAGTCCTATCTAGCTGAACTGAAGCAAAAGGAACAATCCAGGTGAGGTCACTGGACACATAGACGACCTAACGCAGGACAGGGCTGTATGAGTCCTAAAGTGCAGAGCAAGGCAAGATTGGCTGATACACATCATTGAGGAGGAAAAGGACCTGAGATGAGGTCCAACAGTCAGGGCCACGCCAGGCTCTAGACACATGGGAAAGAGTTGGCCTTTTATCTAAAACAAATATGGCAGCCACTACACACCTTAGTTGCAAGGGAGTAACATGTTCTCAATGGAGAAGGCAATGGCACCCCACTCCAGTCCTCTTGCCTGGAAAATCCCATGGACGGAGGAGCCTGGTGGGCTGCAGTCCATGGGGTCGCTAAGACTCGGACACGACTGAAGTGACTTAGCAGCAGTAGCAGCAGCAACATGTTCTCAATACACCTTATAAAAGAGCTCGCTGGCAGCTGAGTGGCTTGGAGTTGGTTAGAGGGGAAGCAGAGAGATGAGTAAGCAGCAGAATCAACCAATGGCAGACAAAGTCCAGTGTGCCACCCGATTTTGTAAATGAAGTTTTATCACAACGCCATGTGATCATTTGTTTACTGCTGTCTATGGCTGGTATCACACTATAATGGCAGAGTCCAGGGGTTCACAGAAATGCTCCTTTACTCACTTGAGAAATATTCAGATACTCATTTGAAAATGTTTACTATCTGACCATTTATAAGAAAAATTAAGTAGTGCCTGCATAGAAGTCTATGGCAGTAGCCACAATAATATATAGCTAATCAGCATTCAACCACAAGAATGGCTGAGCATCTACTATGTGCTTAGGAGAAACACAGGAGCCTAGAAATATTCAGGCTATATAAGACCAGTGTCTTCTTTGATAATACTCAGTAGCATCAGATCCATCCCCTCACTGACCCTGACAAAATCTGCTCTTGCAAAGCCTCTACTATTCCCTCCCAAACCTTCAACTTCAGCTCAAGTCCTACCCCCTCCACATAGCTTTCTGTCATTTATTTATACCTTACTCTCTATTTTTTTAAACTCTAGTCCTAAGTATATCCTATGTTCAATCCTTTAGTTTTGATTAATCTATGAATATTCACAGATTTGGATAACCAACACTTTTTTTTTTCCATGTGATGAAACCATGAAATAGCCCCGCCTGTCCCCTAAGCTCTGAGGTGCCAATTAAGCCTCTAGCCCAGTGAGACAGCTCTAGATCCAAGGCTATGGCAGTTGGTTCAGGGTCAGAATACAGCCCTAACAGAATCTCTCCCTCAAGCCTATCTGCTGAAATTCATAAGAATTGTTGTCTCTTAACTTGGCTTCCATGGTACTAGAAAGTTCTAAGTCCAGGACAGCCAATATTCCTGACCAATGCTCATTGCAGACACACACAGCCCACCTTCAGTGAGGTGAGAGACAGTGGAGAAGCAAACTGAGAGAGGTGTGGGTCTCAATGGGCTTCCCTGAGCCCTGCATCTCGCAATGCCTCTCATCCTTACTAACTACACAAGCCAACGAATCCCAGTTATTTAAGTTGATTGTGTTTCTGCCATGTACCACAGCAATCTTCATGAAATAGGCAAGGACTCCTGCCAAAAGATAACTAAGGCAGGGCTGTTTGGTGTCTCTGCAAGCCTCAGTCTTGCACCAGGGAACTTCGGATTGCTGGGACACTAGATGCTGGCTGGTTGATGGGCACCTAGGCCCCTTACACCTTGATCTTGGCTGTTAGGGCTTCACTTTGATCAGACTTTGCTAAGAAGAAACCTAGAGAAGGTATAGTACAAAACCAAGATGCTCTATCTTCTGCTCATTCTGGGCTGGCTTGGTACAGTAACTTGCCTTGTGATTTCAAGTAAGTCCTTCATACCATAAAACCCCCTACCTTAAATGAGGAAATGGGCTTTTGGAACAATGCTGCCCATTCTCTGATTCCTGACCTTAGGTTTGTCCAATTCCTGGGAAAATGAGCATTTTTAGCCCATCATTTTGGAACCAAGGTGACTGCTTTCATAGAACATTATTTGATTTTGTTCTGAAAAATGTAATCTCCTAGCCACATGCAGAGGCAGGGGTCTGCTATTTACATTGGACTCCTCACTCTGCTCCGGCTGGGGCGATCTCCACACACCCGGGGACAGGCTAGGGGAAATGAGAGCACTGTGTTTTTATCGTGGTTATGTGTGTCTCATGAAATAGTCCAAGTGCTTCTTGAGAAACAAAACAAGGAAGTACAAAAAGGGGATTTACAAATGTCTTAGAGGCCAGTATAACCCATGAGGAATTTTAAAGCTGACTGAAAGTGTTGTTTTCTTATTTCCTATAAAAGTACCTTATTTAAAAAATCAAATCAGATCAAGAAGTTCTCTGGCAATGGTTTCTTGTTTCCAACCCTTAGCCCCATTTCTCCTGAGCTGTTATTCATGGACTATTCTGAATACAACTCAGATTAGACCATTGCAGTGTCTCTCAGCTGGGGTGCTGTTAGCATTTTATATGAGACTCTTTCTGTGCACTCAAGTCCCCTGTATCGCAAGATGTTTGCCTGCCTTCTTAGCTACACGCCAGCCATGTAGTGCCCTACCATTGTGACAGTCAAAAATACCTCTCTGCATTTCTAACAACCTGAGGGGGACTGGAACAAGCACTTTTCAAGTCCATTTAACAAATGGGTTCACTGAGGCCCAGACATGGGAAAGTGATAGGATTTCCAAGGTCACACAAGACTAAGGAATGATTCTGAAGCTGCATGTTTTGACCATCCAATCCTAGTTATCTTTATATTACTTAACCCATCTCTAATAGCAGTGGGTTTCAATTTGCTGAAGCTGTTAGACAACTGAGAACCAAGTTATTACTATTAATGCCAATACCAACCATTAACCCCCACTTATCCTTTGATTGCACTGATACACTTACAACATAGTTCAGCAATTTTTTTCATCCTCATCAGGTTTTCATTACCGTAAGCTCATCATACCTGTACTGGTTACCGGACAAGGAGTAACCTATCAGAATCTGAAAGCAGGATTCTAATTCTTGCTCTGTGCTCTCAAGAGAATTCTCCAGGCAAGAGTACAGGAGTGAGTTACCATTCCCTTCTCCAGGGGATCTTCAGGATCCAGGGATCAAACGCAGGTCTCCTGCACTGCAGGCAGATTCTTTACTACTGAGCCATCTGGGACACCCTAGCAATAATAATATATGAGAGTGAAATCTTCTCATCCCTTGCCTGTTTATGGCTCCCCATATCCCACCCCATTACTAGATTCGAGAAGAGGAAACAGAAAGGGAAAGAAGTAAGCTTCATTAAAGAGTGGGTATTTGCATCTCGCTTTTCTACTACAACAGAGTCACTGGCAACAGGAAGGAAAAACCTGCCTCATGTCATGTGTCTTGGACTCCTCCTCACCCTCACGCACACCTGATCCATCAATATTGTACAAAGGTGAAAAAGGACAGAGCCTTCAAGACTCTGTGTTCTTGTGGTACTTTCAAAGCAATTCACAAGCCTCTTTTAATTCCTTTGGTCTCTGAGATGTGCTGTGAACAAGCCCACATGATCAATGATGGAGTGATGCCCAGTCATTTTTTTCAGAGTTTTGGTAGAACAACAGGTCTGGAGTTGCATTTTAATAGCAATACTCTCTTACCATCCAGAGTATTTTATTCTTCTGCAAGAATTTTAAACACACACACACAAACCAGCTTGACTCAAAAGTTTAACACAATGTGAAAAGAACAAAGCTAAGGTCCCGAGTATGGATACTTTCTAGCTGAAAGCACTTAACAGCAGTATGTACGACTGCAAGGGGAATGCCAATTTATAGCTAATAACCATCAAGGGAAAATGAAAAAAAAAGATATATATATTACACACACCCCTCAAATAAGCTTGTAATGGCAGAGTTTTCTTTTTCTTCTGTGGACCGCATAGCTTGTGGGATCTTAGTTCCCTGACCAGGGATTAAACCCGTGCCCTCGGCAATGAAAAGTGCTGAGTCCAAACCACTGGACTGCCAAGGAGTCCCTCTTTTTCATTTTTTTAGTAGTATTACTAGGGATTCATTAGGAAACAATCATTTAATTTCTCTAAAATATCAATTATGGTTTTGCTGCCCAGGCATATAATTTTTTAAAATGTTTCTTAATACCATATGACACTTAAAACTAAGATTTTGTCCTTCTTCCCCTCCAAAACCAAAGGAGGGTCAATTTTGAGCTATGAAAAATCCCTTTTCTATTTTTTTCCTTTTTTGGGCCGTGCCACTCAGCTTGTGGGATCTTAGTTCCCTGACCTAGGATTGAACCCATGCCCTGTGCAGTGGAAGCACAGCATCCTAATCATGGGACCACCAAGGAAGTCCCTCCTTTTCTATTTTTGACAGTCATCTTCCAGAAGAACTAGAGAAACTAGCTTCAGTCCTGGAAAAAGGCTGCCAAGCACAAGGATATCCTTTCCATCTCCCCTCCCTTTGTAAAGCTGAGAGCTGCCCATGTGTTTATCCAAATCTATTCTTCAACAAATATTTGAGGCAAACAAGGAAAAGGCATAGAAAAATTTACCATTAGAGAGAGTTAAAAAAAAAAAAAATTCAGGACAGAGAGGAAAAAAAAGAGAGAGACCCTAGAAAAAAATGCAGTTATCTGGCATGCCTTAAAGTTATTCATAACTATTTTAAATTACTTCGCATATAAATACCAGTTATCCCCATGGGTAAACGTAACCCCCTCCTCCCAAAAGAGAAATGCCTGGAAGTGATTGAGTTATACATCTACAGTAAAGTTATACCATAAAAAAATGCATTATCCTTTTTCCACACCCCCAGCTCGATTTCAGTACTTTTCTGTGAAGCATATTGGCAAAGTAAAACTTTCTGGTGGTGAAAAAAACAATAACAACTTGGACACAAATCAAAATAACTGCATCAGACAAAAATCAATAAGGTGGATCTTCAACTCAATTATTTCCCCTCTGGGGATGAAGTGTGCTCATGATGAGATATTTGTAAATATGCTCTTGGCATCTATTTGGTTTGCTTAAACATAGTCACCTCTCAATCCACAGCGCTATTTCACTCTTCTCCTCCCCAAGGCCTGGCCTCCATCCTCAAGAGGTAGTCATCAGAAAACAGGGAGAGGGGTGTTGTCTTGCTGCAAACTGCAGTTGGTAAAGGAGTAAATGATCTTATTTTGAAAAGTTTGCCAGAAGGTGGACAGAAGAGTTTTCAAGGCTTAAGTGAATCAAATTCAGTTTGGCTTCAATATTCTTTGACTAATAAAGGAAGATCTCAAATTCCTCCAATTGAAAATAACCAAAATCCTCAAGCAAGAAAAAAAATCCTTTTTGTATTCCCTTGAGACCAACATTAGTGTGTTACGAGGCCTGGGCAAGGCCTTAGGACACCAAAATATGTGTGTGTGTACACATATACGGGGTTTCCCTAGTGGCTCAGGAGTTCAAGAATCCACCTGCAATGTTGGAGTCAAAGGAGATACAGGTTCGATCCCTGGGTCAGGAAGATCCCCTGGAGGATGGCATGGCAACCCACTCTAGTATTCTTGCCTGGAGAATCCCATGAACAGAGGAGCCTGGCATCACATGGAGTCGGACACGACTGAAGGGACTTAGCACGCACATACATATATACATACTCAAGGGGGGCCGTTGTCCACATTCATATCCAGGGCAAAGTAGGAAGCCATTTTGGAAAACCAGTCATCACAAACATTGTGGAAAAAAAGGCAAGAAACTGACAGAGACTCTCTTCTTAACCACAGTGCACTCAAGCTCCTCTAAGCCCTTCTCAACTCAGCCTCATCCATGCACCTTGTTGTCAAGAGCGAGACTCTCGCTAACTCTCCTAGAACTACCTCCCATCCTCTGAGGATAAGTGTTTTCTGATCAAACTCCTCATCCCCTTCCATCTACCAGGTGATAATCCATCAATCTGGCCTGCCTTCAACAAAAATCCTATTAAACAGGTCTAGCCAGAAATCCCTCTTGGCCCCTGATGTTGACTTTTAGTAACCTCCCACCCACTGACTCCCTTTCAGCCCCTTAATTCTAAACCCTAACCCAGTTTAGAATTGAACACAACTACACTGATGTCTCTGTTTACCTGCTGCAATAGTTCCTCAGTAAATATGTTTTTAGCATTTTAACTGCTGTCTGCTCCGGTTTGCTTTGACAGAAGAGCAACAAATTTTTTAAAAGTTCATGAAAAAAAAAGGGCGTTTCTTGGATGGATGTCATGTATGTGAGCATCTGCTTGTTTTTTGTGGGTTTTTCTTTTCATCAATTTAGTTTTAATGTGGAAAAGAGTCATGAATGCAAGCCTGTCTTATGTTCTTGTCTTAACCTGTTAGCTCAAAAATTCTTTCTCTTCTTTCTCTTTTCCATAGAAGTATGTGATAGCTACAGGGATTCAGGATTTCCTATGGCTCCCACACACTGTGCCTTAAAGATGACTTTTCTTTATTTATAAAAGGAGCTTATTGTTTAGTCACTAAGTCATGTCCAACTTTTTGAGACCCCATGGACTGCATGTAGCCCATCAGGCACCTCTGTCTATGAGATTTCCCAGGCAAGAATACTGGAGTGAGTTGCCATGCCCTCCTTCAAGTGATCTTCCCAACCCAGGGATTGAACCTGCATCTTCTGCATTGGCAGGTAGATTCTTTACCATTTCCTGAGCCACCAGGAAAGCCCCAAAAGGGACCTACATTGCAATAAGACATAAACATCTTACATCAGTTTAGTTCAGTTCAGTCGCTCAGTTGTGTCTGACTCTTTGCGACCCCATGGACTGCAGCATGCCAGGCCTCCCTGTTCATCACCAAATCCCGGAATTTACCCAAACTCATCTCCATTGAGTCAGTGATGCCATCCAACCATCTCATCCTCTGTCATCCCCTTCTCCCACCTTCAATCTTTCCCAGCATCGGGGTTTTTCCAATGAGTCAGCTCTCCACATCAGATGGCCAAAGTATTGGAGTTTCAGCTTCTGTATCAGTCCTTCCAATGAACACTCAGGATTGGTCTCCTTTAGGATGGACTGGTTGGATCTCCTTGCAGTCCAAAGAACTCTCAAGAGTTTTGTCCAACACCACAGTTCAAAAGCATCAATTCTTCGGCTTACATATGTGATCCGAAAAGGAACTCTGAAGGTGGTCAGGTCCCTTTAAGCTTAATCGTTTCAAGTTTCCTCCACCTGGAGTCTTATTCAGTGATCAGTGAAGTTCAGAATGTTGTTCTAGTAACATTTTCTCTTGGTCATCTTAGCAAGTGCTAAGAGAGCAGAAGGGAGTATTTGGAAGGTTTTTTATGAACAAAATCCAGATGAGGTATTTTTAATTTGAGTGTAAGCTGAGGGAAGAAGAAAATTTTAATGACATAGGAAAGGTAATTAACCTGGAAAATGCCAATACTCATATATTCTGATTTATTAAAGATGTGTAGTTTGTTTTTGAAATTGTCTATCCTATAGGATGAAGAGCAATGAGATAAACCAGAAATACAGGGATGGGGACCTGGATTTTAGACTTTATTCTCACCATTAGGGTCAAGTAAAGTAACAGGCACTGGGGGAAATGATAAGAGGTAGTTCACCTGAAACCATCACAACTGTGTTAATCAGCTATAGCCCAATTCAAAATAAAAAGTTTTTTTTTTTTTTTTTTTTAAGATATCTACTTAGAAAGGGAGGTGGGGGTGGAAAGATAGCCCACAGAACCCATTAAGTGTCCAGCTCAGGCACAGTGATGGTATCTCTGGGCAAAGTGAGCCATCAAAGGTTTTGAAGAAAGTAAGGACCTTGATTGAAGTGGTAGTTTAAACAGTTCTCTGTAAGCCTTGGTCTTTGATGAACCAATGGAGGGGGAAAGCACCATAGGCAGAGAAGCCAGTCAGGAGGCTACTGTGATAGACAGTGTGTAATGAGGGCCTGAAGTGGGTGAGCCAGCAGGGTGAGAGATGATGGATATGAGGAAGCCCCAGAAGGAGAGGTCAGGCATAAGATGCTCTGCTTGGAACATGCATTCAGGAATGACATTTGGACACAGCTTCTTGCAACAGCAGAACACAAGGGCTAACATAGTTAACAGGCTGTTGCAAATTCAGAACCCAAGTAAGAGCTAAAATTCACCAGGCTCCCGCCAGACTTCAGACCGCTTTAACTATATATGAGGTATTGAAACAGCAGATTCATCCACACAACTAAACTGTATGCAACCTGCTGCAAAAACAGAGCAAAACCCACAGCTGGCTCTTAGGAGCAGCCCTGCTCAGTAAGCCAGGATTGGAAATGGTTCTACGTATTCCCAGCCTCCCTCCCTTAGCAAAAGCTTTCCCCTTCTACCTGGGTTGCTCAGCAACAGTGCCAGCCAGTTGCCAGGTTAACCTGATACCCTAGGGCCCCTCTCCCTAGGTGAAGACACTGCTAGCTCGTGAATGCTGCCCCTGATGCCACAGCAGCTCTCCCCCAGCCCCGAGAGAGCACTGTACTCTGCCGCAGCCTCTCAGCCCATCTCCCAGAACCTCAACCCTGGTGGTTCATCCCTCTGCCTCCACAACAGCCTTCTTAGTTCCCCTCTGTCTTCATGGCTCCAACTTCGGGAGAAACGTCTTCTCTCAGTGAGAACTTCTAGATAACTCCAAAAACTTTGTGTCTGACCAGCTTTCACCCAGACTGTTATTTCATCTAGCTTCAGGGAACCATGAGCTTCCTCCCGTGTCTCCCACTCTGTTCCCTGAAACTGCAAGTTCAAGATACTGGGAAACATCCAGAAAGTCCACCAACTTGTGATGGTTATTCAATTATGGACTCCATACATTTCAGCACCATTCAGGTGGCTCACTGGTAAAAGAACCTGCCTGCTAATGCGGGAGACACAGGAGATGTGCCACGTAGGGTTCAGGGAGATCCCCAGGAGAGGGAAATGGCAACATGCTCCAGTATTCTTGCCTGGAAAATTCCATGGACAGAGGAGCCTGGCAGGCTATAGTCCATGGGGCCACAAAGAATCGGATACAACTGAGCACATATATTCCTAAGGATTCCTCAAAATACTGGGGAACATCCAAAAAGCCCACCCAATTTGTGGTGGTTTTTCAATTACGGACTCTCCATGCCATTCAGCACCATTCAACACTTAAAAGAAAGATCAATGGAGCTCATCTATGCCTGCTGGGATGGAAACACCACTACACTCAGTGCCACAAAGAAGAAAAACACCGAGTGCTGTGTACTGCACTCTTTCAGCTAGGAAAGGGGCTGTAGGTGGCTGTACTTTTATCAAACAGCTCTGGCTGAATGCTGTTTTTAAATTTTAAGTGGTCAGTCTCAGAAATGCAGTGCCCGTAGATTTGCACACGTCAGGGGAAACAACACTTACAATGAAATTATTCTAGTCACTGTATGACTTCTTCTATTCTATAGAAATTGGTTAAAAAATAGTTTTCTGCTAATGGCTTGTTTCCAGGATACCATTTTTCCAATTACTCACGAAGAGCAGAGATTATTAACCCGATGATTTTATTCCAGTGGGGACTGTTCAAAACTGCACTTGCTGCCATCCACAGAGGTTAAGCAGTGAATTATGAATGCACAGTGATAATGAAATTCTCAGAACAAACTTCTGTGGGCTTCAAATAGGTTTTCTTGGTGGGGTGAAGGATGGGCAGAGAGGGGAAAGGCAAGCATTAATAGTCTGAAGGTCTGACACACTCAATTTGATTGTACAGCATAGGAAGGATGCCCCCAAAGCCTGGATCTGTGAATTTGCCTTAATTCCATGCAACAAACATTGTTAAGTCATAGTATCTGAGAGACTGGAGAATTAAATGAAGTAGGAGCCAATGGCGACAGGAGTTGTTGCCAAATTAACTTACCTGGAGCCTCTTCTGAACATCCAACAGGAGATTTGTTACCAAACTCTGACCTGGGCAGCTCTCTCTGCAGAAAGAGAAGCGGACTGACTGAAAATGGCTGCCCCACCTCACCCTCCCCTAATGAGTTCACGTGAGATCCGTGCCCCCTCGACGCCTCCCCTCAGGTGAGTCCACCAGATGCAGGTCCTTAGGAGGCTGGAGAACAGAGGGCTGAGTCTGGGCTCAGGTGATGCACAGGCACACACTGTGAGGAGCACTGAGGGTGAGCAGCACGAATGGGAAACGCTGGCTGCATTGAATTCAAAGAAGCAGGAAAGAGGTGGAGGCCCTCCCCTTTTCAGCCTCACCTTACAAAATGTTCGAAACTTACTATTTTCTCAAATCTTGACTTTGGGAAGATACTCCTGCAGAGAAGCATAGCATCCCCAGCTCACTGTGCATCCAGGGAAGAAAGGTGGGGAAATCTGCAATGAAAGCTGAATCTCGAACTTGGCCTGCTGTCAGCAAGTCCTATGTCCTTTCTGATCACACATTCCTCATCAGTAACATGAAGACTTCAGAACTAGACAGTCTTCTCAGCCTTTACCTAGGCAGTGACGGTCTATAGTTCTCTCACTGAGAAAAAGAATCTCCACTAAGAGGTCTCTAGATCACAGATAAAAATGCCCTCCCATCTCCCCCCATTACTAATCCCTGGATTGCACAGGGCCCTGTGGGAAAAGACTCTTTAGCTCTTTCTGACTTCCCTGGTTGTGTTAAGCCACCCACCCATCACTCTGCCACAAGACTCTACGTTTACTTGGGGCCTGCTGGTCTGCATTTCTCGGACTCAGTTTCAGCGAGTTTTTTCAGTAACTTTAAAGACACAGATTTTTTAAAGTCTGAGCTTTCCTCAATATACCTGGTCCCTTCCCAGAAAGAAGGATAACACACACACATGTACACATATAGAATCTGTGAAGATGAAATAGTTTAGCTGTTTTGGTATTTGCCACGTAGGGATAAACACAAGCCACAGATCAGATCAGATCAGTCACTCAGTCGTGTCCGACTCTTTGTGACCCCATGAATCGCAGCACGCCAGGCCTCCCTGTCCATCACCAACTCCCGGATTTCACCCAGACTCACGTCCATCGAGTCAGTGATGCCATCCAGCCATCTCATCCTCTGGCATTCCCTTCTCTTCCTGCCCCCAACCCCTCCCAGCATCAGACTCTTTTCCAATGAGTCAACTCTTCGCATGAGGTGGCTAAAGTACTGGAGTTTCAGCTTTAACATCATTCCTTCCAAAGAAATCCCAGGGCTGATCTCCTTCAGAATGGACTGGTTGGATCTCCTTGCAGTCCAAGGGACTCTCAAGAGTCTTCTCCAACACCACAGTTCAAAAGCATCAATCCTTCGGCGCTCAGCTGTCTTCACAGTCCCACTCTCACATCCATAAATGACCACAGGAAAAACCATAGCCTTGACTAGACGGACCTTTCTTGGCAAAGTAATGTCTCTGCTTTTGAATATGCTACCTAGGTTGGTCATAAGTTTCCTTCCAAGGAGTAAGCGTCTTTTAATTTCATGGTTGCAATCACCATCTGCAGTGATTTTGGAGCCCCAAAAAATAAAGTCTGACACCATTTCCACTGTTTCCCCATCTATTTCCCATGAAGTGATGGGAACAGATGCCATGATCTTCGTTTTCTGAATGTTGAGCTTTAAGCCAACTTTTTCACTCTCCACTTTCACTTTCATCAAGAGGCTTTTTAGTTCCTCTTCACTTTCTGCCATAAGGGTGGTGTCATCTGCATATATGAGGTTATTGACATTTCTCCTGGCAATCTTGATTCCAGCTTGTGTTTCTTCCAGTCCAGCATTTCTCATGATGTACTCTGCATATAAGTTAAATAAACAGGGTGACAATATATAGCCTTGATGAACTCCTTTTCCTATTTGGAACCAGTCTGTTGTTCCATGTCCAGTTCTAACTGTTGCTTCCTGACCTGCATATAGGTTGCTCAAGAGGCAGGTTGGGTGGTCTGGTATTCCCATCTCTTTCAGAATTTTCCACAGTTGATTGTGATCCAAGAGTCAAATGCTTTGGCATTGTCAATAAAGCAGAAATAGATGCTTTTCTGGAACTCTCTTGCTTTTTTGATGATCCAGCAGATGTTGGCAATTTGATCTCTGGTTCCTCTGCCTTTTCAACACAGATGATTATTGTTAACACAGAATCCTGGGGTAAAATGTCTCCTTAAACTTGATCCTTAAAGATCAAGTACCCTAAATTATATTTTTGTTGTTGTTTAGTTGCTAAGTCATGTTCAACTCTTATGCAACTCCAGGGACTATAGCCCACCAGGCTTCTCTGTTCGTGGGATTTTCCAGGCAAGACATATTGGAGTGTGTTGCCATTTCCTTCTGGGGATCTTCCTGACCCAGGGATTGAACCCGAGTCTTGGGCATTGACAGATGAATTCTTTACCACTGAGCCACCAGAGAAGTCAAAAATATTATATTTAAATATCGCTTTTATAATATTCTGACATATTGTCCTTCAGGCTCTGAATATCACCATTATTAGTAAAACCAATAACAGCCACACCATTCCACTTGCTCTCTAGAAGTTTCCCTAAGGTTAGGGACCACAGAGCAACTTTCTGGTCTTCTACCTACCAGGACTGTCTCTTCCTTATAAAGCCCCTCAGCACCCCTTTTCTCTAGCATAGCCTTTCAGCTTCTGCTCCCTAATTAAGCATTCCCAGTTCCTCTTAAGATGTTGTTTAGCATTTCTTTAGTAGGCTCCCAACCCTTTCAAAGCATAGCACCTGGACTTGAAATCAATATTCTGGAAGTGGGATAGGGCAGGACTTAATTAGGGCTGTTTTGCTGGTTCCCTTCTTTGAAAGGAAGTGAAAGGATCACATCATATGGCAGGATGTTTACTGAGATATAGTTCATGTTTTGTTCTTTCTGTTTGTCTCACCACGACACTCAGACCAGGTAATGGGACTTTTGTTCTCCCATGCTTCTGGGGAAGTTTGCATTGCAAAGTTAAGAGAAGTTGAATGTTCTTAACTTCTCTTTTCCAGGATCTAGTACTTGGCAAACTTGTAGGGTGGCAAGCAGAGCAGAGAGCTCCTCAGGTGACACTAGTAGTAACGAACCTGCCTGTCAATGCAGGAGACATAAGAGATGAGGGTTGGATCCTTGGGCCAGGAAGATCCCCTGGAAGAGGGCATGGTAACCTGCTTCAGTATTCTTGCCTGGAGAATCTCATGGAGAGAGGAGCCTGGCAGGCTACAGTCCATGGGGTCACAAAGAGTTGGACACTACTGAAGCGACTTAACATGCACGCATGCAAAAAAAGCAGAGATAGGGCAGTGCCAATCAATAGAAACGCTAAAGCAAGAGGAAAGAAAAGACGAGATGCCCCAAGTATGGGCAGGAGATGGAGATAATCCACAACGTTGTGGAGACCTTTGCTGTGTTAGATTCAATAGACATGGTTTGTTTCTGGAGAGTGGAGTGCCTGCCTGAGGGGACCGGGGGAGTTGGACTCCAGTCCTTGAAGATCTCACCTGGGTAAACAAATATTCTTGGAATAAGCTTGGCACAAAGGGAACTGAGACATTTGTCTTCAAGAGATTCCACTTTCCCCACTCAGGCTTGGTAATGGGGATTTCAGTGCAGTCTAGGATGGATTGAAAATAAATATTTCCCTCACATTCCAGCAATAACTCATGTCTCCAAAACTTGGATGTGACTGAGGGAAAGGGACTGGAGCCTCCAGAAATGACTGACATGTACTCTCCCTACAGCCTCCTAGGTTATAGGTTTAGTTTGATTTAGAGAAAATGAAATGCTTTGATTTTGTTTTATATCTGCACTTATTGTTTAAATTTTGTTTCTATTATAACTGTATGAAGTATTGTGAAGGGACTCAAAATAATAATTTCTTGCCTCAGTGAAAGTCCTATCTAATCTAGAGCTAACACTTCGATTTCGCTTGATAATGAAAGGAATTATAGTCAAATGGAAAGCAGTGTGACTACTTATCATTTTGTCTCTGTGTGTCTTACTCTCCTCCTCTGACAAATAGAGATAATAAGGACATAACTTCATAAAGACTACTGATAGTATGTGAGATTCCCATGCAGATGGCCATATATTTTTAATAACCATGGGATTTGTGGAACTTGTTTAGGCTATTGGTTAAAAGCTTGGGTTCCAGGGTCAGAACATCTGGGTTTACACCCTAGCTCTATGTGAGCCTGTGTGGTTTTGGATAAGCTAGCTACCCTCCCAGCTCTCAGTCCTTCCATTTCTTTAACTTTAAGATGGGGGTAATAACAGTAGCTAGTTTGTAGGAAGGCATGAAAATTAAATAACATAACTCATGTAATGTTCCCAGCAACATGCTTGGTACATGCTAAGTGTTAATTAACTATTAAACATTGAGGAAATTGAGATAAAACATTTAAAATAATTAAATACATCATAAAAGTGTTGTCATCATTATTAAGTACTTGGTATTCTATTGAATTGAAAAGAAATTGTCCTATTTTTAAACATCTGGACCTAAAATGTACATAATTATAACAACAAAAGGAGAGAAAACATTTGTATCCACAGATGGGGACTATTATTTTTGGGGTCTAAAAATAACACACCACCATGATATAACTCAGATCTGGTTTCTATAAATACTCTTTTGATGATTAAATGATGGAAAAGTAAATGACAATACTCAAAACTTCTTTTGTGCATATATGCCTGAATATGGACATCATTAAAATGAAACAGCTTCCTTAATTTGCTAGGCAGATGATACAAAGGTTTAATCAATAATTCATCTTGGCAAAGAAACTCATTACTCAGCCAAGGCTATGATGAAAATCCTGTTAGGAAGTCTTACTTTGGCTAAACAAGACAAGTAAATTAAGAGCAAAGTGAATAACCCAACTCTCTATAAATCATTCATTTCAGGATTAAACATTATGGATTTCACCATTAAATATGCATCCCAGGCCTAGGTATGTATTAACTTCTATATTAGCCAGCCTTGAGAGATAGCTAATACAGTCTTCTGGGAGTCTCTATGAAACTACCAGCCTACTGAGTAGAACAAAAGCAAATAATGGAAAGTTTTGGAGAAGCCAGGGACTGAAAGCCAAAAGTCGTCAAAGCCAACCTTTCACACAACCTGGGCACCCTTTCCAACTTACTCCGAAGGCCGGTCATCCTCTTCAGCATAAATGCTGTGAGTGGGGGCTTTACTACCCATTTTTGATAAAGCTCTTTCTATTTCAAGTGGCAGAAAACTCAACTCAAGCTAGCTTAAGCAAAATGGGGATTTATTGCATCATGGCTCAGAACATGAATAATCTAACTTCATACTTTCAGTCTTGGCATAATCAAGGCTCCATCAATGTCACCAGGGTTTAATCTTTATTCCCATATTTGCTCTGAGCTCTCCTCTTCTTCTCAAGGGGACTCCCCTTGTGGTGCCCCAACGGCAGCTGCAGCCCTCTGTTTTGTCCTTCAGAGCCAGTAGGTAAAGATCCACACCTCGATAATTCAAAGAAACCCAGAATTGTTTTTGGCTTTAACTGGCCTAACTTGGGCTGTGCCCGTCCCTGATTCATTCATTATTGTGAGAAGTGGGGCAGGTCTGTGCAGTGCTCTGATACTCCAGGCTCAGTTTACATACCACAGTTGGCAGGGGGATGAGTCAGCTGCAAGGGAATGATAATGACAGGGAAGAAGAGAGGTACTGAAGGAATCAGTCCACATAGAAAAGCAGAACAAATGAATGCTTAGTGACCAAAATCCTATTCTACACAATATTCACCACTGACCATTATTCTAACTTGTCCTAGGAAAGCAATCCTTTAATTAGATGTAAACTGAGTTTTGGAATTTCCATCCCCAGTCCTTTGCCTTCTGGAATCACATAGAACAAGACAATTTTCTCTTCCCACTGGCAGTTCTTCAACTGTTTTGTAGATAGACATTGAATCCCCTTTGGTCTGCTGTCCTCCACATTAAATGTATAACATACCAGGAAATAGACTTTTTAGACTGAGAATAAATCAAGGTATGTTATTAAGCAGATTTTATAATCTTATTGTGAAACTAAACATAACATTTTGTGCTGTTTACCTTTGTTTCAAAGAAACTGGTTTTATTAATAACACTGGCAGGACTACTGGGGAAAATAAACATTTTCAAGGACAGTTGATTAAGTAATATCAATTAGGTAACTTACACCAACCAGCCAATTGAGGACACAAAACAGCCTGAACAAAACATTTAAAAATATTCTTTAAAATATCAAAGAGCTAACAAAATAATGAAAAACCACTAGATCTAAAACTAAAGAATATGCCAAGCCAGAGACATAATAGTACAACTTGAAGCTTCTTTTGCCATAGAAGCATCTTCTGATCTGGAAGTGATATTTGCAATTTTGTTTGGGCTGCCTGATTAAGTCAGAGAGAAAGTGTCAAGGTCTAGAGTTCACCAAAGTTAGGGATTTTGATAAAGCACTATCCAGCATAAACTAGGACAAAATGGGCTATACCCTCAGGATAAGGATGAACCTGTGGTCAAACAGGCTTGCAACTGTCACCAAGTCATCTAAGTCATTCATGAAACTTCAAGCTTTGAGGATGAATTATGGTAACCCTAGACTGTTGACAAAAAGCCTAGAAAAAGCAAATTCAAAAAGTTCTTTCTGGAGAAGATCACATTATACTGGGGCTCACACAATCAAGATAGCCAGGCATTCGAGAAATTAAGACAACAAGAGTAAGAACCCACAGAGAAAAAGGACAACAAAAAAAGAGCTGAAAAGACGTCAAGTAGTGGAATATATGTCCATGTAACTAAACCACTTTACTGTACACCTGAAACTGACACAATATTGTAAATCAACTCTATCTCAACAACAAAAGACTAAGCCAAAAGACTCAGGGGTGTGTTTTCATACCTTGGGTTTGGATATGGATTCTTAAAGATGACACTACGTAACCACCAACAAAATAAACAAATAGACAAAGTGAACTTCATCAACATTAAAAACTTCTGTGCAAAGGACATTATCAAGAAAGTGAAAAGACAACTTATGGAATGGGAGATAATATTTTCAAATCACGTATCTGATAAGAAATGAATATCCAGAATATATAAAGAATGCCTACAACTCAATAACAAAAAGACAAATCCAATTTTAAAATAGGAAAAGAGCTTAAACATATGCTTCCCCAAAGAAAATACACAGATGACCAATAAACATATGAAAATAGGCTCAACGTCATTAGCCATTAGTGAAATGCAAATCAGAACCAGGGGATACCACTGTATACCTACTAGAATGGCTAAGCTTGTTTGTTTTTAAGGAAATAAAGAGTGTTGGTGAGAAAGTAGGACAACTAGAATGCTTGTACATTGATGGTGGGAATATAAAATGGTGCACCCACTGAGGAAATGGCATGGTAGTTCCTCAAAAAGCTAAATGTAGAATTACCATATTTCCCAGCAATTCATCTTAGACATACACCCCCAAAAATATTAAGCGGGGACTTTAACAGATACTTGTACACCAGTGTTCATTGCAGCATTATTCACAATATCCAAACAGTAAAAACAAGCCAAGTGTCCATCAGCAATGAATGGATAACAAAACATGGTGTATACATACAGTGGAATATGAGTTATCCATAAAAAGGAATGATGTTCTGATACATGCTACAACATAGATGAAACTTATAAACATTACACTATATGAAATAAGCCATACATGAAAGGACAAATATCATATGATTTCACTTACATGAAATATCTAGAATAGGCAAATTCAGAGAGACAGAAGGTAGAAGGCAGTTGCCAGGGGCTGAGGGAAGGGGAAATGGGGAGTTGTTGCCTAACAGTTACCATGTTTCTGCTTGGGATGATTAAAAAGTTTTGGAAATATATAATGTACATATTATTGTATAACACTGTTAATGGAACTATACTGCTGAATTATACGTTAAAATGGACTAAATAGCAAATTTTGTTATATATATGTGTATGTGTATGTATATATATATATATATATATATATATATTAATGACAAATTTTTTTAACGAAAGAATCCAGATGGAAACCAGAGCAATTTTCTTATAGTCTTCACCATTTGGTAGGGGTGGAAAACCCCCATAATAGACCAAGATATATAAGATGGATTTAAAATTCAAATAGAAAATAACTCAGCATACAGTAACATAAACATTCAATGCACTGTCTACAGTCCACATTCTTGGTCTTTTAAAATAGTTAAAAATGGTGCTCTTACTGTAGTCCAAAATTCTCCATCATACTGGGAATCCAAAGGGGTGGCTGGTAGGTACCAAAGGCACAAATGTGAGGCAGGAAAGGACAGCAAATGACAACCATCAACAGATGTACTGAAGTCACAAGAGGGCCAGCATTACCTTGGGGGAATTTAGGATGGAAAACAGAATTAAGTCAAAAGCCAAACCTCAGAGGTGCTCAAGAAAATTAGCTGTGAACCAGGAGTGATAGCTGAGAGAAAGAACCGCAGACAAGAGGACAACGCCCTGGGGTTGACCATGATAGACCACAGAAGAGCAAAATCAGAGGCCAGCACCAGGCACAAAGATAAAGATAAAGCAAGGTCAGCGTTCAGAAGAGGCTGTCCAGGCAGAGAGGTCAGGAGTTGGGAAGGTAGTAGGAGAACTGTGTGAATGTGGCCTCTGAGCCTCCCTGGAGGGTCTCGTGCACCCTGTTTCAGAGCTCTACTGAGAGAAGTTATAAAAAACACAAGACTTGAAAGAGACACATGTACCCCAATGTTCATCGCAGCACTGTTTATAATAGCCAGGACATGGAAGCAACCTAGATGTCCATCAGCAGATGAATGGATAAGAAAGCTGTGATACATATACAAAATGGAGTATCACTCAGCCATTAGAAAGAATACATTTGAATCAGTTCTAATGAGTTGGATGAAACTGGAGCCTATTATACAGAATGAAGTAAGCCAGAAAGAAAAACACCAATACAGTATACTAACGCATATATATGAAATTTAGAAAGATGGTAACAATAACCCTGTATACGAGACAGCAAAAGAGACACTGATGTACAGAACAGTCTTTTGGACTCTGTGGGAGAGGGAGAGGGTGGGATGATTTGGGAGAATGGCATTGAAACATGTATAATATAATATATGAAAAGAGTCACCAGTCCAGGCTCGATGCACGATACTGGATGCTTGGGGCTGGTGCACTGGGACGACCCAGAGGGATGGTGTGGGGAGGGAGGAGGGAGGAGGGTTCAGGATGGGGAACACGTGTATACTTGTGGCAGATTCATGTTGATATATGACAAAACCAATACAATATTTTAAAGTTAAAAAAATTAAAAAAAAAGAACACAAGTAATAGGACACAATTCCAGACTCACTAAATCAGCATCTCCAGACAGCATATTAAAAAGCAGAGAGATAACTGCTGACAAAGGTTCATCTAGTCAAAGCTATGATTTTTCCAGTAGTCATGTATGAATGTGAGAGCTGGACCATAAAGAAAGTTTAGTGCTGAATAACTGATGCTTTCAAATTGTGGGGCTGGAGAAGACTCTTGGGAGTCCCTTAGACTGCAAGGAAATCAAACCAGTCAATCCTCAAGGAAATCAACCTTGAATATTCATTGGAAGGACTGATGCTAAAATTCCAACACTTTGGCCATTTGATGTGAAGAGCCGACTTATTTGAAAAGACCCTGATGCTGGGAAGGATTGAGGGCAGGAGGAGAAGAGGGCGACCCAGGATGAGATTGTTGGATAATGTCATCAACTCAGTGAACATGAGTTTGAGAAAATTCAGGAAACCTGGTGTGCTGCAGTCTGCAGGATCAGACACAAGCAGCTGGACACTACTTACTGACTGAACCACAAACAATATGCATTTTAGCATTGTTCCCAGATGCTTCTTATGGGCTTCCCTCATAGCTTGCTGCTGCTGCTGCTAAGTCGCTTCAGTTGTATCCGACTCTGTGTGACCCCAGAGATGGCAGCCCACGAGGCTCCCCTATCCCTGGGATTCTCCAGGCAAGAACACTGGAGTGAGTTGCCATTTCCTTCTCCAATGCATGAAAGTGAAAAGGGAAAGTGAAGTCACTCAGTCATGTCTGACTCCTAGCGACCCAATGGATTGCAACCTACCAGGCTCCTCTGTCCATGGGATTTTCCAGGCAAGAGTAATGGAGTGGGTTGTCATTGCCCTGCTAGCTTAGTTGGTAAAAAAATCCACCTGCAATGCAAGAGACCTCAGTTCAATTCCAGGGTCAGAAAGATCCGCTGGAGAAGGGATAGGCTACCCACTCCAGTATTCTTGGGCTTCCTTTGTGGCTCAGCTGGTAAAGAATCTGTCTGCAATGTGGGAGACCTGGGTTCGATCCCTGGGTTGGGAAGACCTCCTGGAGAAGGTAAAGGCTACCCAATCCAGTATTCTGGCCTGGAGAATTCCATGGACTGTATAATCCATGGGTTTGCAAAGAGTTGGACACGACTGAACAACTCTTAATTCATTTTACTTCAGATGTGTAAAGTAAAATTAGGCTCCTAATTTGTGATTAGGCTCTCTAAATTGTGATAACTACAGATCATTCACTCAGCTTCTGAGATAGACCACCAGTCCCCAGGTTCAACACTAGCCCATAGGCTTGATTCACACTGGGAGCTTGCAGGTCCTCCCAGCAAATTTTAATAAACACAGACTCTGAGCTTGTGGGGCTGGAGAGGGAGCTATGATAGTAGCACCTACTAGCTTCAGGTCCTGGGCCAGTTTGACTCCAAGACCTATACTCTTTCCATGTACCACAGTTTACAAACCGTTTCAACAATTGTTTTAAAAATGTAGGGGATAGAAGAGGAGGTTTTAGCATTAGTTGACACTTTGCCAACAAAGGTCTGTCTAGTCAAGGCTATGGTTTTTCCAGTGGTCATGTATGGATGTGAGAGTTGGACTGTGAAGAAAGCTGAACGCTGAAGAATTGATGCTTTTGAACTGTGGTGTTGGAAAAGACTCTTGAGAGTCCCTTGGACTGCAAGGAGATCCAACCAGTCCATTCTGAAGGAGGTCAGCCCTGGGTGTTCTTTGGAAGGAACGATGCTAAAGCTGAAACTCCAGTACTTTGGCTACCTCATGCGAAGAATTGACTCATTGGAAAAGACTCTGATGCTGGGAGGGATTGGGGGCAGGAGGAGAAGGGGACGACAGAGGATGAGATAGCTGGATGACATCACTGACTTGATGGACGTGAGTTTGAGTGAACTCCTGAACTCTGGGAGATGGTGATGGACAGGGAGGCCTGGCGTGCATGGGGTCGCAAAGAGTCGAACACGACTGAGTGACTGAACTGAACTGAACTGAAGCTGAGTCTTTGGTTAATGGGAAAAACCTTTTTCACCATGGCAAGCCCAGGGCATTATGGGTAAGCAAGACTGGACTATCTTCTCTAATCATCTTGATTCCCCAGCCAGACGGGATTGTCAGGTTATGTAATCTTGATCGGCCATTTTTTTTTTTTTTTTTTTTCATTTCAGTGAAGAAGGGTCTGAGATTAAGTTTGGGAAGAGATCGAAAACCAAAGTTCAGAGGAATAGATTAAAATGATGCTGAGGCATCCTGAGTCACAAGGGGAAAAAAATGATAGAACTTTGTTGGAGTGGCTGAAGGAAGATAAGACACTGAAGACATCTCAGAGGGAAAGAGGGGCTGGGTTGGGAAAGAGAACCGAGCAGAAGGAAGAGATAACCGGGTGGAGAGCAGAGATAAGAGGCAGGCTGAGGCAAGGCCAGGGAGGAAGACTGGATTCTCTGCAGGCTCTCCAGGACTCTGTCTTTCTTTTTCTCGTTTGTCTCTCAGAATATATCTTAAAAGGGAGAAAGGAGGCCATATTTGTAGTATATTTGTAGTATACCTTAAAGGTTCAATTCTGATCACTCAGTCTCTGTGCCTGAAAACATAGCACATTTGCTGGTAAATCTAAACCAGTCTCTTCAAGACTGTGAGACCCAGGCTCAAGACCCTCTGGCATCATGTCCTTTACATCATGGCATCATGCCCCTCCCCCATTTCTGCTGCTGCTGCTGCTAAGTCGCTCCAGTCGTGTCCAACCCTGTGCGACCCAAAAGACGGGAGCCCACCAGGCTCCCCCGTCCCTGGGATTCTCCAGGCAAGAACACTGGAGTGGGTTGCCATTTCGTTCTCCAATGCATGAAAGTGAAAAGTGAAAGTGAAGTCGCTCAGTCGTGTCCCACTCTTAGCGACCCCATGGACTGCAGACTACCAGGCTCCTCCGTCCATGGGATTTTCCAGGCAAGAGTACTAGAGTGGGGTGCCATTGCCTTCTCCACTCCCCCATTTCTAGGTTGGTCGTATTCAGACAAACATATGCAGGGAGAACACCTGATTTTACTGAGGTTATTAGGGGGAGACCTACAACTCCCAGCTGACTAGTCCTTCCCACTCACACACTAGCATAACCCCTGGGAGATCACCCGACACTCTGTGTGCCTGGAGGGGCCAGAGTACAGGGTGGAGCCTTCGGCTTTGGAGCTGTTCCACAGCTTGAGTCCCAGCTCGACTGCAGAGGAGTTACTCTGTATCTGAGCTTCCATTTCCTCATCTCTCAAACAGGGATAAGACTAGAAGCTCCCTCACAGAGTGATTGTTATGATGAAATAAAATAATGCACTTACAGTGCTTAGGGCAGTTCCTGGCACACAGAAGTGCTCAAATCGTGTTCGTCTGACTGCTGGCCTGTTAGTAGGTCCAAGTGCAAAGTTGGGTGCATATGGCAGGCACCCCATGAGGATGATATTGACCCTCTGGGTTGAGGAGTCAGGATGCTTGATTCTAATTCTATCTCATTCACCATCAAGGGAAACAGGGGTGTCACTGGACCTCTCTGTGCTTCCATTTATCTCCTCTATAAAATGGAGTTCTGCCCTTCCTCTGACACAGACTGCTGTGTGTTTTAAAATGCTTAGGAAAGCATGAGACAGCATAGAAATACAGAAGTGGTCCCTTCCATTACTCTAACACTGCACTTTTACCAAGCTGATCACTCACTACTGAGCTTATCAACTTTCACTGTAGCTAAGAACTGTTGCTATAATTTGCCTTCAACTCCTAGGGTGGACTGTTTCCTCCTTCCTCCATTGACTCCAGACACTGGCATCAAAGTCACAGCTGCAAGGAAGTGTGCACGCAGAATTCCAAACTTTCATTCTTTTACCTCTCTTCCTTCTTTTTGCCTCTCAGGTACATTAGAAGTGATTCAAGTCTCTATATTTTGCGCTTAGCCTAATAAATGGCTTTAGAGACTATAAGTGTTTTGGAATGAGGAACAGTTTCTCTAGTTCATTCTTAGACGCCAGCACCCAATAGGACCCTTGGCACATAGGAGACATCCAGCACATTTTGTTAGATGAATGAATGTGCTTGAAATCAAGACTGTTTCAGTTCAGTTCAGTTCAGTCGCTCAGTTGTGTCCGACTCTTTGCGACCCCATGAATTGCAGCACGCCAGGCCTCCCTGTCCATCATCAACTCCCGGAGTTCACTGAGACTCACGTCCATTGAGTCGGTGATGCCATCCAGCCATCTCATCCTCTGTCGTCCCCTTCTTCTCCTGTCCCCAATCTCTCCCAGCATCAGAGTTTTTTCCAATCAGTCAACTCTTCATGAGGTGTCCAAAGTATTGGAGTTTCAGCTTTAGCATCGTTCCTACCAAAGAACACTCAGGACTGATCTCCTTTGGTATGGACTGGTTGGATCCCCTTGCAGTCCAAGGGACTCTCAAGAGTCTTCTCCAACACCACAGTTCAAAAGCATCAATTCTTTGGTGCTCAGCTTTCTTCACAGTCCAACTCTCACATCTATACAGGACCACTGGAAAAACCACAGCCTTGACTAAATGGACTTTGTTGGTAAAGTAATGTCTCTGCTTTTGAATATGCTACCTAGGTTGGTCATACCTTTCCTTCCAAGGAGTAAGCATCTTTTAATTTCATGGCTGCAATCACCATCTGCAGTGACTTTGGAGCCCAGAAAAATAAAGTCTGATACTGTTCCCACTGTTTCCCCATCTGTTTCCCATGAAGTGATGGGACTGGATGCCATGATCTTCGTTTTCTGAATGTTGAGCTTTAAGCCAACTTTTTCACTCTCCACTTTCACTTTCATCAAGAGGCTTTTTAGTTCCTCTTCACTTTCTGCCATAAGGGTGGTGTCATCTGCATATATGAGGTTATTGATATTTCTCCTGGCAATCTTGATTCCAGCTTGTGCTTCTTCCAGCCCAGTGTTTCTTATGATATACTCTGCATATAAGTTAAATAAGCAGGGTGACAATATACAGCCTTGACGTACTCCTTTTCCTATTTGGAACCAGTCTGTTGTTCCATGTCCAGTTCTGACTGTTGCTTCCTGACCTGCATATTGGTTTCTCAAGAGGCAGGTCAGGTGGTCTGGTATTCCCATCTGTTTAAGAATTTTCCACAGTTTGTTGTGATCCACATAGTCAAAGGCTTTGGCATGGTCAATAAAGCAGAAGTAGATGTTTTTCTGGAATTCTCTTGCTTTTTCTATGATCCAGAAGATGTTGGAAATTTGATCTCTGGTTCTTCTGCCTTTTCTAAAACCAGCTTGAACATCTGGAATGCAAAACTAAGAAGTCAAGAAACACCTGGGGTGACAGGCACATTTGGCCTTGGAATACGGAATGAAGCAGGGCAAAGGCTAACAGAGTTTTGCCAAGAGAACACACTGGTCATAGAAAACACCCTCTTCCACCAACACAAGAGAAGACTTTCCACATGAACATCACCAGATGTTCAACACCGAAGTCAGATTGATTATATGCTTTGCAGCCAAAGATGGAGAAGCTCTATACAGTCAGCAAAAATAAGACTGGGAGCTGACTGTGGCTCAGATCATGAACTTCTTATTGCCAAATTCAGGCTTAAATTGAAGAACGTAGGGAAAACCACTAGACCATTCAGGTATGACCTAAATCAAATTCCTTATGATTATACAGTGGAAGTGAGAAATAGATTTAAGGGCCTAGATCTGATAGATAGACTGCCTGATGAACTATGGATGGAGGTTCATGACATCCCCAACAGAAGACAGGGTTCAAGACCATCCCCATGGAAAAGAAATGCCAAAAAGCAAAATGGCTGTTTGGGGAGGCCTTACAAATAGCTGTGAAAAGAAGTGAAAAGCAAAGGAGAAAATGAAAGATATAAGCATCAGAATGCAGAGTTCCAAAGAATAGCAAGGAAAGATAAGAAAGCCTTCCTCAGTGATCAATGCAAAGAAATAGAGGAAAACAACAGAATGGGAAAGACTAGAGAGCTCTTCAAGAAAATTAGAGATACCAAGGGAACATTTCATGTAAAGATGGGCTCCATAAAGGACAGAAATGATATGGACCTAACAGAAGCAGAAGATATGAAGAAGAGGTGGCAAGAATACACAGAAGAACTGTACAAAAAAGATCTTCACGACCAAGATAATCACGATGGTGTGATCACTCACCTAGAGCCTTACATCCTGGAATGTGAAGTCAAGTGGGCCTTAGAAAGCATCCCTATGAACAAAGCTAGTGGAGGTGATGGAATTCCAGTTATGCTCTTTCAAATCCTGAAAGATGATGCTGTGAAAGTGCTGCACTCAACATGCCAGCAAATTTGGAAAACTCGGCAATGGCCACAGGACTGGGAAAGATCAGTTTTTATTCCAATCCCAAAGAAAGGTAATGCCAAAGAATGCTCAAACTACCCCACAATTGCACTCATCTCACATACTAGTAACATAATGCTCAAAATTCTCCAAGCCAGGCTTCAGCAATATGTGAACTGTGAACTTCCATACTTTTAGATATTATTTTATTTTGCCTTATCTTCCAGTCTGAAATAAAACATCATATTTTTGTCATTGACCTTCCTTTTCCCCTATGTTATTTGCAGTTAAACATTTATAATCCATACTAAGGATTTAGGTAGGTGTTAGCTGTTGTATAAGGGTTTTAACATGTATTCTCTTATTTACATCTCACAATGACCTTCTAGCCAGGTGCAAATATTATTTCCACTTTACAAGTAAAGATATGGAGGATCAAAGAGTTTATTAGAGAAGCTAACACATACTGAAGTCTATCTTTGTTTCAACATTATACATTTTATTTTTATTAGCTCATTTGATTTTTCACAAAATATTATGAAATAGATATCATTATCATTTACATTTTAGAATCCATGAGGGTTACACAACTTGTCCTGTAGATGACAGGCCTTGATTTAACTCATGTCTGCTCGATTCTGGTGCCATTCTGACATCATGCCACAGTGCCCCTGCCCCATCTACACGCTGGAACCACTTAACTGAATAAAACTTCTTCATTTGCATGAAAGTGCTTTCAACCTATTCAGAGAACCTGCATGCCTCTGTGGGATTTTTCTTACCTTGGCTAAATATTCCCAATTCCTTCCTAGTTTCTTCCTTTAGTTTTTGGGTGGCAAGTGGATGGTTGAAGGCCACTTTAAACATAAACACACACACACATATAATTGTGTAAGTATAAAAGTCTAGAACTCTTATTAGATTCTCCAAGAATTCTGCAAAGCCCCAAATGATTAGGAACCGAGTTCAAACACAAACAAACAGCAATAACAACAACACAATTAACATTCTCATAGGTTTCCTAGACCCAGGTAAATGCAGTCTGTTAGGCGAATATGAACTGTTACACCTCAGTTAGATGGGAACTCAGATCATTCCATTGAGCCTGGGGATTAATTTCTTTTCTCATTTGGCCACAGGATGTGCGAAATGGTCCCAAATTATTTCCTTCAGACTCAACATCTCTACTGAGTTAGGAGCCTGAAGCCAGCATGAGGAGATGCACACGACTAAGTCATTTCCTAAACAAAATCCAGGGGCCTGAGATTAAATTCCTTGTGTTTATGCCTCAACCTCACTTGTACTACCTCAATAACATCCCAAATTCTTTTTTTCTAGTCCTTTTCCCTCCAAGACTTCTGGTAGCACAAGTGGAGGTTAAAAGACCTCTGCTGGGAAGAGTAAGTCTCAGCTCTATCATTGTATGCCTTATTTTTTCTTTTAAAATCTCAAGTTCTTATGCTAAGCTTTTCTAAATCTCTTTCCTCAAAATGTACCATGGAGATGACAGTACATGTTTCACAGGGCTGTTGACTTAGGAAATGCATGAGGACGGTCCTGGTCCATAATTCCTGGTGGTGAATCAGAGCCCTCAGGCGGGACTCCCATCCCCCCTCCTCACTGCATCTCTGCTGCTCTTCCTATGCACACACCTTCATTCTCAGGCCAGGCTGGCTGGGGAGCAAGAGGCCACATCTACCAGCTCCCAGCTGACTTGGTTCCTTCCAAGTACAGAGACAATTTTTGGTTTTATGATTTTTTTTTTTTCACTGTTCATCACACCAGAACAGCTGATGAGTGGCAAAATTACAAATTTGGAGAAGAGACAAAAATTAAAAAAAAAAAAAAAAATCTCACTATTAGAATAAATCTGAGATTCTGAAAGCTCCACTGACTCCTTTTTACATGGCTCTACAGAACTCTCAGTTTTGTTTCTCTCTAGGTTGGACATCTTTAATCTTCTGATGCCTCTCAGTTGTTTTTTCCTGCTTACATCACTCAATAGAGAGGCTCTATTTTATGATTTAGGCTCAGAAATTGTATTTTTTTTTTTTTTGAAAAGAGCTGTGGTCAAGTATGCCATGCAAGGGCTTCCTGACTTGTATTATTTATAAGACATCTCCAAGTATGGATCTCCTGCTGCAGGGCCCTCCTTTACTCTGAATGTGTTTGGTCTGCAGACATCATCTGAAGAAACCCTACCTAGGTAGGCAAATCCTTACCTCCACTCTGTGGCTGCCCAGAAATGGAGCTGAGAGACATGGTGTGACTTTCCCAAGACCACGCAGCAAAGCAGAGGGAGAGCTGAGACTCGTTTCTCGGTTTCAGACGCTTTAAATTTGGGCCCATAGACCCCTGAGGGTGATGTTTTCAGTAAAAAACTGATATTAAATTGAGGCTCAGAAAAGGCCAGTGGGGTGAGAGAGGGCTTGCAGTGAGTCAGGGAGATTGCTGAGCCCAGAGGCCAGTGCTTCTGATCCCACGTGCAGTTACTGTTGTCCCATGACTGGCAGCAACTATCTCTCAGGAGAGCTCCTGGAGAGCAGTTTTCCTATTTGCTCCTCAAGTATCAGGATTTACTTTTTCTCAGCCCTGAATTGGATCATGATGCTCATCAACAGTATGAAGTCCAAGCAGTTTTTAATGCACCCAAACGTACATGAGGACTTGGCTGTCAACCCAGGAAAACTGGACACTGCTCTGATAATAGTCACATTTTTCTTTCCTTGAGGTTCTTACAATAGGTTTTTCTTGGTCTCAGGGTTGGATGGTGGAAAAGTGGGCATGAGGAACTCAGGAGCATTTGTTCTCTTGCCGTATATCTCTGTTATACAAAACCAGCCAAAGCTCCACGGTCTGAGCAAGCTGGCCTTTCCAGCAAATCAAGGGATTCTTAGAGGGAAAAGTGGTTGCAGATGAGATTGTATATCTTTTTCTTGGGACTTCATTTGGATACATAGAAATATGTAGCATGATACTCGGTAAAGGCCTTTTGAATCTATGGTTCATTAAGCATGGCTTACCTGGTTGCTTCTCTATGCAGGGACCACAACATATCAAAATGAGGAAATCTTGACCTCTGTCCATAAAGGTGTGGGATACACAGGCTTGGATGGAGCAAATAACCACTCAGTGGGCTTTGTTTTGGGGTAGAAGTGTGAAGAAGTGCCCTGGGGACCCAAAGGAAGGAGAGAAGGATTCTAACTGGGAAAGGATGGCCAGGATGATTTCTCCCAAAGATCCTTGAATTGGCTCTTCATGGATGAGAGCATTTCATTGAGCAGAGTGAACAGGCAGGGTAACAGTCTGAGCAGGGATAGGGGGACTTATAGGAGCATGGAATCTCTGTGATTGTTTAAGTCTAGTTTAATCTAATGGAGACAGGAAGCTAGGAGTAGCCTAGGTTCTTAAAGGCTTTGATTGATGGACTTAGGAATTTAGATTTGACCCCAGGGTCCTAAGAAACTGTTCACGTGTTTGGAGAAGGGAATGGCACTTTCAACTCTGTTTTTTGGAAATATTGTGCTGGCAAGACTGTGGAAGCCGTATTGGAGAGGAGTAAACCTGGAGGCAGAGAGACTCCCCAGGAGGCTCCTGCTGTTGTTATTCAGACAGGAGAGGAGTGTGTCAGCTAGAATGATGGCAGCAGTAACAGAGAGAAGGGACACAGTCAGAGCCATTTAGGACTTGGAATTGAGAGGAGCTGGTGACTGGAGTAAGAAGGAAGGATGACTGATTCTTGTACTTGGGATTGTAGGTGTTGTGATGGGTTCACTGGTAAAGGAACCCCAGAAGGAAGAATGAAAATTATTTGGGTGATCTTGAGTTTGAAGTGCCCCTGGATGATGTCTAACAGGAAGTTGGAAATGTGGGGCTGGGTGGACCTACAATTGCCTCGGTGGGGATTGGTGTCTTGTAGGAGACAGGAAGAATAAAAGAAAAGCAGGCCCCCACTAGGGCCACAAAAGAAATTTATAATTATTGATAAACTGGATGCTATAAGGCATGAGACTCTTGGAACAAGTCCAGAGGGAACAGTTCATGATCTTGAAAATAAGATACGATCCTGGGGTCAGAAAACTGACCACAGCCTGTTTCTCAACTGGTGTCTGAGAATCACATGTTTTACGTATCTGGTAGAAAATCTATAGATAAGAATGTTAGTCTTAGTTACTAATTTGTTATTGATTACTGTTTCCTAATTACTCAATGGTTAATGATCATTTTGTTCTTTGGCCCTGAAGGCCACATGAGTTATAGTTTAACTCCCCACATATTCTTTCATTCACGGCTGGAAGTATAATAAAGCCGGCTTGGATTCAGTTTCTGCACCTTCACCTTGGAGCGGTGTTCGTCCCCTGATCCTCGCTTTTCTCTGAATTCTTGTGTCTTATTTCTCATTCTCTCGCCGTATTGCGCTTTCAGAAACCCTGCTTGTCAAGCGTGTCTCGACAAGTGGTGCCGAAATAGGGACCCGAAAGTAAATCCAGCCTGAGAAGCTAGTTCCTAGCCGAGGTGAACGTAGGGAAATCTGGCCAGCTAGGCGGAAGAGGAAAGTACTTGGTAAGTGCACCCCTGCGGATTTGTCAATCAGGGTAATGATGGGGCAAAATCCTTCTAAGCATAGTGATTATATGCAAGTGTTAAAAACTTCGTTTAAAAGTTCGGGGGTCGAGATATCTCACTCCTCTTTTAAAGAATTGTTTTCTGCCATTAAAAAATACTGCTACTGCCATCTATGGGGTCGCACAGAGTCGGACACGACTGAAGCAACTAACTTAGCAGCAGCAGCAGATACAGATAAAGGGACTTTGAGGCATGAGGAATGGGACAAAGTTATGCGTTGCCTGCGCAGTGCCTACCAACGCAACGAAAAGATTCTTTTGTCTGTATGGTCAGTAGGGAATCTTATTAGCACCGCTTTAGGACTGCTGCAATCTGAAACCTCAGATTCAGGGGATTCTGTAGAACAATACAAGAACAGACGGAGGAAATGAATTTATATGATAACATAGGTGATGAGGAAGAGAAACAATAAAAATGAAAAATAAGAGCCAAAAGAATGATAGAAGTCAAGAACAGATCTTTCTTGCTCGACCAAATGCACCTTTTGTTGAGCCCTCTCCTTTCAATCCTGAAAACCCTTGGGATGATGGATTTGGTTTTAAACCACAGATAAATGTACCTAATAAAATGATGCCTTTACAAAAGTGAGCTTGTATGGCACAATTGCAGGGGGATGAAGACGCTTTAATTCTCCCTGTGGCTGTAACCCAAATCCCACCAGATCCTCAATTCCCACCAGATCCTCAATTCCCACAAGGAGGAATGCATTACGATTATAATGCCATGCCATTTAAAACTATAAAGGAGATAAAACAGGCATGTACCTAATATGGAACTAATTCTCCTTATACCATGGGACTAATTCAGGGACTTTTACAAGCTGAACAGTTAATTCCTTATGATTGGGAAATGATAGCCAGAATTTGCCTATCCACCTCAGAATTTTTACAATTTAGGACCTGGTGGCAAGACGAAGCAAATCACAAGCTCGCAGAAATGCAACAGCCAACCTGCCAGTTGATATAACACTTGATCAATTAATGGGCAGTGGGGCACATTTTGGCATTCAAGCTCAGTTACAATTTGATGATCAGTTACTCACTCAAGTGAGAATGATATGTTTAAAAGCCTGGGAGAGAATAAATCCACCTGGACAAGCCTCGATTTCATTTACTCAAATTAAACAATCAAATGGGGAACATTATGTAGATTTTATTGCCAGGTTATGTCAAAATTTAAATAAAACAGTTGCACAACCTGGTTTGAGAGATTTGCTGATGCAAGTTCTTGCATATGAGAATGCTAACTCAGAATGTAAAAAGGTGATTCAGCCTCTCAAAGCACAGGGTGCCCCTCTAGAAGAATATCTTAAAGTTTGCCAAGATATTGGGTCAGAACCGTATAAAATGCAACTTCTGGCTCAAGTATTATCTAAAGCCAATAAAAAGACAGATATGAGATGTCACCAACATGAAAAATTGGGACACATTAAAAAAGACTTTAAAGGAAGAAGATGGTCAGTTGATAAATTATACTATTGGCTCTGATGCCACTCCTATTTATGTTGGTTTTGGAAGTTTATGTCTTAAAACAGGATATCAGAAGTGGCTGTCAGTTGTCAAAGAATCAAATGATAATAAGACTTCCCTCTTTCTGTTAACTGCTCTTACTTTTTTTA
Source organism: Bos taurus (assembly GCF_002263795.3). NCBI lineage: Eukaryota > Metazoa > Chordata > Mammalia > Artiodactyla > Bovidae > Bos > Bos taurus. Next base: position 68,204,141 of record NC_037334.1, read on the forward strand.
GAAAAAGAAGAAACTTCCAGCATGATGAATCCACCTGACCTTCCTGATTGTGTTACTGAAATTAGCCATGGTATTGAAAATTGGTTAAGATGGAAATTATGTAAAGGATCAGAAAGTCACTTATTATTAAATGTTGCAGAATGCTCCATTATCGATTATGGACCCTGAGGAACCCCTAAACTTATAGAATCTAAAGTGTCTTCTCCATGGGTATATAAAGATAAGACAATTAGTACTTATGGTAGTCAACTCCTCATACAGCATGGGATAGGATTAGCTCCCCCTGTGCCTCCTTTAGATCATTATCCTATTCATGATGAAATATGAAAAATACCCATGGCATTAAAAGAACTAATTGCTTGGAAGGAACAATATACTGAATATATTTTAAATGACCGAAAAGCTACCTTTAATTTTACAAAAAATTCTACCCACACTATTCAGACTTGTGTAAGAATTCCTTTTGTTTTTATGATCAGACCAGCAAAATATGATCCCAATTTGGGATTAGTAACATGTCCTAACTGTTCATTTTATACATGTATAAATAATACCATTCCTTTTAATGAAAGTTGGCAGGGTATTTACATTCTTAAAACCAGAACTGGCATATGGGTTCCAGTTGATTTACAATGACCTTGGCAAGAACCTACATTATATGTTATTGAAGAAATATTGAAAAATCTTAAACGTGTTAAACATTTTATGGGATTGCTAATTGCTGCCATCTTAGGCATTATAGCTATTACCACTACGGCAGCCGTAGCTGGAACGGCTCTTCATACATCTGTACAAACAGTTCATTTTGTATAAGAATGACATAAAGATGCCGATTTCCTTTGGACCACTCAACAAAAAATTGATGGAAAGCTGGCCTCCCAAGTGGCTGACCTTCAAAAATCTGTTATTTTATTAGGAGATCAACTAGTCAGTTTACAAAAACAGGTGAGACTAAGATGTGATTGGAACTATACTTCCTTTTGTGTAACGGCTTTCAAATATAATAAGACTGAATTCAAATGGAATAAAGTTAAACAACACCTATTGAACCAAGATAATATTTTTGTAGATATTCAATATCTACAACAAAATATATTAAAAGCTTTTAATAAATATCTTGATGTAATTTCTGGATCAGATTTTCTTGATACTATTGCTAATAATCTTTTTTCTTTTAATCCCTTAAAACAGATCAAGACATTTGGATATGGAATTGCTCTGGTTATGGGAGTGCTATTAATTATGTGTTTATGTTTCTGTATAGTCTGGAGAAGAATGATCAAGAGACAATGAAGCCAACAACAGCAACTAACATTTCTCACCATTTCTCATCATGTGCAAAATCAAAAAGGGGGAGATGTAGGAGACAGGAAGAATAAAAGAAAAGCAGGCCCCAGCAAAGGCCACAAAAGAAATTTATAATCATTGATAAACTCGATGCTATAAGGCATGAGACTCTTGGAACAAGTCCAGAGGGAACAGTTCATAATCTTGAAAACAAGATATGATCCTGGGGTCAGAAAACTGACCCCAGCCTGTTTCTCAACTGGTGTCTCAAAATCACATGTTTTACGTATCTGGTAGAAAATCTATAGATAAGAATGTTAGTCTTAGTTACTGATTTGTTATTGATTACTGTTTCCTAATTACTCAATGGTTAATGATCATTTTGTTCTTTGGCCCCGAAGGCCACATGAGTTATAGTTTCAGTTCAGTTCAGTCGCTCAGTCGTGTCCGACTCTTTGCGACCCCGTGAATCACAGCACGCCAGGCCTCCCTGTCCATCACCAACTCCCAGAGTTCACTCAGATTCACGTCCATCGAGTCAGTGATGCCATCCAGCCATCTCATCCTCTGGCGTCCCCTTCTCCTCCTGCCCCCAATCCCTCCCAGCATCAGAGTCTTTTCCAATGAGTCAACTCTTCGCATGAAGTGGCCAAAGTACTGGAGTTTCAGCTTTAGCATCATTCTTGCAAAGAAATCCCAGGGCTGATCTCCTTCAGAATGGACTGGTTGCATCTCCTTGCAGTCCAAGGGACTCTCAAGAGTCTTCTCCAACACCACAGTTCAAAAGCATCAATTCTTCAGCGCTCAGCCTTCTTCACAGTCCAACTCTCACATCCATACATGACCGCAGGAAAAACCATAGCCTTGACTAGACGAAGCTTTGTTGGCAAAGTAATGTCTCTGCTTTTGAATATGGTATCTAGGTTGGACATGACTTTCCTTCCAAGGAGTAAGCATCTTTTAATTTCATGGCTGCAATCACCATCTGCAGTGATTTTGGAGCCCAAAAAAATAAAGTCTGACACTGTTTCCACTGTTTCCCCATCTATTTGCCATGAAGTGATGGGACCAGATGCCATGATCTTCTTTTTCTGAATGTTGAGCTTTAAGCCAACTTTTTCACTCTCCACTTTCACTTTCATCAAGAGGCTTTTTAGTTCCTGTTCACTTTCTGCCATAAGGGTGGTGTCATCTGCATATCTGAGGTTATTGATATTTCTCCTGGCAATCTTGATTCCAGCTTGTGTTTCTTCCAGTCTCCCCACATATTCTTTCATTCACGCCTGAAAGTATAATAAAGTCGACTTGGATTCAGTTTCTGCACCTTCACCTTGGAGCGGTGTTGGTCCCCTGATCCTCCCTTTTCTCTGAATTCTTATGTCTTGTTTCTCATTCTCTTGCCATATCGCGCTTTCGGAAACCCTGCTTGTCGAGCCGGTCTCAACAGTGTCTGATGACTGGCACCTCCCTCTGATCAAATAATTATTACTGTGATGATACAGTGTAAGTGCTGAATAGGGACTTCCAAAGCTTTCATATGTATCATTTTATAGGGGAGCATTCCAGACTATCAATATTATTCTTGGAGTCGTTGATAATAAGCAATAGTTACTGAGTGCTTATTATAGGAAAGGGCTGGGTTTGATGCTTTCAGAGCATTATCTTGTTGTGAGCCCTTGTCCAGATGTTTGGGGTAGATTCTATTATTACGTTCATTATAAAGGAGAAGAAACTGATATCGGTGAGATTAAAACATTTGCCAGAGTTGGATATGTGACATTTCAAACTGAACAACCCTCATTGTCCTGAGACCTGGACTAATTTTTCCGTAGTGCCATGACAGTGCCGGATGCACCACACAGGATCAACATCCTCCCATCCAAGAAGACTAACAGTGAAAAAGAAGGTGGTCTTCTTCCCTCTCCTTCTTCCTTTGATTATACAAATGTAACCCACTAAGTACTTGAGGCACCACAATGCTCACCTGTCTCCTTGTAAGTCTTACAAGCATCCTATTTTAATGGATCACTTCTCATCTATCACTCCTCAGGCTCTGGCTCAATTTTTTCTGCGCTGAGGCATAAGGAACCTGAGCTATTTGGAACCCCTGGAAAGCCATCTAGTGGTGTCCAACCTGATACCATCTGCCTGGGAGCATACAAACCAGTCAACTTTCAGTTTCTTTCAGGCCAAGAGCATCATGCACCCTTGGGTAGCCATCCTGGGCCTCCTACTCCTTCTGACAGGTAGGTGCACAGGTGGGCTGTGCTTTGGAAGCCCTGAGGATGGGGGAATATAGTGGGTATGTAGGTATGGTAGAGCAGGGTAGATTTCTAGGGCATTGTTTAAAAATAACGAGGTCAAGTAGTGAGCAAAGAACAAGGCTGAAACCTTAAGCCAAAGAAATTGCCTAAACACTAAGAATTATAAAATCAATGGCTAGAGGAACAAGGCATGATACAGCACACATGCATCTGCTGCCATTTGTGTTGTTCATGTGTACGCATGAACTTCTCACGTGTATGTAGTAAACAGCAACCATTGTTATCATGGCATGGAAGGGAACGGGAAGAAGGAATGGGGACGGATGGGAAGGAGAATGACCTTCCCTCTTTCCAGTGGCTTTAGACTCCATGCTTCCAATGTAGTGGGTGTGGGTTCTATCCCTCATTGGGAAACTAAGATTCCCCATCTGTGCTGTATGGGAAATTTTTTTAATAAATAAAATATATTAATTCAAAACATTCTATGAGATAGGGGAGAAAATTAGTGATAGATATATCCTAAAATTTAAAAACAATCTTTACAGGTGGAATATGAGTAAAAGTACAATTTTAAATTATACTTCTATAACAAATTTTTAAAATTAATATGTATTAGCTTTGTGATACAAAATGATATTAAGCAAAATTAAATATTATCAGAATTCCAGTGAAGAAAATACTCTTATACTATGTAACAATGAGTGTCTTATTCCCAAAGCATTTCCCAGACCCACAGTCCAGTCCTAACTATGAAAAGTGAAAGTGAAGTTAGTCCTATTGGATTGTGACCCCATGGACTGTAGTCTACCAGGCTCCTCCATGCATCCAGGGGATTTTCCAGGCAAGAGTACTGGAGTGGGTTGCCATTTCCTTCTCCAGGAGATCTTCCTGACCCAGGGATCAAACCCAGGTCTCCCACATTGTAGGCAGACACTTTTTACTGTCTGAGCCACCAGGGAAGTCCTGACTGTGATTAGCTAAGTCTCACACTTCTTTTAGGAACTTTTTGCCAATGCGCAGTGTTTAAGCCACAGCCACAGGTGAGTCTTCCTGCCTGTTTCTGAGGCAAAATTTAGTATTTTATTGAATATTCTCCAATTTTTTGGTTTTGCCTGGGTAAGTGGACTGTGATTCATTGCACAGAGCTCAAGAAAGGATCCCTGCTTAAATTTTTTGGAATGACCCTAAAGCCCATAAAACTAATTTCTCCTAAAAGTATTATAAACCCATTTTTCTAAGAACTGACTTCTAAAGAGTTTACAAGACTTCTGCTTTCCAGCCAATGATGTTTAATAAAATATTAGACTTTTTTTTAAAATTTAAATAAGAGAGGGTATTATGAAGTGACTATGTTCAATGGCCATTGGAAAGTTAAAATAAAAAGAGAAAATCAAAACTTTGAATGCAATAGAGTTTTAAAACCAGATTTTAGTTAAGACAGTGATTGAATCTAGGAGAAAGGAAAAGCCACCAGTGTGTTTTATATATTTAATAAACAGATACCTGTCAAATACAGGATGAATATCCACATACTCATGCATTACTAGATGTCATTTGTTTCAATCAAATCTTTTGGAGAAAAGTTTGATCATATTCACCAAAACGGCTGAACATATATCTGACCTTTGTCCTGATATTTTCTCTAGAAAATCTGTCCTATTGGGAAGCATAGGACATTTTCATCAATCGAAAAAAATGTTTATATGACCTTTCATCTTCAATCCTATCTAATAAATAGTGATGCTGCTGAAGAACATGTTAACATGGAAATTTGCTCATACTAAATTCTAAAAAGTCATGATACAGTCACATAATTTCAAACCAAATAAGCTATATGAAAAAATTAAAATTATTAAAATTAAAATATTGAGACCTCATGTTCTCATGCTTTGGTTTCTTTTTATTTACAGATGGTGTAACCTCTTATTCTCAAGTGACTGGAAGAACCGGTGAGTCTGTCAGGCTACCCTGCTTATATACTGGAGAAATCACAACTGCATGCTGGGGCCGAGGGGAATGTTCTTGGTGGAGCTGCAGAGAAGACATTATCCAGACTGATGGATACAAAGTCACTTTTCAGAAGGACAGACGTTATCAACTAAGAGGATATATTGGCGAAAGGAATTTGACCTTGACCATAAAGAATGCTGACCCATCTGACAGTGGCTTGTATTGCTGCCGTATTGAGAAAAAAGGGTGGTTCAATGATATAATAATCACTCAAGAGTTGAGTATAAGAGGTGAGTTTGTGTTCCTACTTCCTTTGATCACTTCCTGTAGGTTCCCAGAGATAAGAGTTTCCTGTTTGGTATTAACTTCCTCTTCCTTTAACAGGGAAATAGGAGGTTCTTATAAGTTTTGTTTTCTAATAACTCTTCAGTAGAATAACTTGTATTTGTGTGGAGTGAAATATTAAGACTAATTTTGATTCAGGATCATAGGCTAGAGGACCTTTCCAGTCAGCATCTCCTAAAGCAGTGCTTCAGGAGTTCTAGTTGCTTAATGAAAATGCATTCACTGTTCCACACTGAGGTATATTGAACATTTCTATGGAGCTAAATTTATTCCATTTGAAGAACTACCCTTTTCTCAAGATCATATCTTAAGAGAATTTTTAAATGTTCTTTCTTAACATTTTAGGACTTACAGAGAATTTCACATGTATAAAATAGATACTTTGACAACAGTCAACACAGTCTTGTTGCGTATACATTGTTCAGTTCAGTTGCTCAGTCGTGTCTGACTCTTTGCCATCCCATGGACTGCAGCACGCTAGGCCTCCCTGTCCATCACCAACTCCAGGAGTTTACTCAAACTCACATCCATTGAGTCGGTGATGCCATCAAACCATCTCATCCTCTGTCATCCCCTTCACCTCCTGCCCTCAATCTTTCCCAGCAACAGGGTCTTTTCAAATGAGTTAGTTTTTCGCATCAGGTGGCCAAAGTATTGGAGTTTCAGCTCCAGCATTAGTCCTTCCAATGAATATTTAGGATTGATTTCCTTTAGGATGGACTGGTTGGATCTCCTGGCACTCCAAGGGACTCTCAAGAGTCTTCTCCAACACCACAGTTCGAAAGCATCAATTTTTCAGCACTCAGCATTCTTTATGGTCCACCTCCATCATCCATACAAGACTACTGGAAGAAACATAGCTTTAACTATACAGACCTTTGTTGGCCAATTGGGGTCTCTGCTTTTTATTATGCTGTCTAGGTTGGTCATAGCTTTTCTTCCAAGGAGCAAGTGTCTTAATTCCATGGTTGAAGTCACCATTCACATTGAATTTGGAGCCCCAAAATATGAAATCTGACACCATTTCCACTTTTCCCCCATCTATTAGTTGTGTAGTAATCTTAGTTTTCTGAATGTTGAGTTTTAAGCCAGTTTTTCACTCTCCTCTTTCACTTTCATCAAGAGGCTCTTTAGTTCCTCTTCACTTTCTGCCATTAAACTGGTATCATCTGCATACCTGTGGTTGCTGACATTTCTCCAGGCAATCGTGATTCCAGTTTGTGAGTCATCCAGCCCAGCATTTCCTATGATGTACTTTGCATGTAAGTTGATGAAACAGGATGACAATACACAGACTTGACCTACTCCTTTTCCAATTTTGAACAGGTCAGTTTTCATTCCAATCCCTAAGAAAGGCAATGCCAAAGAATGCTCAAACTACCACACAATTGCACTCATCTCACATGCTAGTAAAGTAATGCTCAAAATTCTCCAAGCCAGGCTTCAACAATATGTGAACCCTGAAACTCCAGATGTTCAAGGTGGTTTTAGGAAGGGCAGAGGAACTAGAGATCAAATTATCAACATTTGCTGGATCATCCTAAAAGCAAGAGAGTTCCAGAAAAATATCTATTTCTACTTTATTGACTATGCCAAAGCCTTTGACTGTGTGGATCACAATAAACTGTGGAAAATTCTTCAAGAGATGGAAATACCAGACCACTAGACCTGCCTCTTAAGAAATCTGTATGCAGGTCAGGAAGCAAGAGTTTGAACTGAGCATGGAATAACTGATTGGTTCCAAATAGGAAAAGGAGTACGTCAAGGCTGTTTATTGTCACCCTGCTTATTTAACTTATATGAAGAGTACATCATGAGAAATGCTGGGCTGGAAGAAGCACAAGCTGGAATCAAGATTGCTGGAAGAAATATCAATAACCTCAGATATGCAGATGATACCACCTTTAAGGCAGAAAGTGAAGAACTAAAGAGTCTCTTGATGAAAGTGAAAGTGGAGAGTGAAAAAGTTGGCTTAAAGCTCAACATTCAGAAAACTAAGATCATGGCAACTGGTCCCATCACTTCATGGCAAAATAGATGGGGAAACAGTGGAAACAGTGTCAGACTTTATTTTTTTGGGCTCCAAAATCACTGCAGATGGTGACTGCAGCCATGAAATTAAAATATACTTACTCCTTGAAAGGAAAGTTATGACCAACTTAGATAGCATGTTAAAAAGCAGAGACATTACTTTGCCAACAAAGGTCCATCCAGTCAAGACTGTGGTTTTTCCAGTGGTCATGTATGGATGTAAGAGTTGGACTGTGAAGAAAGGTGAGTGCCAAAGAATTGATGCTTTTGAACTGTGGTGTTGTAGAAGACTCTTGAAAGTCCCTTGGAGTGCCAGGAGATCCAACCAGTCCATCCTAAAGGAAATCAGTCCTGAATGTTCTTTGGAAGGACTGATGTTGAAGCTGAAACTCCAATATTTTGGCCACCTCATGTGAAGAGTTGACTCATTGGAATAGACTCTGATGCTGGGAGGGATTGGGGGCAGGAGGAGAAGGGGACGACAGAGGATGAGATGGTTGGATGGCATCACCAACTCAATGGACATGAGTTTGAGTAAACTCCTGGAGTTGGTGATGGACAGGGAGGCCTGGAGTGCTGTACTCCATGGGGTTGCAAAGAGTCAGACACGACTGAGTGACTGAACTGAACTGAATTTTGAACCAGTCTTTTGTTTCATGTCCAGTTCTAACTGTTGCTTCTTGTCCTGCATACAGATTCCTCAGGAGACATGTAGTCTGCTATTCCCATCTCTTCAAGAATATTCCAGTTTGTTGTGATCCACAGTTAAAGGCTTTCACACGGTCGATGAAGTATAAGTACATGTTTTTTTAATTCTCTTGCTTTTTCTATGATCTAGCATAAGTTGGCAATTTGATTTCTGGTTCCTCTGCCATTTCCGAATCCAGCCTGTACATCTGGAAGTTCTCTGTTCACGTACTGCTAAAGCCTAGCTTGAAGGATTTCAGTAAAATCTTGTTATCATGTGAAATGACTGCAATTGTACAGTTATTTGAACATTCTTTGGCATTGCCTTTCTTTGGAATTGGAAGCTGAGAAGTCCCATAATCTGTCCTTCAAGCAGGAGAACCAGGACACCTAGTGATATAACTTATTCCAAATCTAAACTTCTGAAAATTAGGGGTGGGGAGGGCAATACATCCTAATTTGAGTCCAAAAACCTGAGAGCCAGGAGTCAGATATCTAATAGAAGGAAAAAAATGGGTGTCTCAGTTCAAGAGAAGAGAGTAAAATGTGCCCTGACTCTGCTTTTTTGTTCTATTGGGTGGATTGGATAATGCTCACCTGCACTGGTTGGGATCATGGGTTGGATGATGCTCGCTTGCGTTGGTGAGGGAGGTCTTCTTCACTCTACGGATTCAAATTTTAGTCACTTCCAGAGATACCCTCACAGATATGTATGGAAATAATATTTTACCATCTATCTGGGCATCCCCATTCAAGTTGATTTGTAAAATTAAGCATCTCACACAGCTAGTGAACAGTTGAGCTGAGGTTGGATTCCAGTTTTTCTCTTCCCTTCCTTCTTTTCCTCCTCCTGTTTCATTCTTGCACACAAAAAAACTATTAAATTGAATTTTAGGAGAACTTGACAGAAAGAAGTAGAGGTGAGCTTGAAGTTAATGACCTTTAGGTAAATATTTCTTCGAGTGTATAATGAGGATAATAATGTACCTTTCTTGTAGCTCCGTTGCACAGAATCCATAAGACATGTATAAAGCACTTTGACCAATGTCTATTTAATACTAGGATGTGAGTTACCTATGATGTGCATGCATGCTCAGTCATGTCTGATTCTTTGTGACCCCATGGACTGTAGCCCACCAGGCTCCTCTTCCCCATGGAGTTTTCCAGGCAAGAATACTAGCGTGGCTTGCCATTTCTTACTCCAAGGGATTTTTTTCTGACCCAGGAACTGAACCTGCATCTCCCAAGATTCCTGCATTAGCAGGTGTATTCTTTACCACTGAGTCACCTGGCATGCCCTGATAACCATGATGATGCCAATATAAAAACCTAATAAAGTTCAAACATCAGATTTATTATTTTTGTCAAAATATAAACCTTGAAAGTCAGGGACTGTGTCTTAGTCATAGAGGCTTCCCAGTGTCAAACACAATGTCTAAAACTTGATCACTATTTGTTAAAAATTGTTGAATGTTAAAAAAATAAATAAATAAAATGAGGTGAAACATTAAACAGTTTAGATTCATTATTTTTTAATCTCATATTTGAATTATATCCAGTATGCATTGACTCGTGTCCTTCTCTCAAAGCATTAGTTGCTTTTCAATACATTTTATAATATTCAAAATATTTCACTAAGATTTATAAAACTTCTATGAAGATTTATATTTCCCAACCCTAATTCCCAGTGTTATTTTTATTAGTACTATATTTAAATTGGTTCAGTACTCACCCCACGTTGTTTTATCTGAGCTTCTTCTGCATAGCTGAGGTCTATTTTGATTTCTGCCTTGATTGGCTGGATTTCATCATTTCATCAGAAACAATTTTTCATTTTATTCTTTAAGAAAAGGGGTCAGAAATTATCAGAGCCTCTGAGTTTTTTCTGCCTCCAGGTTTGAAATTTTTTTTTTTTTTTCTTCTTGAAGTTTAATTGTTTAACCATGGTAGTCGTTGGTGTCCCTCAGCTCTTTCAGGCTTTCTGGAATATGGTATATCCTGTCCATCTGTACTTTTCCAGTTTATTTGATTTCATTAAACAATTTTTATTAGTACATAGATAGATCAGTTGCTCAGTCATGTCCGATTCTTTGCAACCCCATGAATCGCAGCACGCCAGGCCTCCCTGTCCGTCACCAACTCCCAGAGTTCACCCAGACTCACATCCATCGAGTCAGTGATGCCATCCAGCCATCTCATCCTCTGGCGTCCCCTTCTCCTCCTGCCCCCAATCCCTCCCAGCATCACAGTCTTTTCCAATGAGTCAACTCTTTGCACGAGGTGGCCAAAGTACTGGAGTTTCAGCTTCACCATCATTCCTTCCAAAGAAATCCCAGGGCTGATCTCCTTCAGAATGGACTGGTTGCATCTCCTTGCAGTCCAAGGGACTCTCAAGAGTCTTCTCCAACACCACAGTTCAAAAGCATCAATTCTTCAGCGATCAGCCTTCTTCACAGTCCAACTCTTACATCCATACATGACCACAGGAAAAACCATAGCCTTTACTAGACGAACCTTTGTTGGCAAAGTAATGTCTCTGCTTTTGAATATGCTATCTAGGTTGGACATAACTTTCCTTCCAAGGAGTAAGCCGTCTTTTAATTTCATGGCTGCAGTCACCATCTGTAGTGATTTTGGAGCCCAGAAAAATAAAGTCTGACACTGTTTCCACTGTTTCCCCATCTATTTCCCATGAAGTGATGGGACTGGATGCCATGATCTTCTTTTTCTGAATGTTGAGCTTTAAGCCAACTTTTTACTCTCCACTTTTACTTTCATCAAGAGGCTTTTGCGTTCCTCTTCACTTCCTGCCCTAAGGGTGGTGTCATCTGCATATCTGAGGTTATTGATATTTCTCCCGGCAATCTTGATTCCAGCTTGTCCATTTATTCTTTTGTTCCATTTGTAGGCAGTGTTACTTGTGTTATTTTTCTGGTACATCTGTAACAGTAACAAAGTACCACAAACTGAGTGGTTTGCAACAATGAAAATTTATTCTCCCACAGTTCTGGAGGCTACTAGCTGAAAAGAGGGATCTTGGTGGTGTTGATTCTCCCGAGGGCATCTCCTTTCCTTTCTCCTCTCCTTTCCTTTCTCCTCTCCTTTCCTTTCTCCTCTCCTAGCTTCTGGTGAAGGTTGGCAATCCCTGGTGTTCCCTGGTTTGTAAGTGCAGTGCTCAAATCCCTGCTTCCATGTTCCCTAGGCTGTCCTTCCATAGGTGTCTCTCTGTCTTCACACAGATTCTCTTCCTAGTGTCCCTGTTTTCTTGTATAAAAGTCAGATTCCACCTACTGTGTGATCTCATTTTAACTTGACTATATCCACAAAGACTATTTACAAATAAATTCACATTCACTAAACAGTTAGGTACTTTTAGGTACTAAACAGTTAAGACTTTAATATATCTCTTTGGGGAACACAGTTTAAACCACAGCACTACTCCAGAGATTTTCTGTCTTTAGGATATAAAAACAGGCTGCTGTTATTTAGTCACTAAATTGCATCTGACTCTTTTGTAACCCCATGGACAACAGCCTACCAGGCTCCTCTGTCCATGGGATTTCCCAGGCAACAATACTGGATTGGGTTGCCATTTCCTGCTCCAGGGGATCTTCCTGACCCAGGGATCAACCTGGGGCTCTTGCCGCATCTCCTGAATTGCAAGAGGATTCTTTACCTCTGAATTGATGGAGAATCTGGGACAGGGGATGACAAATTGAGACACTGGGATTGACATATACACACTACTATATATAAAACTGATAACTAATAAGAACCTACTGTATAGCACAGAGAATTCTACTCAATATACTAATGACCTATATTGGAAAAGAATCTAAAAATGAGTGGATATATGTATGTATATATTTTCTTTGCTGTTCAACAGAAAACCAATACATTTTAAATCAACTATACTCTAATAAAAAATGAAAGTTTAAAAAGAATATAAAAAGAGCTTTCTCTTATATAATATCTGCTCTTCATAAACTTCATTTCCCCCCTCCATATCTACTATGATTACCTTGTCTTTCTTCTATGTCCTGAATTTCTCTTTCAATTTTTACCCGTTTTCTTTCTTGCTGTTTCTAATTTACTCATTAGTTCTAAAATAGTGTTATTTTAGTTAGGTTATTAATTTCTTTTCTTCCATTGGCCATATCCCTTTATATTTAATTCTGTAGAGTATTGGTGGGACTTTAAGGGTTTTATTTTCTGTTTATTGCTTCCAAATAATCTTATTCTCATTAATCTTTTCAACTGGACAAAGCACTTGGGAATGATCCCTGGGGCATGTTCATGCTGTATTTTCTTAGGTATTTTCACATTAAAACCTCAATCCATGTTGCCTGACTGTTGCTTAAAAGAGCTGCTCTGTAGACTGCCTACAGCCTGAGAGGATTCTCCCCACCCTCTTTCCACCATTACCTGAGACTTAACTTATCTTCCAGCTACAGCTGAAAGGCTCAAGCCCTGTGTTCCCTCTCCCTCTCTCTATTCTGTGTGTGATGAGGAAGGATTCAGCTGAGGTCGGGTGCAGTCTTTCTTAGAGGTACTGGTTTCTGTTCCTTTTCCTTAAATTTCATTTTCTGTCCTATGCCTGGAATTGCTCCAGTTAATGAAACGTAGGGCGATGCCTTCTAGATGATTCCCTCACTTGAGCGTGGAGTTCAGTAGCCTATGGTTCTGCACCAGTGGACCATACTACTGTTCACTTCCTTTTCATTTCTCCTAACCAGTGTTATTTCTAAGTACTTGGTGGTGGTGGTTTAGTCACTCAGTCGTGTCCTACTCTTTGAGACCCCATGGACTATAGCCTGCTAGGCTCCTCTGTCCATGGGATTCTCCAGGCAAAAATACTGGAGTGTTGCCATTTCTTTCTCCAGGGGATCCTCCTGACCCAGGAATTGAACCCGGGTCTCCTGCATTGCAGCCAAATACTTTACCAACTGAGCTATGAGGGAAGCTCTAATTACTTCCTTGAGGTCAAAAGAGACAAAAAGGATACCGTTCTTCTTGCATTTCTTGTCCAATTTGGGAATTGAGGGACATTCTTAGGACTTTCACTACCCTCTGGGGATAGGACAGGAGCCAGTCTTCTTCCTTCCTTCTGCCTTGTAGAGATCTTGACGTTTGATTTCCTTGTTTCATTGTGGTTAATTTCTTTTCAGCACTTGTTTTTCTTGATTTTGTTGTTTCTGAGAGAAGAGAGACTCTCTGAATCTGTTCCCTCTATCTAGACCTGAACATATGTCTTGAGCTTTTCAGTTATGCCATGATACAAGCTGGTGATTTTTCCTCTAATAAAATGGCAGGAACTTTAGATATTTTTTAAATTTGCATCATGTCTTCCTACATTTCTCACCAGTGCTATTATTCTGAAGTCCAGTTTAGAGTATTACATTGAGATGTCAGCTTATGATTGGAAGACCAGGTTGCTTTTTTTTTTTTTTTTCTCAAAGGCTTTAGATGTGAAACAATAATTATTAAAATACATTTTTAACTTATTTTTCTTTCATTCAGCAGTCAGACTAAATGTCACCAAAGGTTACATTTTAGATCTTGCTGATTTTAAAACTCTGGTGACTATTCAGTTCAGTTCAGTTCAGTCGCTCAGTCGTGTCGACTCTTTGCGACCCCATAAATCGCAGCACGCCAGGCCTCCCTGTCCATCACCAACTCCCGGAGTTCACTGAGACTCACATCCATCAAGTTGGTGATGCCATCCAGCCATCTCATCCTCTGTTGTCCCCTTCTCCTCCTGCCCTCAATCCCTCCCAGCATCACAGTCTTTTCCAATGAGTCAACTCTTCGCATGAGGTGGCCAAAGTACTGGAGTTTCAGCTTCAGCATCATTCCCTCCAAAGAAATCCCAGGGCTGATCTCCTTCAGAATGGACTGGTTGGATCTCCTTGCAGTCCAAGGGAATCTCAAGAGTCTTCTCTAACACCACAGTTCAAAAGCATCAAGTCTTCGGCACTCAGCTTTCTTCACAGTCCAATTCTCACATCCATACATGACCACTGGAAAAACCATAGCTGTGACTATTAGCCCATTGGAAATCAAAGAAGCTCTCAAAATGTATTCTTCTGCCAGTTCTACCTCAGCTTTTCTTCCTGTTGTAACCTCATTATTATTTCAGATTGAAGGATTTGGGGCTGTGGTGGGAGGTTCACAAACAAGTCTAACAGATTCTCTGTCCTATAAGCTTAGGGACTTCCCTGATGGGTCAGTGGTAAAGAATCTGCCTGCAATGCAGGAGATGCAGGAGATCCAGGAGACATGGATTTGATCCCTGGATCAGGAAGATCCCCTGGAGGAGGAAATGGTTACCTACTCCAGTATTCTTGGCATGGAAAATCCCTTGGGCAGAGGAGCCTGTCAGACTACAATCCATAGGGTCACATAGAATCTGACACAACTGAGCGACCGGCACACATGCATAATCTTAGGTATTTATTATTTACTTTTCAGTGCCTAGAAGACTAATTAATAAATAAAATAAATCATTATGGAAGATTTCAGATTTTTTGAGCTTTTACCTCTTGGGGAAGAAGTCTTGCATTTTCAAAAGCATAATTGTCTCTGTTTTGTGGAGAAGGCGATGGCACCCCACTCCAGCACTCTTGCCTGGAAAATCCCATGGATGGAGGAGCCTGGTGGGCTGCAGTCCATGGGGTCGCTAAGAGTCGGACATGACAGAGCGACTTCACTTTCACTTTCCTGCATTGGAGAAGGAAATGGCAACCCACTCCAGTGTTCTTGCCTGGAGAATCCCAGGGACGGGGGAGCCTAGTGGGCTGCCGTCTATGGGGTCGCACAGAGTTGGACACAACTGAAGCGATTTAGCAGCCGCAGCAGCAGCAGTCTCTGTTTTGTAAGAGAAATACATTGTTGAATATAAATGCTTTTGGTATAACGGAGATAATTGAGCCAAACCAAGATTTAACCAGATACCCATCAGAAAGGTTTAGAAAACAAAACAGTACATGCTATTTTTATTTGTTTGCTTTATTGTCATTAGCTACTGGTGGTCTTGTCTTTCCTGTGTTTCTAGAAGCTGAAGACAGTTCTGTCTGAGTCTGAGTAGCCAGCCCTCCTCGGGAATTTAGGACACTGAATGGGAGCTGGTTAATGGACCACTGGGTGTCAGTATTGTCTTTTCATACTCTATATGCTCAGTCACTTCAGTCATGTCTGATTCTTTGTGACCCCATGGACTGTAGCCCGCCAGGCTCCTCTGTCCATAGAATTCTCTAGGCAAGAATACAGGAGTGAGTAGCCATTCCCTTCTGCAGGGACTCTTCCCAATGCAGGGATTGAACCTGGGTGTCCTGCATTTCAGGTGGATTCTTTACCATCTGAGCCACCAGGGAAGCCCACACCTGAGGCTTCCCAAATTCTCTCAAACTTAAATGTCCACAGGGGAAGGCAGATAAAAGATTCATGTGGGTTCACATTCGCTCACACAAGAAGCAATGCTCTCTTCTTCTGCTTGGAAAAACATCATTTTACATTTTTCTTGATCAGACCATTTGATGTATATCTGGCTTTACCATTGTTGACACAAATTTTCTTCTGCTTTAAAACAACAACAGAAAGGCTGTACAAGCATGATGAAGCACGTTCTCCTTGGTGGCATGTTGGGGAAACAATGGGTAAAGGGTAAAGAGGCAGTGGTATTGTATGTCAGCAAGGTGATGGAGTCTGAGCACAGGCAGATCTTCAGATTTTTTTGAGAGAAATATTATATCTAAATTTTTATGTAAAATGTTCTCATTTATGTATTAGTTGGCTCAAACTTAAAGAAAAACAAAATTGTGGGCTAAGATACGGAACTTGCAGAACAATAGGCTAAAATGTCTGAGCTAACACTTGAATGCTTTCTTTTCTTACTTGGAGTTTTTTGCTGATCATTTGCCAACCTGGGCTAATTGTTTGGCTCTGTCAGGATGAGGGAAGGTCCTTCAGGAGATGCTTAGGATTATTTTTTGTGACTATCCCTTTTTTATTTCAAGGAGAACTTTTCAGCATAGCTGGAGGGATTTGGTATAGACCAGAAAGGTTAAATATCCAGATTTAACTTCACTTGATCTGGGAGAGGTTTGGAAAGTTCTATGAGTGCCAGTTTCTCAGTGCTGCAGAATTTTCTGTTGTGAATGTGCTGGAGCAAGAAACACAGGAGGGAAAGTAGGCAGGAGTCTCTCCAACCCCGAGGATTTTCCCCTTTCATAGACCAAGTACAGAGAGGATGAGAAAGCTGTTCCCAGGCTTAGAGAGATGGCACAGGCTTTAGAGACAGTGGATTCTAGACAGCTTCATTGGACACAGCAGGAACGGGGAGTCCAGGTTGGGCAGTACCTACTCCAGACCTTGCAGCTGGTAGCAGAGGACTCCCAATTCCAGCTCACTTAACTCCTGATCTGGCATTCTCACTGGGAGGTGGTGAGGATGAGCACACAGCCCAGCCATTGGACAGCACGGTTGGCTGTGTGCAAACTATTCACGATGTAAAAGAGAGAGTCATATGAAGGAAGAAACAGGCTTTTAAAGAAAGAACCTATTTTTATCTAGATAGAGTACTTATATCTAAAAAGGGATAGACTCTAAAATGAATACCCAGAAAAATTGATTCATTTTTTGTTTGTTGTTGTTCAGTAGATCAGTTGTGTCTGATTCTTGGCGACTCCATGGACTGCAGCACATGAGGCTTCCCTGTCCCTCACAGACTCCCAGAGTTTACTCAAACTCATGTCCATTGTGTCAGTGATGCCATCCGATCATCTCATACTCTGTCATCTCCTTCTCTTCCTGCCTTCAATCTTTCCCAGCATCAGGGTCTTTTCAAAGGAGTCAGTTCTTCGCATTAGATGGCCAAAGTATTGGAGTTTCAGCTTCAGCTACAGTCCTTCCAATGAATATTCAGGACTGATTTCTTTGAAGATTGACTAGTTTGATCTCCTTGCTGTCCAAGGAACTCTCAAGAGTCTTCTCCAACACCACAGTGCAAAAGCATCAATTCTTCGGCACTCAGCTTTCTTTATAGTTCAATTCTCACATCCATACGTGACTACTGGAAAACCATGGCTTTGATTAGATGGACCTTTGTTGGCAGAGTGATGTCTCAGCTTTTTAATATGCTGTCTAGGTGGGTCTGGAGAAGACAATGGCACCCACTCCACTACTCTTGCCTGGAAAATCCCAGGGATGGGGGAGCCTAATGGGCTGCCATCTATGGGGTCACACAGATTCAGACATGACTGAAGTGACTTAGCAGCAGCAGCTAGGTGGGTCATAGCTTTTCTTCCAAGGAGAAAATGTCTTTTAATTTCATGGCTGCAGTCATGATTTTGGAGCCCAAGAAAATAAAGTCTGTCACTGTTTCCATTGTTTCCCCATCTATTTGCCATGAAGTGATGGGACTGGTTGCCATGATCTTAGTTTTTTGAATGTTGAGTTTTAAGCCAAATTTTTCATTCTTCTCTTTCACTTTCATCAAGAGGCTCTTTAGTTCCTCTTCACTTTTTGCCCTAATAGTGATGTTATCTGCATATTTGAGGTTTTTTATATTTCTCCCAGCAATGTTGATTCAGCTTGTGCTTCAACCAGCCCAGCATTTCACATCATTTACTCTGCATGTAAGTTAAATAAACAGGGTGACAATATATAGCTTTGACATATTCCTGTCCCAATTTGGAACCAGTCTGTTGTTCCATGTCCAGTTCTAACTGTTTCTTCTTGACCTGCATACAGATTTCTCAGGAGGCAGGTCAGGTGGTCTGGTATTCCCATTTCTTGAAGAATTTTTCACAGTTTGTTGTGATCTACACAGTCAAAGGCTTTGGCATAATCAATAAAGCAGAAGTAGATGATTTTCTGGAGTTCTTTTGCTTTTTCTATGATCCAACAGATGTTGACAAGTTGATCTCTGGTTCCTCTGCCTTTTCTAAATGCAGCTTGAACATCTGGAAGTTCACAGTTCACATATTGTTGAAGCCTTTCTTGGAGAATTTTGAGCATTATTTTACTAGCGTGTGAGATGAGTGCAATTTTGGGGTAGTTTGAAAAATCATTGGCATTGCCTTTCTTTGGGATTGGAATAAAAACTTACCTTTTCTAGTCCTGGAGCCACTAGTCACTAATCATCAGGGAAATGCAAATTAAAACCACAATGAAATATCACCTCATACCTGTCAGAATGGCTATTATGAAAAAGACAAAAAATAACAGGTGTTGGCAAGGATGTGGAGAAAAAGGTTCACTTGTGCACTGTTGGTAGATTTGTAAATTGGCATAACCACTATGGAAAACATACGGAGGTTCTTGAAAAAAATAAAAGTACCAAATAATCCAACAATTCTACTTCTGGGTATTTTTCCAAAGAAAACAAAATACTAAATCAAAAAGATATATGCACCCCTACATTGACTGCAGAATTATTTACAGTAGTCAGGACATGGAAGTAACTTAAGTATCCGTCTATAGATGAATGGATAAAGAATACATGGTATACATACAATGGAATATTATTCAGCTATAAAAAAGAATGAAATCTTATTTGTGATAATATTTATGGACCTAGAGGGTACTCTGCCAAGTGAAAGAAGTCAGACATAAAAGACAATATCATATGATTTAACTTATATATAGGCTCAAACAACAAATGAACAAACAAAACAGACCCATAGGCACAGAGCAAAAACTGGTGGTTGTTAGAGGGGAAGTTGGGGGAGGATGAGTGAAATTGGTGAGGATGAATAAAAAGTACCGACTTTATGTTACAAAATAAATAAGTCTGGGGTGGTGTAAAGTATAGCATAGGAAATATAGTCAATAATATTGTCAAAACTTTGTATATTGACAAATAGTAACTGGTCTTACATAAATAGCAGTGGCAATTTTGTAACATATAAAATATACTAATGTAGTATACACTATGTCCTATTGTTGTTCAGTCGCCAAGTCATGTCCACCTCTTTGCAATCCCTTGGACTGCAGCACTCCAGGCTTCCCTGTCCTTCACTATCTTCCAAACTCCTGTCCATTGAGTCGATGATCCTATCCAACCATCTCATCCTCTGTTACCCCTTCTCCTACTGCCCTCAATCTTTAGATGAGTCAGAGTCTTTTCCAGAGAGACAGTTCTTCAAATCAGGTGGCCAAAGTACTGGATCTTCAGGTTCAGTACCAGACCTTTCAGTGAATATTCAGGGTTGATTTCCTTTAGGATTGACTGGTTTGATCTCCAGCACCACATATTAAAGCAAAAATTCTTCAGAGCTTAGCTTTCTTTATGGTCCAACTCTCATATCCATACATGACTACTGGAAAATCCATATCTTTGATCACGTGAACCTTTGTCAGTAAAGTGCTGTCTCTGCTTTTTTATATGCTGTCTAGGTTTGTCATAGCTGTTCTTCCAAGGAGCAAGCATTTTTAAATTTCAAGGCTGCAGTCACCATCTGCCATGATTCTGGAGCCCAAGAAAATAAAACCTGCCACTGTTTCCACTTTTTCCCCATCTATTTGCCTTGAAGTGATGGGACCAGATGCCCTGATCTTACTTTTCTGATTGTTGAGTTATAAGTCGGCTTTTTCAATCTCCTCTTTCACTTTCATCAAGAGGCTCTTTCCATTCAGTTCAGTTCAGTTTCTCAGTCATGTCTGACTCTTTGCGACCCCATGAATCACAGCACGCCAGGCCTCCCTGTCCATCACCAACTCCCGGAGTTCACTCAGACTCAAGTCCATCGAGTCAGTGATGCCATCCAGCCATCTCATCCTCCATCATCCCCTTCTCCTCCTGCCCCCAGTCCCTCCCAGCATCACAGTCTTTTCCAATGAGTCAACTCTTCGCATGAGGTGGCCAAAGTACTGGAGTTTCAGCTTCAGAATCATTCCTTCCAAAGAAATCCCAGGGCTGATCTCCTTCAGAATGGACTGGTTGGATCTCCTTGCAGTCCAAGGGAATCTCACGAGTCTTCTCTAACACCACAGTTCAAAAGCATCAATTCTTCTGTGCTAAGCCTTCTTCATAGGCCAACTCTTACATCCATACATGACCACAGGAAAAACCATAGCCTTGACTAGATGGAGCTTTGATGGCAAAGTAATGTCTCTGCTTTTGAATATGCTGTCTAGGTTGGTCATAAGTTTCCTTCCAAGGAGTAAGTGTCTTTTAATTTCATGGCTGCAGTCACCATCTGCAGTGATTTTGGAGCCCCCCAAAATAAAGTCTGACACTGTTTCCCCATCTATTCCCATGAAGTAATGGGACCAGATGCCATGATCTTAGTTTTCTGAATGTTGAGCTTTAAGCCAACTTTTTCACTCTCCACTTTCATTTTCATCAAGAGGCTTTTTATTTCCTCTTCACTTTCTGCCATAAGGGTGGTGTCATCTGCATATCTAAGATTATTGATATTTCTCCCGGCAATCTTGATTCCAGCTTGTGCTTCTTCCAGCCCAGCGTTTCTCATGATGTACTCTGCATATAAGTTAAATAAACAGGGTTACAATATACAGCCTTGACAGACTCATTTTCCTATGTGGAACCAGTCTGTTGTTCCATGTCCAGTTCTAACTGTTGCTTCCTGACCTGCATACAGATTTCTCAAGAGGCAGGTCAGGTGGTCTGGTATTCCCATCTCTTTTAGAATTTTCCACAGTTTATTGTGATCCACATAGTCAAAGGCTTTGGCGTAGTCAATAAAGCAGAAATAAATGTTTTTCTGGAAGTCTCTTGCTTTTTCTATGATCCAGCAGATACTGGCAATTTGATTTCTGGTTCCTCTGCCTTTTCTACAACCAGCTTGAACATCAGGAAGCTCACAGTTCATGTATTGCTGAAGCCTGGCTTGGAGAATTTTGAGCATTATTTTACTAGCATGTGAGATGAGTGCAATTGTGCGGTAGTTTGAGCATTCTTTGGCATTGCCTTTCTTTGAAGTTGGAATGAAAACTGACCTTTTCCAGTCCTGTGGCCACTGCTGAGTTTTCCAATTTGCTGGCATATTGAGTGCAGCACTTTCACAGCATCATCTTTCAGGATTTGAAATAGCTCAACTGGAATTCCATCACCTCCTCTAGCTTTGTTGGTAGTGATGCTTTCTAAGGCCTACTTGACTTTACATTCCAGGATGTCTGGCTCTAGGTCAGTGATCACACCATCGTGATTATCTGGGTCATGAAGCTCTTTTTTGTACAGTTCTTCTGTGTATTCTTGCCACCTCTTCTTAATATCTTCTGCTTCTGTTAGGTCCATACCATTTCTGTCCTTTATTGTGCCCATCTTTGCATGAAATATTCCCTTGGTATCTCCAATTTTCTTGAAGAGCTCTCTAGTCTTTCCCATTCTGTTATTTTCCTCTATTACTTTGCATTGATCACTGAGGAAGGCTTTCTTATCTCTTCTTGCTATTCTTTGGGACTCTGCATTCAGATGCTTGTATCTTTCCTTTTCTCCTTTGCTTTTCGCTTCTCTTCTTTTCACAGCTATTTGTAAGGCCTCCCCAGACAACCATTTTGCTTTTTTGCATTTCTTTTCCCTGGGGATGGTCTTGATCCCTGTCTCCTGTACAATGTCACGAACCTCAGTCCATAGTTCATCAGGAAGTCTGTCTATCACATCTAGTCCCTTAAATCTATTTCTCACTTCCACTGTATAATCATAAGGGATTTGATTTAGGTCATACCTGAATGGTCTAGTGGTTTTCCCTGCTTTCTTCAATTTAAGTCTGAATTTGGCAATAAGGAGTTCATGATCTGAGCCACAGTCAGTTCCTGGTCTTGTTTTGTTGACTGTATAGAGCTTCTCCATCTTTGGCTGCAAAGAATATAATCAATCTGATTTCTGTGTTGACCATCTGGTGATGTCCATGTGTAGAGTCTTCTCTTGTGTTGGTGGAAGAGGGTGTTTGCTATGACCAGTGTGTTCTCTTGGCAAAACTCCATTAGTCTTTGCCCTGCTTCATTCCATATTCCAAGGCCAAATTTGCCTGTTACTCCAGATGTTTCTTGACTTCCTACTTTTGCATTCCAGTCCCCTAGAATGAAAATGACATCTTTTTTGGGTATTAGTTCTAAAAGGTCTTTTAGGTCTTCATAGAACTGTTCAACTTCAGCTTCTTCAGCTGAAGAAGCTGAAGTTACTGGTTGGGGCATAGACTTGGATTACTGTGATATTGAATGGCTTGCCTTGGAAATGAACAGAGATATTTCTGTCATTTTTGAGATTGCATCCAAGTACTGCATTTCGGACTCTTTTATTGACCATGACGGCTACTCCATTTCATCTGAGGGATTCCAGCCCGCAGTAGTAGATATAATGGTCATCTCAATTAAATTCACCCATTCCAGTCCATTTTAGTTCACTCATTCCTAGAATGTTGACATTCACTCTTGCCATCTCTTGTTTGACCACTTCCAATTTGCCTTGATTCATGGACCTGACATTCCAGGTTCCTTTGCAATATTGCTCTTTACAGCATCAGACCTTGCTTCTATCACCAGTCACATACATAGCTGGGTACTGTTCCTGCTTTGGCTCCTTATCTCTCCACTGATCTCCAGTAGCATATTGGGCACCTACTGACCCGGGGAGTTCCTCTTTCAGTATCCTATCATTTTGCCTTTTCATACTGTTCATGGGGTTCTCAAGGCAAGAATACTGAAGTTGTTTGCCATTCCCTTCTCCAGTGGACCACATTCTGTCAGATCTCTCCACCATGACCCGCCTGTCTTGGGTTGCCCAACGGGCATGGCTTAGTTTCATTGAGTTAGACAAGGCTGTGGTCCTAGTGTAACTAGACTGACTAGTTTTCTGTGAGTATGGTTTCAGAAACCATGGTTTCTGTGAGTATGGTGTCTTCCCTCTGATGCCCTCTTGCAACACCTACCGTCTTACTTGGGTTTCTCTTACCTTGGGCATGGGGTATCTCTTCATGGCTGCTCCAGCAAAGCGCAGCCGCTGCTCCTTACCTTGGACAAAGGTATCTCCTCACCGCCGCCCTTCCTGACCTTCAACGTGGGATAGTTCCTCTAGGCCCTCCTGTGCCCGCGCAGCCACCGTTCCTTGGACGTGGCCTTGCTCCTCCCGGCCGCCGCCCCTGACCTCAGACTTGGGTAGCTCCTCTCCTCCATTCCTGTGCCGTCACAGCCTGGCACTCTCGGCTGCTGCCCCTGACCTCGGACATGGGGTAGCTCCTCTCGGCTGCGCTTAGTGCGCTGGGCACAGCCGCCCTTGCTTAGTGCATGGGTCGCAGCCGCTTAGTTCCTCTTCAATTTTTGTCATTAGAGTGGTATCATCTGCATATCTGAAGTTATTGATATTTCTCCCAGCAATCTTGATTGCAGCTTGTGTTTCATCCAGCCCAGAATTTTGCATGATGTACTCTGCATATGAGTTAAATAAGCAGGATAACAATATACAGCCTTGATGTATTCCTTTCCCAATTTGGAACCAGTCTGTAGTTCCATGTCCAGTTCTAACTGTTGCTTCCTGACCTGCATACAGATTTCTCAAGAGACAGGTCAGGTGGTCTGGTATTCCCATCTCTTGAAGAATTTTCCACAGATTGTCATGATCTACACTGTCAAAGGCTTTGGCATAATCAATAAAGCAGAAGTAGCTGTCTGCTTCTGCTTGTAGATGTTTTCATGTAAGGACCAAACGTTTCTGGTGTATCCATTTCTATGTCCTTAGTGTTTGAGTGTGAAAGTTGCTCAGTCATGTCTGACTCTTTGCGACCCCATTGACTGCCCATGGAATTCTCCAGGCCAACATACTGGAGTGGGTGGGTAGCCTTTCCCTTCTCCAGGGGATCTACCCAATGTAGGGATAGAACCCAGGTCTCCCGCATTGCAGGCGGATACTTTACCAGCTGAGCCACAAGGAAAGCCCATAGTGTAGTCATATTATATGTGTGTGTACATGGTCAGTCCTGTCCGACTCTTTATGACCCTGTGGACTGTAGACTGCCAGGCTCCTCTATCCATGGGATTTCCCAGGCAAGAATACTGGAGTCGGTAACCATTTCCTCTTCCAGGAAATCTTCCTGACCCAGGATTGAGTCGCATCATCTTCCTGCATCTCCTGCACTGACATATGTATTCTTTACCACTTGAACACCTGGGAAGCTCAGAGTCATATTAGGGACAAGTACTATTAGAGAACAGGCTTAATTTTATGGCATTAGTCATAAGTCATGGTATATTCACCATTTGTGAATGTATTCAAGCCAGGAGATAAAGTTGAAACTCTTCCACCTGCCTCTCTGATCTCCTAGCATGGCTTCCACAGGGCCCATCCAGTGGATGGATCCTGCATCTGTCACCTGCATTAGTGCAGCAGATGCCAACTCTCGTCCCACCTTCCACTCCCCCATCATTGTCTGCATAGTTTGCTCCTGTGCTGCCACCATGCTGGCCCCGATTCTGATCCTTGAACGTCGCCCATTTTTCCCAGCCTCAGGGCCCTTTCACTAACTGTTGCCTCAGCTGAGAGAGGGCCTCTCCCAGATCTTCACAGGCCGTTCCTTGTCATCCTTCAGTTCTCAGCTCACACACATACCACAATGCCATACTGTTATTCTGAGGACCACTGGTGGGGAGCAAGCATCCTGAGCACCATGCAAGGGGAAGCCAGGGGTGGGAGGCACCCCATTTCTCTCTGCCACACCTTCCTGCACACCTGTCCTCAAAGAGGGCTCCCCACCTTCTTTCAATGCATCTCTTTTGTGGCACCAAGTGCAGCCTTCAAAGACAGTGTCTGTCATTTGGGTGACTTCTTCATTGCTGGCCTATCCTGTTGGAATAAAAGCTCCATACAGACTTCTCTGTCCTGATAAGTGTTGTGTCCTCAGGCACTAAACCTGTGCCCCATGTAGAAGAGTGCTCAGTTAGTATTTACTAAGAGATGCAGTAATTTTCCACAGGTGATATTCTTAGAAACAAGCCTACTTCCAGGGGCATATCTGTATATGCGAACAGTTCGGGCCTCATCCCCTGAAACATTTTCCCTGGTTAACACAAATCATGCAGCAAGTTCCAAGCATCGTTCTCAGTTACTCTTTCCGCAGGATTGTTCCTCCTTTTAGAGAAGTGAAAGTTCTTTTCCAGCTGTTCATGGTGCTAGCTGGCCTGTTGAATGTGACTGTCATGTGGTCCCTTTCTGAGTTAGGTGGTTACCAGGCCATGAGCCCCTTACCCTGCACCCCTACCTCTTGGCTGGTTGGTCACCTCCCACATCTTTCTTGTTGTGCTCTGGCTGCGTCAGGTACCACAGGGCAGTAGCGGGTGGAGGGGACCTGACCTAAAGCAGAGGACACATGTCTCAATAGAAATTGCTTCTTTCTACCCATCCATGCCAGACAGATAGATGGGTGGCCATAAAGAATAGACCTCTCTCTGCTCATCTCTTCTTCACTGTGGTGCCAGGAGAACTGGGATTCCCAGCAAAGCACTCAAACTTCCGTCACTCCTTCACTCACTCCCTCTCTCATTTCCTTCCCTAGTATTTATTTACCGAGAGCCTACCATGTCAGGTACTTTAATGTGTGCTGGGCTGCAGTTGTGAACAAGGCAGGCAAGAATCCCTGTCCTAGTGCAGCATGCTCTCTGGTGGAGGGGTCAGGTAGTCATCAAGATTTGGAAGTAGCTGGTGTTTACAGATCAGTGTACCAGATACTGATAAATGCTACAGGGAAAAATAAAGCCAGGAAAGAAGGGCAGGGGGAAGTTCGTGACTTATGTGGGGAGCCATGGGAAATGAGAGGTTAGGGGCTGGGGGCTAGTTAGGAGGAGGGTCTGGGTGGCATACAGGTGATCAGGGACAAAGGACACAGTAAGAGGGAGGTCTCACAGTCTCAAGGCAGCAAGTGGAAAAAGTGAATGCTGGGTGAGACTAAGGATCCTGGGCGGGGGAGAGAGGGGAACCACATGGAGTTTCTCTTAACTCTTGCTGATAGAGATATGATAGAATAGCTCCTTTAAAATACAATTTCGTGTGTATGCTTTTAATAGGCAAAACAGTTAAATGAGTCAATATTTAAAAGGGACACAAAGATATCTAATTGTAAAATTAAAAGCTTCCAACCCATACCCCCTAGGAACTCATTTATCCTCCTTGGAAGCACTTTTTATAAAGTTTCTTCTGTATCTGTTCAAGGGCAGTTCATTCACATACATGCAAACATATCCATCCATTTGTATGTACATACATGTATCTGTATGCATAGCTATACAGATCTTGACAAACGTGTATGGTGTGGATGTACATACACATGTGCATACACAGGCATGTATATATGTATACTTTTCACATGTCTGTATACTTACATATATTTTAAAGGAAGGTGAGTGATTCATGGAGCTCTCACTTGATGAAGATTCTGACAGTTGCTAAGTATGCCTGTAATTCTTACACAAATCAAAAAGGCTTTAGTAATTTGCTGCTTATTTCAAAGACACCATGATCAATGATCAATTAGATAGCACCAAAGATCTCTGTAGGGCAAACCATTCTGATAAATGCTTTGCTTTCCTTTTGCAGTAATCCCACTAAGGTGTGTTCCCTTGTGATTAAAGGCACAGGCTGTGCAGAGAAACCTGGAAGCAAATCTTAACTGGTTATGTGCATTAGTTTCCTGCCGCTGAAGCAAATTACACAAACATAGTCACACAAAGTTTTATTACCTTACAATTCTGGAAGTCAGAAGTCTTCTGGTCTTCAGCAGGCTGAAATCAAGGTATCATCAGGGCTTTGTTACCTCCAGGAATTCTTAGGAAAAATCCATTTCTTTGCCTTTTCCAGGATCTAGAGGTCACGAACATTCCTGGGCTTGAGGCCCCTTCCACCATCTTCAAAGCCAACAATGTACTATCTTCAACTCACTCTTTCTGACTTACTCTTTTAAGGTTACATCTCTTCTCTGATTCTGACCCTTCTGCCTCCCTTGTGACCGCATTTAGCCCATCCAGATAATCCAGCATGGTCTCCCCATCTCAAGATCCGTACACATCTGCAAAGTATCTTTAGCCATGTAAAGTAACATATGAACATGTTCTGGGGGATTAGGACATGGGCATCTTTTCAGAGACTGGTTCTCTCCCTCTGCCTATCATAGGTTGTCGGAAGAAAGTTACTTAACTTCTAGTTTTAGAAGTTAACTTACTTGTACTTAACTTCTTATGTACAAGCTTTTGACAAAACAAGGCTATTTGGAGGATTCAAATGAGACAATGTGTATACAACTCTTGGCCTGTAACCAGGCCTGACTACCTTTTGGGTCTCTCTGGTTTATCAGCTGTTTGGTCTTAGTTAACAGCGTTCTCCTCTTCAGTGCATCATTTTCCTCTATAAAATGGGTAAAAGAATGGCAACCATGAGATTTTATTAACATGGATATCCATTTAATCTAGCATAGTTTATTAAAGGACTATCTTTTCTTTACTGCATTTCAAAGATACTTTTCTCCTTTGTTATAAGTCTAGTAACCAAAACAATGTGCGGATCTACTTAGGAATTCTCTTTACTTTCTGTGCTTTGTGTGTATATTCTTGTGCCAGTTCCATACTTCAACTACTAGTACTTCAAATAAATATCGTTACCTAGTAATATATTCTCCAACTTTATTCTTTTTATTTGAGTTTATCTTGGCATTTTGCATTTTCACATGTATTAGAATAAGTCTGTCAGTTTCTTTTTTAAAAAAGGAAACTTGCTGGTATTTTGATAGGGAGTCCATTGAATCTGTAGATAAGTTTGAGAGAAGGAGATGTCTTTACTACACTGAAGCTTCTAATGCACAAACATGGATTATTTACTTTTATTTATTTATATCTTTTAAAATTTCTCTTTGCAATATCTATAGTTCTCTGTAAGACTTTATCTGTTGCTAGTTATCCCATACATATGATTATTTTTATGTTGTTATAAATAATAATATAATTACATAATATTTCCTTTTTATCATTCTTGGGTCTTGCTTGCATGAGAAATGCAACAGAAACTTGTATATTGACCTTGTATTCAGCAGTTTTTCTAAGTTCACTTAATAATTCTATTACTTTATAGATTCTTTTGGATTTTTACATAGTTTTAGTTCCTCACTCTACATTCCATGTTGTTTGCTTCTTTTATATGCCTTATTTGATTAGTCAGGACTCCTTTACAAAGTCAAATAGGAGCAGTGATAGTGGACATATTTGTACATTTCTACACAGCAAGAGGACTTTTTCAGAATTTTATCATTAAGATATTAGACATAATACCAAATCAAGGAAGCTTCCTACTGTTTGTAGTTTGCAAAAGTGTTAAAAAATTAAGAATGAGACTTTTTTCACAGAATTAGACAAAATAATTCTAAAATTTGTATGGAAATACAAAAGGCCCCAAGTAGCCAAAGCACTCTTGAGAAAGAACAAAGCTGCAGGTATGATGCTCTTTAAATTCAAACTATCCTACAAAGCTATAGTAATCAAAACAGTATGGTAATGGCACAAAAACAGACACACATAGATCAATGGAACAAGCTAGGGAGCCCATAAATAAGTCCACACTTAATGGTCAATTTATGATAAAGGAAGCAAGAATATAAAATGAGAAAAAGTCAATGAAGCAGAAGTAGATGTTTTTCGGGAATTCCCTTGCTTTTTCTCTGCTCCACTGGATGTTGGCAATTTAATCTCTGGTTCCTTTGCGTTTTCTAAATCCAGCTTGTATATCTGGAAGGTTTTCAGTTCACCTATTGTTGAAGCCTAGCTTGAAGGATTTTGGGCATTATTTTGCTAGCATGTTAAATGAGTGCAGTTGTACTGCAGTTTGAACATTCTTTGTCATTACCTTTCTTTGGGATTGGAAGGAAAACTGATATTTTCCTGTCCTGTGGCTACTGCTGAGTTTTCCAAATTTGCTGGTATATTGAGTATGGCATAGTTGCTGGCATATTCATCATTTAGAATTTTAAGTAGCTCAGCAAGAATTCCATCAGGCTTCCCAGGTGGCACCAGTGGTTAAAAAAAAAAAATTGAGAAAACCCATCTGCCAATTCAGGAGACATAAGAGACATGGATTCAATCCCAAGGTCAGAAAGAAATCCTGGAGGAGGGAATGGCAACCCACTCCAATATTCTTGCCTGGGTAATGCCATGGACAGAGCAGCCTCATGGGCCATGGTCCATAGTGTTGCAAAGTGTCAGACACCCTGAAGCAAGTTAGCGTGCATGCACACAGAATTCCATCACCTCCACGCACTTTGTTCATAGTAATGCTTCCTAAGTCCCACTTGACTTTACACTCCAGGATGTCTGGCTCTAGGTGAGTGATCACACCATCGTGGTTATCCAGGTCATTAAGACCTTTTTTGTATAGTTCTCCTATATATTTTGCCAACTCTTCTTAATCTCTTTTGCTTTGGTTAGATCCTTGCCTTTTCTGTCATTTATTGTGCCCATCTTTGCAGGAAATGTTCCCTTGGTATCTCCAATTTTCTTGGAGAGATCTCTAGTCTTTCCCATTTTGTTGTTTTCCTCTATTTCTATGCATTGTTCACTTAAGAAAGCTTTCTTGTCTCTCCTTTCTAGTCTCTCAAACTCTGCATTCAGTTGGGTATATCTTTCCCTTTCATCTTTGCTTTTTGCTTATCTTCTTTTCTTAGCTATTTGTAAGGCCTCCTCAGACAACCATTTTGCCTTCTTTTTTTTTAATTTTTTTTTCTAATTTTATTTTATTTTTAAACTTTACATAATTGTATTAGTTTTGCCACATTTTGCCTTCTTGCATTTCTTTTTCTTGGGGATGGTTTTGGTCACCACCTCCTATACAGTGTTATAAACCTCTGTCCATAGTTCTTCAGGCACTCTATCTACCAGACCTAATACATTGAATCTATTTGTCACTTCCACTGTATAATCATAATGGATTTGATTTAGGTCATACTTGAATGGTCTAGTGGTTTTCTCTACTTTGACTTAAGCCTGAATTTTGCAATAAGAAGCTGATGATCTGAGGCACAGTCAGCCCCAGGTCTTCTTTATGCTCACTGTATAGAGTTTCTCCATCTTCAGCTACAAAGAATATAATCAATCTAATTTTGTTATTGACCATCTGGTGATGCCCATGTGTAGAGATGTCTCTTATGTTATTGAAAGAGGGGTTTGCTATGACCAGTGTGTTTTCTTGCAAAAGTCTTTTAAGTTTTTTTTGTACTTCTGTACTCTTTGTTCTCTTGGAGTAAAAAACCTCCTTTATTATGTACTTCAAGGCCAAGTTTGTCTGTTGCTCCAGATATCTCTTGATTTTCTACTTTTGCATTCCAGTTCCCTATGATGAAAAGAACATCTTTTTATCGGTGTTAGTTCCCAAAGATCTTGTAGGTCTTTGTAGAACCATTCAACTTCAGTTTCTTTGGCGTTAGTGGCTGGGGCGTAGACTTGGGTTACTGTGATATTAAATGGTTTGCCTTGGAAATGAACCAAGATCATTCTGTTGTTTTTGAGATAGCGCCCAAATGCTGCATTTAGGACTCTTTTGTTGACTATGAGGGCTCCATCCCATTTCTTCTAAAGAATTCTTGTCCACAGTAATAGATATAATGGTCATCTGAATTAAATTTGCCCATTTCCATCCATGTTAATTCACTGATTCCTAAAATGTCAGTGTTCACTCTTGCCATCTCCTGCTTAATCACATGCAATTTACCTTGATTCATGGACCTGACATTCCTAGTTCCTATGCAATATTGTTCTTTATAGCATTGGACCTTATTCACCACCAGACACATCCACAGCTGGGTGTCATTTCTGCTTTGGCCTAGCCTCTTTAGTCTTTCTGGAGCTATTTCTCTGCTCTTCCCCAGTAGCATATTGGACACGTACTGACCTGAGGGGCTCATCTTCTGGTATCACATCTTTTTGCCTTTTCATGGTTTTCTTGAGGCAACAATACTGAAGTGGTTTGCCATTCCCGTCTGCAGTGGACCACATTTTGTCAGAGTTTTCCACCATGACCCACATGTCTTGGGTTACCCTGTATGGCATGGCTCATAGCTTTATTGAGTTACACAACACTGTGATCCATGCCATCATTTTGGTTAGTTTTTTTATGATTGCAGCTTTTGTTCTGGAGGCTGTGGGATTTTGGTTCTTGCTTCTTCTGTCTGCCCTCTGATGGATGAGGATAAGAGGCTTGTGCAAGTTTCCTGATAGCAGCGACTGGCTGTGGGGAAAAACTAGGTCTTGCTCTGGTGGGAACGGCCATGCTCAGTAAATCTTTAGTCCAGTTTTCTGTTGTTGGGTGAGGCTGTGCTCCCTCTCTGTTGTTTGTTTGGCCTGAGAAGGCCTATAGCCTCTATGGTATGGCTAAAGGCAGCCTCTAGAAGGACTCATTCCAACATGTGTCTCCCAGGACTGCTGCTGCCAGTGCCCATGTTCCTGTTTCAGGCCACTGCTGACCCATGCGTTTGCATGAGACCCTCAGACACTCACAGGCGGGCCTGGTTCAGTCTTCTGCGGGCTCACTGCTCCTTTTCCCTGTATCCTGGTGCATACAAGGTTTTGTTGGTGCACTCCAAGACTCTGTTTCCCACATTCATGTGGGAATCCTGTTATCAAATCCCATTGTCCTTCAAAATCAGATTCCCTGGGGATTCCCAGTGCTTTTGCCAATCCCCAGGTTGGGAAGTCAAAAATAAATTTATGAATGGGTATTGAATTTTATCAAAAGTGCTTGCTTATCTATTGAGTTGATATTTTTTCTGGTAATGTGGCAATCACGATGATTGATTTTCAAATGTTAAAGTGAAAGGAAAGTAAAGGAAAGTGAAGTCGCTCAGTCGTGTCCTACTCTTTGCGACTCTTTCAAATGTTAAGCTGAGTTTTATTTCTAGAATAAATCTGACTTAATCATGATGTAATATCTTCTATATATTTATTGGTGTATTTATTTTGCTCAATTTTAAATTTCTTTGCCTAAGATCTTAAACATGAGGGACACTGCCCTAATGTTTGGCTTTCTAGTAATGTCCTTGTCAAGTTTTGGCATCAAGATATGCTAATTTGATAAAACCAATTTAAAAGTAGTCATTTTCCATATTTTGGTGAAATTTGTGTAATATTATGGTTATTTCTTCCTTAAATGCTTGGAAGAAAGCCATAGGCAAAGGCCACCTAGGTTTGGAGTTTTGTCATATACATTATGTTACATATTAAATAGCTTTATTAGATAGATGAATATTTATACTTTTAAAATGTAACTTTTGAAAAAATTTCCCATTTCAACTAAACTTTCAAATACATTCACATAAAGTTGTTCATGATTTCCTATTATCTCTTTTGAAATTGAGTATAGTTTAAATAACGTAAAATGTGCAAGTCTTAAGTATATAGCTCACTAAGTTTTTAATCTATGATTATACATGTATAAAAATCACCACATAAAGATCTAACACTTCAGAAAGTTCCCTCATAAAACTTTCCAGTTGATACTCACACCTGCCCCCAAGGTAACCCCTATTCTGATATACAAAGCAAAATCATAGTTTATCTGTTCTTGGATTTTATATAAACAGAATATATTTATATATTAACATATAAACAGTATATATATTTGTGTTTGACTTCTTTTTCTGACTATATTGTTTTTGAGATTCATCTGGTGTTATATTCATCAGTAGTGTATTCTTATTTTCACTGCCATATGATATTCCATTATATAAATATAGTACAAATTTTAAATCCATTTTTCTATTAGTGGACAGATAGCTTCTTATTTTAAGTTATTACAAAGTTTCTATCAATCTTCTTGTACAAATATTTTTGTAGATATATGACATTTCTTTTTACAATATATGTAGCCATGGAATTGAGGGCCATAGGGTAGGTATAAATTTAACATTATGAGAAACTAATAGGCAGTTGTTAAGAATGGTTGAGCCACTGTATATTCCACCAGTAATATATAATGTTCACAATTTCTCCACACACGCTCCAGTGCTTGGTTTTGTCAATGTGTTAAATTTTAGCATTAATAATGGATGCAATAGTATCCCTTAATCTGAATTTCCCTGTTGAGAATACTGTTCAGAATTTTTTCATGTGTTTATTGGCCTTTTGACTATCTTCTTGGGACAGTACCTTTTCAAGCCATTTGAAATAGTAAATGTGATGGGAGGAAAGCTCATTTTTTTCTAGAATATTTGTCTGGCTGATTTATAAGATATTAGTTTAGATGTACAATGTAATTCAGTATTTTATAGATTATAGTTTGTTTACAGTTATTACAAAATAATGGCTATATTTGCCTTTGCTGCACAGTATATCCTTGTTGCTTATCTATTTTATATATAGTTTGTGTCATTTTTTAAACATTGAGCATTTTCTTACTGATTTATAGTTTTCACATTATACATGAGTCTCTTGTCATATTTATGTGTGTGTGTGTGTATATATATATATATATCTATATATAATATTTTCCCCTGATCTGTGGCTTTTCTTTCCACTTTGTTAAAGGTGTCTTTTAATGAGCTCAAGATTTTAGTTTTGATTGTCAATTATATCTTTTTAAAAAATAATTTGTGTTCTCTGTGTCTTGTTTAAGAACTTCTGTCTGCCTCAGTAAAATGAAGACATGCACAAAAGTTTTATTTTAGAATTTTATAGTTTTCAACTTTAAATTCACAATCTACTTTAAATTAACTTTTATGTGTAGATTAGTATAGTTCTTTTTTTTTTTCTCAGTTGTTCCAACATCATTTATTGAATAGGCCTTCCTTTCTCTATAATTTTGGCAAAATAAAGCAACCATATGTGTGCAGATCTACCTTCTACTCTAGACTGTTTCATTAATCTATTTGTCTATTCTTGTTCCAAATATCCCCAGAATAGCTAAAATATTATAGAATGTCTTGAAATTTAGTAGTGTAACTTTTTATTTTTCTCAAGAGTTTCTTAACTAGGCTGTGCTTAGTCGCTCAGTCATGTTCGACTCTTTGTGACCCCATGACTGTAGCCCACCAGGCTCCTCTGTCCATGGGGATTCTTCAGGCAAGAATACTGGAGTGGGTGGGCATACCCTCCTCCAGGGGATCTTCCCAACCCAGGGATCAAACCCAGCTCTCCGAAATTACAGATGGATTCTTTACTGTCTGAGCCACCAGGGAAACCCATAGCTAGGCTAGATCTTTATATTTTAAACAAATTTAGTATCTATTTGTCAATATCTGCAAAAAAAAAAAAAAAGCCTTTTGGGATTTTGGTTACTGATTGCATTGACTTTATATATTAATTTTGGGGGTAAGGTAATTGATATCTTAATAATTTATCTCCCAATTTATGAATATGGAATCTATCTCTATTTAATAGATTCTTAAAGGTTAAACTAACCTTGTGTTTCTGAGCTAAAACTCCCTTGGTCAGTATATATAATCCATTTTCATGTATTGCTCTATTCTATTTGCTGATGTATTCTTTTAGGGATTTTATATCTTTTCATTTCTTTTCTTATAAAAAATTTTGTTGGATATTGGTATCTGGATAATGCGGGCCTCATACAATGAGTTGGAAATTGTTTTTTGATCTCTCATCTCTGAATAACTTTGTGTCAGCCCCTATGGACAGAGCAGCCTGGTGGGCTGTGGTCCATGGAATCACAAAAAAGTAGGACACGACTGAAGCGACTTAGCACAGAGGCACAAGACTAGTATTATTCATGTATATGGGAGTGTTTGTAGAAATACTACTAAAGCCATCAAGTCAGGAATTTACTTTGTGGAATGATAACTAATACAGAAATACTTCGTTTTTCTTTATTTTCTGATGTCAGTTTTGGTAAGGTGTTTTCAAGCACTTTGTTCATTTCATATAGCTGGACAAATTTGTTGGCATAATGTTGTTTATAACATTCTCTTGTTATCTTTCAATACATGTAGTGGTGTTATTTTTTTTACTCCTGACAGTCATAGTTTGTATTTTATTTTTTTCTTAATGAGTCTTACAAGGAAGTTCAGTTTTAATGATCTCTTCAAAGAACTCATTTTTTTTCCTGCTTTTTTGATTGTCTCTTTTCTGTTTCATTGATTTCTGCTCTTTCTTTCCACACTGCCCGCCTGCCCCAATTTTATTATTTTATGAGAAGGAAGCTTAAATAATTTATTTTAAACACATTTCTAATATATGTATTTAAAGCAATAAAATTTCATCCAAACTGCTTTAGTTTCATCCCATAAATTTTGACATGTTGAATTGGTATTGTTTTTCCCTTTAAATTATTTTCAGATTTTAAACATTATTTCTTCTTTAACTCAAGGGTTTTTTAGAAATACTTTGTTTGATTTTCAAACAATGTTTGAAGATTTTCTAGTTATCTTTCTCATTGACTTCTGGGCAGGGAACTTTAAGAAACTTCTTTCGTTGTTTTAGGGCTTCCCTTATGGCTCAGTTGCTAACAAATCCGCCTGCAATGAGGGACACCTGGGTTCGATACCTGGGTTTGGAAGATCCCCTGGAGAAGGGAAAGGCTAACAACTCCAGTATCTGGCCTGGAGAATTTCATGTACTAGTCCATGGGGTCCCAAAGAGTTGGACACAACTGAGCAACTTTCACTTTCAGGTTCATTATTTTTAAACTTTTGAGACCGGCTTTATAGAGCAACATATGATCTATTTTAAAGAATGTTTCTTGAGCATTTGAGAAGACTATTTTCCAAAGCTGTTGTTTGTCATATTAAATGCACGTCTATTTGGTCAAATTGGTTAATAGTGTTGTTTGAAATCTTCTCTAAATTCTGATTAAACACTTTTTTCTATTGACTACTGCTCTTTAAGTTTCTGAGAGAGATAAGTTAACACATCTGACTGTGTCGGTTTGTCTTTATCTTCTCAGTTCTATCAAATCTGGCTTTAGTTTTTGTTTCATGCATGTTGAAATGATATTATTTATGTATGTACTTAGAATGCTATCTTATTGATTAACCATTTTGTTATTATGCAATGTTACTTTATTAATACTCTTTGTCTTAAAGTCTACTTTGTCAGATATTTACATAGTCACACAAGCTTTTATGGTTAGAGTGTGTATTTTTCCAATTCTTTTGCTTTTAGCCTATCTGTGCATTTAAAGTGTATCTTGTAAACAAAAGATAGTTTTATTTTTTTCTAGTCTGTCTGCAAAGATTGTCTGCCAGACTATCTGCTAGTCTGTCTTATTATGAACCACTTTATGCCAATAGATGGAGTATTTATCCTTAAAAGAAATTCTAATGTAATCATTGACATATTTACTTTTATGTCTAGTGGCCTGTTATCTTTTTATTTGTCCATCTTTGTCTACTCTGACTTCTTTTGGATTAATCATGTGTTTTTTTATTATTCCAGATGAAGCCAACCCCCTCATTGCACCCATACCTTTTTTAATGGTTATTTCAGTGACCACTGTATATCTTGGCTTTCTCAACCTCAAGGCTCTTAGATGTTTGAGACCAGACATTTCCTTATTGAGAGAGTCCTATGCACTGAAGCATTTTTAGCTGCAACCCTGGCTTCTTCCCACTAGATGGCAGTAGAAACATCCCCATCTCGCCCAACCAAAAATGAAATAGCCAAAAGTAGCTCATGTCCCTTTGGAAGAAAAATTACCACTGGTAGAGAACTACTGCTCTAGGGATTACCATAAACATCCTCAATTTTTACCTCACTTTTCAAGATAATTGAATTATTGTTTTGCTACTCCATGAGCAATATAAAACTTTGTAGGGGTACAATTATATTTATTTTTCTCTCCAATTATGTTATTGATGTCATACATGTTATTTCTACATGTATTATGAACTCAATGTATTGTTCTTATAGTGGTTTTTAAAAAATATCCAGTAATTTACTTTTAACTTTAAAAACTATTATTTCACATTTTTGCATATAGTTGATCTTTCTAGTCTAGTCTGAAGATTTGTGTCGCTGATCTGTGCTGATGTCATGGATTGTTCCTTTTTAGCCTAAAAAGCTGGGGACATATTGTCTCAGCTTTCATTTATCTAAAACTGTCTTTATACAGACTTTGATCTTTTTTTAATTCCAATTTTTTTTTCTTTCAGCACTTAAAGAAGTCAACTCTGTTGTCTTTTGTCTTATATTTGTTTTCTGATGAAAATTACTTATCATTTTATGTTTGTTTTCCTACCTACTTTTTTCTGTCTGCATGTCAGAATTTTTGTCTGTGCTTAATTTTTTTCCCTTTATTTTTGGTTTAAACCAGTTTGACAGTTATGACCTGGATGAAATAACTGAATTTTTTTTCCTCAGCTATGTCCATTCTGCTTTGAATACATTAAATACATTTAATTTAATATATGGTAATTTTTCAGTTTTAAGTTTCCACTTGGTTCTATTGTAGAAATTTTACTTTTCTCTTAAAATTCTATTTTTTGTGTCCATTTTGTCTGTGTTTTCTTCTAATCTCTTTAATATATTTTAAGCTATTTTAAGTGAAGAAAAGTGATAGTCACTCAGTCCTGTCTGACTCTTTACAACCCCATGGACTGCAGCCTGCCAGGCTTCACTGTCCATAGAATTCTCCAGGCAAGAATACCAGAGTGGGTAACTATTCCCTGCTCCAGGGAATTTTTCTGACCCAGGGATCGAACCTGGGGTTTCCTGCATTGCAGGCAGATTCTTCACCATCTGAGCCACCAAGGAAGCCCTTAGTTATTTTAAGGTCTTTGCTAATTCCAATATCTGAGCCATTCCTCAGTCTGCTCCCACTAACAGTTTTTTTTCCTCTCAATTAGGAATCATATAGCTTCTACACTGTTCTCACAGCTTTTTATTGCATTCCCACAATTGTGTAATGAAAAAAACTGTAGTCCCTGGAGTAAATATTATTTTGTACAACTGAAGGCATGTC
Source organism: Bos taurus (assembly GCF_002263795.3). Taxonomy (NCBI): domain Eukaryota; kingdom Metazoa; phylum Chordata; class Mammalia; order Artiodactyla; family Bovidae; genus Bos; species Bos taurus. The sequence goes on from NC_037334.1 coordinate 68,242,598, forward strand.
CTTTCCCTTGTCAATAAGTTACAGAAGAGTCCGCCTTAACAATATGATTGAGTTTCGAGCTGAATTGTGGCTGACTTACAGCTTTGGTTAGGTTCTCTCCACATTTTCAAATGTCTTTAGAACTAACTTGTTCTGTCCTGTGTCTATTATAAGTTACTCCATCTAGTAGGACTTTCGATCTAAGCACTGATGGATGCAGAATGCTCCCTCTGCTTTCTAGTTCAGCTTCCATGCCCCTGACACACACTCAGCAAAGCTCTTTTGGGGAAGGTTGGCAGGCAAGAACAAATTCCCTGCATTTGGAGCTTCTGATTTCAGTCTATTCATGCCAGCTCACAAGGTTTGCAAGTATCTCAGCAAAACTTGATGTTCAGCTTTTCACTGGCCCCTTGGAGACTTTGCAGCATAGAACTTGGCCACTGGTATCTGCTCACCTAGAAATCCCTTAGACTTGTCTTTAATTTAATTTCCTTAGATTACTTTCGTCTGCAAGTCTTCCATATCTTAAATATGCTGGGGGAGATTCAGTTATCTTTTTAGGTTATATGGGTACAGTGGTCCCGTAAGACCTTCTACATTTTATCTGAAAGCAAAATGTTTTTATTTTGAAAACCTCTAAAACCTCTGATGATAAACATTCTTTATTCTGGAAAATTTTTCTTTGTAATCAGTCTTGCCAGATATTTATCAATTTCATTAATCTTTTCCAAAAAGCAAATTTCCCTTTTTTCTATTATATTTTCCATTTCATTGATATTTTAACTTTAAGTTTTTATTTTATATTTAGTATCAGTTCAGTTCAGTTGCTCAGTCATGTCTGACTCTGTGACGCCATGGACCGCAGCAGGCCAGGCCTCCCTGTCCATCACCAACTCCCAGAATTTACCCAAACTCATATCCGTTGAGTCAGTGATGCCATCCAACCATCTCATCCTCTGCCGTCCCCTTCTCCTGCCCTCAAATCTTTCCCAGCATCAGGGTCTTTTAAAATGAGTCAGCTCTTCGCATCAGGTGCCAAAAGTATTGGAGTTTCAGCTTCAACATCAGTCAGTTCTTCCAATGAACACCCAGGACTGATCTCCTTTAGGATGGACTGGTTGGATCTCCTTGCAGTCCAAGGGACTCTCAAGAGTCTTCTCCAAAATCATAGTTCAAAAGCATCAATTCTTCTGTGCTCAGCTTTCTTCATAGTCCAACTATCACATCCATACATGACTACTGGAAAAACCATAGCCTTGACTAGATGGACCTTTGTTGGCAAAGTAATGTCTCTGATTTTTAATATATTGTCTAGGTTACTCATAACTTTACTTCCAAGGAGTAGGTGTCTTTTAATTTCATGGCTGGAGTAATCATCTGCAGAGATTTTTGAGCCCAAGAAAATAAAGTCTTCCACTGTTTCCCCATCTATTTTTCATGAAATGATGGGACTGGATGCCATGATCTTAGTTTTCTGAATGTTGAGCTTTAAGCCAACTTTTACACCCTCCTCTTTCACTTTCATCAAGAGGCTCTTTAGTTCCTCTTCACTTTCTGCCATAAGGGTGGTGTATCTGCATATCTGCGGTTATTAATATTTCTCCCAGCAATCTTGATTCCAGTTTGTGCTTCATCCAGGCCAGCGTTTCTCATGATGTACTCTGCATATAATTTAAATAAGTAGGATGACAATATATAGCGTTGATGTACTCCTTTTCCTGTTTGGAACCAGCCTGTTGTTCCATGTCCCATTCTAACTGTTGCTTCCTGACCTGCATACAGATTTCTTAAGAGGCAGGTCAAGTGGTCTAGTACTCCCATCTCTTGAAGAATTTTTCAGGTTATTGTGATCCACACAGTCAAAACTTTGACATAGTCAATAATGCAGAAATAGATGTTTTTCTGGAACTCTTGCTTTTTTGATGATCCAGCGGATGTTGGCAATTTGATCTCTGGTTCCTCTGCCTTTTCTAAAACCATCTTGAACATCTGGAAGTTCATAGCTTATGTACTGTTGAAGCCTGGCTTGGAGAATTTTGAACATTACTTTACTAGCTTGTGAGATGCGTACAATTGTGTGGTAGTTTGAGCACTCTTTGGCATTGCCTTTCTTTGGGATTGGAATGAAAACTGACCTTTTCCAGTCCTGTGGCCACTGCTGAGTTTTCCAAAGTTGCTGGCATATTGAGGGCAGCACTTTCACAGCATCATCTTTTAGGATTCGAAGTAGCTCAACTGGAATTCCATCACCTCCACTAGCTTTGTTCGTAGTGATGCTTTCTAAGGCCCACTTGACTTCACATTCCAGAATCTCTGGCTTTAGGTGAGTGATAACACCATCATGGTTGTCTGGGTCATGAAGACCTTTTTTGTATAATTCTGTGTATTCTTGCCACCTCTTCTTAATATTTTCTGCTTATGTTAAGTCCATACCATTTCTGTCGTTTATTGTGCTCATCTTTGCATGAAATGTTCTCTTGGTATCTCTAATTTTCTTGAAGAGATCTCTAGTCTTTCCCATTCTATTGTTTGACTCTATTTCTTTGCATTGATCACTGAGGAAGCTTTCTTATCTCTCCTTGCTATTCTTTGGAACTCTGCATTCAGATGGATAAATCTTTCCTTTTCTCCTTTGCCTTTTGCTTCTCTCCTCCTCAGACAACCATTTTGCTTTTTTGCATTTCTTTTTCTTGCGGATGGTCTTGATCACCACCTCATGTAATGTACAATGTCACAAACCTCTGCCCATAGTTCTTTAGGCATTCTATCAGATCTAATCTCTTGAATCTATTTGTCACTTATACTGTATATGTGTAAGGGATTTGATTTAGGTTACATATGAATGGTCTAGTGGTTTTCCCTACTTTCTTCAAGTTAAGTCTGAATTTGGCAATAAGGAGTTCATGATCTGAGCCACAGTCAGCTCCTGGTCTCGTTTTTGCTGACTGTATAGATCTTCTCCATCTTTGGCTGCAAAGAATATAATCAATCTGATTTCAGTGTTGACCATCTGGTGATGTCCATGTGTAGAGCCTTCTCGTGTTGTTGGAAGAAGGTGTTTGCTATGACCAGTGCGCTCTTTTGGCAAAACTCTGTTAGCCTTTGCCCTGCTTCATTTTGTACTCCAAGGCCAATTTTTTTCTATAGTAAATCAGAAATTCTAGTTGGAAGAGCAAAACAAAAAACTTAAAGTTCATTCTGATAACTGAAAGAAGCAAAGACTATCCACTAGTAACAGGCATATCTAACACTTAGAGCTTGGTCTGTAACATCCTTCTCCACTGAAAGAAACCATGGTTGATTCTGATTCCAAGGTTTATGCTAGTTTGAGACAAGATAAACCTGGAATATTCTGGAACAAGCCAGAAAGTAAGGAAATATGGAAAAAGTGATGAAAGCATGTAACAGGGGCACAGACGGCAGCTTTGGGCACCAAAATAATTAAGGACAGAAATAAATTATAAACCACTGAGAGAAAATATGAGAATTTATTAGTTCATTTCTATAAAATATCGATAGGGAAATAAAGTAGAATAATTATATTACAATGCTAAGGGCTGAACAGTGAAAATGCAGGGCATGCTGCAGCTAGAAAATTGAGTTTGCAACCATGTTAATCAAGATTAGATCCATGAATATTAAATCTTTAGGAAATTTCCACGAGGAGCAGGATATTTGCACAGGCCTTATCATCAGCTATAAGGGGGAAACATCGAATAGTATAGTGGAGAAATCAGATAGCACCTTAACTGAGTGATCAAAATTACCACTACAAAGGAAACACAGATGGACATCAGGTGTTACCAGATGGGATACTCTCATGAATCACTCATTGGGTGTCTTGGCCAAGAGTGTTTAACTCAAATGCAGTTACAGGGAACCATTAGGCAAATGCAAACTGAGAGACATTCTCTAAAAATGTGGAGAGAAGGGAGAGGAGAGAAAGGAGAAGGGCCTACATGCAATGTGGTATCATGGATTGGACATGGGAATAGAAAAAAAGACACCAGTGGAAAAATTGATGAATCTGAATAAAGTCTTTGGTTTATTTGAATTTCAGTAGAAATTCAAAAGTAGGGTTGTTTTCAGGTTTGATTAACTTTGTGGTTTGACAGCAAGATCAAGAAACCAAGTTTGTTCTATCCCTCTGTTCTGCCACCCTAAGTGTGGCAGCTTTTCCCCTCAGGCTGACACTCTTCATAGGCACAGTATGGCTGCCAGCATCCCAGGCGTCACATCAAAAACAGTAGTGACACAGACAGAAAGGGTACATTTCTTATGTTTCTTTCCCATAAATTACAAAGCCTTTCTGCTGCTGCTGCTGCTAAGTCACTTCAGTCGTGTCCGACTCTGTGCAACCCCATAGACGGCAGCCCACCAGGCTCCCCTGTCCCTGGGATTCTCCAGGCAAGAACACTGGAGTCAGTAGCCATTTCCTTCTCCCCAAACAAAGGAAGGGAGAGTTAAAGATTTTGGGAAGGTCATGTATTTAAATACTGCTGTATTTAAATTGGATAACCAAAAATAAAATCTATTGTACAGCACATGGAACTCTGCTCAATGTTATGTGACAACCTGGATGAGAGGGGGGTTTGGGGGAGAATGGATACATGTATTTGTATGGCTGAGTCCCTTCACTGTTCATCTGAAACTATCACAACATTGTTAATGAGCTGTATCCCAATACAAAATATTTATGGTGTCTAAAAAAAATTAAATTTTAAAAGTAAATAAAAGTCCACAAACAAATTTTCCCTTATGTCTTCAAGGCTGCTGCTGCTGCTGCTGCTAAGTCGCTTCAGTTGTGTCCGACTCTGTGCGACCCCATAGACGGCAGCCCACCAGGCTCCCCCGTCCCTGGGATTCTCCAGGCAAGAACACTGGAATGCGTTGCCATTTCCTCCTCCAATGCATGAAAGTGAAAAGTGAAAGTGAAGTCGCTCAGTCGTGTCCGACTCCTAGCGACCCCATGGACTGCAGCCTACCAGGCTCCTCTGTCCATGGGATTTTCTAGGCAAGAGGACTGGAGTGGGGTGCCATTGCCTTCTCCGGTCTTCAAGGCTAGTATTGCATTACTCACTCAATTCCCAAGCCAAATATACTCATTCCTAAATAAAATATTGGCAAGGGAATTGAGGTCAGCATGATTGTTTTAGACAAATCATTCTAGGTACAAATGATGTTGGGATGTCAACCATCTAGGCAATAATGTTAATTCTGATTGGTGAGAAAAAAGTTTGATTTTATTCTTTAAATAGTTGTTCGTTTTTATCTCAAAATTAAAAGATAAATCAATCCATCACCCAATGAAATGCAGATGTCTTAAAGGTCGTCATATTCAGTCCTCTCTTTGAATAGACATGGGACCAGTTTAAAAACTCACATTTGTTGAGTTTCTACTAAATGTCAGATATTATGCTGAGTATATCATCACGTTTAAACCTCATTAGCCACCTTTAAGTCTCAGCAGTTCTCATCCTATTAATGATAAAAACTAAGTCTAGAGAAGGAAAGTGACTTAAATGGAAGCACCTGTTGAGTAAGTGGTAGAACTGGGGCCATACCCAGATCTTTGAACAAATACCTTTTTCTTCAATCAGACCTGCCCTTGTTGTTCACAGGGATGGAAAGAAACAATTATCACTGGGGATATGGATTCACAGGCTAAGGACAGTTGGCAAATATTTCCCTACAGTAAGGTATTTTCTTCAAAAACTGTGTAAGAAAATCATGATAGATTTCAGAATTCTTAAGATTCAATCACCAGACAATATGTTGAAGCAGGGTGGTAGACTGCTTCAAAAGATGGAAAACATCTGTCCACATGCATCCCTATATTCATAACAGCGCTATTCACAATAACCAAGACATAGAAATTACCTAAGTGTCCATCAAGAAATAAATGGACAAAGATGTAGTACATATATACAATAGAATACTACTCATCCATAAAAAAGAACAAAATAATGCCATTTACAGCAACTTGGATGCAACTAGAGATTACTATACTAAGTGAAATACATCAGAGAATGACAAATACCATTTGATATCACTTATATGTGGAATATGAAATAAGGCACAAATAAACTTATCTACAAAATAGAAACAGACTCAGACACAGGTAACAGGCTTGAGGTTGCCAAGGTAGGGGCATGGGCATGATGGAAGAGGATGGAGTAGGGGTTTGGGGTTGGCAGATGCAAACTATTACATTTAGAATGGATAAACAACAGGGTCCTAATGTACAGCACAGGAAACTATATTCAATATCCTGAGAAGATATGGAAAAGAAGATAAAAATGGAATGTATAAAAATAAAAAAGAAATGTATTTACGTGTGTAATCGAGTCATTATACAGCAGAGACTGGCACAACACTGTTAATCAACTATACTTCAATAACAAAGTAAAGTTCAAAAAATAAAAAGTTAAATACAAACAATAGGGCATAAACCTGATATATAGGATTAAATAATACAAAATAATCTTTTTACATAAATAGTCGACTCAATCTGTCAAATTTCCCAAGGAATATAGAAAGCCTCTGTGTAAAAAAGATATTTCTGAGTTTCTCATTTATGCTCACACTACCACCACACTTCTGACACCAGATGTGTGCGTTTTCCACACATCAAGCAATTCTCTGTGACTCCAGTTGGGTGTCCTACAACTGGATTCCATTCTGAAGCTAACTGGAGTTAACACAGAGTCCACAAGGCCAGGGCTCAAACCCAGGAGACTGCCCCCCACCTTAGACCTCAATCTCAAGCAGTAGGTCCCTAGGTTACTCACAACTTCTGTCCAACTTGGCTACAAATCAGCGGTTCCCATGATTCCCTGCCTGGGTTTTCATTATTTGCTAGAACAGCTACAGAACTCATGGAAATACTGAAGTTCACCAGGTTATCACATAATAAAAGATAGAATCAAGATACAGATGAACAGCCAGAAGAAGAGATACACTGGGCAAGGTCCAGAAGGGTCCCAAGAACAGGAGCTTCTGTCCCCGTGAAGCTGGGGTACACCACCAGGCCTCCTGGCATGTAGATGGGTTCACCAACACAGAGGCTCCCCACATCCCATCTACTGGGATTCTTGTGGAGGCTTCCTCACGCAAGCATGGTCAAGTATTTACTCCATTTCCAACCCCTCTTCCCTCTATGGAGAATCAGGGGTGGGGCTAAAAGCAGCTTGGTCTTTTTGATGACCAGCTCCACCCAGGAGCCCACCAAGACTCACCTCATTAAAACAAGCTACCCCTCCCCAACTGTACACAAGAAATTCCAAGGAATATAGGTACTGTGTATCAGGAACCAGGTCAAAGGTCAATAGGTATATATTTTTATTATCTCAGTCTGGCATCTCCATTGTGCCCATCTATGCAAAACAACTTTCATAAATATTGGGACACCTTGGCTTCCTTAAATGATGGGCACATCAGGGATGTCAACAACCCTGGTGACTTAGGGTTAGATGATTAAGAGAAGAGCAGCCATGTGACAGGAGAAATCTTTGAGGAGAAAAAGATGAACCTGGCTGGTCCGATGGAAACTGAACAGCCCAGTTCTGGGGAGAATCACCAGCCTGTGGTGCAGGCGTGATGGATGGGCCCCTGCAGGGTGGCCTGAGATTGAAGCCAGATTGTCAGAAACAGACAGTAAGCCAGGAGAGAGAAGCAAGAAGTTAGATGGTGCTGTCAACTTGCCAGGGGATATGCAGCAAAGAGTATGGGACCTGCATAAAGAGTTGAAGAGAAAAAAAAAAGGTGAGGTGATGAACAAGATTTTTTTTAACAGCCTCCAAGGACACCTGTGAGAAAATCTCTGGCATCTGATGCTATAAGTGATGTGTTGGCATCACATTTCAAGAAGTGACGTTTTCTGCTGGTACTAGGTCTGCAAGCTGAGGGGAGTCAGGTCAGGATCCCACCTTCTAGCAAACCTCGGAGATGCAAAGGGTGTGTCCTCTGGAAGACAAGAAGCTTCTGCAGCTTCCTTTTTCGGAACTAAACAACAGTGGACAAGCCAGAAAAGTCGGCTAGTCTGCCCCCGTCCCACTCTGGAAGGAAAGGATGCACTCCAGGCTGTGCAGGACAGTAGTGTGTAAACGGTAACTTCATGGTGGAAGGACAAGACTGTGGGTCCTCAACCAAGAAATCCAAAAACCCCAGGGGAAAACCAGTGTGTTCACAAGGTGCTCTGAAAAGTCCTAGGCTTCCTGTGCCAATATCCCAGGCAAAGAACTACTGAGTAGCAGGGGAGAACAGCAGGTGGGGCACCAAACAGCAGCCACAGGCGTCAAGTTATGGCTATCAAGACTACGATATGCTATGGAGAAGGGAATGGCAAACCACTCCAGTATTCTTGCCTGGAGAATCCCCACGGACAGAGGAGCCTGGCAGACTACAGTCCATGGGGTCGCAAGAGTCGGATACGACTTAGCGACTAAACCTCCACCACGACCACAGTATGCTAGCCACTGTGCTAAGCATTTCACAAGCAGTTCTCATAGCAACTCAAAAGAGGTGATGCTATTAACATTCCTATTATAGTATTAACACACAGGTGAGGAAATGGAATGAAGCACACAGAGGTTAAGTAACTTGCTCAGGGTCACACAGCTAGTACTTTGCTGCATTGGGAGTTAAGCCTAAGTCTTCACCACTGGGTTATACTGGGGCTCTCTGTCAGATTTTCCTGTGGTGAAAGAGTTTTCTCCATGCACACAAGAGAGGGTTTATCTAAGGTGCCTCCACAGGCAGCAACCTCAAGACTGAGAGGTTGAGGCTTATCAAAATCTCTGATGGCAGCTCCTGAGTGTCAGAGTCATAGCTGCTCTGCGGTTCACCCTGCCATCTGGTAAAATGACGAAAATATTAAATATTGACCTCTTGTGGCTCAGCCAGGCTTTGTGAGTTTTCAGGATTTAATGTCTGAAAATCACCTCCTGTGGGTACCGGGGGCACTTTACAGTAACCCTCCTGCAGACATCACCTTCTTTCTATTGCTCACCCCAGGACTAATAAAGGAGCAGGGGCCATTCTGAGGGCTTTATCCAGACAACCATCATGAAGGGCAGCCTCAAAACAAGAAAACGGGGAAAGGGGAGAAATAAGGAGCCTGGAGGCTGTCCATGGATATGGCAAAAGTGCTGAATAAACGCAAGAACTGGACAAATGAAGGTTGTTCTTTTTGCTAAAGAAGGAAAACAGTTTGACTTCTGGAGAGCTGCTGTTTCTTTTTATGAGATCATGAAAGACAGTCCTGTTTTTTTTTTTTTTCTTCCTTGCCTGTAAGAAGATTCAGTTAAATTTTATGTCCAATTTCAGTCTGTTTCCTTACCTTAGGTTTTTGGCAACCAGCTTCTTCCTTACAATAAAACTGAAAACTCCCCCAAATGAAGTAACTGTGCCTTGTTATGATCAGGCTTCATATTTTCATGGAAAAGCAGGCAGAAGATAGTAAACTGCTATGCTTAGAATGAAGAGAATATGTACTGGCCTAGAATTGTGTGCTAAAGAGAGACCTGGTCTTTACTAGGATTTGCTCAAAAACAATTTCTACTCCAGGACACAAAGTCCAAGGAAAAAGAAATAATTGCTCTAAAAATTTTATACTTGAATTATAAGTGTCTAAGTTTGAAAAATTAACTTAAAATGTTCATAAGACAGAAAAATCTAAAACAAACATGGATATAGTAGCAGCTGGGTGGTATGCACACAGCTCTAGCTTTTTCTTTCCACTTGCAATATCATAATTTTGAAAATAAACCCAAATTGCTGAGACAGAAGACCAGCTGGCATGAGAACTAGAAGCTCTAGGCAGCCTGATTTTTGTGATATAAACTGCTCTATTTTTAATCAGAAGTTGAGTGAGACTGAGGTAAGGAACAAAACTCCTGTCTTCTCAATCAATCAATCAAAGACCTGGTGGCTCAGAGGTTAAAGCATCTGCCTGCAATGCTGGAGACCAGGGTTCGATCTCTGGGTCGGGAAGATCCCCTGGAGAAGGAAATGGCAACCCACTCCAGTATTCTTGCCTGGAGAATCCCATGGATGGAGCCTGGTGGGCTACAGTCCACGGGGTCACAAAGAGTCGGACACGACTGAGCAACTTCACTTCACTTCACTGTATACCTAGTACACTTCCAGGCCTTAAGGACATAAAGGTGAATGGAAGAGATACAGTCTCTACCTTCCTTCAGCTCACAATCTAATGGAAGGAAGAGACAAGAAGTAAACAAACTAAGGAGTAAATAATTACACATGGGATAAGTGTTCTGAAAAAAGCTAATAGCATTCAGATAGAAGATAACGGCAAGGGGCCTTCACCCAGTTTAGACAGGGTGGTCACAAATGGCCCCTGTAGGGAAGTCCTATCTAGCTAAACTGAAGCAAAAGGAACAATCCAGGTGAGGTCACTGGACACATAGACGACCTAACGCAGGACAGGGCTGTATGAGTCCTAAAGTGCAGAGCAAGGCAAGATTGGCTGATATACATCATTGAGGAGGAAAAGGACCTGAGATGAGGTCCAACAGTCAGGGCCACGCCAGGCTCTAGACACATGGGAAAGAGTTGGCCTTTTATCTAAAACAAACATGGCAGCCACTACACACCTTAGTTGCAAGGGAGTAACATGTTCTCAATGGAGACGGCAATGGCACCCCACTCCAGTCCTCTTGCCTGGAAAATCCCATGGATGGAGGACCTGGTAGGCTGTAGCCCATGGGGTCGCTAAGAGTTGGACACGACTGAACGACTTCACTTTCCGCTTTCATGCATTGGAGAAGGAAATGGCACCCCACTCCAGTGTTCTTGCCTGGAGAATCCCAGGGACGGGGGAGCCTGGTGGGCTGCCGTCTATGGGATCGCACAGAGTCAGACAGGACTGAAGTGACTTAGCAGCAGTAGCAGCAGCAACATGTTCTCAATACACCTTATAAAAGAGCTCGCTGGCAGCTGAGTGGCTTGGAGTTGGTTAGAGGGGAAGCAGAGAGATGAGTAAGAAGCAGAATCAACCAATGGCAGACAAAGTCCAGTGCACCATCCGATTTTGTAAATGAAGTTTTATCACAATGCCATGTGATCATTTGTTTACTGCTGTCTATGGCTGGTGTCACACTATAATGGCAGAGTCCAGGGGTTCACAGAAATGCTCCTTTACTCACTTGAGAAATACTCAGATACTCATTTGAAAATGTTTGCTATATGGCCATTTATAGGAAAAATCAAGCAGTGCCTGAATAGAAGTCTGTGGCAGTATCCACAATAATATATAGCTAATCAGCATTCAACCACAAGAATGGCTGAGCATCTACTATGTGCTTAGGAGAAACACAGGCACCTAGAAATATTCAGGCTATATAAGATCAAGTGTCTTCTTTGATAATACTCAGTAGCATCAGATCCATCCCCTCACTGATCCTGACAAAATCTCCTCTTGCAAAGCCTCTACTATTCCCTCCCAAACCTTCAACTTCAGCTCAAGTCCTACCCCCTCCACGTAGCTTTCCGTCATTTATTCATACCTTATTCTCTATTTTTTTAAACTCTAGTCCTAAGTATATCCTATGTTCAATCCTTTAGCTTTGATTAATCTGTGAATATTCACAGATTTGGATAACCAACACTTTTTTCTTCATATGATGAAACAGCCCCGCCTGTCCCCTAAGCTCTGAGGTGCCAATTAAGCCTCTAGCCCAGTGAGACAGCTCTAGATCCAAGGCTATGGCAGTTGGTTCAGGGTCAGAATACAGCCCTAACAGAATCTCTCCCTCAAGCCTATCTGCTGAAATTCATAAGAATTGTTGTCTCTTGACTTGGCTGCCACAGTACTAGAAAGCTCTAAGTCCAGGACAGCCAATATTCCTGGACCAATGTGCTCATTGCAGACACACACAGCCCAGCTTCAGTGAGGCGAGAGACAGTAGAGAAGCAAACTGAGAGAGGTGTGGGTCTCGATGGGCTTCCCTGAGCCCTGCATCTCACAATGCCTCTCATCCTTACTAACTACACAAGCCAACGAATCCCAATTATTTAAGTTGATTGTGCTTCTGCCATTTACCACAGCAATCTTCATGAAATAGGCAAGGACTCCTGCCAAAAGATAACCAGGCAGGGCTGTTTGGTGTCTTGCAAGCCTCAGTCTTGCACCAGGGAACTTCAGATTGCTGGGACACCAGATGCTGGCTGGTTGGTGGGCACCTAGGCCCCTTACACCTTGATCTTGGCTGTTAGGGCTTCACCTTGATCAGACTTTGCTAAGAAGAAACCTAGAGAAGGTATAGTACAAAACCAAGATGCTCTATCTTCTGCTCATTCTGGGCTGGCTTGGTACAGTAACTTGCCTTGTGATTTCAAGTAAGTCCTTCATACCATAAAATCCCCTACCTTAAATGAGGAAATGGGCTTTTGGAACAATGCTGCCCATTCTCTGATTCGTGACCTTAGGTTTGTCCAATTCCTGGGAAAATGAGCATTTTTAGCCCATCATTTTGGAACCAAGGTGACTGCTTTCATAGAACATTATTTGATTTTGTTCTGAAAAATGTAATCTCCTAGCCACATGCAGAGGCAGGGGTCTGCTATTTACATTGGACTCCTCACTCTGCTCTGGCTGGGGCAGTCTTCACACACCCGGGGACAGGCTAGGGGAAATGAGAGCACTTTACGGCTGGGGCGATCTCCACACACCCGGGGACAGGCTAGGGGAAATGAGAGCACTTTGTTTTTATCGTGGTTATGTGTGTCTCATGAAATAGTCCAAGTGCTTCTTGAGAAACAGAACAAGGAAGTACAAAAAGGGGATTTACAAATGTCTTAGAGGCCAGTATAACCCATGAGGAATTTTAAAGCTGGCCGAAAGTGTTGTTTTCTTATTTCCTATAAAAGTGCCTTATTTAAAAAATCAAATCAGATCAAGAAGTTCTCTGGCAATGGTTTCTTGTTTCCAACCCTTAGCCCCATTTCTCCTGAGCTGTTATTCATGGACTATTCTGAATACAACTCAGATTAGACCATTGCAGTGTCTCTCAGCTGGGGTGCCATTAGCATTTTACAAGAGACTCTTTCTGTGCACTCAAGTCCCCTGCATCGCAAGATGTTTGCCTGCCTTCTTAGCTACACGCCAGCCATGTAGTGCCCTACCATTGTGACAGTCAAAAATACCTCTCTGCATTTCTAACAACCTGAGGGGGACTGGAACAAGCACTTTTCAAGTCCATTTAACAAATGGGTTCACTGAGGCCCAGACATGGGAAAGTGACAGGATTTCCAAGGTCACACAAGACTAAGGACTGATTTTGAAGCCGCATGTTTTGACTATCCAATCCTAGTTATCTTTATACAACTCAACCCATCTCTAATAGCTGCTGCTGCTGCTGCTAAGTCGCTTCAGTAGTGTCCGACTCTGTGGGACCCCATAGATGGCAGCCCACCAGGCTCCCCCATCCTTGGGATTCTCCAGGCAAGAACACTGGAGTGGGTTGCCAGTTCCTTCTCCAATGCATAAAAGTGAAAGTGAAATCGCTCAGTCGGCCCGACTGTTACTGACCCCATGGACTGCAGTGGGTTTCAATTTGCTGAAGCTGTTAGACAACTGAGAACCAAGTTATTACTATTAATGCCAATAACAATCATTAACCCCCAATTATACTTTGATTGCACTTGATACATTCTTACAATGTAGTTCAGCAAGTTTTTTCATCTTCATCAGGCTTTCATTACCATAAGCTCATCACACTTGTACTGGTTACCGGACAAGGAGTAACCTATCAGAATCTGAAAGCAGGATTCTAATTCTTGCTCTGTGCTCTCAAGAGAATTCTCCAGGCAAGAGTACAGGAGTGAGTTACCATTCCCTTCTCCAGGGGATCTTCAGGATCCAGGGATCAAACGCAGGTCTCCTGCACTGCAGGCAGATTCTTTACTACTGAGCCACTGGGACGCCCTAGCAATAATAATATATGACAGTGAAATCTTCTCATCCCTTGCCTGTTTATGGCTCCCCATATCCCACCCCATTACTAGATTCGAGAAGAGGAAACAGAAAGGGAAAGAAGTATGCTTCATTAAAGAGTGGGTATTTGCACCTCACTTTTCTACTACAACAGAGTCACTGGCAACAGGAAGGAAAAACCTGCCTCATGTCATGTGTCTTGGACTCCCCCTCACCCTCACGCACGCCTGATCCATCAATATTGTACAAAGGTGAAAAAGGACAGAGCCTTCAAGACTCTGTGTTCTTGTGGTACTTTCAGAGCAATTCACAAGCCTCTTTTAATTCCTTTGGTCTCTCTGAGATGTGCTGTGAACAAGCCCACATGATCAATGATGGAGTGATGCCCAGTCACTTTTTCAGAGTTTTGGTAGAACAACAGGTCTGGAGTTGCATTTTAATAGCAATACTCTCTTACCATCCAGAGTATTTTATTCTTCCACAAGAATTTTAAACACACACACACAAACCAGCTTGACTCAAAAGTTTAACACAATGTGAAAAGAACAAAGCTAAGGTCCCGAGTATGGATACTTTCTAGCTGAAAGCACTTAACAGCAGTATGTACGACTGCAAGGGGAATGCCAATTTATAGCTAATAACCATCAAGGGAAAATGAAAAAAATAGATATATATATTACACACACCCCTCAAATAAGCTTGTAATGGCAGAGTTTTCTTTTTCTTCTGTGGATCGCATAGCTTGTGGGATCTTAGTTCCCTGACCAGGGATTAAACCCGTGCCCTCGGCAATGAAAAGTGCTGAGTCCAAACCACTGGACTGCCAAGGAGTCCCTCTTTTTCATTTTTTTAGTAGTATTATTAGGGATTCATTAGGAAACAATCATTTAATTTCTCTAAAATATCAATTATGGTTTTGCTGCCCAGGCATATAATTTTTTAAAATGTTTCTTAATACCATATGACACTTAAAACTAAGATTTTGTCCTTCTTCCCCTCCAAAACCAAAGGAGGGTCAAATTTGAGCTATGAAAAATCCCTTTTCTATTTTTTTCTTTTTTTGGGCCATGCCACTCAGCTTGTGGGATCTTAGTTCCCCGACCTAGGATTGAACCCATGCCCTGTGCAGTGGAAGCACAGCATTCTAATCATGAGACCACCAGGGAAGTCCCTCCTTTTCTATTTTTGACAGTCATATTCCAGAAGAACTAGAGAAACTAGCTTCAGTCCTGGAAAAAGGCTGCCAAGCACAAGGATATCCTTTCCATCTCCTCTCCCTTTGTAAAGCTGAGAGCTGCCCATGTGTTTATCCAAATCTATTCTTCAACAAATATTTGAGGCAAACAAGGAAAAGGCAAAGAAAAATTTACTGTTAGAGACAGTTTAAAAAAAAAAATTCAGGACAGAGAGAAAAAAAAATAGAGAGACCCTAGAAAAAATGCAGTTATCTGGCATGCCTTAAAGCTAGTCATAACTATTTTAAATTACTTTGCATATAAATACCAGTTATCCCCATGGGTAAACGTAACCCCCTCCCCCTCAAAGAGAAATGCCTGGAAGTGATTGAGTTATACACCTACTGTTCTACAGTAAAGTTATACCATAAAACAATGCATTACTCCTTTTTCCACATCCCCAACTCGATTTCAGTACTTTCCTGTGAAGCATACTGGCAAAGTAAAACTTTCTGGTGGTGAAAAAACAATAACAAATTGGACACAAATCAAAATAACTGCATCAGACAAAAATCAATAAGGTGGATCTTCAACTCAATTATTTCCCCTCTGGGGATGAAGTGTGCTCATGATGAGATATTTGTAAATATGCTATTGGCATCTATTTGGTTTGCTTAAACATAGTCACCTCTCAATCCACAGCGCTATTTCACTCTTCTCCTCCCCAAGGCCTGGACTCCATCCCCAAGAGGTAGTCATCAGAAAACAGGGAGAGGGGTGTTGTCTTGCTGCAAACTGCAGTTGGTAAAGGAGTAAATGATCTTATTTTGAAAAGTTTGCCAGAAGGTGGACAGAAGAGTTTTCAAGGCTTCAGTTCTGTTCATTCACTCAGTCGTGTCCGACTGTTAGCGACCCTATGAATCGCAGCACGCCAGGCCTCCCTGTCCATCACCAACTCCCGGAGTTCACTCAGACTCACGTCCATCGAGTCAGTGATGTCATCCAGCCATCTCCTCCTCTGTCATCCCCTTCTCCTCCTGCCCCCAATCCCTCCCAGCATCAGAGTCTTTGCCAATGAGTCAACTCTTCGCATGAGGTAGCCCAAGTACTGGAGTTTCAGCTTTAGCATCATTCCTTCCAAAGAAATCCCAGGGCTGATCTCCTTCAGAATGGACTGGTTGGATCTCCATGCAGTCTAAGGGACTCTCAAGAGTCTTCTCCAACACCATAGTTCAAAAGCATCAATTCTTCGGTGCTCAGCTTTTTTCACAGTCCAACTCTCACATCCATACATGACCACAGGAAAAATCATAGCCTTGACTAGATGGACCTTTTTTGGCAAAGTAATGACTCTGCTTTTGAATATGCTGTCTAGGTTGCTCATAACTTTCCTTCCAAGGAGTAAGCGTCTTTTAATGTCATGGCTGCAGTCACCATCTGCAGTGATTTTGGAGCCCCCCCAAAATAAAGTCTGACACTGTTTCTACTGTTTCCCTATCTATTTCCCATGAAGTGATGGGACCCGATGCCATGATCTTAGTTTTCTGAATGTTGAGCTTTAGGCCAACTTTTTCACTCTCCACTTTCAACTTCATCAAGAGGCTTTCTAGTTCCTCTTCACTTTCTGCCATAAGGGTGGTGTCATCTGCATATCTGAGGTTATTGATATTTCTCCCGGCAATCTTCATTCCAGCTTGTGCTTCTTCCAGCCCAGTGTTTCTCATGATGTACTCTGCATATAAGTTAAATAAGCAGGGTGACAATACACAGCCTTGACAGGCTCCTTTTCCTATTTGGAACCAGTCCTTTGTTCCATGTCCAGTTCTAACCGTTGCTTCCTGACCTGAATACAGATTTCTCAAGAGGCAGGTCAAGTGGTCTGGTATTCCCATTTTTTTCAGAATTTCCCACAGTTTATTGTTATCCACACAGTCAAAGGCTTTGGCATAGTCAATAAAGCAGAAATAGATGTTTTTCTGGAACTCTCTTGCTTTTTCCATGATTCATCGGATGTTGGCAATTTGATCTCTGGTTCCTCTGCCTTTTCTAAAACTAGCTTGAACATCAGGAAGTTCACGGTTCACGTATTGCTGAAGCCTGGCTTGGAGAATTTTGAGCATTACTTTACTAGCATGTGAGATGAGTGCAATTGTGCAGTAGTTTGAGCATTCTTTGGCATTGCCTTTCTTTGGGATTGGAATGAAAACGGACCTTTCCAGTCCTGTGGCCACTGCTGAGTTTTCCAAATTTGCAGGCATATTGAGTGCAGCACTTTCACAGCATCATGTTTCAAGATTTGAAATAGCTCAACTGGAATTCCATCCCCTCCACTAGCTTTGTTCGTAGTGATGCTTTCTAAGGCCCACTTGACTTCACATTCCAGGATGTCTGGTTCTAGATGAATGATCACACCATTGTGATTATCTGGGTCATGAAGATCTTTTTTGTACAGTTCTTCTGTGTATTCTTGCCACCTCTTCTTAATATCTTCTGCTTCTGTTAGGTCCATACCATTTCTGTCCTTTATTGTGCCCATCTTTGCATGAAATGTGCCCTTGGTATCTCTAATTTTCTTGAAGAGATCTCTAGTCTTTCCCATTCTGTTGTTTTCCTCTATTTCTTTGCATTGATTGCTGAGGAAGCCTTTCTTATCTCTTCTTGCTATTCTTTGGAACTCTGCATTCAGATGCTTATATCTTTCCTTTTCTCCTTTGCTTTTCGCTTCTCTTCTTTTCATAGCTATTTGTAAGGCCTCCCCAGACAGCCATTTTGCTTTTTTGCATTTCTTTTCCATGGGGATGGTCTTCATCCCTGTCTACTGTACAGTGTCACAAACCTCAGTCCATAGTTCATCAGGCACTCTATCTATCAGATCTAGGCCCTTAAATCTATTTCTCACTTCCACTGTATAATCATAAGGGATTTGATTTAGGTCATACCTGAATGGTCTAGTGGTTTTCCCTACTGTCTTCAATTTAAGTCTGAATTTGGCAATAAGGAGTTCATGATCTAAGCCACAGTCAGCTCCTGGTCTTGTTTTGGTTGACTGTATAGAGCTTCTCCATCTTTGGCTGCAAAGAACATAATCAATCTGATTTAGGTGTTGACCCTCTGGTAATGTCCATGTGTAGAGTCTTCTCTTGTGTTGTTGGAAGAGGGTGTTTGCTATGACCAGTGCATTTTCTTGGCAAAACTCTTAAGTGAATCAAATTCAGTTTGGCTTCAATATTCTTTGACTAATAAAGGAAGATCTCAAATTCCTCCAATTGAAAATAACCAAAATCCTCAAGCAAGAAAAAAAATCCTTTTTGTATTCTTTTGAGACCAACATTAGTGTATTACGAGGCCTGGGCAAGGCCTTAGGACACCAAAATGTGTGTGTGTACACATACATGGGGTTTCCCTAGTGGCTCAGGAGTTCAAGAATCCATCTGCAATGCTGGAGTCAAAGGAGATACAGGTTCGATCCCTGGGTCAGGAAGATCCCCTGGAGGATGGCATGGCAACCCACTCTAGTATTCTTGCCTGGAGAATCCCATGAACAGAGGAGCCTGCCGGGCTACCATCCATAGCATCACACGGAGTCAGACACAACTGAAGGGACTTAGCACGCACATACATATATACATACTCAAGGGGGGCCGTTGTTCACATTCATATCCAGGGCAAAGTAGGAAGCCATTTTGGAAAAAGAGTTATCACAAACATTGCAGACAAAAAGGCAAGAAACTGACAGAGACTCTCTTCTTAACCAAAGTGCACTCAAGCTCCTCTAAGCCCTTCTTAGCTCAGCCTCATCCAAGCATCTTGTTGTCAAGAGCGAGACTCTCGCTAACTCTCTTAGAACCACCTCCCATCCTCTGAGGATAAGTGTTTTCTGATCAAACTCATCCCCTTCCATCTACCAGGTGATAAGGCATCACTAAGGCCTGCATTCAGCAAAAATCCTATTAAATGGGACTAGCCAGAAATCCCTCTTGGCCCCTGATGTTGACTTTTAGTAACCTCCCACCCACTGACTCCCTTTCAGCCCCTTAATTCTAAACCCTAACCCAATTTAGAATTGAACACAACTACACTGATGTCTCTGTTTACCTGCTGCAATAGTTCCTCAGTAAATATGTTTTTAGCATTTTAACTGCTGTCTGCTCTGGTTTGCTTTGACAGAAGTGCGACAAATTTTTAAAAAGTCCGTGAAAAAAAAAGGGCGTTTCTTGGATGGATGTCATGTATGTGAGCACCTGCTTGTTTTTTGTGGGTTTTTCTTTTCATCAATTTAGTTTTAATGTGGAAAAGAGTCATGAACGCAAGCCTGTTTTATGTTCTTGTCTTAACCTGTTAGCTCAAAAATTCTTTCTCTTCTCTTTTCCATAGAAGTATGTGATAGCTACAGGGATTCAGGATTTCCTATGGCTCCCACACACTGTGCCCTAAAGATGACATTTCTTTATTTAGAAAAGGAGCTTATTGTTTAGTCACCAAAACATGTCCAACTTTTTGAGACCCCATGGACTGTATGTAGCCCACCAGGCACCTCTGTCTATGAGATTTCCCAGGCAAGAATACTGGAGTGAGTTGCCATGCCCTCCTTCAAGTGATCTTCCCAACCCAGGGATTGAACCTGCATCTTCTGCATTGGCAGGTAGATTCTTTACCATTTCCTGAGCCACCAGGAAAGCCCCAAAAGGGACCTACATTGCAATAAGACATAAACATCTTACATCAGTTTAGTTCAGTTCAGTCGCTCAGTTGTGTCTGACTCTTTGCGACCCCATGGACTGCAGCATGCCAGGCCTCCCTGTCCATCACCAAATCCCAAAATTTACCCAAACTCATCTCCATTGAGTCAGTGATGCCATCCAACCATCTCATCCACTGTCATTCCTTTCTCCTCCCACCTTCAATCTTTCCCAGCATCAGGGTCTTTTCAAATGAGTCAGCTCTTCGCATCAGGTGGCCAAAGTATTGGAGTTTCAGCTTCTGTATCAGTCCTTCCAATGAACACTCAGGACTGGTCTCCTTTAGGATGGACTGGTTGGATCTCCTTGCAGTCCAAGGGACTCTCAAGAGTCTTCTCCAACACCACAGTTCAAAAGCATCAATTCTTCAGCTTACATATCTGATGTGAAAAGGAATTCTGAAGGTGGTCAGGTCCCTTTAAGCTTAATCGTTTCAAGTTTCCTCCACCTGGAGTCTTATTCAGTGAGGTTCAGAATGTTGTTCTAGTAACATTTTCTCTTGGTCACCTTGGCAAGTGATAAGAGAGCAGAAGGGTATATTTGGAAGGCTTTTTATGAACAAAATCCAGATGAGGTATTTGTGATTTGAGTGTGGGTTGAGGGAAGAAGAAAATTTTAATGACATAGGAAAGGTAATTATTTCGGAAAATGCCAATACTCATATATTCTGATTTATTAAAGATGTGTAGTTTGTTTTTGAAATTGTCTGTCCTATAGAATGAAGAGCAATGAGATAAACCAGAAAGGCAGGGATGGGGACCTGGATTTTAGACTTTATTCTCACCATTAGGGTCAAGTAAAGTAACAGGCACTGGGGGAAATGATAAGAGGTAGTTCACCTGAAACTATCACAACTGTGTTAATCAGCTATAGCCCAATACAAAAGTTTTTTTTTTTTTTTTTTAAAGATATCTGCTTAGAAAGGGAGGGGGGTGGACAGATAGCCCACAGAACCCATTAAATGTCCAGCTCAGGTATGGTGATGGTATCTCCGGGCAAAGTGAGCCATCAAAGGTTTTGAAGAAAGTAAGGACCTTGACTGAAGTGGTAGTTTAAACAGTTCTCTGTAAGCCTTGGTCTTTGATGAACCAATGGAGGGGGAAAGCACCATAGGCAGAGAAGCCAGTCAGGAGGCTACTGTGATAGACAATGTGTAATGAGGGCCTGAAGCGGATGAGCCAGCAGGGTGAGAGATGATGGATATGAGGAAGCCCCAGAAGGAGAGGTCAGGCATAAGATGCTCTGCTTGGAACATGCATTCAGGAATGACATTTGGACACAGCTTCTTGCAACAGCAGAACACGAGGGCTAACACAGGTAACATGCTATTGGAAATTCAGAACCCAAGTAAGAGCTAAAATTCACCAGGCTCCCGCCAGACTTCAGACCGCTTTAACTATATATGAGGTATTGAAACAGCAGATTCATCCACACAACTAAACTGTATGCAACCTGCTGCAAAAACAGAGCAAAACCCACAGCTGGCTCTTAGGAGCAGCCCTGCTCAGTAAGCCAGGATTGGAAATGGTTCTACGTATTCCCAGCCTCCCTCCCTTAGCAAAAGCTTTCCCCTTCTACCTGGGTTGCTCAGCAACAGTGCCAGCCAGTTGCCAGGTTAACCTGATACCCTAGGGCCCCTCTCCCTAGGTGAAGACACTGCTAGCTCGTGAATGCTGCCCCTGATGCCACAGCAGCTCTCCCCCAGCCCTGAGAGAGCACTGTACTCTGCCGCAGCCTCTCAGCCCATCTCCCAGAACCTCAACCCTGGTGGTTCATCCCTCTGCCTCCACAACAGCCTTCTTAGTTCCCCTCTGTCTTCACGGCTCCCACTTTGGGAGAAACCTCTTCTCTCAGTGAGAACTTCTAGATAATTCCAAAAACTTTGTGTCTGACCAGCTTTCACCCAGACTGTTATTTCATCTAGCTTCAGGGAACCATGAGTGTCCTCCGTGTCTCCCACTCTGTTCTCTGAAACTGCAAGTTCAAGATACTGGGAAACATCCAAAAAGTCCACCAACTTGTGATGGTTATTCAATTATGGACTCCATACAGTTCAGCACCATTCAGGTGGCCCACTGGTAAAAGAACCTGCCTGCTAATGCGGGAGACACAAGAGATGTGCCACGTAGGGTTCAGGGAGATCCCCAGGAGAGGGAAATGGCAACACGCTCCAGTATTCTTGCCTGGAAAATTCCATGGACAGAGGAGCCTGGCAGGCTATAGTCCATGGGGCCACAAAGAATCGGATACAACTGAGCACATATATTCCTAAGGATTCCTCAAAATACCGGGGAACATCCAAAAAGCCCACCCAATTTGTGGTGGTTCTTCAATTACGGACTCTCCATGCCGTTCAGCACCATTCAACACTTAAAAGAAAGATCAATGGAGCTCATCTATGCCTGCTGGGATGGAACCACCACTACACTCAGTGCCACAAAGAAGAAAAACACAGAGTGCTGTGTACTGCACTCTTTCAGCTAGGAAAGGGGCTGTAGGTGGCTGTACTTTTATCAAACAGCTCTGGCTGAATGCTGTTTTTAAATTTTAAGTGGTCAGTCTCAGAAATGCAGTGCCCGTAGATTTGCACACGTCAGGGGAAACATTTACAATGAAATTATTCTAGTCACTGTATGACTTCTTCTATTCTATGGAAATTTGTTAAAAAACAGTTTTCTGCTAATGGCTTGTTTCCAGGATACCATTTTTCCAATTACTCACAAAGAGCAGAGATTATTAACCCGATGATTTTATTCCAGTGGGGACTGTTCAAAACCGCACTTGCTGCCATCCACAGAGGTTAAGCAGTGAATTATGAATGCACAGTGATAATGAAATTCTCAGAACAAACTTCTGTGGGCTTCAAATAGGTTTTCTTGGTGGGGTGAAGGGTGGGCAGAGAGGGGAAAGGCAAGCATTAATAGTCTGAAGGTCTGACACACTCAATTTGATTGTACAGCATAGGAAGGATGCCCCCAAAGCCTCGATCTGTGAATTTGCCTTAATTCCACGCAACAAACACTGTTAAGTCATAGTATCTGAGAGACTGGAGAATTAAATGAAGTAGGAACAAATGGCGACAGTAGCTGCTGCCAAATTAACTTACCTGGAGCCTCTTCTGAACATCCAACAGGAGATTTGTTACCAAAACTCTGACCTGGGCAGCTCTCTCTGCAGAAAGAGAAGCGGACTGACTGAAAATGGCTGCCCCACCTCACCCTCCCCTAATGAGTTCACGTGAGATCCGTGCCCCCTCGACGCCTCCCCTCAGGTGAGTCCACCAGATGCAGGTCCTTAGGAGGCTGGAGAACAGAGGGCTGAGTCTGGGCTCAAGCAACGCACAGGCACACACAGTGTGAGGAGCACTGAGGGTGAGCAGCACGAATGGGAAACGCTGGCTGCATTGAATTCAAAGAAGCAGGAAAGAGGTGGAGGCCCTCCCCTTTTCAGCCTCACCTTACAAAATGTTCAAAACTTACTATTTTCTCATATCTTGACTTTGGGAAGATACTCCTGCAGAGAAGCATAGCATCCCCAGCTCACCGTGCATCCAGGGAAGAAAGGTGGGGAAACCTGCAATGAAAGCTGAATCTCGAACTTGGCCTGCTGTCAGCAAATCCTCTGTCCTTTCTGATCACACATTCCTCATCAGTAACACGAAGACTTCAGAACTAGACAGTCTTCTCAGCCTTTGCCTAGGCAGTGATGGTCTATAGTTCTCTCACTGAGAAAAAGAATCTCCACTAAGAGGTCTCTAGATCACAGATAAAAATGCCCTCCCATCTCCCCCCTTTACTAATCCCTGGATTGCACAGGGCCCCTGTGGGAAAAGCCTCTTTAGCTCTTTCTGACTTCCCTGGTTGTCTTAAGCCACCCACCCATCACTCTGCCACAAGACTCTAAGTTTACTTGGGGCCTGCTGGTCTGCATTTCTCGGACTCGGTTTCTGCGAGTTTTCTTAGTAACTTTAAAGACACAGATTTTTTAAAGTCTGAGCTTTCCTCAATATACCTGGTCCCTTCCAAGAAAGAAGGATAACATACACACATGTACACATATAGAATCTGTGAAGATGAAATAGTTTAGCTGTTTTTGTATTTGCCACTTAGGGATAAACACAAGCAACAGTGGCTATCAATACAGACGATTATTGTTAACACAGAATCCTGGGGTAAAATGTCTCCTTAAACTTGATCCTTAAAGATCAAGTACCCTAAATTATATTTTTGTTGTTGTTTAGTTGCTAAGTCTTGTTCAACTCTTATGCAACTCCAGGGACTGTAGCCCACCAGGCTTCTCTGTTCGTGGGATTTTCCAGGCAAGACATATTGGAGTGCGTTGCCATTTCCTTCTGGGGATCTTCCTGACCCAGGGATTGAACCCGAGTCTTGGGCATTGACAGATGAATTCTTTACCACTGAGCCACCAGAGAAGTCAAAAATATTATATTTAAATATCGCTTTTATAATATTCTGACATATTGTCCTTCAGGCTCTGAATATCACCATTATTAGTAAAACCAATAACAGCCACACCATTCCACTTGCTCTCTAGAAGTTTCCCTAAGGTTAGGGACCACAGAGCAACTTTCTGGTCTTCTACCTACCAGGACTGTCTCTTCCTTACAAAGCCCCTCAGCACCCCTTTTCTCTAGCATAGCCTTTCAGCTTCTGTTCCCTAATTAAGCATTCCCAGTTCCTCTTAAGATGTTGTTTAGCATTTCTTTAGTAGGCTCCCAACCCTTTCAAAGCATAGCACCTGGACTTGAAATCAATATTCTGGAAGTGGGATAGGGCAGGACTTAATTAGGGCTGTTTTGCTGGTTCCCTTCTTTGAAAGGAAGTGAAAGGATCACATCATATGGCAGGATGTTTACTGAGATATAGTTCATGTTTTGTTCTTTCTGTTTGTCTCACCACGACACTCAGACCAGGTAATGGGACTTTCGTTCTCCCATGCTTCTGGGGAAGTTTGCATTGCAAAGTTAAGAGAAGTTGAACGTTCTTAACTTCTCTTTTCCAGAATCTAGTACTTGGCAAACTTGTAGGGTGGCAAGCAGAGCAGAGAGCTTCTCAGGTGACACTAGTAGTAACGAACCTGCCTGTCAATGCAGGAGACATAAGAGGTAAGGGTTGGATCCTTGGGCCAGGAAGATCCCCTGGAAGAGGGCATGGCAACCTGCTTCAGTATTCTTGCCTGGAGAATCTCATGGAGAGAGGAGCCTGGCAGGCTACAGTCCATGGGGTCACAAAGAGTTGGACACTACTGAAGCAACTTAACATGCACGCATGCAAAAAAAGCAGAGATAGGGCAGTGCCAATCAATAGAAACGCTAAAGCAAGAGGAAAGAAAAGACGAGATGCCCCAAGTATGGGCAGGAGATGGAGATAATCCACAACGTTGTGGAGGCCTTTGCTGTGTTAGATTCAATAGACATGGTTTGTTTTTGGAGAGTGGAGTGCCTGCCTGAGGGGACCGGGGGAGTTGGACTCCAGTCCTGAAGATCTCACCTGGGTAAACAAATATTCTTGGAATAAGCTTGGCACAAAGGGAACTGAGACATTTGTCTTCAAGAGATTCCACTTTCCCCACTCAGACTTGGTAATGGGGATTTCAGTGCAGTCTTGGATGGATTGAAAATAAAGAAATATCTCACATTCCAGCAATAACTCATGTCTCCAAAACTTGGATGTGACTGAGGGAAAGGGAATGGAGCCTCCAGAAATGACTGACATGTACTCTCCCTACAGCCTCCTAGGTTATAGGTTTAGTTTGATTTAGAGAAAATGAAATGCTTTGATTTTGTTTTATATCTGCACTTATTGTTTAAATTTTGTTTCTATTATAACTGTATGAAGTATTGTGAAGGGACTCAAAATAATGATTTCTCGCCTCAGTGAAAGTCGTATCTAATCTAAAGCTAACACTTTGATTTCGCTTGATAATGAAAGGAATTATAGTCAAATGGAAAGCAGTGTGATTACTTGTCATTTTGTCTTTGTGTGTCTTACTCTCCTCCTCTGACAAATAGAGATAATAAGGACATAACTTCACAAAGATTACTGGCAGTATGTGAGATTCCCATGCAGATGGCCATATATTTTTAATAACCATGGGATTTGTGGAATTTGTTTAGGCTATTGGTTAAAAGACTGGGTTCCAGGGTCAGAACATCTGGGTTTACACCCTAGCTCTATGTGAGCCTGTGTGGTTTGGGGTAAGCTAGCTACCCTCCCAGCTCTCAGTCCTTCCATTTCTTTAACTTTAAGATGGGGATAATAATAGTAGGTAGTTTGTAGGAAGGCATGAAAATTAAATAACATAACCCATCTAATGTTCCCAGCAACATGCTTGGTACATGCTAAGTGTTAATTAGCTATTAAACATTGAGGAAATTGAGATAAAACATTTAAAAAAATAAATACATCATAAAAGTGTTGTCATCATTATTAAGTACTTGGTATTCTATTGATTTGAAAAGAAATTTTCCTATTTTTAAACATCTGGACCTAAAATGTATATAATTATAACAACAAAAGGAGAGAAAACATTTATATCCACAGATGGGGACTATTACTTGTTTGGGATCTAAAAATAACACAACACCATGATATAACTCAGATCCAGTTTCTATAAATACTCCTTTGATGATTAAATGATGGAGAAGTAAATGACAATACTCAAAACTTCTTTTGTGCATATATGCCTAAATATGGACATCTTTAAAATGAAACAGTTTCCTTAATTTGCCAGGCAGATGATACAAAGGTTTAATCAATAATTCATCTTGGCAAAGAAACTCATTACTCAGCCAAGGCTATGATGAAAATCCTGTTAGGAAGCCATACTTTGGCTAAACAAGACAAGTAAATTAAGAACAAAGTGAATAACCCAACTCTCTATAAATCATTCATTTCAGGATTAAACATTATGGATTTCTCCATTAAATATGCATCCCAGGCCTAGGTATGTATTAACTTCTATATTAGTCAGCCCTGAGAGATAGCTAATACAGTCCTCTAGGAGTCTCTATGAAACTACCAGCCTACTGAGTAGAACAAATGCAAATAATGGAGAGTTTTGGAGAAGCCAAGGACTGAAAGCCAAAAGTCGTCAAAGCCAACCTTTCACACAACCTGGGCGCCCCTTCCAACTTACTCCGAAGGCTGGTCATCCTCTTCAGCGTAAATGCTGTGAGTGGGGGCTTTACTACCCATTTTTGATAAAGCTCTTTCTATTTCAAGTGGCAGAAAACTCAACTCAAGCTAGCTTAAGCAAAATGGGGGTTTATTGCATCATAGCTCAGAATATGAATAATCTAACTTCATACTTTCAGTCTTGGCATAATCAAGACTCCATCAATGTCACCAGGGTTTAATCTTTATTCCCATATTTGCTCTGAGCTCTCCTCTTCTTCTCAAGGGGACTCCCCTTGTGGTGCCCCAATGGCAGCTGCAGCCCTCTGTTTTGTCCTTCAGAGCCAGTAGGTAAAGATCCACACCTCGATAATTCAAAGAAACCCAGAATTGTTTTTAGCTCTAACTGGCCTAACTTGGGCTGTGCCCGTCCCTGATTCATTCATTATTGTGAGAAGTGGGGCAGGTCTGTGCAGTGCTCTGATACTCCAGGCTCAGTTTACATGCCACAGTTGGCAGGGGGATGAGTCAGCTGCAAGGGAATGGTAATGACAGGGAAGAAGAGAGGTACTGAAGGAATCGGTCCACATAGAAAAGCAGAACAAATGAATGCTTAGTGACCAAAATCCTATTCTACACAATATTCACCACTGACCATTACTCTAACTTGTCCTAGGAAAGCAATCCTTTAATTAGATGTAAATTGAGTTTTGGAATTTCCATTCCCAGTCCTTTGCCTTCTGGAATCACATAGAACAAGACAATTTTCTCTTCCCACTGGCAGTTCTTCAACTCTTTTGTAGATAGACATTGAATCTCCTTTGATCTGCTGTCCTCTACATTAAATGTATAACATACCAGGAAATAGACTTTTTAGATTGAGAATAAATCAAGGTATGTTATTAAGCAGATTTTATAATCTTATTGTGAAACTAAACATAACATTTTGTGCTGTTTACCTTTGTTTC
Source organism: Bos taurus (assembly GCF_002263795.3). Taxonomy (NCBI): domain Eukaryota; kingdom Metazoa; phylum Chordata; class Mammalia; order Artiodactyla; family Bovidae; genus Bos; species Bos taurus. The sequence continues at coordinate 68,270,552 of NC_037334.1, forward strand.
AAAGAAACTGGTCTTATTACTAACACTGGCAGGACTACTGGGGAAAATAAACATTTTCAAGGACAGTTGATTAAGTAATATCAATTAGGTAACTCACACCAACCAGCCAGTTGAGGACACAAAAAAACCTGAACAAAACATTTAAAAATATCTTTAAAATATCAAAGAGCATTATTATTTCAAAATAATGAATGAAAAACCACTAGATCTAAAACTAAAGAATATGCCAAACCAGAGACATAATAGTACAACTTGAAGCTTCTTTTGCCATAGAAGCATCTTCTGATCTGGAAGTGATATCTGCAATTTTGTTTGGGCTGCCTGATTAAGTCAGAGAGAAAGTGTCAAGGTCTAGAATTCACCAAAGTTAGGGATTTTGATAAAGCACTATCCAGCATAAACTAGGACAAAATGGGCTATACCCTCAGGATAAGGATGAACCTGTGGTCAAACAGGCTTGCAACTGTCACCAAGTCATCTAAGTCATTCATGAAACTTCAAGCTTTGAGGATGAGTTATGGTAACCCTAGACTGGTGACAAAAAGCCTAGAAAAAGCAAATTCAAAAAGTTCTTTCTGGAGAAGATCACATTATACTGGGGCTCACACAATCAAGATAGCCAGGCATACAAGAAATTAAGACAACAAGAGTAAGAACCCACAGAGACAAAGAACAACAAAAAAAGAGCTGAAAAGACGTCAAGTAGTGGAATATATGTCCATGTAACTAAACCACTTTACTGTACACCTGAAACTGACACAATATTGTAAATCAACTCTATCTCAACAACAAAAGACTAAGCCAAAAGACTCAGGGGTGTGTTTTCATACCTTGGGTTTGGATATGGATTCTTAAAGATGACACTAAGTAACCACCAACAAAATAAACAAATAGACAAAGTGAACTTCATCAACATTAAAAACTTCTGTGCAAAGGACATTATCAAGAAAGTGAAAAGACAACTTATGGAATGGGAGATAATACTTTCAAATCACGTATCTGATAAGAAATGAATATCCAGAATATATAAAGAATGCCTACAACTCAATAACAAAAAATCAAATCCAATTTTAAAATAGGAAAAGAGCTTAAACATATGCTTCCCCAAAGAAAATACACAGATGACCAATAAACATATGAAAATAGGCTCAACGTCATTAGCCATTAGTGAAATGCAAATCAGAACCAGGGGATACCACTGTATACCTACTAGAATGGCTAAGCTTGTTTCTTTTTAAGGAAATAAAGAGTGTTGGTGAGAAAGTAGGACAACTAGAATGCTTGTATGTTGATGCTGGGAATATAAAATGGTGCACCCACTGAGGAAAATGGCATGGTCATTCCTCAAAAAGCTAAATGTAGAATTACCATATTTCCCAGCAATTCATCTTAGACATACACCCCCAAAAATATTAAGCGGGGACTTTAACAGATACTTGTACACCAGTGTTTATTGCAGCATTATTCACGATATCCAAACAGTAAAAACAAGCCAAGTATCCATCAGCAATGAATGGATAAACAAAACAGGTGTATACATACAATGGAATATGAGTTATCCATAAAAAGGAATGATGTTCTGATACATGCTACAACATAGATGAAACTTACAAACATTACACTATATGAAATAAGCCATATATGAAAGGACAAATATCATATGATTTCACTTACATGAAATATCTAGAATAGGCAAATTCAGAGAGACAGAAGGTAGAAGGCAGTTGCCAGGGGCTGAGGGAAGGGGGAAAGGGGAGTTGTTGCCTAACAGTTACCATGTTTCTGCTTGGGATGATTAAGAAGTTTTGGAAATATATAATTTACGTATTATTGTACAACACTGTGAATGGAATTATACTGCTGAATTATACATTAAAATGGATAAAATAGCAAATTTTATGTTATATACGTGTGTGTGTATATATATATATATGTATATATATATATATATAATGACAATTTTTTTTTTTTAAAGAAAGAATCCAGATAGAAACCAGAGCAATTTTCTTATAGTCTTCACCACTTGGTAGGGGTGGAAAACCCCCATAATAGACCAAGATATAAAAGATGGATTTAAAATTCAAATAAAAAATAACTCAGCATAGAGTAACATAATCATTCAATGTACTGTCTACAGTCCACATTCTTGGTCTTTTAAAATAGTTCAAAAAGGTGCTCTTACCATAGTCAAAAATTCTCCATCATACTGGGAATCCAAAGGGGTGGCTGTTAGGTACCAAAGGCACAAATGCGAGGCAGGAAAGGACAGCAAATGACAACCATCAGTAGGTGTACTGAAGTCACAAGAGGGCCAGCATTACCTTGGGGGAATTTAGGATGGAAAACAGAATTAAGTCAAAAGCCAAACCTCAGAGGTGCTCAAGAAAATTAGCTGTGAACCAGGAGTGATAGCTGAGAGAAAGAACCACAGACAAGAGGACAACGCCCTGGGGTTGACCATGATAGACCACAGAAGAGCAAAATCAGAGGCCAGCACCAGGCACAAAGATAAAGATAAAGCAAGGTCAGCGTTCAGAAGAGGCTGTCCAGGCAGAGAGGTCAGGAGTTGGGCAGGGTAATAGGAGCACTACGTGAATGTGGCCTCTGAGCCTCCCTGGAGGGTCTCGTGCACCCTGATTCAGAGCTCTACTGAGGGAAATTATAAAAACACAAGTAATAGGACACAATTCCAGACTCACTAAATCAGCATCTCCAGACAGCATATTAAAAAGCAGAGAGATAACTGCTGACAAAGGTTCATCTAGTCAAAGCTATGATTTTTCCAGTAGTCATGTATGAATGTGAGAGCTGGACCATAAAGAAAGTTTAGTGCTGAATAACTGATGCTTTCAAATTGTGGGGCTGGAGAAGACTCTTGGGAGTCCCTTAGACTGCAAGGAAATCAAACCAGTCAATCCTCAAGGAAATCAACCTTGAATATTCATTGGAAGGACTGATGCTAAAATTCCAACACTTTGGCCATTTGATGTGAAGAGCCGACTCATTGGAAAAGACCCTGATGCTGGGAAGGATTGAGGGCAGGAGGAGAAGGGGGCAACACAGGATGAGATCGTTGGATAATGTCATCAACTCAATGAACATGAGTTTGAGAAAATTCAGGAAGCCTGGTGTGCTGCAGTCTCTGGGATCAGACACAACCAGTTCGATCCCACTTAGTGACTGAACCACAAACTATGCATTTTAGCATTGTTCCTAGATGCTTCTTATAGGCTTCCCTGATAGCTTAGTTGGTAAAAAAAAAATCTGCCTGCCATGCAGGAGACCTCAGTTTGATTCCAGGGTCAGAAAGATCCACTGGAGAAGGGATAGGCTACCCCCTCCAGTATTCTTGGGCTTCCCTTGTGGCTCAGCTGGTAAAGAATCCGCCTGCAATGTGGGAGACATAGGTCTGATCCCTGAGTTGGGAAGAACTCCTAGAGAAGGGAAAGGCTACCCACTCCAGTATTCTGGCCTGGAGAATTCCATGGACTGTATAGTCCACGGGGTCGCAAAGAGTCGGACATGACTGAACGACTTTTACTTCACTTTACTTCAGATGTGTAAAGTAAAATTAGGCTCCTAATTTGTGATTAGACTCTCTAAATTGTGATAACTACAGATCATTCACTCAGCTTCTGAGATAGACCACCAGTCCCCAGGTTCAACACTGCTGCTGCTAAGTCACTTCAGTCGTGTCCGACTCTGTGTGACCCCATAGACGGCAGCCCGCCAGGCTCCCCCGTCCCTGGGATTCTCCAGGCAAGAACACTGGAGTGGGTTGCCATTTCCTTCTCCAATGCATCAAAGTGAAAAGTGAAAGTGAAGTCACTCAGTCATGTCCGAAGCTTAGCGACTCCATGGACTGCAGCCTACCAGGCTCCTCTGTCCATGGGATTTTCCAGGCAAGAGTTCTGGAGTGGGGTGCCATTGCCTTCTCCAGGTTCAACACTAGCCCATGGGATTGATCCACACTGGGAGTTTGCAGGTCCTCCCAGCAAGTTTTAATAAACAGACTCTGAGCTTGTGCAGCTGGAGAGGGAGCTATGACAGTAGCACCTACTAGTTATGGAGCACCCACCCCGTGCCATGCTTTCCTGGCATTGCTACATTTAATGTTTACTTATGAGGAGAGTCCCATGATCAGTCCCAGCTTACAGATGATGAAGCTGAGACTAACAGAAGCAAAGCAGCATATCCTGGGCCTCCTGGCCAGGCTGGAGCAGCTTCAGGTTCTGGGCCAGTTTGACTCCAAGACCTATGCTCTTTCCATGTACCACAGTTTACAAACTGTTTCTACAATTATTTTAAAAATGTAGGGGATAGAAGAGGAGGTTTTAGCATTAGTTGATGCTGAGTCTTTGATCAATGGGAAAAACCTTTTTCACCATGGCAAGCCCAGGGCATTACGGATAAGCAAAACAGGACTGTCTTCTCTAATCATTTTGATTCCCCAGCCAGAAGGGATTGTCAGGTTATGTAATCTCGTTCGGCCATTTTTTTTTTTTTTTTTCATTTCGGTGAAGAAGGGTCTGAGATTAAGTTTGGGAAGAGATCGAAAACCAAAGCTCAGAGGAATAGATTAAAATGATGCTGAGGCATCCTGAATCACAAGGGGAAAAAATGATAGAACTTTGTTGATGGAGCTGCTGAAGGAAGATAAGACACTGAAGGCATCTCAGAGGGAAAGGGGGCTGGGTTGGGAAAGAGAACCAAGCAGAAGGAAGAGATAACCGGATGGAGAGCAGAGATAAGAGGCAGGGTGAGGCAAGGCCAGGGAGGAAGACTGGATTCTCTGCAGGCTCTCCAGGACTCTGTCTTTCTTTTTCTCGTTTGTCTCTCAGAATATATCTTAAAAGGGAGAAAGGAGGCCATATTTGTAGTATATTTGTAGTATACCTTAAAGGTTCAATTCTGATCACTCAGTCTCTGTGCCTGAAAACATAGCACATTTGCTGGTAAATCTAAACCAGTCTCTTCAAGACTGTGAGACCCAGGCTCAAGACCCTCTGGCATCATGTCCTTTACATCATGGCATCATGCCCCTCCCCCATTTCTGCTGCTGCTGCTGCTAAGTCGCTCCAGTCGTGTCCAACCCTGTGCGACCCAATAGACGGGAGCCCACCAGGCTCCCCCGTCCCTGGGATTCTCCAGGCAAGAACACTGGAGTGGGTTGCCATTTCGTTCTCCAATGCATGAAAGTGAAAAGTGAAAGTGAAGTCGCTCAGTCGTGTCCCACTCTTAGCGACCCCATGGACTGCAGACTACCAGGCTCCTCCGTCCATGGGATTTTCCAGGCAAGAGTACTGGAGTGGGGTGCCATTGCCTTCTCCACTCCCCCATTTCTAGGTTGGTCGTATTCAGACAAACATATGCAGGGAGAACACCTGATTTTACTGAGGTTATTAGGGGGAGACCTACAACTCCCAGCTGACTAGTCCTTCTCACCTCACACACTAGCATAACCCCTGGGAGATCACCCGACACTCTGTGTGCCTGGAGGGGCCAGAGTACAGGGTGGAGCCTTCGGCTTTGGAGCTGTTCCACAGCTTGAGTCCCAGCTCGACTGCAGAGGAGTTACTCTGTATCTGAGCTTCCGTTTCCTCATCTCTCAAACAGGGATAAGACTAGAAGCTCCCTCACAGAGTGATTGTTATGATGAAATAAAACAATGCACGTACAGTGCTTAGGGCAGTGTCTGTTTCCTCCTTCCTCCATTGACTCCAGACACTGGCATCAAAGTCACAGCTGCAAGGAAGTGTGCAGGCAGAATTCCAAACTTTCATTCTTTTAACCTCTCTTCATTCTTTTTGCCTCTCAGGTACATTAGAAGTGATTCAAGTCTCTATATTTTGCGCCTAGCCTAATAAAGACAGAAATGGCTTTAGAGACTATAAGTGTCTTGGAATGAGGAACAGGCCTCTCTAGTTCATTCTTAGACTCCAGCATCCAATAGGACCTTTGGCACATAGGAGACATCCAGCACACTTTTGTTAGATGAATGAATGTGCTTGAAATCAAGACTGTTTCAGTTCAGTTCAGTTCAGTTCAGTTGCTCAGTCATGTCCGATCTTTGCGACCCCATGAATTGCAGCACACCAGGCCTCCCTGTCCATCACCAACTCCCGGAGTTCACTCAAACTCACATCCATTGAGTCAGTGATGCCATCCAACCATCTCATCCTTTGTCGTCCCCTTCTCCTCCTGCCCCCAATCCCTCATCAGGGTCTTTTCCAATGAGTCAACTCTTCGCATGAGGTGGCCAAATTATTGGAGTTTCAGCTTCAGCATCAGTCCTTCCAATGAACACCCAGGACTGATCTCCTTTAGGATGGACTGGTTGGATCTCCTCGCAGTCCATGGGAATTTCAAGAGTCTTCTCCAACACCACAGTTCAAAAGCATCAATTCTTTGGCACTCAGCTTTCTTCACAGTCCAACTCTCACATCCACACATGACCACTGGAAAAACCATAGCCTTGACTAGATGGACCTTTGTTGGCAAAGCAATGTCTATGCTTTTTAAGATGCTATCTAGGTTGGTCATAACTTTCCTTCCAAGGAGTAAGCATCTTTTAATGTCATGGCTGCAGTCACAATCTGCAGTGATTTTGGAGCCCAAAAAATAAAGTCTGACACTGTTTCCACTGTTTCCCCATCTATTTCCCATGAAGTGATGGGACCAGATGCCATGATCTTCGTTTTCTGAATGTTGAAATTTAAGCCAACTTTTTCACTCTCCTCTTTCACTTTCATCAAGAGGCTTTTTAGTTCCTCTTCACTTTCTGCCATAAGGGTGGTGTCATCTGCATATCTGAGGTTATTGATATTTCTCCCGGCAATCTTGATTCCAGCTTGTGCTTCTTCCAGCCCAGCATTTCTCATGATGTACTCTGCATATAAGTTAAATAAGCAGGGTGACAATATACAGCCTTGACGTACTCCTTTTCCTATTTGAAACCAGTCTGTTGTTCCATGTCCAGTTCTGACTGTTGCTTCTGCATATAGGTTTCTTAAGAGGCAGGTCAAGTGGTCTGGTATTCCCATCTCTTTCAGAACTTTCCACAGTTTATTGTGATCCACACAGTCAAAGGCTTTGGCATAGTTAATAAAGCAGAAACAGATGTTTTTCTGGAACTCTCTTGCTTTTTCCATGATCCATCGGATGTTAGCAATTTGATCTCTGGTTCCTCTGCCCTTCCTAAAACCAGCTTGAACATCTGGAAGTTCATGGTACTGTTGAAGCCTGGCTTGGAGAATTTTGAGCATTACTTTGAGATGACTTCAATTGTTCAGTAGTTTGAGCATTCTTTGGCATTGCCTTTCTTTGGGATTTGAATGAAAACTGACCTTTTCCAGTCCTGAGGCCACTGCTGAATTTCCCAAATTTGCTGGCATATTGAGTGCAGCACTTTAACAGCATCATCTTTCAGGATTTGAAATAGCTCAACTGGAATTCCATCACCTCCACTAGCTTTATTTGTGGTGATGCTTTCTAATGCCCACTTGACTTCACATTCCAGGATGTCTGGCTCTAGGTCAGTGATCACACCATCATGATTATCTGGGTTGTGAAGATCTTTCTTGTACAGTTCTTCTGTGTATTCTTGCCACCTCTTCTTAATATCTTCTGCTTCTGTTAGGTCCATATCATTTCTGTCCTTTATTGTGCCCATCTTTGCATGAAATGTGCCCTTGGTATCTCTAATTTTCTTGAAGAGATCTCTAGTCTTTCCCATTCTGTTGTTTTCCTCTATTTCTTTGCATTGATCACTGAGGAAGACTTTCTTATCTCTTCTTGCTATTCTTTGGAACTCTGCATTCAAATGGGAATATCTTTCCTTTTCTCCTTTGCTTTTCGCTTCTCTTCTTTTCACAGCTCTTTGTAAGGCCTCCCCAAACAGCCATTTTGCTTTTTTGCATTTCTTTTCCATGGGGATTGTCTTGATCCCTGTCTCCTGTGCAATGTCACGAACCTCTGACCAGTTCATCAGGCACTCTGTCTATCAGATCTAGTCCCTTAAATCTATTTCTCACTTCCACTGTATAATCATAAGGGATTTGATTTAGGTTAATACCTGAAAGGTCTAGTGGTTTTCCCTACTTTCTTCAATTTATATCTGAATTTGGCAATAAGGAGTTCATGATCTGAGCCACAGCCAGCTCCCAGTCTTGTTTTTGGTGACTGTATACAGCTTCTCTATCTTTGGCTGCAAAGAATATAATCAATCTGATTTTGCTGCTAACCATCTGATGATGTCCATGTGTAGAGTCTTCTCTTGTGTTGTTGGAAGAGGGTGTTTGCTATGACCAGTGCGTTCTCTCAGCAAAACTGTATTAGCCTTTGCCCTGCTTCATTCCGTACTCCAAGGCTAAATTTGCCTGTTATACCAGGTGTTTCTTGACTTCCTACTTTTGCATTCCAGTCCCCTATAATGAAAAGGACACCGTTTGGGGGTGTTATTTCTAAAAGGTCTTGTAGGTCTTCATAGAACCGTTCCACTTCTTCAGCATTACCAAACAACTATTCCCAGTTTCTCCATGCAGACTGATCCTAAGTTTTGCCTGAATGGCAGTGTGCGTAGCCTATAATAATTGGTGTAAATTGGTCCCAGACAGCTTTCAGTTCCCCTTGCTAAAGAATGGGTCTGTGACCCAGTGAAATGTATGGGCAGTGAAATATATGGGGAAGTTCTCTGGTTGATTCTAGGAAATAGTTCCCTTTTTGAAAAAAGGTAAGTATCATATCAGGGGGAAAGTCCCATTTCCCATTTCCCATCTACCTCTTCCTTCCTGCTTGTGATGCTTTTGTGGAAGGGTATTTTAGAGCTGTGGCAGCCATCTTGGGATCAAGAGGGTAGAGTCAAGGAAAGTCACAAAGACTCTAACATCTCATCGTCAACTAAAGAATGTCACTCCCCATCTGGCTCAACAAGGATTGAGTAACTGGCCCTCCGGCTGCTGATCTTTAACATATCCAAAGGAAGTTCAGGGTAGAGATCAGGAATGAGGTGCTCTGTTCTCTGGGGAAAAGGGAGGAACAGGCCTTCTGATAATTAGATATTTTCAGGGGGAAATTTTTATGAACTTGGATTCTTGCATCTTCACATACTTAGAAAAGCACTAAAACCATTAACTGTTCCTTGTGATCAACAGTAACCTGGTGTCACTGCTAAGATATCCATTCCCTGTAACTAGCAGTGGCCTTCTACAAAGGTGTGTGCTTGGTGGTTGTACTCCTGTCACCAAATTCACACATACACGGGGACTCCTGTTGCAATTAGGTGCCAAAGGGCACAGGCTTGCCTTTGACCAAGTTGCTTCTTCGACAGAAAGGCTTCCACTGAACCCATTCTCCACATGTCCCTTGTCATCTTACTGCCATCTCATTATCCCTCTGATATCTCTTAACAGATTAATAGCATCACCTTGCCCCTCCAGACATTCCTTCTCTATTTATCTTTGCTGTTTTCTCATTATCACTTTCCACAGACCAAATATTATATCTTGGTTTTTAATTACTTTAATGGGCCTTGTCCACAGTAAATGGGACACTGAGGTCATTATCTTGTCATTGCAGATCTTCTTGAGAAATTTTATTGATCATTTCTTGGAGCAAACTCACATGGGGGTACTAGACCCACATTAACTTGTGACTTAGGCCAAGAGTTATCCTGATTAATTAGCAATATTGCTTTCTGGTGCAAAGCTGCCCTCCCTGTAGACCAGTGCTTTGCAAACATGGCTGTATAGTAGAATTACCTGAGGTGCTTTCAAAACTCCTGAAACCCAGGTCTCCCCCATGGAAATTAAACCAGGAGAGCAGAGGGGAATCCAGCTTCAGGATTTTTTTAAGTTCCCCACAATGTTCTAGTGTACAGACACGTTTGAAGATCAGTGCTTTGGACAAGTACTTCTTGATCTTTAATGTGCATATGAATCACACAGAGGTCTTGTTTAAATGCAGATTCTGAAGGTCTGGGGTGCCACTGATATTCTGCATTCCTAACAAGCTCGCAGGTGATGAAAACAGCTGTCTGAGGCCCACATTTTGCAGAACAAGGGTCTTAGAATATAAATTTAGTAGTCTATAACGCTGGAAGTGAAAGTGTTAGTCACTCAGTCATGTCCAACTCTTTGAGACCCCATGGACTATAGCTTGTCAGGCTCCTCTGTCCATGGAGTTCTCCAGGCAAGAACACTGGAGTGGGGAGCAATTCCCTCCTCCAGGGGATCTTCCTGACAAAGGATCTCCTGCCTTGCAGGCATATTCTTTACAGTCTGGGCCACCATTCCGAAATTAAACTCCCCTTGAGTCCAATTGCAAAGTCACAGGAAAAAAAAAAAATAAATAATGCCTGAAGTAAAGCCAAGTGCAGGGACACTATATTAAGGAACTCAAAGGAGTGTTGCTTGTACTTGGGCTGACCAACCATCCCAGTTTGTCGGACACCGAGGTGGTAAGGTTCTTGTGTGCCAGAATTTTCAGTCTTAAAACTGGGACAAATTGGTCACTCTAGTTAATGGCAGCAGCTCTAAGAAAGCAACAGTCAAGCTTTGCACTTCAGCATCCGATTCCTCCTTTCTAGGAACAGGAGGGAGTCCAGCAGGGTCAAGTGTGTGCTGGGAAAGACAAGCATAAGGGAAAGAAATGTGAGTTGTAGGCCCAATAAGAGCTTAAAGAATGTGACTTCAAAAGAGTAAAGAAGCAAGCAGATCCAAGTGGAATTAGAAAATTCTGAGAAGATTATCATATGGCCATAGATACTCTTATCCTATCACCTGGGGCTCCCCAGTGGTAAATAATCTGCCTGCTAATGCAGGAGACTCAGGAGACACAGTTTGATCTCTGGGTCAGGAGGATCCCTTGGAGAAGGAAATGGCAACCCACTCCAGTATTCTTGTCTGGAGAATCCCATGTACAGAGGAGCCTGATGGGCTACAGTTCATGGGGTTGCAAGAGTCAGACATGAGTGAGCACAGCACGCAGTATGTACAGATGAATCTGGGGTTTGTGGTTTAGCTCTCTGTTCTAGCACTGGCTTTCTATATAGCCCCGTTGGTAACCAGTTCCTCCTCTCTGGGCCTCAGGTTCAGCAACTAAGAAATGGGAGTTCAATCGAAGGATGTGAAGGGCTTTTCCTGCTTCCCCGTCCCCCGATGACTTATGCAACATGAATAAAGCTACCTCTGCAGAAGTACACATTAACAGCACAGACAGTGAACCCACCTTCTGCTTTGGGAGCAGCCATCTCCAAGGCTTCCCAGGATACTGCTCAGCAGCGTTAGCTTCCTCATATTCAGGAACACTTCCCTTTGCTGGCCTTTGATGCTCAGAGAGCTGAGAACTCACAGTTCTTTATTTCTTTTTTTTTCTTGAGACTGTAACATGTTTACAAATCTAAATGAAACTCTATCTCAGACCCAGCCTTTCGGGTTACAAGCGGCTTCCTCCTTCTGCTCTTGCCTCCAAGCAGGGAACCCACTTCTCAACTTTTTGTTTTCTTTAGAGAGACAGAGTCTCCCCAGCCACCCATTGCAGGATTTCTGTTAACCTTTCATTAAGCCTGCTGACAGCTGGCTTCATTTCTTCATAACTTAGTTCGACACATTCCCATTTCAATGGGTCCCACCTGGCTTCATTAAGGTTCCTGCCAGCTTCTCCACTAGCAGCTTCCTCCACAAATGCAAATAGACTCTGAGTAAATAATATGGGGACTGGGGAAGACTGAGCTATAAAGGGGTTGGCACTGGAGAACCATCATAACTCTCAGGTTGCCCTGGATCTGAGTCAACTAAAGTCTAATTCAGACCAACTCCGGTCAATGCCTCAGTTTTAAATGTGTGAAATCTTACAAGGGCTGTCATGGTGAAGGATGGGGTAGTGGTTAGAGCATGGAGTCCTTCAGGCCTGGTTCCAGACCAGCTCTGTCACAGGGGTAGACTATGAGCAAAGTCTTTCAGCTCTTTTTGTTTTTCTGTTTTCTCGAGAATAATATACCTGTTTCACTGGGTGGCTGTGAGGATCCAGTGATCTTGCCTTCATTTTTTTAATTGGAGGATAATTGCTTTACAATGTTGTGTTGGTTTCTGCCATAGAACAAGAGAATCAGCTATAAGCACACATATGTCCCCTCTTGATTGTCAAGGTTGACACAGACTAAGGGTTTATCTCCCTGTGTTATACAGCAACTTCCTCCTAGTTATCTATTTTACACACGGTAATGTATATGTTTCAATGTGGTAGAGACCCTGGAACACAGCAAATGCTTCTAAGGATGAGATGTGATCTCTTTCACTTAGCCTAGAAAGGCCAAGGTCCAGGTTGCAGAATTAGGCTGCTCTAAATCCTCAAGGTCTGACTGTGGTCCTACCGTGTAAAAACAGCTGTCAGAGCTCTGTCTCCACTAAAGTCTTTCCTTGTGGAAACGCAAACATGACACATGGTTCCTATGTGGGTTTTGTCACATTAAAATTTTTAGGCTTCTTGAGGGAAGTGATTCTCTCCTCTGGGCCAACCACACAGTAGATACTAGGGGGTTGTTTGTAGATGCTACCAATTCATCCTGATGGCACAGAGAGGGAAAGAGGAACCAGTACCCCAACCGCCTGCTCTGATCAATGAGTCTCAGGGTAAGAATTCTGGATGTATTCATTCTTTATCCTGTGACTCCCATCCTCCACCCCCTAGACCTTTGAATCTCACACTGGCTGCCTTGTTTCAGTTCGTGGCCATCCAGTTCGAGGATGTTATTTACTAAGTGTGGTGTGAGTGCCTGCAAGTGGACACACAACATTCCTTGTCAGTTTAGGCTACTTCACTCCTCTTCATTCCTCCTATCAGCTGCCTGGCCTCTGAGCTCCCCACTGCAGCCTGGGGCAGAGCCTAAGGGTGTTTCCTCTAAGTGCCCTTGAGTGGAAAATAGGAGACAGGAATCTCACCTCTGCATTTGGAAGATTCCTCAGCCACAGCATGGAGGACAAATTGGAGAGGGAAAGGAGCTTAGGTGGTGAGTGTAGTTAGAAGCTACCCTAAGAATCCAGCAGAAAGTAATGCTAGCTTGACTGAGGGCTGATGACTCCACTGGGACCTTGGCCATTGGCTGCTGGAAACTAACACCCCACCCCACCCCACCTCTGTGGCCATGCCAGTCATCACTGGGCCCTGGTTACAGAAGAGTCTTTTCTTAAAATCTCCACCTTGCTGTTAGAAATTATATGCTGCCATAGTTCTCTGGTGGCTTAGAGGTTAAAGTGTCGGCCTCCAATGCAGGAGACCGGGTTCGATCCCTGGGTTGGGAAGATCCCCTGGAGAAGGAAATGGTAACCCATTCCAGTATTCTTGCCTGGAGAATCCCATGGACGGAGAAGCCTGGTAGGCTACAGTCCACGGGGTTGCAAAGAGTCGGACACGACTGATCGACTTTTACTACTACTATAGTTCTCAAAGTCTAGGGCACATCTTAACTTACAGCAAATTAAAACACAGATGTCTGGGCTCCTCTCTGAGGTTTCTGAATCAGTAGGTGTGAGGTGGGGAGGAGAATGCGTGGGATTAACAGGTTCCAGGAGATGCTTAGGTTGCTGGTCTGAAGTGCCCAGTTTCAGAACCACAGAGCGAGAGCAGTGGTTCTCACCAACCACTCGGAGCATTAAAAATAAATAAATAAAAAATAAAATCAGATGCCCAGGTCACACACCCCAGATCAATTACCAAGAAACCTCCTAAAGGGTGGAACCCAGGAATCAACATAAAAATTCCCCAGATAATTGCAGTGTTCAGATAGGGTTGAATGCTACTATCTAGAGGCTCCTGGAGGACATTATCATTTGTAAAATACTGTGATTACTCATTTAAGTGTTTCTGAATCTGATCAAAGGTCAGAAACATACTTGGGAAAAGATAGTAGATGGCTCCTGGCAAGACACAAATATACTCACTGAGGTGAGATATTAGGTTTAGGGAGCATGGTATTTGCTGTCATCTTTTCTAGTCAGACCCAAGTCGGTGGTGGTATTGGTGGTGGTTTGGGAAGGTGGGTAGGGAGCATGAGCTAAGTTAGGATGGGGTGTCTCATTAACCCAGAAAATATTAAAACCTGACCATCTGTACAAGGTCATCTAGTCCCACCCCATTTTCCAGATGGAGACACTGAAGCCCTGTACCTGATTCTAGATCCATCGCCCCCCACCTACCCATCCCCAGGTTCTAAATCTCAATTGAGCCTGCTGGTCATTTCCAGTATTTTGAGTTAACACAGAGCGGAAAGCCAAGCCTAATAAAGAAGCAACCCGTGTGCTGCTAGTTATTTCCTTCCTTCCTTCCTTACTAGTCCAACCCTGCCTCTCCTCTTGGCACCAGGTGAGCCAGGCAGAGGGCTGGCCGCCCTGGGCAGGTGGTTCTCCAAGTGCTTGGGTGAGAGGGGGTGCTTTTATTAACTGCTCTATTTGTGTGAACTAACAATGGAGGGATCTAGAGGCTGTAGTGGTCAAGTGATAAGACTGGTACTTTTTCCCTCTCTTAAAGTAATGTCAAGAGAGTCAAAATATAAAGCATGGCTACCTGGAAAGACTGTGCACCTGTTTCATGAGTGTGTCTACTGCCCCAAACATACCAGGAAGTATTTCCGGCAAATTTCTTTCAGCCCCAGCTGACTTTCCACATTTCTTCCCAGCCAGAGGCCTCTCACTGAGGTGCACATTCTTTCTTTCAGTCAATGACTGCTTGTTTTAACCTCTCTCCATGGTTCCTCATGCTACTGCTCTGAAAGTGTTTAAATAAACCTGTTCTTACTGAGGAGCCAGTTCCTATGGACTATGTACTTAGAGAAACTGATCTGGACTGCCTCAGTCACATCATCCAGGGACTGGCCCTGTTTGAACATCCACGTTATTCACCTTACCTTACTGTGATGAACTCTTGCCTGTTTCCAAAATCAAATTCCCCAAGCAAGAATTAAGATGTGACACTATGGTCATCTTTGAGCGAGTGAAGTCGCTCAGTCGTGTCCGACTCTTCACGACCCCGTGGACTGCAGCCCACCAGGCTCCTCTGTCCATGGGATTCTCCAGGCAAGAATACTGGAGTGGGCTGCCATTTCCTTCTCCAGGGGATCTTCCCGACCCAGGAATCGAACCCAGGTCTCTCGCATTGCAGGCAGACGCAGGCAGACGCTTTAACCTCTGAGCCACCATCTTTAAAGATACATAATTGTGAATGGAAAATAATAGAAAATCTGGGCCTTTTAGAGGTACATCAGAATGATGGTGTGATTCCACAGACTTTGTTTTAAATGTTTTTAAGTCTCAGAAGTGCCCTGAGATTGAATGGACTTCCTTAGGTGCAATAGTGAGTTCACTGTCACTGAAGGCATTCAAGTATGTTGTGGACTTGTGACACAGCAAGTCCACAGTGTCACTACGACAGCAGTGACACTACAGAGGTTAAACCATGAGACAGAGACAGTGTGGTCTCTAAGATAACTGTCACTTGTGAAACTAAAGCAAGACGCGTCAGTGACACCAGTGCAATAGACGGATTCGAAAAAAACTCTAAGACTTATTTTGATGATTCACGTGTCATACCCACATCGTCAGTCCTAAGAAAAAGGGGCACATCACAGTGTGAAAAGACCATCTTCATCTTCTGTTCCACTGAGGACATCTTTACCTTCTCCAACATTGTCTAGCCTATAAAGAGAGAAGAGAGCCTGCTGATGAGAACACCAAGACCAGCAACCAATGGATGCTGCTAAATTACAAAATGACTAACCAAGCAGTTAAAATGGCCCAGAGTCCATCCAGTCCAAGCCTCTTATTTCACAGATGGGAAAACTGAGGCCACAGGAGATAAAAGGCTCTTTGCCTATCTATTATAATAAGGAGATTTAAAATTCTTGTGTTAGCAAAACATAAAAACATTATCTAAATGTGTTTGTTTACCAGGAGGATCTCCAAGTATGACTTAGAATTACCTTGCTAAACCCTCAATTTTCCAACTTACTAATATTTACTTATTTATAGATATTGTAGTAATGATACAATTATTAAGTGAAAACCAGTTCTTAATCACAGTTTACACAAAATCCTTTCATTTCTTTTCCAAAAAATCTATGTAACAGGACAGATATGCAAAATCACTTTCCAGAGACTCTTCAAACTGTTTTTTTAAAAAGACAAAACAATATTGTAAAGTTTAAAAATAAAATAAAATTTAAAAAAAAAAAAAACAGAAACAAAAAGACAAAACAAAAAACTGGTCCTGTGGCCAAATTTGGTAGAGGAATTAAATCCCAGGAATGAAACTGTTTATGTTTTTGTCATTTTCCATGCTGCCAACACTCCTTCAATGAGCTCCAGTTTAACAATGACCTTTTGAAGTGAGTCACCCAGAGTTGAGCAAGTAATGGGTAGAATGGCGTATCACTTTCCTTCTTTTGTGTGACGTACTTCTGCTAATGCAAGCTGCTAGTATATTTGCATATTGGACAAATACCACAGTGTTATCCAAGACGGAGGTTAATGCAAGCTGAATCCCCACAACTTTTTTACCTCTAAGGCCACATCTCTCCAGCTCTATATTTAATCAGAATGCAAGCCCAAGGCATTAAACCACTGAGTAGTATCTGATCATTTGCAACAGCTTGTACAATCATTACAGCAATCAGTCATGCAAGATGAATTACCTGGTGTGTTTCTGGAAACAATTGGCTTTCACGAATTTCCCTGAAAAGACAAGGCCATGTTAGAAGCAGAGCAGCTGTACTTATGTGAATGAAATGCTGGGGAAGCACAAAGCAACCTTATGAAGAGCAGAGGTGGTCCAGAGGTGGAAACTTAGGAATTGGACTTGGCAGAGAAAGCCACTCCCTTCCCAGATCAGATGATTGCTTCTTTTGGCCTCTCATTACTTCCCACCAGTTACAAGATTGTTCCAACATTATAGACAATAGTTTTAAGTTCCTTATTTTTGGCCATGCAGCATGGCTTATGGGATCTTAGTTCCCTGACCAGGGTTTGAACCTGTGCACTCTGCATTGGAAGTGCAGAGTCTTAACCACTGGATCATCAGGGAATTCCCTAAGCTGATTTATTCTTAAGTTACTTAAATTCAATTACTCACTTGGGTGTTAAAACACTTCCTTAGGACATACACCCAGAATTTCCCAAACTGTAACATGACTTTGTATGACGGTTAATGGCAAATGTCCACTAAGCTCCAAATTTCCTTTTGCAATGTTCACTAGGGATAGGTGTAGAGACACGTAAATTTCACTATTGTTGTTCAAACAGGCTGAGATGATTATTGCTAGTCAGAGATCCTCATTACCAGCTTCTATTAATGACTATAGAGAAATTTTTTCCCCCATTTTTACAGGACCATTTTATGTGCCTGTACTTTGCATGAAACGATAAACCCTGGTTCATGACTTCCTCATGCGTTGCTTTAAAACTTTTTTTTTGAAGATGGGGGAGGGCAGATACAAGGTTGTGGACCAGCTGGAGAATCTAATGACAATCATGGCCCCTACCCCCTGAAAAATAAAGATGTGAACATTTCGAGGATTTTACTGATTCCCTGGAGTTCTCTCTCTGGATCTTAGGTGAGGAAGTTTTACTTTAAGCAAACAAATAAGACTAGGATGACTCATGGCTCTCTACCTGGAGGCATTCCCAACCAGAAGAGTCCTCCACCCCAAGACAGTGATAAGACAGTACTTGCCACTTAAGGGAGTCAGGAGGATGAAATGAATTAGGAGATGTCAAAAATACAGCATCAGAAAACAAACAGAGTAAGTGTCTAGTAAACAAAGGTGCTCTTATTTTATGTTGTTTTTCTTTCTCAAAACATAAACATTATCAGATGATGTTCAAAGCCTTTGGCATCTCAGGGAGAATGAGTTTACCTGTTATCCTCCTTGATAGGTGAGGGCAATGATAGAAGTGGGGCTCTAAGGAATGGGGCGGGGGAGAGCAGACAGGGGCAGGAAGCAAAATCCATCCGCTCTTAGATTCTCCTGGAGTTTCCAAAACTCTGAAAGGCTTTACCCCACCTGGTCCTGCCCTCCTTACCTCGAAGAAAAAACGCCAGAAGCAATGCCAACAGCACGAATCCCAGGGACGGAGCAATGATGATGAGCAGATCGTAGTTGCTGGTCATTCTTATCTGGTGAGACACAGGGAAGCCCCTTGGCCACTCATTTCCCAACATCATCCTCCCTGTTTGCCATCACCAGCATGCCTGTCAGTCACCCTCTCACTGCAGCCCACCACATTTTGCCCAGTGCATTTCAAGAACAAAGCCAGCCTTACAAAAGTTAAACTTAAAAAAAAAATCTTGGAGAATCTGAAATGTTTTACCCAGAGCCCCCAAATTTTCCTAACTCTTAAGCATCAGGCAGACTGCTGTGAGCTGTGCTCTCCACTGTCGAATCACTTGGCCGGCCATCGCCTAAATCCTTTCAGTTCAACCTACCCTGTTCAGTTCTTCTCCTGGCTGACTTAGACTTCTAGAGGTAACCAGGTAAAAGAGAAAGTGGAACTCGATTTCAAATTTTCTGCAGCAGTGATTCTCAAAGTATAGCCAGGGGATCCCTCCATGAGATCAAAATGATTTTCAGGACACATTATTTGCTATTTTTACTGTCATTCTTTCATGAGACCTGCATTGCAGTTTCCCGGAGGTTTCAATCGCATGATCTGTGATGTGAAGGTGTTGAGGCTCTGATGATGTAATATGAAAGCAGACATGAGATCCTCTATCCCTTACTGAGCCAGACATTAATAAGACTTGTAAATTTGTAAAACAATGCCACTTTCCTCACTAATATTTTTTTTTCATTCAGGAAAAACTAGGTTATTTGTTTTTGTTTTCTTGGCCACACCACAAAGCATGTGGGATCTTAGTTCCCCAACCAAGGATCAAACTTAATGCCCTCTGCATTGGAAGCACAGTGTCGTAATGCCTCTACCACCAGGGAAGTCCTGAGAAAATGTCCTTATTTTTCATAAAATATTATTTGCATTAACATATTTGTTATCCCTTTTAATGAATTCATATTGTTTTTAATTTCTCAGTTCTAATTTCTAGGAATATAAAGGGGTCCTGACACCAAATAGTCTGAGAAGCACCACTCTATGGGCAGCATCCAGTTCCCTGGGGGCTACACCATGTCCCATTGGCCAGGCCAGGCTGCATCCCTTCTACTTCCAGTCCCTTCTCTTACAAGGCAGTAAACGTGGCACAATCACCTCTCTTTGAGGAGAGAGAAAGGGAAGAAGGAAGAAGGGATGAGACCTTCACTTTTCCTTTATAGGCTGTTTTTACTGCCTGAAGGATTCCCATGA
The DNA here is from genome assembly GCF_002263795.3 of Bos taurus. Lineage (NCBI taxonomy): Eukaryota > Metazoa > Chordata > Mammalia > Artiodactyla > Bovidae > Bos > Bos taurus. Next base: position 68,289,895 of record NC_037334.1, read on the forward strand.
AGCTGTGGTGAATCACTTTTGTAATAATAAAAATGAATGACGAATAAGCTCAGAAAATAAGAGGAATGCTGGTAACAGGTGTTGATGCTGTAGGATGTCCTTAATCCTGGGCCACCAGAGGGACCACATAATAGTTTCAATGTTTATATATATATGTATATATATAAATACATACATATATATATATAATTCTTTTTTTCTTTTCAAAGCATCTATACATATAGAAGTGATGATATCAATGTAATTTCTGCCATGAGTGTCTACAAATCCTCCACTATTTCATAACAGTTGTAATGCATTTTGCCCTTGGATAGATATGCTCCCCCTAATCCATTTCTGCAAACGTTTATTGTGGATTTTAAAACTCTAAGTCATATGCTTCAAAATACTTCACACAAAGTTTTACCTGTTCTGGTTCGACTTCATTTTGCACAAGAAATGATGTCTCAGGTGCTGAGGAGAAAGAGAAAATAATGCTTATATTTTGTATGGGAGAATAAAATGCTACATCCTGAAACAATTTAGTTGATGTGCTTAATCTTTTAATCCTGGTTTTCCTTTTTTGCTTAATTTATTTATCCATTTTTATTTTTATTATTTTTTTATTTTCAAATTATCTTTAATGACATTAACAAATACTTATGGTATAGTTTTTTTTTCCTTTTTTTTTTAATTTTATTTTACCCATCACAGCCATTTTTATTTTGATGTGTTTCTATCTAAAGCTCATCTGCTGTCTAATATTATCCCCCAGGAGCATCTCCATTTTATAGATGGGTAGAGTGAGTCACTAGGCAATTAGTCACCAGGCAATTGAATCCAAATTTTCTTTAACCACCAGTAGTAAATTCAGGACTTTTATCCTGAAAGAAAATTTTTCAGTCTGTCGGTTAACAAATTTTTATTAAGCGTTTATAATAGGCCATGCACTATTCTAGCCATACTATCGACCTTCTCAATGGAATTTACAACTTAGTTGTTATTTAGTTGTTAAGTCTTGTCTGACTCTTTTGTGATCCTATGGACTGCAGCCCGCCAGGCTCCTCTGTTCATGGGAATTCCAGTCGAGAATACTGGAGTGGGTTGCCATTTCCTTCCCCAAGGGATCTTCCTGACCCAGGGATCAAACCCTTGTGTCCTGCATTGGCAGGTGGATTCTTTATCTTTGAGCCACCAGTAAAGGCTCTTTAGTAAGTCCCTTATAACTTAGGACAGACAACCAAATTTAAACAGATGTTTCTTGTCTTCTGTGTTATGCTGGCTTTACATTCTCAAGGCCCTGAATCCTGCCACGAGCACATTCAGGCGAAGGCAGGGGACTCCCAGAACTTGCCAGAAAAGCAATTCTGTCAGGGGGCAACTGTAGTAGGTGGAATATTGTCCCCACACCTCCCAAAATCTTGTTGAGTCCTGCCCCAGGCCACAGGTGCAAGGCGTTGCACCAAGGCCACAGAAGCAGAGCCCAGACCAAGGTGACCTCTGAAACTGACTAAGCCCCTTTGTAACCATTGCCGAAAGCACCCCTGATCATCACTAACAAGCTTCCTGACTTTCAGGTAGGCAAAGATGCACACTCCAGTAAACATCCTTTAGTGCCCCAACCAATCACCTAACTCCAACCTTCCAGCAGGAATTTTCTTTGTCTTGAGACTATAACAATCGGCTATTAACCCATTAAAACGGTCAGGTTGGCCCACTATGCTGGCAGTGCCCACATTTTCAGATCTGGGGCATTTCAGAAGGGAGTGAGTTCTTTAAGAACCAAGAGCAGAGATAACAGGGCACTGCGAACACAGTGGGCAGACCTGACTGCCTCAACAATCATGTGCAAGCTGAACCTCATCTTGCAACCTTATCTAGAAAGAGGGTCTTTACAGATGTAATTAGTTAAGGATTTTCAGATGAAGTCATCCGAGATTGAGGAGCGGCCCTCAAAGATACCAATGGCTGGTATCTTTCTAGGAAGAGAAGAGGACACAGGGAGACACAGGCAGAGAAGGTCACGTGACTACGGAAGCAGAGATGGGAGTGATGCTGCCATCAATCAAGGAATCCCTACAGCACCAGAAGCTGGAAGAGGCAAGGAAATATTCTCCTCTAGAGCCTGAATTCAGAGAGGACAGGGCTCTGCTGACACCTGGATTTCAGACAGCTGGCTTCCAGGACTGTGAGTGAATAGATTTCTGTCGTTTTAAGCCACGTGGTTTGTGATACTATTACCATAGTCCTGGGAACCTGATGCAGGAATGAAAGGGAACCGACATACAAAGGATGAGAGAGCCTAAGAAGGAATCAGGAAATGGGTGCTGAGCACATGTGAGAAGACTAAATGGAATTGAAAGGCCTGGCATTTAAGCTCAAAAGAGCATTAATCTAATATCATATTATTACTAGCATTCCACTGAAAATTTAATCATCAGGAACAACCCTGCAGGGAAGACGTTGTCACATATTGCCAGTGAAAAAACTGAGGTTCCAAGGGTTGAGCAACGTGACCAAGGTCAGACAGGTCGAAGGTGGTGGGGCTGGAATTTGAACCTGTCAGATGGACACCAACATCTATGCTCTTAACAACCTTATTACAGTGGAGTTCAAGCACAACTGGACCATGTAAACTGCATGTTGCGCTGAGGCAAGAAGGAATGCTCAGTATAATGATTTGCATTCAATCTAGAAAAGGGATGGGCCAGAACAGTGGTCTCCAGAGAGAGCTCGGTGCTCACCTGGGCTGTGCAAGGCCATCCACTGGGAGTGGGGAAATTGAGAGCTCCTGTTTGTATTTAATTAAATTGAATCGTTGCAACATTTATCCGGGAGGGATATATTTCAGCATGTACATGCTAGGTGGAGGTATGTTGAACAAATTGTCAATAAATGTTTTACCGCTTGTAATACATTGTTATTCTGGTCAAGAGGGAAAGAATGAGTTGCTTGGAGACTATGGTAGGCAGAGTAACGACACCCAAAGTTATCATGTTCTAATCTTTGAAATTTGTGATATGCACATGGCAAAAGAGACTTCGCAATACAAGTAAGTGAAGGATCTTGAGATGGGAAGATTATCCTGGGTTAGCCAGTGGTCCCAGTGCAATCACAAGTATCCTTATAAGAGGAAAGTCAAAATGCCAAAATTGGGTTACGTGATGATGGGAAAAGGTCAGAGAGAAAGATTTGGAGGTGTTATGTTGTTGACTTACAGATGGAGGAATGGGTCCAAAGCCAAAGAAAGCAAGTGTCATCTAAAAGCTGGAAAAGACAAGGAATTCGATTCTCCCCTAGAGAATTCAGAAGCCAAGTAGCCCAATCGAGATTTTAGGTTCTGACCTCCCAGAGCTGTAAACAAAATCTGTGCTGTTTTAAGCCACTCATGCTCAGTCACTCAGTCATGTCCAGCTCTTTGCCATCCTATGGACTGCAGCCTACCAGGCTCCTCTGTCCGTGGGACTACCATTCTGGTAAATTCTTATAACAGCAACAGAAAACTAAGACAGAGACACTGGCCTCTAAGATCTTCCTAGACAAGAGTGGGTCTGCACAAGGGATGAAAGGAAAGTTACTTTTTATTTACAAGTTCTTTGTGCTTTGGCCACATATGTGTAGTATCTATCTTAAATTAGTAAAATTGTAATAACAACAACAAAAGAATCTTAAAAATTAACCATGCTTTTCCCAGGTCAATGTACTCACCGATGCTTCTGATTAATACCTGATTTTCCTACAAGGTGAGAACGTATTTACACAAAAAAATACCATAATTGGGACCCCTTGGCAGCTTGATTCTCACTGTAAGTTAGTATGGTTTGCTGGTTTAATTTGGAGAAGGCAATGGCACCCCACTCCAGTACTCTTGCCTGGAAAATCCCATGGACAGAGGAGCCTGGTAGGCTGCAGTCCATGGGGTCGCTGGGAGTTGGACACGACTGAGCGACTTCACTTTCACTTTTCACTTTCATGCATTGGAGAAGGAAATGGCAACCCACTCCAGTGTTCTTGCCTAGAGAATCCCAGGGACGGGGGAGCCTGGTGGGCTGCAGTCTATGGGGTCGCACAGAGTTGGACACGACTGAAGCGACTTAGCAGCAGCAGCTGTCGCAGCTGGTTTAATTTTAGGCTCTTAAGTTCTGGGTATGCATGGGTACTCTGATAAAATGGAATTTCTGTTAAAAAATCAACCCTAGACCTCAGAGCACAGTGAGACTGCCAATCAGCCTCCCTTACGCTTTACCACCACTAAATATTTCCCCCAGGCTTCCTGGCTCTGTGACCTTGGGCAAGATATTTTCTCTCTCTAAGCCACAGTTTATTCATCTGAAAATGCTGCTATTTCGCCAACTGATTTTGTTATGTCCCATTTAACCTTTATATCTCTGGATAATTTTTTACAAAGTATTTGAATGACCTGAGAAAATTATCATTACATACTAATTTTTTCAAGGATATAAAGCTATACTTAGTATAGGGAATGAGTACATAAATACTTCAAAATATATATACAAACACATACATACCTCTTGTTCCCCAAAGAAACCTAAAAAGAAATCCAAAAGGCTAACTACAGCTGACTGTGAGTGGAGATATTGTAGGCAATTCAATTTTTAAAATTAATACTTTAAATGATTTCTAAACTTTCTCAAATGTGAAAACTTTATAAAATGTTCTGTGTTGTTCAGTCGCTAAGTCCTATCTGACTCTTTGCGACCCCGTGGACTGTAGCCCGCCAGACTCCTCTGTCCATGGGATTTCCCAGGCAAGAGCACTGGAATGGGTTGCCATTTCCTTCTCCAGGGGATCTTCCCAACCCAGGGATTGAACTCTTGTGTCCTGCATTGGCAGATGGATTTTTTACTACTGAGCTACCAGGGAAGCTCAAAATAGTCTATGTATCTTGTGTTAATTACTAGAAACCTTGCAAAATGCCTGAGTTAAGGGAAAACTGTTGGGGTGTGTGTCATTTATTTGAAGCCAGACCACAGTGACATTCTAAGTGAAACTTTGAAGATAGCTGTTAGAAACTCATTCACCCGCAGCCAAAGAAAGGGTTTGTGGTGCTATTAGAAAAAAGGTACCTCTCAAGATCTGAGTACTGAGGAATAGAAAGATGAAATAGGATGTACATATTAGTTGCTTTTACAGGTCAAATATGCTTTTTATAATAGTGGGTTCATATAAAAACTGGTGAAATCCAAGTAGAATTTGTAGTCAAGTTAATCGTATTGCAACAATGTAAATTTCTTCTTTTTGATAATTCACTGTAATGTAAGATCTTACCACTAGGGGAAGCTGGAGGAACGTATAGATCTCTCTGTACTGTTTTCTGCAAGTCTGTGGGAGTCCAAAATTATTTCAAAATAAAGTTTTTTTTTTTTTTTTTTAATGGCTTAAATACCAGCCATTTTATATAGGTCTATGTGATCTATGCATGATATGTAGTAGCCTGGCAGTAAAGACTTACTGAAAAAAAATGTTGAATGAACTTTAAAGCATGATTTAAAAGAATATAGAGAGAATGATTCTGAAAACAATTTGAATTTTTTTTTAATTGCTGTTATACTATGTTGTTAAGGAAAAAAAAAAATGATCTGAGAGGACATAGCACAAACTGTTACAGTAATTATCCCTTGATCTCAATCACTAGGGCGAGGATTGGGGGAAATATTTGAAAAACAAGAAACTTCCATTTTATAGTTTTAACTTTTTCTTTTACAAGAGCATGTATTTATTTTTGTAACATGAAAAATAAAGTTTAAACTTTAACAGTATGGCATGGAAACAGCCTTTCCCTTCAGAGGACTTCTCATCTATTAGGGTAGCGGGTGATGTTCAGTGCACGCTCTGGAAAATGAACCTATGGAAATAAACTCACAGCTGCCCTTTCTGAGAAATGCATCTACTATCTGGACAGTCTAGATTGAGCCCTGCAAGGGTGGCCTAAGGGCCAGATCCCCCTGCCACCTGTTTTTGCACAGCCTCAGAGTCAAGCATCCTTTTTATATTTTTTAATGGTTGGGGGGAAAAAATCAAAAGAAGAACTCATAACACATGAAAACTGCAGGCAATTTATATTTCATTGTCCATTGATACGGTGCTGTGGAAGCCTGGAGGCATCATTTGCATATGTGCTGTCTCCAAGTGCTCCTGCAGTGCTAGGGCAGGGGTAAGTAGCTGAGGCAGAGGACAGCACGGAGGCTTGTGAGGCCTGAAGATGTCCTAGCTGGCCATTCAGAGAAAAGTTTGCTGACTACTGGTAAGCGAATCTACCAGTCCAGAAACAGTGTCTGTGGAAGCAGGGAATGCCATGAGTTTTGAGTACAATTTTGAAAGCCTTTCAGACCCTAAGATGACGAGAGAGTTCCTTTCAAGGTGGTTTTATGTCTGAGGGGGTAGACTAGACCCCACTTTCTCACTAAAATAAAATCATGTGCTTTGTGCAGTTCTGGAATGGCACTGAATTTTTAGGCTAGAAAAATTTTTGAGAATCCATTCTGAAAATTGCCCCTATTTCTAGTCTTTTAGCAGAAATGTGATTCAAAATTCCTAGAACCTTTCTCTCAGAATCAGTTACTGAGCACCTTAGCAGGCCTAGCGTAGGGATGAGCACTTCATGTAACTTATTTCATTTTGGTGCTTATAAAACCCATTTCACAGATGTATAAACTGAGGCTTAACATTTAAATCACTCTACCTCAGGTAACACAGACAATAAAAGGAAATTTGAACCCAACGCTGAATGACTCAAAAAATCCTGATGGTAACCACTCTAATAGAAAAGAATAAGGGCATATTAAAATCTTATTCGAAAACATGAATGCTCTAACCATTGAATTTCATACCAGAAATTACCTGGCACTATCTTCTCAGTGCATATATTACATATGCAGACTCATTACTGAATTCATAGACACTGGGACTCATCTGTCTCTACTTTTAAAACAAATTTAACTCTGAAATAAGTCAGTTCCATGATACAATCTTAACACACCCCTAGAACTTTAAAGGAGAAGGCAATGGCAACCCACTCCAGTACTCTTGCCTGAAAAATCCCATGGATGGAGGCACCTGGTAGGCTGCAGTCCATGGGGTTGATAAGAGTCGGACACCACTGAGTGACTTCACTCACTTTGCACTTTCATGCATTGGAGAAGGAAATGGCAACCCACTCCAGTGTTCTTGCCTGGAGAATCCCAGGGATGGGGAGCCTGGTGGGCTGCCCTCTTTGGGGTCGCACAGAGTCAGACACAACTGAAGCGACTTAGCAGCAGCAGCAGCAGCAGCTGCCGCAGCAGCAGAATTTTAAAAGAGACAACTTCAAGGCTTCGGAAAAGTTTCTTACCTTTCATAGGTAGCAGCTGGCTTATGCTGCCCCCCTGTGGATTAGTTGTGGTATGGCCTTAAAAATCCAAAGGACAGCAAAAGGATCCAAAGTCTGAATATTTCAGATTTGAAAGAAATTCAAAATTATCTCCTCTGGTTCCCTTGTTTTAATCAAGAGAAAAATTTAAATCTAGAGAGACAGTTTCACTCGTTCAGGGTTTCACAGTGATGAGTAACAATGAAAGTGAGTGACCACAACCCATATTTTCTGGCCTCACTTGGCAGCACTAAGACAGATCTGGAATTTCAAAACACATTTTGAAAATAGAAAGAGTCATTTACTGAATTCACATGCTCTCTTTAAATTTGGGAGACCTCTGAATGATCAACAAGAGTACTATGAACTTCAATCAATCAACAGAGCATCACCTACGTGAATCTGGCGTTCCTTACATCCAAGGGCAAAATTGGGTAGGATCTACTTAATTTTGAAAGGAAACAGAGAGAAAATTTAGTATCAGTGCCCAAAGTGGTTCATAAAGGGGAGAAACGATGACTTTGCATTCCACACAGGTGAGGTAACAGAAGGACACCAGAGATTCTAGAACATCATTATTTAAGAGTCACCCAGTTCCAAACTGTGCCTCAAACTTCCATTGCCTCCCAGGATGCCCCAGCAACACAAACACCCTCATCCTTGGGAGAGCCCAGAGTCACCACCTCAGGCTCCTGCTTTCATGTGCTGGTATCTGCACGTCTCAGTGAAACACAGACAAGACGTCATCCCTGGACTCCTCTCTGTAGGGCAATGCCTATCCCTGCTCTGCCCCCACCAGCTGATCAATAAATCTTCACTGCGGGCAAGGTGCACATTTCACAGAGAGCCCTCTGGATTATTAGCAACAGCAGTAATAAGTGGGTGCCAGGCACCAAGTGCTCACTTCACGCCCAGCTCAGTGTGTTTTCCACGATTGATCTCAGAGTGTTCTGTGCTAGGCACCAGGACTGTCCTCATCTCACAGCGGGAGTCCTGTGGCCTCGAGATGTCAGACGACTGGCTCAACTGACAGCTAGGAAGGCAGAAAGCAACTTCAGAGCCAGGATTTTCCACCTGCAGAGCCCAAGCTCTTGTGCTCTGGGTTCTGTTGCCTTCGGAATATATAGCAAGAGCTCATACACACTTGCTCTGAAAAGATCAGTGCTGGAGGGTGACTGACCATGCTGTTTCATGGCACAGTGGGAAGTGGTCCAGTTGGAATGGAACCCTAGCCCACTGCTGTCTAGATGGGTGCAGTTTCTGGAAAGAGATTCTAAAAATTATTATTGATATTGCTGCTGCTGCTGATACAATAAGGGAAGTAGCTGAAAATGCACAAAGCACTTTCACATTTATTTTCATATTTGGACTTCAAAATGAATCTATGAGGTAAGTAAACTTGGGCAGAATTATTGAAAGAGAAGGAAACTGAAGCCCAGAGAGGTCTCGTATTTTGCCCAAAGGTGCAAAGCTAGTGCCCAATGCTACTAAAGGTAGCACAATGGTGTCTGATTACAAATTCCACTTCATTCTCCTCTTCTGCTTCTGGGTATCACAGGAGTTAAGATTCCACAAGTGTGGGGAGGTTCTCCCCAAGGACCATTGGTACCTTTGTTCATTGACTTGTTCACAGTGGGAGAACGGATTCCTCACCTCTTCACAGAGCTCGCTGTGGTTTATCCACTGATCCCACCCTCCTGTGAAACCAGGGATGTCTCCAGTGCCTGACTTGGTGTCCAAGGGACACTGTGGTCTGCAGTGATCACCCAGCTCACCTGGCTAACCATGGGTGAGGACCCTCTTAGAGCCAGCTCCAAGTTCTAGTTCCAGTGGCTGGTATGTAATTTCATTTTCACTCTCTGATTGCCTTACCACAGACATGCCTCTCCAAATAAGACACATCTTATATGGTTGGCCTTTCTGAAGGCGAACTGTTACGTGCTAGAATTGCACGATTCAATTCCAAGTTTATTAACGAAAGAAAAAAACATTTGTATGGTTGGTAGAATGTAACACTATTGAGAAAAGCATCCTGAGAATCCACTTTTTGTCCTTTTTCCTTTATCCCCAGACTGCCGGCCTCCTAACTGATTCCAGCACACGAACAGCACTGGGCCTGAGAGATAAAACAAATCAGCTAATGCTTCGCAAAAGATGTTGCCTTTGAAATCAGCTGCATCCAATTTCTTCCCTCTTGACACCGGCATTTGTGAGTGAAAATGAGCTTTGCTTCATCCCCTGTCTTCGTTTCTTCCTTCTGCTGAACTTGCTGCCAATTCCTCCCACAAGTCCTTTATGCCCTTGATAAACTGAGGGCCCAAAGAGTGTCAAGTTCTGACAGGGCTCAATTTTGGCTTCAAGGAAATAGTGCAGCGAAGGCGGGACAGCTCTGATTCAGGAGCCAGAAGAGAGTCCTATGTGTGACCTACTTCGTCTTCTATTTGATCTTTTTTGTGCCTCTGTGCCTGTTTCCTTCCATGCAGGATAAAGAGTCTACCACACTGGCAGTTCCTGTATGCCCTCTGGGGCCAGGGCTGGGCTTCAGGTCCTTGGACCTGCCCCTAGACTCTTAGAGGTCCTCATTCTTCGCATCTTTTGTTGTTCTGGCTTGCTTTGTCTTTAATGGGAGCATAATTGCTTTACAGTGTTGTGTTGGTTTCTGCCTTACAGCAATGTGAGCCAGTCACATTATATATATATGTATCTCCTCCCTTCTGAGCCTCTCTCCCCCTTTCCATCCCCCACCTCTAGGCCATCACAGAGCGCCGGGCTGGGCTCCCTGTTATATAGCAGCTTCCCACTAGTTATGTATTTTACACATGGTAGTGTGTATATATATATATATGTCAGTGCTACTTCCTCAATTCATCCCACCCTCTCGGACCCCACTGTGTCTGCAAGTCCAGTCTCTATGTCTGTGTCTCTATTCCTGCCCTGCAAATAGGTTCATCAGTACTATTTTTCTAGATTCCACGTGTATGTGTTAGTATACAATATTTGTTTTTCTCTTTCTGACTTACTTTGCTCTGCAAGTCTTAGACAGAGTAGGGCCATCTATATTTTGAATAGATTCCCTGTGGTTCCAGCCCATGGCCTGGCCTGGTATAGATGGGCTGGATGAGCCCAAAGTTCAAGATTTCCCAGTCTTTTCCTACCTCCCTGGGAGGTCAATGTGAGATCTGATTGTGCTTCCCCTTTCATTTATACCAACCTGACTCCCTTGTCTCCCGTCTCCACATCAAGACACAAACCTTGCCTCTCCCATTTTTGACTGCCTCTCTTTCTCCTATACCAGGACAAGCCTTCTCTCTCGTCCTGCCTCCTCTCTAAATATTCACCCTCCAACTCCTTGAAAGAACATCTAATATTTCTTCTCTGACAATTGCTCAGCTTTGGACTTTAGGGTGTCCACCCACAAGCTTACCCTGTTTCCTTCATGGTCACTGTCTAAACACCTCATCCTACTAACCAGCATTTAGAATCCCCTCATATTTACCTACACACTCCATAACCTTTGTCTCCTGGACTCCTTTCTACCTTTGCTGGCTCTCTCTGCATCCTCAGCTGGCTTTTCTGCCTTCACTACATCCTCTCTCATGGTACTTGTTCCTGTAAGGAGGTGGGGTGTCTGCCTTCATCCTTCCATTCCTGTAGTGCATTTAGACAATGCCAAAGGATCTTCAGTTATCCCCTCTGCTAATGAGACAATAGATGAAGGGTTTAAGAGCTTAGTTTCAACAGCCAGGAGACCTGGAGTTCAAACTCTGGCAAATGTCTCAAGCTCTCCATACCTCAATTTCTTCTCCTTTATAACGAATGTAACAGTACAATCTTCCTCACATATCTGGACAATGCCTGACTATGAGATAATGCACTGATGGCATCAAGCCCAGCCTTCTCCTAAAAGCACTCAGTAACTGTCATTTGTTACCAATGACTTCCAAAATTATATCGACAATCCTGAACTCTCCCCTATGAGATGGTATGTATGAAAGTTTTGGTATAGTGGCAAGTTCCTATTCAGCACTTACACTGTATCATCACAGTAATGATATTTGACCAGAGGGAGGTGCCAGTCATCAGACACCAATCCCCACCGAGGCATCTGTAGGTTGCCCAGCCCCACATTTCCAACTTCCTGTTAGACATCTCTCAGGGACACTTCAAACTCAAGATCACCAAAACAATTTTCACTCTTCCTCCTGGGGTTCCTTTACCAGTGAGCCCATCACATCAGCTAATCTCCCAAGTACAGAGACTCAATCATCCTTCCTTCTTACTCTACCCACCAAGTCCTCTCAATTCCAACCCTAAATGGCTCTGACTGTCCCTTCTCTGCTGTTACTGCTGCCATCATTCTAGTCGAGACACTCCTTCCTGTCTGAATAACAGCAGGAGCCTCCTGGGGAGCTTCTCTGCCTCCAGGTTTACTCCTCTCCTGTACATCAAAAACTTTTTACAGACTGAGTTTTCCCAAAACAGAGCTGAAAATGCCATTCTCTACTCCAAACACATGAATTGGTTCCTTGGAACCCTGGAATAAAATCTAAATTCTTCAGCCCATTAATCAGTCCTTTAAGAACCTAGGCCACTCCTAGCTTCCAGTTTCCACTAGACTAAACTAGACTCTTAAATAATCAGAGATTCCATGCTCCTGTAAGTCCTCCTATCTCTGCTCAGGCTGTTCTCCCTGCCTGTTCACTCTGCTCAATGTAATGTTCTCATCCATGAAGAACCAATTCAAGGATCTTTGAGAGAAATCATGCTGGCCCTCCTTTCCCAGTTAGAATCCTTCTCTCCCCTCTTTGGGTCCCCAGGGCACCTCCTCATACTTCTACCCCAAAACAAAGCCCACTGGATGGTGGTTTGTTCCACATAAGCTTGTCTCTCCCACTCCTTTAAGGACAGAGGTCAAGACTTCATCATTTTGATATGTTCTAGGCAGAGAAGTCGGAGCAGGCAATGGCACCCCACTCCCGTACTCTTGCCTGGAAAATCCCATAGGTGGAGGAGCCTGGTAGGCTGCAGTCCATGGGATCTCGAAGAGTCGGACATGACTCAGCGACTTCACTTTCACTTTTCACTTTGATGCAATGGAGAAGGAAATGGCAACCCACTCCAGTGTTCTTGCCTGGAGAATCCCAGGGACAGGGAAGCCTGTTGGGCTGCCATCCATCTGGTCACACAGAGTCGGACACGACTGAAGCGACTCAGCAGCAGCAGCAGCAGGCAGAGAAGTAACCTGGTAAGCCATGTTTAATGAATGACAGATTTGAAAGGCCTTTACCAAGTATCATGCTGCTGCTGCTGCATGCTGCTAAGTCACTTCAGTCGTGTCCGACTCTGTGTGACCCCAGAGACGGCAGCTCACTAGGCTCCCCCGTCCCTGGGATTCTCCAGGTAAGAACACTGGAGTGGGTTGCCATTTCCTTCTCCAATGCATCAAAGTGAAAAGTGAAGGTGAAGTCGCTCAGTCGTGCCTGACTCTTAGCAACCCCATGGACTGCAGCCTACCAGGCTCCTCCGTCCATGGGATTTTCCAGGCAAGAGTACTAGAGTGGGGTGTCATTGCCTTCTCCAAAGTATCATGCTATATATTTCTATATATCCAAATGAAGTGCCAAGATAAAGATATAAAATCTCATCTCCAACCACTTTTCCCTCTGAGAATCCTTGGATTTGCTGGAAAAGCCAGCTTGTTCTGGACTGTGAAGCTTGAGCTGGTTTATTAAACAGAGAAATACAGTAAGAGAACAAATGCTCGTAAAAGTCCCTCATCCTCACACCCCCACCATCCAACCCTGGGACCAAGAAATAGCTACTGTAAAAATCTCAAAGAAAGGAAAATGTGATGATTACCAGAGGAGGGTGTAATTTTTTCCCCAGTTTTCCTGGGTTCACAGATAAGTCCTCATGCATATTTGGGTGCTTGAAATTTGAAATGATTTTACTGCTTAGACTTCATGCTGTTCATGAGCATAATGATTCACCTTAGGGCTAAGAAAAAGTGAATCAGTGGTAAAGAATCCTCCTGTTACCTACTAAGATAACAGCCACCTTTTGCATGCTTACTAGCTAGCCAGACACTCATCTAAATTTTTATATGCATGAGGTTATACAACGAAGGCCAGAGACCCCCAGGAAAAAGTAGTGCAGCTGATAATCAAGCCCAAGCAGTCCCTTCTAGCACCTCCAAGGCTGTGGATTAATTTCCGGGTATTCTCTGCCCTTGCTGCTGTTGCTGTGGCTATTAGTCTCTAAACTGTGTCTGACTCTTTGCGACCTCATGGACTATAGCCCACCAGGCTTCTCTGTCTGTGGGATTTCCAGACAAGAATATTGAAGTGGGTTGCCATTTCCTTCTCCAGGGGAATCTTCTTGACCCAGGAATCGAACCCACATCTCCTGCTTGGCAGGTGGATTCTTTACCACTGAGACACCCAAGGAGCCCTTTTTCTATCCCTGGGCCCTAATATTAATAGATACCTAAAGGAGTCAGGCAGGAGGAAGAAAGGACAAATGAACAAAAGAATACTCCTTCCACTATACAGAGCCATGGGGTCAAGTGAGTAAACCATCTGCGGCTTCAAGGAAGAAGATGAGTGTGTTTGGAAATAGGATGAGATAGCAGAGCTCCACCCAGCCTAGAGTAGACAAGCAAGTATTCTAGAGATGATCTACCATGAAGTACTGAACCAATGAATCAAGGTCAATGGTATCCCTTACTCTCTAAAATCCATAGGAAGGAACAAGCCACAAATGCAGTCTTGACACCAGTGTGTCCTAGGAGGGCTTCATGGCTCACAGGACCCAAAAGTCGTCTCTAGTCATCGGACTCCATGACACTCTGTTCAGTGTTTCCCCTCAACCTAAGGGGCAAGGGAAGAAGAAGAGAGAACCACACACACGTACTCTTGGATGTGAGTAAGGCAGTGCTGCGGTGAGAAGTCTCCTCAACGCTTCTCTGAGAGGTCCTAGGGAGCAGGGCAGGCTCTAATTCTGGAAGAGAAAAAAAAGTTTGATAAAAGACAGCTAAAAGTTGGTGCTTGTGCCAAGCAATTTTTACAGTTGTCTTTGTAGTTTTCTACGTTTATTTTAGGCAAGTACAAAGACAACTATAAAAATGATCCTGATCCCTATGTATATTTTGAGGCTTTCCTGCTGGCTCAGATGGCAAAGAATCTGCCTACAATGCCAGAGACCTGGGTCAGAAATATCCCCTAGAGAAGGGACATATTGGCTACCCACTCCAGTATTCTTACCTGGACAATTCCATAGACAGAGAAGCCTGGTGGACTACAGTCTATGGGGTTGCAAAGAGTCAAACATGACGGAGCGACTAACACATATATATTTCAAGTTTTTTTTTTTCAAGGATTGTAAGTAATTTTTAGAATCTAAGGGAACTGTAAATGTATTTGAAGATGATTATTTTAAGGACTAAAGGAATAAAACATACAAATTTGCTTAGGGTTCATGAACCTTAGGTCGGTACTCACAGTGTAATGGAATTAGCCAATTCATTACTGTAAAGTTGTTTAAATTAATCCAGGCCTTATTGAGGCAGCTGAAATGCCTAAGCCTTCGAGATATCTCATGATTGTTTTCTAATATCTTTACCTCAGAATTAGAGTTTGAAACATGGTGAAAGCTTTGACAAGGACCCATAATTAATGGAGCTAGTAACTCAGTAAGAATTCCAAGGTGTCGGATCAATAAGGATTCAGGAGGGAGGGTGGGAGGGAGGAAGAGAAAGGGAGAAAGAGGGGAGGAGAGGACAGAAGAGAGAAAGAAAGGAAGGAAGGAAGGAAGTTCACCATCAAGGAATATTTTAAGGCATCTGGAGGTCTTTCCTCTAATGCCTAAGTAGACAGTTGAGCCCTGGCAGGATGGAACTGGTCTTTGACCCAGAGTGACATTTCCTGGTTCTTTCCTAAGTATCTGTACTCCTAGAAGGTCAAGTTGAGAACTAAAAATGATGATTTTTCAAAAACACAAAGGAAAAAAATAGGAACAAAAAAGGAAACCATAAAACAATGAAAAGGAACAATTTAATGAAACTACACCCCCCCCACACACACACACACATGCACACACAGAGTTATGGGATGAATTCTGACCTCCGCCTCACTCCCACCCCTGCTTGTAAATTCATATTTAAAGCCCTAATTTCCAGTAACTCAGAACATGACTATATTTGGAGATAGAGCCTTTAAACAAGTAAAAGTGATACTATGTGGACAGCCCTACTCAAATATGACTGATGTTCTCACATAAAGAGGAGATCAGGACACAGATACACAAAGGAGAAAGAGGATGTGAGTACCAAGCGAGAAGACAGCCATCAGGGAGAAAGACCTCGGAAGAAACCAACCCTGCTGACCCCTTAGTCTCAGACTTCTAGCCTCCAGAATTGTGAGAAATAAACTTTTGTTGTTTAAAATGCCCAGTCTGTGGTGCCCAGCCCTGACAAACTCACACACACACACACACACACACACGCACACGCACACGCACACACATATGTACACACACACGCACATACACATGCACGTGCACACACACATGCACACACATGCGTGCACACACATGCACACGCACACACACGCACGCGCACGCACACACACACACACATACTCACAGACTCTAGAGCAAGTTGCTGAGCTGCCCCATTCAGTAGGAGAACCCTTTGCCAAGGGACCCAAGGTACACCTGAGCAGCAGAAGGGAAAGAATGGCCAGGTGAGCCAAGTACCTGCCGTGAGGGTGGGCCCCTCAGTGGAAGGCTCAAGGGTCAGCAGTATCGTGTCTTCCTCCAGAAGGGAGCTCAGTGTTGTCAGAGGGCACATGGAGGCCGTGGTTGTGAGCGCAGCTGTAGTTCTCATCTGAAGTGGTGGTGTGGACGTGAGGTCAGAGGTGGTCACGACTGTTGTTGGAAGCATGGCTGTGGCTGTTGTCATGGCAGTGGTGGTGGCGACGGTGGTGGTGGTGGTTGTGGTTGGGCGGCGGGTGGTTGTCGAGGGCGTAGTTGTGGGGGCTGTAACCAATACACGATATGTCTGGTACCAAGTGGAGACGGAGGAAGAGGGAAACGCCACAGGTGTTGCTGGCATCCATCCCTTTGTCTGTGTTTCTATAGCCTCACCTGGTCCATGAGCCTGGACCATCAAAATGCCTAGGAAAACTGGGATTCTAAACTCTACGCTTGGCCTTTCCAACCTATTTTTTACACCCTAGCTAGAGTAATCTTTGACAATGACAAACCAAATTATGTCAGTCTCCAACTTAAAACTTTGTTTTAACTGGGTTCTCCTTGCCCTTCTGGTGAAGATCCAATCCCTAACCCCACCCACAGGGTCCCACTTGATCTGGATCTTTCTTTCCAACCCCATGCCTCCACTCTATTCTCACATTCCCTTGCCCACAGGCCTTTCTTCGGTTCTTAAACTATATTACTGACCTTCCCTCTGGAGGAACTTTGTACTGACTGCTTCCTAGTCCCTCTCTTCCTTAGACTGACTCTTCTTTAAAGCTCATGTCTCAGCTAAAAGGTCACTTCTGCAAAGAGGTCATCCGCAGTCTACAATAACAATGTTTTTTGCACACTCATACTTGACCACATCTGGTCCCATCACTTCATGGGAAATAGATAGGGAAACAGTATCAGACTTTATTTTTGGGGCTCCAAAATCACTGCAGATGGTGACTGCAGCCATGAAATTAAAAGACGCTTACTCCTTGGAAGAAAAGTTATGACCAACCTAGATAGCATATTGAAAAGCAGAGACATTACTTTGCCAACAAAGGTTAGTCTAGTCAAGGCTATGGTTTTTCCAGTGGTCATGTATGGATGTGAGAGTTGGACTGTGAAGAAAGCTGAATGCTAAAGAATTGATGCTTTTGAACTGTGGTGTTGGAGAAGACTCTTGAGAGTCCTTTGGACTGGAAGGAGATCCAACCAGTCCATTCTGAAGGAGATTGGCCCTGTGATTTCTTTGGAAGGAATGATGCTAAAGCTGAAACTCCAATACTTTGGCCACCTCATGTGAAGAGTTGACTCATTGGAAAAGACTGTGATGCTGGGAGGGATTGGGGGCAGGAGGAGAAGGGGACAACAGAGGATGAGATGGCTGGATGGCATCACCAACTCAATGGACGTGAGTCTGAGTGAACTCTGGGTGTTGGTGATGGACAGGGAGGCCTGGCGTGCTAAGATTCACGGGGTTGCAAAGAGTCAGACATGACTGAGCAACTGAACTGAACTGACTGACTTGACCACAGACTTTGTAGCGTTTCCTAAAGACACATTTATTTGTTGATTGTTGTATAATGTCTGCTTCTCCTAGTACATTGTAATCTCCACAAGAGAAAAGTTGGAATTTATGTTGTTCTCTTCTACAAATCTAATACCTATCATGGTATTAGTAGATGTTCCTAGTAGATCTACAGTAGATCTACCTAGTAGATGTTGCAAAAATATGGCATAAATGATTGCATCAAAAGGAAACCCAAGTATAACATTTCAGTCAAGCAAGGTGAATAAGCTCTAGAAATTTGCTGCACACATTGTACCCACGTTAACAATTGTTTATGGTACACTTGAAAATCTGTGAAGGGAACAGACCTTATTCTAGGTGTTCTTTCCACAATAAAACTCAAGATCTAAAACAAATGATTTCAGAGTGTAAAGATTGATTCATGCCAAAACTGCTCACCTGCTAAACATCTGAATTTGGGTTCATTAGCAACAGATATTCTACACATACCACCCTTTCTTAAATATGCCAAATTTCCATTAACTCTAATGGACCAGAAAGACATCATTAGTTTCAAGTGAGCTGAGAAATGATGTCGTAGAGTATTGAGGTCAACCAGTATTTTATAAAATAATATTAATACCTGGTTATATCAGGTTTGAAAAGCAAAGACTTGGATTGGCATCATTTATCTTCAACAAATCCAAATAATACCTTCTATCTCACAAAGTTGCTTTGGGAGAAAAATACACTAATGCTTATCAAATTTCTCTAACTAGAAGCATCCACATCAGTTCTTCTCAAATTTTAGAACCCATGAGAGTCACCTGAGAAGCTTCTTATGCATATGGCTAGTGAGACCTTGCCTTCTGAGATGCCAGTCCAATTAAGAACAGAGCCCAAGAATCCTTGGTCCTTGGTGCGGGCTGAGCACAGAGCTGCCTTTGAGAGGCTCCATTCCAGACTAGCAGAAATGGTGATTATTGTTTATGTAATTGAACCATAGACCCTGCATGCATGCATGCAGCTCAAATCTTTAGGAGTTTTGCCATATTTCAAATTTCATCAAAAGCAGCTGATAGTAGCAGAAGGAAAAACCAGCTGAAAACTGCTATTTATGATTGTCTCCAAATCTCCTGCCCTTTCCCCTCACTGGAAGTAGCCCACTGTTGGTTTATGGATGAAGCTAATGCATAAACACAGTATTCTTGCCTGGAAAATTCCATGGATGGAGGAGCCTGGTAGGCTGCAGTCCATGGGGTCACTGGGAGTCGGACACAACTGAGCAACTTCACTTTCACTTTTCACTCTCATGCATTGGAGAAGGAAATGGCAACCCACTCCAGTGTTCTTGCCTGGAGAATCCCAGGGACGGGGGAGCCTGGTGGGCTGCCGTCTATGGGGTCGCACAGAGTCAGACACGACTGAAGCGACTTAGCAGCAACAGCAATGCATGAACAAAACATTGTATTTTGTTCACTCAGTGTTTGTAAAAGTTTTGTGATCTTTGCCAACATGCAAAAATCAATACAGTTCACATAAAAACTGGCAGCTCTGAAAGCCCTGGGCCCAAATTTCTTCAGTTCCCTAGGCAAGAAGCAGCTGCCCTCTTCATATTGACCTTGAATTTCACTGGTTCTTTTCCCCACGCCCTACTCCTCACCCTCTACCCTTTCATTCATTTCTGTGGGTTCCTCAGCTCCCACAGGCAATTGCTCCAGACTGTGGCTCCTCTAGACACAAACACATCTCAGGTTTAATCTGTCCACTCACTGCTTAAGCAGCTTAGTCTCTCTGCCACCACCCTCTGACTCCATGACCCAACACGAACTTCTCCACCCACAGACACAACCTCTGTGTGCTCACCTCTCCTCAGATCCAGGCGGATGTTCCTCTTCACATCATTGAACCAGCCAGGCACCTCTATGCGACAGCAGTACACATTCTGGTCACCTTCATTGGTGTCCATGATGGTCAAGGAGACATCCCCTCTCTGGATAATCCCCCGAAGTTGGTATTTTGGTGACTTGCTTGAGACCACCTTTGTCCCATCAGTGTAGAGAAGCTCGTCATTGCATTTGGACTTGGGACACTGGCCTCTGCCCCAGCACATGCTATTACTATTCGGAGACCAGGATGAGTATGTACACGGCAAAGTCACTGGCTGACCCAAAAATGCTCTCACAACAGTCTGTGATGCTGCCGGAGCTGTGAGGAAAGATGAGAAAATTAAGTTGTGAGGTATTGAAATCTCTCAAATATGCTCCACAGGGATCATGCATGCAGATGCTTCCAGGAAGATGAAGAAGGTTGTATTGTATGTTTCTTTAGCCCAAATTCTGGCCTGTCCTTTGCTGCCACTAAGCTCCTAACTTCACACTCTGCTATCCCTCAAGTGGGAGCAGCTGACTACATGAGTCTGAACCCATTTCTGCTGCAGATTTGCTGATTAATTTGCTAATTTGCAGATTTGCTGACCTTGAGTACCATTCAATAAAATAAATTCTCCAGTGGAAAATTCTGACCCTTCAATCTAACTGCTGCTGCTGCTAAGTCGCTTCAGTCATGTCCAACTCTGTTCGACCCCATAGATGGCAGCCCACCAGGCTCTTCTGTCCCTGGGATTCTCCAGGCAACACTGGAGTGGGTTGCCATTTCCTTCTCCGATGCATGAAAGTGAAAAGTGAAAGTAAAGTCAATCTAACAGTACTCTCATATAAACAGGTGTAAGCAGCATTCTACCCAGTGTATGTCAATAGGCAGTGATCATGTACTACTGACATGAATGCCTCAAATGGGTCTCCCGCTGTCTTTGACCCCAGAGTGTACTATGGCAGGGAGACAGGCTGTTGTTGTTTGGTCACTAAGTTGTGTTTAACTCTTTGTGACCCCATGGACTGCAGCATGCCAGGCTTCCTTGTCTTTCACTATCTCCTAGAGTTTGCTCAGAAATTAATTGCTCTAGACCATGTGTTTGTTGTTAGAGAATATGAAATAAGGTGGAAGTTTGTGGATTTTTTTTTTTAAGTTAGAACTGGAGAGGAATCATAGGAATTCTTTAGAATGGCAAATGTGACTTAAAGGTGCTAGAAGATTATGTTGATCATGTTAGCTATATGCAATGGAATATATTACCATTTTAGAAATGCAATATCTGTGTTTCCCAATTTCAACTGATCATCAGCATGGCCTGCGGAGCTTGTTAAAAATACTTGTTATCTTGCCCAACCTGAGTCAGAATCTCAAGACTGAGGCCCGTGGTAATGTACAACCAAGGTCAAGGTCAAATGACAACCAAGGTCACTGAACACTCACTCTGTGCCTTTTCTAAGATAACTTCCATCTGTGAGAATCTACGAAACTTTTCCACTGCTGCAAATATTAAGCCCTTTGGTTTAATTGATCATCAGTGATTGTTCTCAATCAAACCAAGCTATTGAAGGGACAGCCAGGCAGGCCATAGCTCCAGATCGTCAGGATGACATCCTGCTCCTTCTTGGGTACCTTGATCTCTGCTCATTATTTTCTTCAAGGTGCCCTCCTGTAAGACTCTCCATTCACTAACTCTGTTAACCCCAACGGCTGAATTGTGTAAGACGTGGCCAGCAGCACTGTGTTCCTCCCTGGCACAGCAGTCAGCAACTTCCAGCTATCCTTATCTGAGAGAAGATGAGCATGAGTCCTAACAGTGGCCCAGGTAGAAAGCCAGAGAATGTGCATGCTGGGTTTTCCAAAGTTTGCTCTCAGGATGAAAGGTCGTTGTAAATTCAGACCTGCCTGGGACCTTCTCTGAACCTGTCGTCTCTTTACCTCGCCACAGTAGATATTCCACACATTGTAAATGCTGTAGAAGCCCATTTTGCCCCACCCCATGAAGCCAGGGGGTGGGGGGTGGGGGGCGGGGCGGGGAATAATTGTCATCATCCTCAACTGTCATAGCAGTGCAGAACATGTGCACCAAAGACCAATAATTTCTAAAATATGAGCTTGTTCTCAGAACTAGTTGGTAAATTAATTTTTAAAATATGTGACAGAATTATTTCCACTGGAGATCCAACAGCTTGTTTTCCCAACTATCACAGTACAGAAGGAGGCACCCCATATTCACTAAGGAAAGCCTTTTCCAGATAGAAACAAACTGGCAAAGGACAAAACAGGCAATTCATAGACAGATGAGGAAATATGAGTGGCCAGTAAATTTCCCCTATCAGACTGGCAAAAATTTAGAACACTGATGATATCAAGTGTTGCCCAGTCAGGGATCAAGCAAATGACTGGAGTAACCTGGAGTGAAATGGGATGTGAATTGGTACAGCCACACTCTGGGGCAATTTTGCAGTTTTGGTTAACACTCAAATGGAACTAAGCCTGAAAAATTTCATGGTGTGTTTTCTGCTGCAGAAAAGCACACATGCACAAGGAAGGCAATTTGAAAATGTTTACTGCCAGGTCATATGTGTGCGACGGAATGAACATGTGTACGTGGGTAGCGGCTAACCTATGGCGCCGTCCTTCCATTGAGCCACACGTACAAGATTAATAGGATGAGACAGATTGATAACTAATGGTGTGAAAACTCCAAGGCTTATTAATGCACAAAAAGTGGACATTTCAAAATGACATTTAAAATACAAAACCATTGAAAAAAAATGTTTGCAGGATTTGCGGGCACAGACATATGAAAGTAAATGCATAGAAAAGTGGCTGACAGGACACACATCCAACTCACTGAGTCAGCATTGCCTTGATCGGAGACTGGGGTTGAGGGTAGTAGTGTCAAAGGGGATATTAGCTTTATAACAATTTAGTTGTTTCACCAAGGGTATTTCTGTATTACTTATTTGTCAAAAATTAATGTTAAAAAAAGGAAGCAGGCATGGCAGAAAAACACCCATTATGCTTACAATGAAAACCTCATTCTGCCAGTTACTGCTTTTGTGTTCTCTGGAGGAAAGCCACAATAATCCTGACCTCATTATCTTCATGCGGCAAAGGGGAGAGATCGTGCTCACCTCAGAAATAGTTCTCAGGTCCACATGAGGTGGAGCATTAAAGCCCACATGAAACAAATAAGCTATTAAAACAAATCACCAAGCATATCAGAATGTAGAAATAGAAAAGAGACTGTTCTTTCCAGCTCCAAAATTACCCTGAAACAAAGAAATTAAATCAATTTCTCTTTTCAGCAATTACCCAGAATGGTGGGTACAGTCTAGGTTCTGGCACCAGCTGGGTTCCTTCTCTAGCTGGTGGCCTTATCCAAGGTGTTTCCTCAATCTGGGGCTCAATTGTATCATTGACAGAGTGAAGGGTTTGATTTGGCATCTCTAAAGAGCGATTCAGCTCTGATCCTTAATGAGTCTGAGTAGTCAGTGTCTTCTAAAGGGTCATTTTAGAAAAGGCACAAATTGAAAAAACAAAAGAAATCATCCACCAGGCACTGTCTTCTTCAAGTAGGGTTGGAGAAGCTCACTCACTCAGTGTCCAGCCAGTAGCTGGAAAGGTGACCATAGCAACCATCACCAAACCCTCCACACTGCCAGCCCACAGGACAAGATAAGGCCAGGCAAAAACAGTGATAAAGAAAGCGACAGGAACTGCTTTCATTCCATTAACTCCCACATGTATCTGGAGAGAGAGGTGGTTAAATGAACAACTACTATAGGGTCAGGGTAATGAGTTCTTTAATGGGGAGATTTCAGGGAGGACAGGAACTCATAGCAGACTCACTGAAACCAGTTTGGAGGCTACCAGTGGTCAGAAAAAAGCCTGATTTAGGTGGAGACCTGAGAATGCATGGAGTTATAGAGGAAAATAATAAGCAAAGAGCAATAAGACAAAGGCTTGTTTTCTTGAAATACAGGTGTTTTCTCATGCAGCACATCTGAAAGACTCATGTGCAGAAACTAGGAACTGTTTAAACTGTAAGGGACATTCAGATCAGATCAGTCGCTCAGTCGTGTCCGACTCTTTGCGACCCCATGAATCGCAGCATGCCAGGCCTCCCT
This sequence comes from Bos taurus, assembly GCF_002263795.3. Taxonomy (NCBI): domain Eukaryota; kingdom Metazoa; phylum Chordata; class Mammalia; order Artiodactyla; family Bovidae; genus Bos; species Bos taurus. The sequence goes on from NC_037334.1 coordinate 68,313,506, forward strand.
GTCGCTAGATGTTGTCTAGTCCTAGAGTCATAGACTGTGGAAACTGGTCTTATCCAGGTCCCTCCTTTCTTACATGAAAGGGCCATAGTCTTCAGTGTCAAAGGATAATAACCAAGATGTGACTTCAACTCAGCCCACAGTATCCCGTCCTATAACTCAGGATGTGAGTGTCTGCACCAATCCACACCAAGTGTGTACATTTGCATCGTCCAAAAGCCGGAGATGATGTGTGGACAATGTAAATCTTATCTGGACACTTGACACCCCGCAAAATAAACCAAGAAGCAAATAAAAAATCCTAAAAATAAAGATAAAATATGATTTATAATAATAGCTCTTAGCAGAACAAATCCCCCTGGCATTTACTGTGCTAGTAACGCCTGTAAAGGACATTTCTTTTCCCCATGTTATCCCATCCCTTATCTATATTTCTTCTTAAATTGCCATTTCTGGTATTAACATAAATACCCCCACCCTAAAACATCCAAAGCAATCTCAGGATAAACCCTGTGTCACAGAAAGGGAGAGAGACCTTCCAAGAAGAGAAGCTGAGTGGATGCAGGAATGCAATGGATTTCTGTTTTATAGATCAGCCATGGGAATCCATCACAGGGACTCCTGGATGGAAGGACTGAGAACACTTACTCAGACAAAGCCGCCCAAGTTCAATCACCAGCCAGAGAATCAGAGGCCCTTTGGACATTTTGGCTGTTTGCAGATGTCAGGAGTCTGTCTGTCTGTCTGTCCGAATTCCATTTCTTATACTCCAGTTAATGCTGACAGGGTGGGACCTTTAGGTTTCATTTCTCTTTTTGCCTCATAATCTTCCCTTTCTTTCTCCTGAATGGCCTCTCTCAATCTGGGATGTATGATGAAATGTGCTGAGTACATTTCTCCTGGCCATTAGTGTGTGTGCAGACACATGGAGTGATGGTGTGGACATGCATGGACTCCGTTGTCCACTTATACAGGGGGTTTCCTACATGTACATGAGCACCAATTTTATGTACATGCACACTCATAAACTGTGGGAACTTGGGAATTTGGCTCTGCTGCCATTCTGGTTTCTCCCTCTCCCAGAACCTTAGCCCCCTTGCCCTAATAATGGAGAAGTAAAACCAGGGTCGAACTCCCCTAGTGGCCCAGTAGTTGAGCTTCTGCCTGCCAGTACTGGGGACACAGGCTTGATCCCTGGTCCAGGAAGATTCCATATGCCACAGAGCCCCTAAGCCCACGTGCCACAACTACCGAAGCCCACCCACCCCTAGAGCCTGATCTCTGCAATGCAAGAAATCACCACAGTGAGACACCTTCACACTACAATAGAGAGTAGCCCCTACTCACCTCAACTAAAGAAAGCCCATGTGCAGCAGTGAAGACCCAGTGCAGCCAAAAATAAATTTAAAAGTTTAAAGAAAAAATATTAAATTAAAAAAATAAAGAAATAAAAGCAGGGCTGCCATCAACCATCACATGAGCCAAAAATACCATTAAAGTTTACTGGGCAAGGAAAGAAGAGATTCAATAGAGGAAGCATATGGTGATAAATACCAGACAGGCTCAGATAACAAAAAAGTCCACGTCTGGGCCCAATTCCACCACTTGTAGTGAAACCACTTGATGGGGAAGAGCACACAAGACAATTCACGAACCAGATTTCAGGGCTTGAATCTCGTGATACTTATGGCGCTTCTGGACTCTATGGATTCAGCAATATATCCAGGACTGCAGAATCAGTTAGATGAGGAATAAAATCAATGCTCACCTATCAGATGTGTTTTCTAAAATAGATTTATTTCATTAGTTACTGGATGCTTAAATGATAGGCACTCTGCTAATGCTAATGATGTAGATGTATTATATTTAATCCTCACAACCCTGAGAAATAGATATTTTTCCTATTTAACAGATGAGGAAACTGAGGCTAAAGGGAGCTAAAGAAATGACATTCACAGCAAAAATATAGTAGAAACAGAACTCAAGCCAAGACTTTCTGACTCCAAAGCCCCTGATCTTAATCACTGCACACTCCTTTGATCTGTGACCCTTAGGGCAATACACCATAAGACCAAGTATATCAGTGTCTAGCTCCTATCTAGCCCCAGAGAGGGAATTTAAGGGTGCACAAATGTTCTGGAATTAAAATATATATATATATATATCTCATTTAACTGTAACCAACCAAATGAGCCTTAAACCTTCACATTTCTCACACTGAAGGATTAATGAATATACAAATATTGGGGAAACACTGGACTCAGAGAAGGCAGAACAGGGAGGAAGGGATGAACATAGAGGGATTCAGAGAAAGTCCTTTCGACCAATGCTCACTAAACTGTGGAATTCTTTCTCACCTCATTCCCAGGTACCTGGGGGATATAAAATCTGAATAAACTGAATGGTCCAAATAAAACACTCAAAGATACTGAGAGTTTCATTGTCCCAACAATATCACCCAACCTCCCTTCAATAAAGCCATCCATCAGAGCATGAGTTTAAGTCCTGTATGCACCTCTCCTAATTAGTGTTTAGGCCTTCACTTTTAGGTATAAATAGACATCTGAGGATCTCCAGCTGCTGCTAAGTCGCTTCAGTCATGGCTGACTCTGCGCGACCCCATAGACGGCAGCCCACCAGGCTCCTCTGTCCCTGGGATTCTCCAGGCAAGAATACTGGAGTGGGTTGCCATTTCCTTCTCCAATGCATGAAAGTGAAAAGTGAAAGTGAAGTCGCTCAGTTGTGTCCGACTCTTAGTGACCCCATGGACTGCAGCCTACCAGGCTCCTCTGTCCGTGGGATTTTCCAGGCATGAGTACTGGAGTGGGTTGCCATTTCCATCTCCAGACATTTCAGGAAAGTCTTCCATATGAAAAGGATACATAGACATCAAAGAAAGCAGAAGAAAACAAGCAAGCAAACAAACAAAAAAAGTTACAAGTATCTTTCAAGGAAAAAGGAGAAGGGACAGAGAAACTATAAAAAAGAAAACATCAGAGAAGAGAAAGATATCTTAGAAATTAAAAAGACTATACTCACACCAAAATGTTATGGAAGGTTTGAAAAATAAACTTAAGTCTTCTAGAAAACATAACCTTACTTATAAAGTCTAATGGTTAGGGATGTTTCAGAATATTAAAACAGAAAACAGAGAGGAGGAAATTATTAAAGAAATAGCTTTCTTAATTTTTGTAACGAACAAAAATGAGTCTTCATTGGGAGGGCCAACCAAATCTTAAATTTCATGAAAAAAGATCCCCACAAAAATAGTATGTTATCATGAAATATGAGAATATTAGACATAAGAAGAAGATATTAAAAGGCTCCAGAGTGAAAACAAAGAAATACATATTGTATTGAAAGTGTTTAGTATCAGAAAGGCATTGGTCTTCTAAATAGATAATCTAGAAAATAATGCAGGAATGCTTCCAAAAGTCAGAGGGGGAAATGATGGTCACAATAACAGAAAATCTTGCTACTGATTTGACAGAAAATTGTCATATGGCATCATGGGAAGATGGGCAGACAGAAAGTAGGGTGGTGGTGGAAGAGAGGCAAATACTATTTGCACTTATATGAGGTCAATATTTAATGTCTAAATTAACCAAACACTATCAGCATAAGCATAGTAATAGTAATACAGATGTAAAAACAATATTTCAAGAAGAAAAGAAAGATCTCAAGAAGTTAAAATTTTATGCAAAGGAAATTATGGAATTGACTATATTTTTAGTAATAAGTCTTTTAAAATAACTAGATTCTTCTAAATAATTTAACATACTCTATGGCATTTAGAATATATTTTCTTAAATGTACATATTGAGCACAATTAGCACCCAGACTTAGTTTTCAACATTGCTCTCCAACAAAAGGAACTAGAGCATCTTGGGAAAATGGCTGATTCTGGGAGTGAGGCAGGAAATATTTAAGATCTGTTTGGAGCTTCTTGCAGTGCTAGGAAGTAGAGAATGCTCAGGAGAAAAAATCCATTAATTTAAAATAGGATAATTAAAAAAGGACAGAGGAGACAACTGAGCGAGTTCACAATGACCAGAGCTGGAACAATCTGAACAGAAGTAGTACTGTTTTATAACCCAAAGTAGTAAACGATAAAAACCTGTGAGTCCATACTGATATAGTAAATAATCAATATGTTTGTGGGGGAGAAGAGACAAATCTTCACAGAAGAATTCCAAATAATTGATGTAGATACTCACCCCTCAAGGAGGTGAAGCAAAACTCCCCTCCTCGAGTGTGGGCAGGACACGGTGATTTTCCTCCCTGAAAATACAGAACGGAGAGGGAGAGAAAAAGACCAACTTTCCAGTGGAGAAACCTGGCAAACACTGCCAGAGGCAGGAGGTCAAGATAAATGTCAAGAGAGATCAATTATGTTGACAGTTTAAGAGATGCGAGGTAAATGGGACACAATTTACCTCTGTGGTCTCCTCCCAAGAACTCACAACCTAAGTTTGCTTCTGCTGCTAAGTCACTTCAGTCGAGTCTGACTCTGTGCAACCCCATAGACAGCAGCCCATCAGGCTCCACCGTCCCTGGGATTCTCCAGGCAAGAACACTGGAGTGGGTTACCATTTCCTTCTCCAACGCATGAAAGTGAAAAGTGAAAGTGAAGTCGCTCAGTCGTGTCCGACTCTGTGCAACCCCATGGACTGCAGCCTACCAGGCTCCTCCGTCCATGGGATTTTCCAGGCAAGAGTACTGGAGTGGGATGCCATTGCCTTCTCCGCAACCTAAGTCTAGACACAAGAAAACCATCAGACACAATTAAATAAGGGGCTGACAAGTGTTTCTGAAAACTGTGAAGGTCACCAAAAATAAGGAGAGTCTAAAAAAACTTAGAGCTAAGAGGAGCCAATGGGACACAGCGACTGAAAGTAATGTGGTATCCTGAATGGAATCCTGGAAGAGAGAAAGGCCATTACATAAAAACTAAGGAAATCTTTGGACTTTGGGTAATAATAATTATCAATGTTCACTCAGTAGCTGTCATGAATATACCACACTTACGGAAGATGTTAACAATAGGGGAAACTAAATATTGGCTATATGGGAACTCCCTGCACACTCTTCAGAATTTTTCTATAACTCTAAAGCTGTTCTAAAATATATTAAGTGTATTTTTAAAGAAGTACATGTACCTTTATTTTATAAGTGAAAATGTTAATAGTAATTAGGTATTTAGAAGTGCCCACATTAGAAAATGTGAATAAGCTTGAATGTTTTCTCTTCCTAAGATAGCTTCAGTGGACAGACGTCAGGAATTCATAAACATCCTAATTCTGGATAGTTAACTTGTATCATTGGAGAAGGCGATGACACCGCACTCCAGTACTCTTGCCTGGAAAGTCCCATGGACAGAGAAGCCTGGTAGGCTGCAGTCTGTGGGGTCACTAAGAGTCAGACGTGACTGAACGACTTGACTTTCACTTTTCACGTTCATGCATTGGAGAAGGAAATGGCAACCCACTCCAGTGTTCTTGCCTGGAGAATCCCAGGGATGGCAGAGCCTGGTGGGCTGCTGTCTATGGGGTCGCATAGAGTTGGACATGACTGAAGCGACTTAGCAGCAGCAGCAGCAGCAGCTTGTATCATCGTATGAAAGCATACTGTTTTGGGGAGGGGTGCCATAGCAGTTCTGGACGCTTCATGTGTTTGCCACCTTCTCTACGTACGCAGTGTATTCACTTCATGTGCATGCAATTTGCCTCTGGAGAATAAGCTCTCCCTCTTTCTCAGTCAACAAAGTTCAGCTGGCATTGATTTCATTTGTGGTGATTGGCTCAAGGATGGAGAGGCAACCCAAACAAAGCCAAGGACACACAGTCTTGTCACATTTACTGGAGCTCTTGAGAATAGGGACTTTCCTGTTTTCCACCTGGCTTTGAACTGTGTGGACAAAAGAATGAAGCCAATATTAGTCATCATGCCACCAATGGCTGAAGCCTGTCTGATAAGAGAACCAATCAAGCAGAAGGCAAGTGGAGCCCTAGAGTGGATTTCTGACAAGGTTTGACCCTCTGAAACAAGGCACATCAATGTGCCAGTAAATTCCCTTTGGGCTTCAACCAGTTTGTGTTGAGTCTTCCATCATTTGGAACCAAAAGACCCCAAGTTTAAACCTAAAAGGACCTCTGCATAGCAGTTATTTGTCTGGAGGACTAACTAACACTTAGTTTTAGGAGTTTATACTATTATCTAGCCCAACTATCTGCTTTACCAATCATCTGCTTTGCCCCAACTAGTGATTGTCACCTATTTTACTCTAGGCATGTGGGAATTCTGCTAGACTCTGGGCTCTGGGAGTAAGGACAAATAAGACATAGATTACTCTTAAGGACCTGATAGTTTCAAATCTTAAAGGAGAGGTGGTATCTTCAGGCGCCATTTTAAGACAAGGCCTTGGAAGCCACAGAGGATACAAATCTTTCAAGTAACAGAAAGAAAATAGAGTCCACGTTTTCTGATAAAGGGCTCCTTGTGGTAATTCCTCTCTGGTTAAATGTAATCCCACTCATTCATTTTAATGTGTTCATTTCTTCATCAGTTATAGTGGGAGTCAGCAGACTATGGCCCACGGACCACATCCAGCCCATGCAAAAAAAAGTCTTACTGCAACACAACCATGTTCATGCATTTACTTATTTTATCTGGCTGCTTTCATGCTGCAGTGGCAGAACTGAGTGAATGGGACAGATACGGTATGGTCCACACACCCAGAAATGTTTACTATCTGGTCTTCACAGTAAAGAACTGTCAACCTCTAAATTATATACTGAGTTCTCGCTGTGTGTCAGGTTGCAATGTTAGCCCAGCCAATCTTGTCCTTAACAAGCTCAGAGGCTGGTGCTTCCTAATGGGAGACGAGCAAATTAACAGACAACAGAGAACACTGTGATAAGATGTGACAGGGAAAGGAGTGTTAGGAAAAGATTCCTAGCCCAAGTTTTAGGTGGAAGAAGACAGTCAAGGACACTTTCTAAGCCTAGACCCAAAGGACATTGGAGAGGACTGGGGTAGAGTAGAAGGATTTCAGGCAGAGGAAGGAGCCTACCAGTGGTGATAGCTGCAAGGCATTTCAGCCTAACTAAAGAATTTCAGGTATTAAAGTGTTTATTATATTATTTAAGCTATCTAAAGATGTATATTTGGAGAAAGGAATGGCAATCCACTCCAGTATTCTTGCCTAGAGAATCCTATGTACAGTGGGGCCTGGCGGGCTAAAGTCCATGTGGTCTCAAATAGTTGACGTGACTGAGCTGCTGCTGCTACTGCTGCTGCTGCTAAGTCGCTTCAGTCATGTCTGACTCTGTGGGACCCCATAGACGGCAGCCCACCAGGCTCCACCATCCCTGGGATTCTCCAGGCAAGAACACTGGAGTAGGTTGCCATTTCCTTCTCCAATGCATGAAAGTGAGAAGTGAAAGTGAAGTCGCGCAGTTGTGTCCAACTCTTAGCAACCCCATGGACTGCAGCCCACCAGGCTCCTCTGTCCATGGGATTTTCCAGGCAAGAGTACTGGAGTGGGGTGCCATTGCCTTCTCCAATGACTGAGCTACTAACACTTAAACATGCATATTATAATATTTTAAAGAAAAGGTAGAACTTAAACATTCTCTCCAAAAAAAAAAAAGATGGGAAAAAAAAAAAAAAAAACAACCACCACCACCACACAGGGCTTTGTAGACTAACAATGAGATCATGGAGTGATCCAAGTATTATTGATTTATGTTGGGAGGGGGATGAGGCGGGGGATGGTGTATTTCACTATGTCTGAACTTGAATCAGAGGAAAGAAGTGGAAGCACCAGTTAGCATGCTGAAACACAGGCTGGGGTCAGATCACCAAGGACCTGAAAAGCCACATGAAGGAGTCATGAGGGCGAAGAGGAACTCACTGTCTTTCTTTTTTTAACTGAAATATAGTTGATTTCTATCTTTTGTGTATGATCATGGAACCTGAAAGTAAAACTTATAAAAAAAACTCATAACTGGGAAATATTTTTAAGAGCTAACTAGTTGTAAGGTCTCTAAATTTCCTCTAACTTATACAGTCTATGACTCTTGAAATCAGGAAATGATTTTAGCCTGAAAAGGGAGCTATTTTTATGGACTCTCTTAGTGGGAGGAAAAGGGTAGCTTCTGCTTATTGTCAACAATGAGGATCCCCCCTCAGCAAGCTTCCTCTCATTTATCACCCTTGCATTAGCCTCCATACTTTCTGTGATTTTCTGTGGGATGGAAATTCAGACTGCCTGGATTCCTTCTCAACCACAACCAGCTGTGTGGCTATGAGCAGTTTACTTAACCTCTCTGTGCACAACTGTGAATGATGAATGTGGATGCGCTAGTTGCTCAGTCGTGTCCAATTCTTTGTGACCCCGTGGACTGTAGCCCGCCAGGCTGCTCTGTCCCTGGGATTCTCCAGGCAAGAATACTGGAGTGGGCTGCCATTTCCTTCTCCAGAGGATCTTCCCAACCCAGGGATTGAACCCTGATCTCCTTCCCTACAGGCAGATTCTTAACCATTTGGGCTACAGGGAAGTCCTTAGCACGACTACATCTCTCTAAAATGGAGATAATAGTACCTACATCTTGGACTGCTGTGAATATTAAACAACATGATCCATGGAAACCATTTAGCATAGTACCAGGTAAACAGTGAACACCTAACAAATGTTAATTATTATTCAAGTAGCTGCTATTTAGGTAGTGTTGAGGAGAGCAGAAGACACAGAGACCTGTTGCACGGTGTGTCTTGTCCCTGCCTACTCAACAGCCTTTCCTTTGTGGAACCATCCCTTCCTGTGTGGATCCAGTCCAGCATCTGAGTTGATGGGTACAGCCAGTCATTTAAACCATTCTTTTGTAGAGACTGGTACAAGGTAAAGAAAATTGGTTAACTGGGAGAGGCTAGTTCAGAGACACGGGGAATCATGAATCTTGGAAATGAAAGTCAAGAGAAAGATCACTTAATTTACCATCCATCATGGTCAAGCCTCTGTTACATCTTTCTTCCAAGTAGTCTTCTCTAGCTCCATAGAGCCCTGCTTGTTAGAGAAATGGGAAGGAAGTAATACTCAGCTGCCACTATGTGCCAAGTACTGTGTTGTTCACATATAATCCCAACTACAAACCTGTACAGAAGTATTATCTTTTACATTATGTATGCAAAGAAAGGGGGGTATGGTAAAAATATAACTCACAATATAACTTTTTCTCTCTAGTGTACTAGAGAGTAAGTTACAGCTTACTTGAGGACAAGGACAGTGGGTCACTCATACTGTCCCAGGAAAAAGGTGACTTTTGACGAGGGCCCTTATGGTCAGGAATCACTGCCCCATCAGGCACCTCCAAGGCATCACTTGCTCTGCTCTTCTCTTCCTGTACCTCTCTGAACCACTCCTCATCATCTTCCTCATAACCTCAGCTTGCTACTGGTCCACATCACACATTCCAGCCCCTCTCTGTGAACCTCACCTCAGCTCTCCAAGCTCAGTGACCCATTCTCTCAATTATAAATTCCGTAGCCCTGAAAGAGGACTCCAGTCCCCCCCAGTTCTTATTTCCCATGTCAGACCTTAGTTTGTAGTTTACTAGCAGGTCTGTCGGAGAAGGCAATGGCACCCCACTCCAGTACTCTTGCCTGGAAAATCCCATGGATGGAACGGCCTGGTGGGCTGCAGTCCATGGGGTCGCTAGGATTCAGACACGACTGAGCGACTTCACTTTATTTTTTCACTTTCACGCATTGGAGAAAGAAATGGCAACCCACTCCAGTGTTCTTTCCTGGAGAATCCCAGGGACGGGGGAGCCTGGTGGGCTACCGTCTATGGAGTCACACAGAGTTGGACACGACTGAAGCGACTTAGCAGCAGCAGCAGCAGCAGGTCTGTGGTTAGAACCTTAGGATCAGTCATGACCATGAGAAGAAAGACCCCACTATGCAGAATATACACAACACTTTCTTTAGTAGAGCGCTCCTCTAAGACAAGAGACCCTGAATATGCTCTCTCTGCAGCTGGCCAAATACTTCCAATAGATAATAATTTTTTGCTGAGTGAATAAATGAAAGAATGTTTTGGTTCATGAAAAAGAGAAACTAATCTCCTGAGATCTTATCTCACCTCTCTAAACCTCATTTTTTTCATCTGTTAAAAAAAAAAAAAAAAAAGAATAAACCATTCACTATAAATTTGACTTGGGGAGGATTAAATGAAACTACTAATGGGTAAATTATTTGAAACCATAAAGAATTAGGAAACACTGTTTCAATTTACAAGCAAAGGAAATAAAAATGGGAGGAAATAGGCATGAGTCAATAGGCCTTGGAAATTGTCCTTGGCTAGGGTGGGTTGAGGGGTGGGGGCAATCCACAAATAGAAAAGGAGAAATGGAGCCTGTGTGGATACATGTTCTGGTTATTTCAAAGAGTCATTGTTAGTCTAAACTTACCCTCTGTAGATTTAAGATGGTTTCCATCTGAATAATACAGGAAGTGCTGAAATCTTGGAAACACAACTCTGGCAAGTTCATAACTTGGATTAAAAACTTGAAAGTGCAAGTATTAGACGTAAGAAAGAAAAAGTACAGCATTCAGTTCCCCTGGGGATATCCTAATTGGCCCAAATGTAGTGAGATCACTACTTCCAGGATATATTAAATTGTGGAATGGCAGATGAATGTAACTGGTTGCCTGTGGCAATTAAGCGCAACTTGATATCAGAGAACTTGGTGATAGTTGCCTTTACAAATGTTTCAGCTAACTTTAGGCTCATGGTGAAGGAGCATTCCCCACCCCCATGATGTCAGATGGCCACCAGGCTTGATCTGGCCTGTGCATGTAGGCAGAAGTGTCATGAGTCACATGCAGGTAGAAGTGTGAGAACTGGTGTACAATTCACTATCCTCCCTCCCCTGACAGAGGAACTGGCTCCAAACAGTGGAAGCTCCACAAGCCTGGGTCCCAGGGTGAGAATGACATCAAGCATGAACTCCTCCACTATGACCCTCCATGGAAGCAAACAGAAACACAAACAGCACTGTATTGTTCTAAACCACTGAACTGCTTCACTGCAACATGATGTCACGTGTCCTAAAAACACTGCAGTCGTGTGGAAGCAGCAACAGGAGGGGTTGAAAACATTCTTTGAAATGAGAAAGTCCAGGATTGGAGGCTCTGACACTTACTATCCACATGGCTTACCACTCTGCACCCTTTAACCTCACTCATGTTTGTCTATCAGCCTAGATCCGTGCTTCTCAGATCTGGCTGCACCTTCGAATCTCAAGGGGAACTTCCAATACATGCCCAGGTTCTATCCCAGACATTGTGATTTCACTGGTCTTGGGTAGGGCCTAGGTATTAGTATTTGTTAAGCCAGATGTGCAACTAAGTTTGAAAGCTACTTGTTTAGAATTTTTTAATGTTATTTAAGGGGTTCACCTTCAATGCTCAGACTGAGAGAGGCTCCAAAATGTCCTCCTGAATCCAAAGTTACCAGGTGAGTTCCAGGAGCACCTGGTCACATTTGATTTCTCTAATAAGAACATCACATAGAAGTATCCATTTCCATGTCTACTTTTCAACCAGAGTGTGATCTCCCAGAACACAAGGACTGTACTAAAATCTTCCGGTAGCCCTAGTACCTAGATCCTGCTATCATGCTATATACCAGGGTATATATAAACTGTGTCTATTTAAACAGAGAAAATACCGCTTTATTAAAATTAAAAAAAAATTGGCAACTTCTGAAAAAAACAGCTTTCATGGAAGTTTGGAAGAAGTAGCAACTGTCCTAACTTGAGAAGTGAATGTGAAAGTAAGTTATTTGAAAATGTTGTCTTGATACCAGAAGTAGAAAGGCAGATGATAGTGGTCAAGAGAATGGGTCATTTTTCAGGATGGGAATAAAGCTAGTTTTGTAGCATTGGGAATGATATCACTCAATAGGAAAAAATGTGTTTCAGCAGAATAGTATAATCTTTGTTAGTCAAGAATTCAGAAATAGGAGAAGGAGGTGGAGAAAAAAGCACAGGTATACAAAATGTTAAACATGGTTAATTTTATGTGGTGAGATTTGGTGATTTTGTCTTCAAATAGGTGCTCAGTAAGTGCTGTTGAATGAATAAGTGTTCTCTGTGTGAGTAAATGTGTGTATGGTTCCCACTGCCACAGAGTTGATTTCATAGTACAGTTTAAGGCATAATATCATCTTAGGTCTGCTGTTGTTATTGTTCAGTTGCTAAGTCGTGTATGACTCTTTGTGATCCTATAGATTGCAGCACACCAGGCTTCTCCCAGAGTTTGCTCAAACTCATCTCCATTGAGGCAGTGATGCCATCCAATCATTCATTGTTTGTCGCCCACTCCTCCTCCTGCCTTCAATCTTTCCCAGCATCAGGGTCTTAGCCAATGAGTCAGCTCCTCCCTTTTATCTCCACATGGATCCCAGTTTTTATTTAATGCATTGTGTAAATGTCATTGGACATATAAGTATCCTTGAAAGATATATAGTATTTCTTTGTATATTATGTTTTAAACCCACAAAATATTTTGCCATAGATCTCATTCAGCTTCTTTGCTTACTCAGTCTGATGTTCTTGAGCTATAACTATGTTATCATATGTACATTTTCCTCATTGTTTCTAACTGCTGTATATCATTATAGTATATTCCATATTAGAGCCATCAATTTTCTTAATGATGGAACACATAGTTTACCTCCAACTCCCTGCAACACAAAAAAAATTTCAATAAACAAACTCATATATGGCCTGACATGGACTTGAGAAATAGCTTCTTAGAGGTAGGTAACCAGACAAAGAATTGTTAAATTATAGACTAGTGGGCTGCCTTCTATGGGGTCGCACAGAGTCGGACACGACTGAAGCGACTTAGCAGCAGCAGCAGCAGTACCACACTTAATTTCAACATGTATTGATGAAGCTCTCTCTGTAATGACTCATAGTTTCACTTATACCAGCTGTGTATGAAAGTGGTTTCTCTATTATCTTGTTAGCAATATAATCCCTCTATAATTTTTGCCAAGCTGACAAATGTATTTGTTCCATTTGGATTTCTCTGCCTACTTTTGACTTTAATAGTCTCCTCACCTACCAGCATTTGCTTGCGTTTCCCTTTCAGTGAACTGACTTCTCTTATCTTTGCCCATTTTTCAAATTGTTTCCTTTCTGTCTCTCAATCTGAGTGTGTGTGTTTGTAATGTCATATCTGAAATTTACAAGTAATTTCTTCTGCTACGTCATTCCTCTGCCGGCATTGTCCATTGACTACTTCAATGAACTGAAATACTTAATAACGATGTATTAAAATCCACCAAACTTTATCTTCAAGACTTCTGCTTTGAAGGTCTTATTTGAGAGTTCCTTTTCCAAAGTTACTACTATATTTGCCTGTTTTTTTTTTCTATTGTTTATAGTTTTACTTTTGAAATTTGTCTTTAATTCCTCTGGATTTCATCATATATATGGTATGAGGTAGGGATTAAAGTTTATTTTTTATATATAGTAAGCTAGATTTAGTCAATCCTAAAAGAAATCAGCCCTGTATATTCATTGGAAGGACTGATGCTGAAGCTGAAGCTCCAATACTTTGGCCACCTGATGAAAAGAACTGACTTATTGGAGAAGATCCTGATGTTGGGAAAGATTGAAGGCAGGAGAAGAAGGGGATGACAGAGAATGAGACAATTGGATGGCATCACCGACTCAATGGACATGAATTTGAGCAAGTTTCAGGAGTTGGTGACGGGCAAGGAAGCCTGGTATGCTGCAGTCCATGGGGTTGCAAAGAGTTGGACATGACTGAGCAACTGAACTTAAGTGAACTGAAGCTAGTTTTCTTACTACTTTTTGCTAAAAGTCTGTTCTTTCTTCATTCATTGGTGATGCCATCTCTAACATATGCTATGTAAAATATTAGACAGATAAAGTTTGTGAATGTATGTGTGTTCTATGTTGTTTACTCTGGTATGCTGGGGACTCTTGTTGTTCTTGTACATTATTTATTATAACAGCTTTGCATCAGGACTTAATATTAAGAAGGGTGACTCTAAACTCTTCCACTTCCTTTGGTTCTCTTTTTAAAAAATTTAAAGCTATTTAGATTTTATAAATTTATGAAAATTCTAGATTCAATTCTTGAGTGCTTTAAAAGATCCTGTTAGGACAGATGGTAGGCAAAATCTGTAAAGGTGGTCAGAAGGTCAAAACTTTCAGTTATAAGATAAATCAGTTCTGAGGATATAATATACAACATGGTGACAAAAGTTAATAATCTCATATCGTATATGTGACAGTTTCTATAAGGGAGTAAATCTTTATAAGTTCTCATCACAAGGATAAACTGTAACTGTAAGATGATGAAGGTTAGCTAGACTTATTGTGGTGATCATTTTACAATGTATATAAATATCTAGATATAATATTATAAGTTAATTATCTCTCAATAATACTGGAGGAAAAAAGATCCTGTTATGTTTCTATTAAATTAGCTTTTGTGATCTGATTCATTAAGGAAGCTGATATATTTACAAATGCTAAGTCTGATGGATTAAGAAAGAAATGATATCTTTACAAATGTTGTCATTCAGTCTATGAACTTAGTACATCAGGTTTTCCTCTGTTCTATAACATACTTTAAATTTTTTCTTCATAAAGCTTTTGTGTCTCCTTGCTTAGGTTACTTACTACATATTTTATGTTTCCTATAGCTAACATGATTTCTATCTCATATTTTCTCGACAATTATTGCTGAGAGAGTGATTGCTGTTGGCATCTTAACTACCTTATATTTTGTATTCAATTAAAATGGATTACATTTATTTAAAAATTTTATGAAAATTTATGATGGGTTTGAACATCATCTCTTGAGAATGAAAATGCTTTTCTATTAGAAAAACCCAAGTCAGTCATTGTGAGTCAGAGTTACTAGGGCAACAACTCCTTTCAAGAAGAGATATATAATATAAGAACTGAAAAACTAAAACTTAAGAGTGAAAAAGAAAACAAAGATCATAATGGAAACTAAATAATATATTCTCCACCTACTTCCTCATCTATAAAATGAGGAGACTGTACTAAATGTTACCTAAACTTCCTTCTACCTCAAGTCTCTGAAGATATTCCTTTTAGAAAATGAAAAAGTAGGAGTGAAAAAAAATTCTAAGTGTAAATTAATCTCTTCCATTGACTTTCCAGTTCTATTGAGTTTTTAGCAAAGAGGCTTTGAGAGGAGTTATTCTTTGTGGGAACTCAAGAAGAGTAAGTTTAGTGCATATGACCTCACAGAGACAATTGAGAATGGATGCTTTGGGAGAGGAACTGGATTATTTTTATCACTGTCATTGTGACTACTGAACTGGCTCCTTCCCTGTCATCAGCTCTACCCTCACTCTAACATTGAAGGTCTTTTCAACAGGGTCCTTATATTTTAAGAGTTTTCTAGTTTGGGAAGAGAAGAGGAAGAGGAAGAAGTGAAACTTCTGGAGTTGCATTGCTAAAGAAAGCTTGTTCTTTCAGAACTTGGCTGCCAAGTTTTTACTCAAAGTTCCTCTTTTGTGAGGCAAAACTTTTTGTTCATATCCAAACAAAAAAAATATTTGTGACAAGTACAAAACCCATCACTGGAGTGTCTTGAATAACAGATAAATATATTTTCAATTAAATAAGCTCCATCTTTCCATTCCTCCATCTAAAATAGCAAATCTAAACACCTTACCAACATCTCCAGGGTAACTTGGAAAGAAACCAAAGTTACACTTTTGAAGAACACCAACTCTTCAATCAAATGACCATTTCAAAACACAAAAGTATGGTTTAGAAAAAGGTGGTGATACAAATAAATTATTAAAAACAAATACAAGACTATGGTTAATAATATCACAAAACTGAAAATAAGGTGAGTGTCATGTGCCATAGATATGAAGAGTTAGACTGAATCATCTACATAGAGATTCAGCAACAATTTAAAAGGATGTTACAGGTGTACCCTTATTGAGGTAAAAAGATTTCCTTGAAAGAAGTGAGAAAAATGATTTGTGATTGAGTATGACATTAAAGATACAAATGATTGTGCACAATCATTTTGTAAGAAGAAAAACACACACCCAGATACAAGCCTGAAGTCATATAAAGTGTTAGTTGCTCAGTCATGTCCAACTCTTTGCAACCCCATAGACTGTATTCTGCCAGGCTCCTCTGTCCATGAGATTTCCCAGGCAATGTCATATAAAAGATGTTAACAATGCCCTTCTGTGAACAGAGAAAACAGGTGATTTGTGGTTCCTTATTTCTTTATAATCTATATTTTAAAATTTTCTATAATATTTAGCTTATATTCTTACATTAGCAAAAGTTTTTAAAGAAAACAGAAAATAAACTGAAGACAAATGAATACTAGAAATACATGGCCCAGTCTTCTGTTCAGTTCAGTTGCTCAGTCATGTACAATTCTTTGTGACCTCATGGACTGCAGCAGGTTAGGCTTCCCTGTCCATCACCAACTCCCGGCACTTACTCAAACTCATGTCCATTGAGTTGGTGATGCCATCCAACCATCTCATCCTCTGTCGCCCCCTTTTTCTCCCACCTTCAATCTTTCCCAGCATCAGGGTCTCTTCCAATGAGTCAGTTCTTTGCATCAGATAGTCAAAGTATTGGAACTTCAACTTCAGCATGGGTCCTTCCAATGAATATTCTGAAATGATTTCCTTTAGGATGGACTGCTTGGATCTCTTTGCAGTCCAAGGCACTCTCAAGAGTCTTCTCCAATACCACAGTTCAAAAGCATCAATTCTTCGGCACTCAGCTTTCTTTATAGTCCAACTCTCACATCCATACGTGACTACTGGAAAAACCTTAGCTTTGACTAGATGGACCTTTGTTGGCAAAGTAATGTCTCTGCTTTTTAATATGCTGTCTAGGTTGATCATAGCTTTTCTTCCAAGGTGCACGTGTCTTTTAATTTCATGGCTGCAGTCACCATCTACAGTGATTTTGGAGCCCAAGAAAATAAAGTTTGTCACTGTTTCCCCATCTATTTGCAATGAAGTGATGGAACCAGATGCTATGATCTTAGTTTTCTATGAGTATTGAGTTTTAAGACAACTTTTTCACTCTCTTCTTTCACTTTCATCAAGAGACTCCTTAGTTCTTCTTTACTTTCTGCCATAAGAGTGGTGTCATCTGCATATCTGAAGTTACTGATATTTCCTCCCGGCAATGTTGATTCCACCTTGTACTTCATCCAGCCTGGCATTTCTCATGATGTACTCTGCATATAAGTTAAATAAGCAGGGTGACAATATACAGCCTTGATGTACTCCTTTCCTGATTTGGAACCAGTCTGTTGTTCCATGTTCAGTTCTAACTGTTGCTTCTTGACCTACATACAGATTTCTCAGAAAAGGCAGGTAAGGTGGTCTGGTATTCCCATCTTTTGAAGAATTTCCCACAGTTTGTTGTGATCTACACAGTCAAAGGCTTTGGTGTAGTCAATAAAGCAGAAGTAAATGTTTTTCTGGAACTCTCTTGCCTTTTCAATGATCCAGTGGATGTTGGCAATTTGATCTCTGGTTCCTCTGGCTTTTCTAAATCCAACTTGAACATCTGGAAGTTCATGGTTCACATACTCTTGAAGCCTGGTTTGGAGAATGTTGAGCATTACTTTGCTAGCATGTGAGATGAGTGCAATTGTACGGTAGTTTAAACATTCTTTGGCATTGCCTTTCTTTGGGATTGGAATGAAAACTGACCTTTTCCAGTCCTGTGGCCACTGCTGAGTTTTCCAAATTTGCTGGCATATTGAGTGCAGCACTTTAACAGCATTGTTTTTTAGGATCTGACATAGCGCACCTGGAATTCCATCACCTCCACTAACTTTGTTCATAGTGATGCTTCCTAAGGCCCACTTGACTTCACATTCCAAGATGTCTGTCTCTAGGTGAGTAATCACACCATCGTTGTTATCTGGGTCATGAAGATCTTTTTCATATAGTTCTGTGTATTCTTGCCACCACTTCTTAATATCTTCTGCTTCTGTTAGGTCCCTACCATTTCTGTCCTTTATTGTGCCCATCTTTGCATGAAGTGTTCCCTTGGTATCTCTAATTTTCTTGAAGAGATCTCTGGTCTTATCCATTCTATTTCTTTCCTCTATTTCTTTAGATTGATCCCTGAGGAAGGCTTTCTTATCTCTTCTTGCTATTCTTTGGAACTCTGCATTCAAATGGGTATGTCTTTCAAATGGCCCAGTCTTAGGATGTCACAATTCTGAGTGGAAAAGTTTGAGTAAATCCCCATTCTTTTTTTCATGCCTCAGTTTCCTTTTCTGTAAAACTGGAAGAGCTGCTTTCCTCTGGCACAGAGTTTTCATAATATCAAAACATTCTCCCATGAACAGTTAGTAATAAGTTAAACATACCCTTGCTGTGAGGTTCAGCAATTTCACTCTTAGGTATTTACCCAACAGAAATGAAAACATGTCCACAAACATGTCCACAAACATGTCCATGAATACATCAATGTCTGTACCATTATTCTGAGTAGCCAAAAACTGGACTGTTCACATATTCTAAAATTCTAATCAGCAAAAAAATAAAAGAGAACATATTACCAGTATGTGCAACTTGAATCTCAAAAATATTATGCTGGGTGAAAAACCAGATTGCAAAATCGTGTGACAGCAGAGACAGAAGATTATTAGATCAGTAGTGGCTTGGTTGAGGAGGGAAGTAAGGGGAGGGGGTGGGGATTGTCTGCATAGAGGGACAAGGGAACTTGCTGGAGCGCTGGGCATGTCTGCATTTTGCGGTATTTACATAATTGTATGCATTTTGCCAATATGACCAATGCTTCAAATTGGTGAATCTTATTGTGTGTAAATTTTACCCCAATAAAGCAAACAGCAAACTTAAAAAAATCACTGTCTAATAAAGTATGTGAAAATATATTTTAAAATGTAAAGCTCTATAGAATGTAAGAAATATTTCTTTTAAAATGAAACAAAGTACAAAGAAACAGCTTTGGAATGCATTCAGCTAATGACAATTTATTTATTTATTCAGCAATTTATCCCTTGGATAAATTGGGGATTGGGTGTAAGCAAAGACAAAAAGAATTGCTATTTATTCTTTGATTTCTTTTAGCTGTGTTAAACTTTACCTAGCAGTTTAAGGAAAACATATACCTTCTAAATTACTCTAATACAGTTCTCTGTTAAATTCTTGGAGAGTAGAGAGGAGAAAGGAGAGGAGAACAAAATTCATCAGTTTCAGCCCCAAATCCTACCATTGGAAACTAGCATATTAAATATTTAGAAAGCTTTTAAGTCCACATTTTCCATTTCTAATGATACTTTGGAGAAACTGGGTCTGAGAATTAATTATTTGCCTTAAGACACATGCCAACAAGTGATGGAGCTAGACTTTACCGTCTGGCTTTAGCCTGGGCACTTGGTCACTACCGCATTCCCCCTCAAACAATGCGCCAAGTAAATATACAGTTAGAACCAACGAGGGGACCTTGAGGAGGACGTCCTTTGGAAGTAAGAAATGGGAAAGGTGGGATAGCCACACAAGGAGAAGGACTCGAATGGCAAAAGGCAAGGTGCCAGAAGTCAGGTCCTCCTTTCACAGCTGTGTCATGACTAGCCTTGGGTGCCCTTTACCATGAGCATGGGGGAGGGTAGCCACATGACAGTCTTTTTAAATGAACAATGCAAAGAACTAGAGGGAAACAACAATATTTTTAGAAAGACTGGTGATCTCTCCAAGTAAATTGGAGATATCAAGGGAATATTTCAAGCTAAGTGAAGTGAAGTGCAAGTCACTCAGTCATGTCCAACTCTTTGCAACCCCATGGACTATACAGTCCATGGAATTTTCCAGGCCAGAATACTGGAGTGGGTAGCCTTCCCTTTCTCTAGGGGATCTTCCCAACCCAGGGATCGAACCCAGGTCTCCTGCATTGCAGGTGGATTCTTTACCAGCTGAGCCACAGATGGGCACAATAAAGGAAAGAAGTGGTACAGACCTAATAGAAGCAGAAGATATCAAAAAGAGGTGGCAAGGATATAAAGAAAAACTATACAAGAAAGATCTTAATGACCCAGATAACCACAATGATGTGATCACTT
This sequence comes from Bos taurus, assembly GCF_002263795.3. Classification (NCBI taxonomy): domain Eukaryota; kingdom Metazoa; phylum Chordata; class Mammalia; order Artiodactyla; family Bovidae; genus Bos; species Bos taurus. The sequence goes on from NC_037334.1 coordinate 68,333,678, forward strand.
ACCTAGAGCCAGACATCCCGGAGAGTGAAGTCAAGTGAGCCTTAGGAAGCATCACTATGAGCAAAGCTAGTGGAGATGATGAAACTACATTTGAGCTATTTGAGGATTTAGCTAAATCCTAAAAGATGATGCTGTTAAAGTGCTGCACTCAATATGCCAGCAAATTTGGAAAGCTCAGTAATGGCCACGGGAGTAGAAAATGTCAGTTTTCATTCCAATCTCAAAGAAAGGCAATGCCAAAGAATGCTCAAACTACCATACAGTTGCAGTCATTTCACATGCTATTAAGGTCATGTTCAAAATCCTTCAAGCTAGGCTTTAGCAGTACATGAACTGAGAACTTCCAGATGTACAAGCTGGGTTTCAAAGAGGCAGAAGAGTCAGAGGAACCAGAGATCAAACTGCCAACTTTCCTTGGATCATGGAGAAATCAAGGGAATTCCGGAGAAACATCTACTTCTGCTTCATTGGCTCCACTAAAGCCTCTGACTATGTGGTTCACAACAAATTGCGGAAAATCCTTAAAGAGATGAGAGTACCACACCACCTTACCTGTCTCTTGAAAAACAGCAGATCAAGAAGCAACAGAACCAGACATGGAACAAATGACTAGTTCAAAATTGGGAAAGGGGTACCTCAAGGTTGTATATTGTTACCCTGCTTATTTAGCTTCAATGCAGAGTACATTATGTGAAATGTTGGGCTGGATGAAATAGCTGGAATCAAGATTGCCAGGAGAAATATCAACAACCTCAGATATGCAAATGATACCACTCTAATGTAAGCAGAAAGTGAAGAGTAATTAAAGAGAGCCTTGTTGAGGGTGAAAGAGGAGAGTGAAAAAGCTGGTTTAAAAACCAACATTCAAAAACTAAGATCATGTCATCTGGTCCTACTACTTTATGGCAACTAGATGGGGATAAAGTAGAAACAGTGGCAGATTTTATTTTCCTGGGCTCCAAAATCACTGTGAACAGTGACTGCAGCCATGAAATTAAAAAACACTTGCTGCTTGGAAGGAAAACTATGACAAACCTAGAGACCAAATTAAAAAGCAGAGCTATCACTCTGCCATCAAAGCCATGGTTTTTGCTGTAGTCATGTATAGATGTGAAAGTTGGACCATAAAGAAGGCTGAGCATCAAAGAATTGATACTTTTCAAATTGTGGTGCTGGAGAAGACTCTTGGGAATCTCTTGGACTGCAAGGAAATCAAATTAGTCAATCACAAAGGAAATCAACCTTTGTAATGAAAACCTCCAGTATTCATTGGAAGAACTCATGCTGAAACTGAAGCTCCAATAGTTTGACCACCTGATGCAAAGAGCTGACGTGTTGGAAAAGACCCTGATGTGGGGAAAGATTGAGAGTAGGAGGAGAAGAGGGTGACAGAAGATGAGAGGGTTGGATGTCATCACCAACTCAATGGACATGAATGTGAGCAAACTCTGGGAAATAGTGGAGGACAGAGGAAGCCGGCAGGCAGCAGTTCATAGGGTCGCAAAGAGTCAGACACAGCTTAGTGACTGAACAACAACAACGACAAAGAACCAAAGAGGGGACGGTGAGGAGGAAGTTCTTTGGAAATAAGAAGTTGGAAAGGTGGGATTGCCACACAGGGAAAAGTAGCCCAGAGGGCAAATGGCAAGGCTCCAGCAGTCAGGTCCTCCTTTCACAGCTGTGTCTTGGCTGGCCGTGCGTGTCCCTTAACCTAGGCATGAGGGGGGTGCCCATGTGACACAGTCTGAACTGTGCCTAGCGTGTGGTGACCGCCCAGCGTGTCTCAATCATGGTGGGGAGAGGTGGGCATTTGTGTGCTGAAGGCTCCCTAAATCTCTGGGTTAAAAGGAGAAGTTACGTGTTGTTTTACATGTCATTTCTCACTCATCTTTTGTCTCCTTTCCCAGGTTTCTGGGCTCCTAATGTTAGAACAGCCTAAAGCTAGCCAGACATTCTGCATTTGAAGAAGTTATTCTGCAGGAGCTGAGGAACCTGCAGGAAGCCAAGGTTTATACTCTTTTTATACCATTCTGTTTCTGGGGATGCTGTTTAAACATAATTTGCATTGGTTTAATATTAGGATTATTATAAAGTAATGTATGATCATTATGTCTCTCTTTTTATTTCCTACAAAGTAATACAGGACAAATAGCCAATGATCCCACCACTAACTGATAGTGTTGTGATGCAGCTCCTGCCACTCATAACCAGTACCTATGCTCTAGTGACCAGCTTTTTAAATTACATGTTTCATAGTCTGAACTTTTAATTTTAAATCATCTTTTACTTCATGTTTTTAATATCTTCAGGATTAGTTGCACACTGTAAGGATATGTTATAACTTATTTAAATAACAAATAAGCCTTATTTACTGGATAGTTAGTCAATGCCTTCAAATTTTTAGTTATTAGATATAACATTTTAATAACACCACTTTTGAAATACTTTTAACAAAAATATTGAAATTGGATCTAATCAAGCATTTAGCTCTAACTTACAATTTAAAGGGAATGAAACAATCTGAAGAGCCCACAAGGTAGGACATTTTACAGAACTCATCTAGTTTTTCAACAGATCAGAGGCATAAAAAAAGGGAGAGTCACTGCTCTCGATGACAAGACACTTAAAAGATTAAACAACATGCAATCTGAGGGTCTTATTTGAATACTGATTTGAATCACTCAATCATAAACAGATACTTGGGAGAAAAAATTAAAGAAATATGGGCTGATATTAAAGTGTTACCACTAATATTTTAGGTGCAGTAGTGGTAACTGCACACAAATTTTATTTAATATTTTAGAGATGTGTACTGAAATACCAATAATAAGTAAATGCCATCATTTAAAGAAGTATCCTTGTCCCTAAAAATGTCTAGAATTAAGAACAAATAAATGGAAATTACATAATTGAACCAAATGACAACCATGGGATTGAAAAATATGACAAAATAGCTGAAATAAAAGCCATGTGAATGAACCCAATATTAGAATGGAGATAATAGAGGAGAGAAGCAGAGAACTTGAGAAGAGATTAATTTACCCAGTCCAAGTAACACAGAGAAAATAAAAAAAAATAACAGAGACTCAATGACTCGTGGAGAAGGCAATGGCAACCCACTCCAGTACTCTTGCCTGGACAATCCATGGATGGAGGAGCCTGGTAGGCTGCAGTCCATGGGGTCGCTGAGAGTTGGATGCGACTGAGTGACTTCACTTTTACTTTTCACTTTCATGCATTGGAGAAGGAAATGGCAACCCACTCCAGTGTTCTTGCCTGGAGAATCCCAGGGACAGGGGAGCCTGGTGGGCTGCTGTCTATGGGGTCGCACAGAGTCGGGCATGACTGAAGCGACCTAGCAGCAGCAGCAGCAATGACTTGATTGATCACAACAATCACTTCTGTGGAATTTCAAAAGGATAGGACAGAAAGAGTGGAACTGAAATAATGGACTGAAGTAAGGACCCAGTCACTTCCCTGGTGGTCCAGCAGTTAAGAATCTGTCTTCCAGTGCAAGGGTTCTATCCCTGGTCCAGGAGCTAGGATCCTCTATGCCTAGGGAACTAGGCCCACTTGCTGCAACTAGAGAAGCCTGTGTGCTGCAGTTACTAAGCCTGTGCACTCTAGAGACTGAGGGCCACAGCTAGAGAAGCCTGTGTGCTGCAACAAACACCTAGAGCAGCCAAAAATAAAGTAATGGTCCAACTGGGCGAGAACATAACCTTGCAGATTCCAGTAACTGAGAAAGCCTCAAAGGAGAGAAATAAATAATTCAACACCAAGAAAAATCAACTCAAATTTCTAAAATTATGAAGAAAAGATCTTGAAAGCAGCTAAAGAGATATGATGTTTATTTATGGGGAAACACAAATTTTAGTGGCAGTGAATTTCTCATCTGATATCATGCAGACCAAAAAAAATGAGACATTTTGAAGTGATAAAAAAGCAACTGTCAAACATGAATTCTGTATCTGGCAAAAATACTTAAAGGAACAAAAGGGAAAAGAAATACACTCTAAAATGAAAGAAAATCTGTTGCTAGCAGATCTACTTTAACAGAATGACTTAGGAAGTTATCTATCAAAAAGGAAATAACAAATGAAGGAAAACCAGAGAGAAGAAAGATATTAACCAAAAATATTGATGAATATTCTGTTGTTTTACAATTTATTGAATCAAATTTATAACACTATCTGCTGAGGCTCTTAGTTAATGTAAAGGAAATATTTCAGACAACCATATTAGAAATAGAAGGTTAAGGAAGTTCAGGTTTCTATACTTCACTCAAATTGATAAAATAATGACAAGAGTAGACTGCTATAAGTTATGCATGCATAATGCAATACATAGAGAAACCAGTAAAGCTTTATACAAAGAGATGCACTCAAAAATGCTATAGAAAAATCAATTCTAGACCACGTTCAAGTAATCCACAAGAAGGCAAAAAAAGAAAATAGAAAGAAAAAAAGAGAAGAGAAGGAAAACAAATACAAAATGGGAGATTTAGGCTTTAACATATCAATAATAACACTAAGTAAAAATGGCCTAAATATGTATTTTAAAAAAGAAAGATGAGAAGAGAGTAGATTTAAAAAGCAAGACCAGTTTGGAGACTTCCCTGGTGGTCTAGGGGTTAAGAATCTGCCTTGCAATGCAAGGGACATGGGTGAGATCCCTGGTCAGGGAGCTAGGACACTGCATGCCGAGGAACAACTAAGCCTGAGCACCACAACTACTGAGCCCATGTGCCACGATTAGAGTCCATGCACCAAAATGAAAAGATCCCACATGATACAACCCAACATAGCCCTGACCCCTGCCAAAAAGAAAGATTTTCTTTTTATATGCTGTCTATACTTCAAATATACAAATATAAGCAGGTTGAAAATAAAAGGATAAGAAAAATACACTGTTATTTGCTACATTGTATTACCACCCAAGTTAATGTTGATGTTTTAATCCCCAGAATCTCAGAATGTAACAGTATTTGGAGATAAGGCCATTAAAGAAGAAAACTAAGTTAAGAGGATCTTTAGGATTGAAGGCAATGGCATCGCACTCCGGTACTCTTGCCTGGAAAATCCCATGGATGGAGGAGCCTGGTTGGCTGCAGTCCATGGGGTCGCTAGGAGTCCGACATGATTGAAGTGACTTAGCAGCAGCAGCAGCAGCAGCAGCAGGATTGACCCTCACTCAATATGGCTGCTATCCCAAAAGGAGGAATTAGGACGCAAAAATTCACAGAGGGGAGATGGAGTGAAGACGCAGTGAGATTTGGCAGTCATCTATAATCAGTAGAGACCTCAGAAAAAACAAAGCTGGTGATGTCTTGTCCTAGACTTCTAGACTCCAGAATTGTGAAAAAATAAATAAATTTATATTTTTTAAGCCACCCAGCCTATGGCATTTTGTTATGATAGCTGTAGCAAATAAATAATGATATGTATCAAGCAAACACCAATCTAAATGTTAATCAAGAGAGAAAGCACAAATGCCTATATTACCATTATATAAGCAGACTTTCAAAGAATATTACCAGACACACAAAAAGGGCCCTATATAAAGATGAGAAGACCAGCCCAGCAAGACATAAAAATCATAAATGCATAAGCATCAAATAACAGCTGCAAAATACGTGAAGCAAAAACTGACTGAAAAAAAAGAAAAAGAAAATCTCACAATTCTAGTTGAAAACTTCAACACCTCCTCTCAATAACTGAAAGGATATCTAGACATAAAGTCATTAAGGATATAGGAGAATTCAACAACACTATCATCCAAGAGGATGTAATCAACATTTATAAAACACATACAGAATACATTCTCATCAAGTTACCACAAAACACATATCAAGACAGACAATGCCCAAGACAAAAATAACAGGAAAATCTTCAAACACAGAAACTGAACAATACATTTCTAAATAATTCATGGATCAAAGATATTAAAAATATATTGAGCTGAATAAAAATTATATCAGAATTTGTGGAACACAGCTAAAACTACACGGAGATGGAAATTTATAGGAATTTTATGCATACATTAGAAAAGAGGAAAAATACTCATATTAGTAATCTAAACTCTAACCTCAAGAACCTTTGAAAAAGTTGAGAAAAGAAACCCAAAGGAAGCAGACAGAAACCACGCCAAAAGAAGGAAGAAAATAATAAAGATAGGAGTTGAAATCAATGAAATTTAAAACAGAAAAACAATATAGGAAATCAGGGAAAGAAAGAGTTGTTTTTTTGAAAGATCAACAAAGTTGATAAACTTCTAGTAAGACTAACCAAAATAAATAAATAAATAACAGAAAAGACAAATTACCAATAACACAAACGAAACCAGGGATGTCACTATAGACCCTACAACCACCAAAATGATAATGCGAAAATACTAAGAATAACTCACTCATCTAGAGCCAGACATCCTGGAATGTGAAGTTAAGCGGGCCTTAGAAAGCATCACTACGAACAAAGCTAGTGGAGGTGATGGAATTCCAGTTGAGCTATTTCAAATCCTGAAAGATGATGCTGCGGAAGTGCTGCACTCAATATGCCAGCAAATTTGGAAAACTCAGCAGTGGCCACAGGACTGGAAAAGGTCAGTTTTCATTCCAATCCCAAAGAAAGGCAATGCCAAAGAATGCTCAAACTACTGCACAATTGCACTCATCTCACATGCTAGGAAAGTAATGCTCAACTAGAACAGTTGAAACAATTTTGGAAAAGTAGAACAAAGTGGGTGGAATCAGTCTATCCAATCTCAGGATTAATTACAAAGCTACAGTGATCAAGATTGTGCAATGTTGATCAATGTGTTTCTATTGAAACACAGACCACTGGGACAAACAGAGGCCTCAGATATCTGATAAGGGGTTAATATCCAAAACAGATAAAGGACACATAAAACTCAATAGCAAAAAAACATTTTAAAACAGCAGAGGATCTTGACATTTTTTTCAAAAACACCCAAATGGCCAACAAGCAGAGCAAAGAGGATTAACATTACTGATTATCAGAGTAATGCAAGTCAAAACCACAGTGAGATATCTCATCACACCTTATTATGGAAAAGATAAGAAATAACAAGTCTTGGAGAGGATGTGGAGAAAAGGAAAATCTTGAGTATCATTGGTGGGAATGTAAATTGGTGTAGCCACTATGGAAAACACTGTGGAGGTTCCTCAAAAAAATTAAAAATAATAAAACTACCATATGATCCAGCAATTCCACTCTGGGAAATTATTTGAAGAAAATTAAAACACCAATTTGAAAAGATATATGCAGCCCAGTATTCACTGCAGCATCATTTTCAATAGCTAAAGTATGGAACAACCTAAGAGTCTATCTGTGGAAGAATATATAAAAAGATATGATCCAGTGGCTAAGAATCCATGCTCCCAAGGTAGGGGGAGATCCCTGGTCCAAGAACTAGATCCCTGGTACAGGAACTAGATTCCACATGCAGCAACTTTGAATTCTCATGCCACAACTAAAAGAACCTTCGTGCTGCAATGAAGATCAAAGATTCCATATGCCACAACTAAGACCAGGTGCAACCAAATAAATAAATATTAGATAAATAAAGTCACCTAAAAAATAAGTGATCTATCTATCTATCTATGTGATTTATACTACACACACATACACACAGAAACACACTGGAATAGTATTCAACCATAAAAAATAAATAAATCTTGACATTTAGAACAATATGGATAGAACTTAGAGGTATTATGATAAGTGAAATAAGTCAGACAGAGAAAGACAAAGTATGATCTCAAATTAAACAACAAATTAAACAACATCAAATTAAACAACAGGAAAGCTCATAGATACAGAGAAGATTGGTGGTTACCAGATATGGGGGATAGGGGACAGAAGAAATGGGTAAAAGTGAAAAAGATACAATATAAACTTCCAGTTGCAAAATAATTAAGCTATGGGGATATAAAGTAAAGCATAGTGGTTACAGTTAATAATATTGTACAGCATATTTGAAAACTGTTAAGAGAGTAGATCCTAAAAGTCCTCATCACAAGAAAAAAATCTTTTCTAACTGTGTATGCCATTTTGCAATATATAGAAATATTAAGTCATTGTCTTGTACACCTGGAGTTAATATAATGATAAGTTAACATTATCTCAATTAAAAAATAGAAGACCTAGAAATAGACACACACGGATAAGCCCAATAGAGCTGGAAAAGACCAGTCAGCAGTTCACAAGCGGGCCTAAAGCTCAGGAGAGAGATATGACTGTAATGGAGATTCAGAGATCTCCAGTAAAGAGGGAGATGATAACAAGAAAGAAGCAAGCAATGGATTGAGTTCTGGGGATACTAACACTTTCCGAATTAGAGAAAGAGGATCCAGCCACAGGTAGTAACACCAAATGCATAAGGGTAGGAAGAAAATCAGGATAAATGGCACCACTTCCTGAAAGCAAAAGGGAGGAGAAACATGTGAGAAGCATGGCTTGGTCAGTGGAGTCAAATGCTACAAAGAGGTCAGAAATGGGAAGAATTGAGACATAACCACTGCACTTACACTGAACTTGTGCTTGATGGCTTCAGTGGAGGAGTAGAGCCAGAAGCCAGGTGCATTAGCTTAAAAGTAAATGGGAGGCAGGAAAGTGGACATTTGGAACAGAAAAGTTGGCTCAGATATAAAGGAAAGAGGAAGGGGGGTAGCTAGATATGGTTAAAGCATCGAATGGTCAAGGGAAAATTGTTAAGAGCCTTTGTCATGCTCACAGGCAGAGGGGATGATTCCAATAAAATGCAGAAGGCTAGAGATACACATGAGACTGGATTGTGCACATATGAAGATATCTTATAAAGTTCTCATAGTCATGGCTTTTGTTCAAAACCTGAACAAGGTGCTTTTCCATTAAGTTAAGAAACAAGGTAAAGTTATCCGCTCTTCTTTTCAACATCATACTGGATATTCACACTAATGCAGAAAGACAAAAAGATAAAATAAAGGGTATACAGATTCAAAAGAAAAGCAAATCTCTCTCTGTTCACATATAATATGATAGCCCATATAGAAAATTCCAAAGAAGTGATCAAATAATTCCTGAAACTAATAAGCAATTAAATCAAGGTTATAGGATACAACGTTAACGTCCGAAGTCTGTTGCTTTCCTACATAACTGCAATGAAAAATTAAGAATTGAAATAAAAAATACAACACCACTTATATTAACAAACACAGAAACACTTAGGCATAAACCTAACAAAATATGTATAAGATCAACATGAGGAAGGCTACGATACTCTGAAAAGAAATCAAAGAATTATATAAACAGAGATCTGTTCCATGTTCATGGATTAGGAAGCCCAATACTGTTAAGATGTCAGTTCCTCTCAACTTGCTTTAGACTCAATGCAATTTCAACACAAATCCCAGAAAGTTATTTTATTGATAATAACAAACTGAATCCAAAGTGTATATGGAAATGTAAAAGACTCAGAATCAGTTCAGTTCAGTTGCTCAGTCATCTCTGACTGTGATCCCATGGACTGCAGCACACCTGGCTTCCCTGTCCATCACCAACTCCTGGAGCTCACTCAAACTCATGTCCATTGAGTCAGTGATGCCATCCAACTATCTCATTCTCTGTCGTCCTCTTCTCCTCCTGCCCCCAATCCCTCCCAGCATCGGGGTCTTTTCCAATGAGTCAGCTCTTCACATCAGGTGGCCAAAGTATTGGAGTTTCAGCTTCAGCATCAGTCCTTACAATGAACACCCAGGACTGATTTCCTTTAGGATGGACTGGTTGGATCTCCTTGCAGTCCAAGGGACTCTCAAGAGTCTTCTCCAACACCACAGTTCAAAAGCATCAATTCTTCAGTGCTCAGCTTTCTTCACAGTCTAACTCTCACATCCATACATGACCACTGGAAAAATCATAGCCTTGATTAGACAGACCTTTGTTGGCAAAGTAATGTCTCTGCTTTTTAGTATGCTAGTTTGGTCATAACTTTCCTTCCAAGGAGTAAATGTCTTTTAACTTCACGGTTGCCGTCACCATCTGCAGTGATTTTGGAGCCCCCCAAAATAAAGTCTGCCACAGTTTCCACTGTTTCCCCATCTATTTGCCATGAAGTGATGGGACTGGATGCCATGATCTTAGTTTTTTTGAATGTTGAGTTTCAAGCCAACTTTTTCACTCTCCTCTTTCACTTTCATCAAGAGGCTCTTTAGTTCTTCGCTTTCTGCCCTAAGAGTGGTGTCATCTGCATATCTGAGGTTTCTGATATTTCTCCCAACAATCTTGATTCCACCTTGTACTTCATCCAGTCCAGCATTTCTCATGATGTATTCTGTGTATAAGTTAAATAAGAGGGTGATAATATACAGCCTTTATGTACTCCTTTCCCAATTTGGAACCAGTCTGTTGTTCCATGCCCGGTTCTAACTGTTGCTTCTTGACCTGCGTACAGATTTCCCAGGATGCAGGTAAGGTGGTCTGGTATGCCCATCTCTTGAAGAGTTTTCCACAGTTTGTTGTGATCTACACAGTCAAAGGCTTTGACAGAGTCAATAAAACAGAAATAGATGCTTTTCTGAAACTCTCTTACTTTTTCGATGATCCAGTGGATGTTGGCAATTTGATCTCTGGTTCCTCTGGCTTTTTTAAATCCAGCTTGAACATCTGGAAGTCATGGTTCATCTACTGTTGAAGCCTAGCTTGGAGAATTTTGAGCATTTCTTTGTTAGCGTGTGAGATGAGTGCAATTGTGTGGTAGTTTGAGCAATCTTTGGCATTGCTTTACTTTGGGATTGAAATGAAAACTGACCTTTTCCAGTCCTGTGGCCACTGTTGAGTTTTCCAAATTTGCTGGCATATTGAGTGTAGCACTTTCACAGTATCATCTTTTAGGATATGAAATAGCTCAACTGGAATTCCATCACCTCCACTAGCTTTGTTTGTAGTGATGCTTTCTAAGGCCCACTTGACTTCACATTCCAGGATGTCTGTCTCTAGGTGAGTGATCACACCATCGTGGTTATCTGGGTCATGAAGATCTTTTTCATATAGTTCTGTGTACTGTTGCCATCTCTTCTTAATATCTCTGCCTCTGTTAGGTCTATACCATTTATGTCCTTTATTATGATAACACAATATTGAAGAACAAAGTCAGAAGATTGGACTTACCCAACTTTAAGATGTATTATAAAGCTACAGGAATCAAGACAGTATGCTGCTGGCCAGAGAATAGAAAAATACATCATTGGGATAGAATAGAGAGCCAAGAAAGAGAAAAACACAAATAAAGTCAAATTATCTTTGACAAAGGAGCAAAGGGAATTCAATGGACAAATGACTGTTTTTTCAATAATGGTGCTGGAATAACTGGATCTCTACATTGAAAAAAAAAGAATCTAGATGCAGACCCTACACCTGACATGGATCATACTCCCAAATGTAAAACCTAGATTATAACACAGGAGAAAATCTAGATGATCTTGTATATGACAATGGCTTTTTAGGTACAACACCAAAGACATGACCAATGAAAGAAAAAATGGTAAGCTGGACTTCATTAAAATTAAAGACTTCTACTCTGTGAAAGACACTGTCAAGAGAATGAGAAGACAAGCCAGAGATTAGGATAAAACACTTGCAAAAAACATATCTGATAAAGGACTATAATGTAAAATATTGGGCTTCCCAGGCAGTGCCAGTGGTAAAGAATCCACCTGCCAATTTCCAAGATACAAGAGACTTTGGTTTTGATCTCTGGGTCAAGAAGATCCCTTGGAGTATGCCATGGCACCCCACTCAATTATTATTGCCTGGAAAATTCCACAGAGAAGCCTAGCAAGCTCTATAGTCCATGGGGCTGCAAAGAATTAGACATGACTGAGCACACACATCTCTATCTCTGTAATGTAAAATATACAAGAATGCTTAAAACTTAACAAAAAGAAAATGAACAACCTCATTAAAAAATGGTCAAAAGATCAAAATAGACATGTCACCAAAGAAGATAAAAAGAAGGCAAATAAACATAGAGAAACATGTTTAATATCATGTGTTATTGGGAATGCTAATTAAAACAACGAGAGGACAACCCTGGGGGTGCAGTGGTTAGAACCCACCTGCCAGTGTAGAGACACAGGTTTGATCCCTGGTCCAGAAAGATTCCACAAGCCATGGGGCAACTAAACTCATGTCCACAACTACTGAAGTCTGCATGCTGTAGAGGCATGCTCTGCAACAAGTCACCACGATAAGTTCATGAACTGCAGCTAGAGCATAGCCCCCACTCGCTGCAAATAGGGAAAGCCTGCACACAGCAACAAAGACCCAGCACAGCTAATAAATAAACACAAACAAACAAAACAACAAAAACGAGACACCACTACATACCTATTGCTATTATTCAGTCACCAAGTCATGTCCGACTTTTTGTGATCACATGGACTGCAGCATGCCACATTTCCCTGTCCTTCACTATCTCACAGAGTTTGCTCAAACTCATGTCCAGTGAGTCCGTGAGGCTGTCCAACCATCTCATCCTCTGTTGCTCCCTTCTCTTCCTGCCTTCAGTCTATCCCAGCGTCAGGGTCTTTTCCTATGAGTAGCCTCTTCATATCAGGTGGCCAAACCTATTAGAATCATTATAATCCACCACCAATTGCTGTCAAGGATGTGAAGTAACAGGAGCTCTCATTCATTGTTCACAGGAAGAAAAAATGCTATTTTGCTATTTAGCGATTTTGGAAGACACTTTTGTAATTTCTCACAAAACTAAACACTTACCATACAGTCCATCAAACATGCTCATTAACCTGAACATGAATGTTTATAGCAGCTTTATTCATAGTGACCAAAATTGGAAGCCAACAAAATATCCTTCAATAGGTCAAAGAACAAACTGCAGTATATTTAAACTATAAAATATTATTCACAATAAAAAGAAATGTGCTATGAAGCCACAAAAAGAAACAAAGGAAACAGAAATGCATATTGCTAAGTGAAATAAGTCAATCTGAAAAGGCTTTATACTCTATAATTCCAACTACACAGAATCTTGGAAAGGTAAAACAACAGAGACAATTAAAAGCTCAGTAATTATCACAGGTTTGTGGTGAGGAACAAATGAATGGGTGGAGCCTAGAGGATTTTTAGGGCAGTAAAACTATTCTGCATGATATTGTAATGGTGGATACATGTAATGATACACTTGTCCAAACCCTGCATCTCACAAAGTGAACCCCAATGCAAACTATGGACTTCAGTTGATAGTGATGGGTCAATATTGGTTCATCAATTGTACCAAATGTACAAGGCTTGGGAGAGATGCAGATGGTGGGGAGACTATGTATTTTGGGGAGAGGGAGGCAGACATATGGGAACTCCCCAGACTTCCCGCTCAGTTTTGCTGTGACCTTGAAACTGCTGTAAAAAATAAAGTCTATTGAGAAATATGTGAATCATTCATCACCCAAGTGTTTTTAGGTTCCAGCAGGTGCAGAAACTGCCAGACAGAGCACTCCCCATCTCAGCAGTCGACAGCACAAAACACAGAAGGTTACCTTAGAGCACTTCCTCACAGGCCAAAGGGGACTTTCTTCTTTGCTTGTTTTTTACAACTAGTGGGAGAAAACATTTAGTTCTTCGGAGGCCCAGGGATGGTCAAAGGAGACAGCTGTGGGCCAGCTTCCTGAGAAGCCTTACAAAAGCATGGCAGCATCCAGACTTTTGATTCCACGGCTGCACCAGCATCAAGCCATTGCCAAGGAAGCCGCATGGAGGACACATCTGCTGTGGCAAAGTGTCCTGCCCTTTCCCTGCTTGATGGCTCGCCTGTCCTGGACCGGACCAGTGTTGATGCACTCCTGTTTAGTTTGTATCTTTCAGGCTTTTCTAGGGTGCTTGACACACACAATAAGAAAATATGCTGTCATCTCCCTTTTCCAGTCAACCTCAACTACACATTGAAATCATCTGGGGAGACTGAAAAGACTAATACAACCTGGGCCCCACCTGCTGAGATCCTAATTTGTTTGGTCAGGGCATGGCTTCCCAGGTGATTCTGATGTGCAATCAAGGTTGAAAATTACTAGTCTGAGTCCAGTGGAATTCACACAAACTCCTACACTCCAGTCAGTCATAAAGAGGGGTAGTTTCTAATTTTGAGACGCACTTCCACTCTCATCCCAGCCCCAGCACACACAAGAAGGTTCTAGGGAACATTATTTCAGTCTATTCTATTCTATTCACTAATTGTCATGAATAAGGATTGTGTAAACTGGATGCTGGGAAACTACATACATTTCTCTCAAAAAGCTCAATATATAAAGCATCATCAATCTGAACACCTCTCATGCACAGAACTAGGTTACAGGGTCACTACTTACGGTCACAGTTTGTAGAGACTCTATTTGACAGGTCTCTCTGCCTTGGCTCCAGCACTCTATCGGGCAGAAGGAGGAGGAGGCCTCTCCGTAATACACCCCTATGTGCCACACAAGCTAGGTGGGGTGCTGGCCTCCTGCAGAGGGACCTGAGCTAGGCACTGGCACCATGCCTGGCACATGGGAGGTGCTCCATATTATTCACAGAGAGACTAAAATGGGCTGCACAGAAGTGTTCGGAGGAGGGGATGCATTCTGTCTACAAGGATGAGGTGAGAAAGTGTGAAGAGGCTAAGGCTGAGATGAACCTTGAGGGATGGCATGTCTGTTGGAGAGACAGGTGACAAGTATCTCCCCAAGACATGCTGACCTACAGAGTGGAGAGTGGGTATGTGAGGCATGTCTATCTGCCAGAGCACCACATGGAGGGGCTGCATGAAGTGGACAAGGGAGAACCTGTGAGGGGCTTATGATGGAGTAGGGACTTGTACCCACTGGGGAGCAGTGGGAGGATTTTCAACTCCCATAGCACAATCAGATCCTGGTTCCTTCGATTACACTGGTGCCTGGGTGGAAAAAAATTTAGGGACTATTGGGATCACCCAAAACACCAACAGAGTTGCAAAGCTGTTAGGTTCTTTGAGAAGTGCCAAGGGAAGTTTACAGTTAGATCCTTGGGAATTCTAGTGTTAGATTATTCCTCTTGCAGCCCCATGTCCACCCTGCTCACATTCTACACCAATGCTACTAAAAGCACTCTCTGAATTTTTCTCAGCTGTCACTACCTTTGCAGTAGGTGCCGCAATGACTTTGTCTTACTTCTTCAGATCATCTGATGTAATCAAGAATCAAAGAAGAAACAGTCTAGAGAAGCTTTGTATCCTAAGACTTCCTCCCTCAAAGCTGTCCACAACCAACTGCAAAAAGACTTTGATCAAACAGAGAACAAAGGATAAACAGTTATTCCTTCTAGAGAGTACTAGGAACCTAGAAGAAATAATTCTGCAAAGCTAGGCTATGAAAGCCAGATAGAAAATATGCTTCCCCCACATTGTTAGGGTGTTCCTAAATTTTAGGGACTCGGAGCAATTTCTTTTACCTTCTAAAATCCATCAGAATACCCACTCAGTCTAAATATAAAGGGTTCATATCCATTTCCTGAAATTTACGGTTCAAATAAAGTAGAAATAAAGGATTATTGCATGCTCTACTTCTGTATATTCTTTCATGAAATCTGAATGTTTTTGTAAAAATGTAAAATAATTTGTAGACACTTATATTCTGTGATTTAAACAAACAAAAAACAAATTCCTAGGTCTTATCTCTCTTATTGAATCAGAATCTCTAGGAGCAGAGACCAGGAATCTGTATATCAATGAGCTCCCAGTTGATCTAACTCACTGCCTCTCTGACTTCAGACATCTACCTAACTTTTGCCATACTCACATTGTCCATTTGCCTTTGTTCACTCAAGTTGTTTTAGGTTAACTTTAAAATTGTAGTCATCCTAAGTGATGTCCACCAAATCATAGTTTTGAAGCATTGTTTTCCAAAAATGCTTGTTAAAACACACAACTATTTTAAAAATCCATTTTGGACTAACTGAAGGTAGTACATGGTCCACTCCACTCATTCAAAGCTGTAAGTTTGGGAAGAGTGGTTTAGCTGCTTCTGGGTTCCTGTGATCCAAACTTTGGCCTTCTTATTTCAGGACCTACCTTCCTAGGCCTGGTGCCCTCACACGGCTCTACGGAAAGTGCCTCACTGCCAGGACCCTACCCTGTCTTTCCACACGTACTCTCTCCCGTCACCCCAACCAAACTGGATTTTTATATCTGAACTTAGGACAGTATCACTAAAGCATGTTAATAAATGTTGAAATATAATTTGTAGGTTTAACCCATGACAGCAAAAATGCTTTGATTTTCAAGAATGGAATTCTCCTCATAAACATTCACACAGCTCTTTGCATCAGCCCCTGAAACAGCACACATTTCTGCAGCTTCATTTCTTTTCAATCTTCCTCACTCACTCTGCCTCAGCCACACTGGAGCATACCTTACTTTCTTCCTCTTAATATACAAGCTCTTCCTACCTCAGGGCCTTTGCACTTGCTGGATTTCTTCCACATGTCTGCCACCTACACATTACTTGGGTTTCAACTCAAAATCCCTACTTTCTGAGAGGCAGCTCCTGACCAACCCAGTAAAGTTACACCAATTCCCCACATTCCCATGCCCTCCAGGGATCCTCTGTCATCAGTTTTTAACCAAGGGTGTTATTTCCTCTAAGGAGACATTGGTAATGTCTACAGACATTTGCAGTTGTCACTATGTGGGGGGGGGGGGGGTTGGTGGGGGGGCACACAAATACCCTCTAGCAAATAGAGGCCAGGTATGTTGATAAGCACTCCTATAATGCTTGCACAGTGCCCTCCCACAGTGCATTATTTGGACCCAAATGCCTTGTTTGAGAAATTCAGCTCTGTCAGTGTGTTATGCTTTTCCTTATCATCATCAGCACCAGAGCAGATGGTGTATGGGTTTCCTTCCTATTGAATGGAGCTCCTTGGGAACTGGAGTTCAGGGTTGTTCCTTGCTCCACCTCAGCACCTAGAGGAGTGTCAGGCACCTTGACTCTCAAATCTGGCCTCATTTGCCCTTGTCCTGAGAGCCCACAGCAAGTTGAAGATGCCTGGACTCAGTAAATGGTGAGGATAAGAAAATATGTCACTTTAGAAAATGAAAACAAAAATGTGTTCAATTAATGAGTGTGCGTACAAATGAAATTTGTGATGAGGAGTCCCTCATGATTTCAAGGACTGACAAAATTATCTTCGCAGCCATCAGTGAAAGACTGGTTCTTCTGCTTTTAAAGAAGAGCAAAATTTCCTAAGTTCAAATATATGGTTTTAATTACACCAGTATCTTAATGTCCCTAGACCAACAGGAGAAAATGGAATCTCAATGGTCTCAAAAAAAAAAAAAAATTCAATACATTCTATTTGATCGGCACTTTTAAAGGAAAGAATTTAATGTTAACTTAATGTTAAATACCTCCTCTTCCTTCCCTCTAATCCATTCTCCCCCTCAGTTATTGACAAATTTTTCTATAGCATAAAATGATAGCCAAATTACCCATATAAATTCTTCTAGAACAGAACTGTTATTCAGAAACATAATAAAAGGGACCATATAATGAGAAACCTGTGAACGCAATACCACTGAAATTCTTTATTGAGCACTGATGCTAGATCTCCTATCTATGAGAAACTCTATAAACAGAAACCCGTTGTATTTCTGAAATGATTTTCAGTTTCATTTTTTCACAAATATCATGTCATTGAAATTACCACTATACACCAATGTAAGTGTGGGAATAACTTTCATAGGTGCAAAAAGAAAAAATCAACACAACATTTTCAATCAACTACACTTCATTTAAAAATATATTATAAATAAAGCATAAAGAATGATCTACTCTAAAGTCATCCAATGTTCTTGGTGCAATTTGGGATTAGAGCTCAGGGCCTGTCTCTAATTCTGAGTACTGCTTGCTTTCTCCCATGCTCCATGTCTTGTTTCACAGAATGCTACTGGGTATGCCAGTAGTCACTGTGCTCAGGGGATTCCAACAAATTTTGGAAATGCTGGATTAAACAAAGTTGAGTAGATTTCCAGAACTTGTAATGTGCCATCACAAACTTTAGGAAGGACTTGCAGAAGATAGCACAAATCATAAATTCAAAGCCCCACAAGTAACAAAGCAGGTAACAAACATGAGGCTGCAGGCAAGGCAAGGGCTGAGGGGTGTGGTGCCATCTAACGGGGCCCTGGCTGCGTGGGGATGTTGCGCAACGTTGTTAGGGCTTTCCTGACAAGTTACAAATCCGGGCTTTAATTCGACATCTCCATCTTTGTGCACATTGTCTTGAATTAAAAAAAACAAACATCATTGTTGGAACATAATTTTTAAAAACAGATCAGTGTGGTTCCATTTATGAAAATTGTATGCAATGTTTAGCCATCTTCATTGCCATGCATACATGTTGTTAAGTTACTTCAGTCATGTCTAACTCTTTGCAACCCTATGGACTCTAGCCCACCAGGCTCCTCTGTCCATGGGATTCTCCAGGCAAGAATACTGGAGTTGATTGCCATGCCTTCCTCCAGAGTATGTTCCCAACCCAGGGACTGAACCCACATCTCTTATGTCTTCTGCATTGGCAGATAAGTTCTTTACCACTAGCACCACCTCTTCATTGCCCACATAACCTTTATTCAGAGGTCCTATTAATTTTCTACAACTCTGCAGAAGTTTAAAAAACGTTGCCTTCAAAAACAACCATCCAGCCCTCATGGACCACTTTGGTGTGAGCAGCTCTGAATACCACTACCCTTCCCCCCACCAAAAACAAAAACAAAAAACTCAAGAATGAGTTATTTCAGGTGAAGTGAAGTGAAATTAATTTCCAGCCTTCTTAGCTGTTCATGCAAAAATACTTCAAAGTGACTAAAACCAGCTTTACTTTTTGTCTTTGACTAACTCTTCTGGAAAAAAACAAAAATTTAATTGAGTTGTGAAAAAGATATAACACAGGAATTGATTACATATGGAAAAGACCCTTTATCTTTCCAATATAATTTTAAGAACTGAAGTGGTTTGAGGATGATTTAGCCTTTTGGTGGAAACTGGTAACATGATCAAAGAAGACTATTATATTTGCAAACTGGCTTTTCCAAAACAGAAAGCCTCTTTTGTTACTCCCTCCCTCTTTTCTTTTCTTTCCTTGTATTTATTTCTGCCTTGCCTCATTCTAAAAATTCTATCAGAGCTTACCAATTGTCTACATAAACACCTAGAACTGTAGCACCAATGCAGCAGAAACAGCATAAATCACACGGCAATTGATTTTCTTACCCTGGTGTCTCCATGGATCACTCACTACCCTACCTTCTTCTAACTGCAAAAATACCATT
The DNA here is from genome assembly GCF_002263795.3 of Bos taurus. Classification (NCBI taxonomy): domain Eukaryota; kingdom Metazoa; phylum Chordata; class Mammalia; order Artiodactyla; family Bovidae; genus Bos; species Bos taurus. The sequence continues at coordinate 68,353,031 of NC_037334.1, forward strand.
CTGGTCCCAGGGAAAGCACTTAACGCCTTCTATTTCCAGAGCCCTGAGAAACCGGATCTACCTCTAATGGCAAAATCACATTCACTTCTATATTCCCAAGGGGTAAATAGAAACCTGTACACTCCCATGATTTGAAACCCTTGATGTCCTAAGGAATATAACATTTGGAGTCAATTAAAAAAAAATCATGAAATGCTTCCATGTTAAGTCCTTTAAGTACCAAATTAAATTTGCTGATTTTAAGTTGTGGTCAGCTCCTCTCCACAGCTTTATTAACCAAGGTCCAAGTGTGTTTTCTGCCTCCCCAATGAGAATTCTTGATGGATAACAGGATTCATAGGGTCTAAAGAGAATGTACAATTCTAAAGTGTACCTTTCATGTTTTGCAGAGATTTCTGCAATGACCAGAATGACTGACTCAGTTTTAATACAAAAAATTAGGACTGTGTGATAGAGGTTGATTGTGCACAGATGATCTAGACCCACTCTACCCAATGTTCTTGACTCCGTGGAATGTCATCAGAAACTGACCAAAGATTTGTCCTGCTGCTTGAAGGATTCTGACATAGTGATATCTTGGCACTGTCTTCTACATAATGCCTTAGAATCTGGGCCCACGACTTAATGAGAGTCATCAATAATGTAGGCATTATCTTCTGCTTGGATAGGCTTCAGAGCTGCATGTTTCAAAGCTCCAATATGAGACTCCTTCAAGGGAATCACACTGTAGAAAGAATAACAAGATTAAGAGAGAAACACTTCTCGAGGATGAGGAGCACAGTTCTTTATGTTCAGGCAATACTGGGTATTTGCATTTCCTAGGGCATCATTCAGACAGCCTATGAAGTCAAAAGAAGCTTCCAGATTTCATGAATATGAAGTTTTAGGAAAGTCTGTTTAATAAAGTGATAGAAGTCCTCAGCAGTCATTTCAAAATCTCAGACTTGTCTCCTTTAAGAGACTTATGTAACAGAAAACAAAAATTGAAAATGTAAGAAGACAAATACCAGACATCAAGATGAAGTACTAAGCCAGGATGCTCATTCACAAAGATGGCCAGGGAATGGTTTGGTTGGTGTTTTTCTGAATGGGGACTGTGACCCTTTAGAGAAGGCTAAATTAAATCTATTTAGTGGTCTATATCCTATATTTAAGATAAATATATATCAGCATACAAAATATCAAAGCATACTGGATACAATAAAATACCATTGCTTCATCTAAGTGTGTACTAGATCATGCAGCCAAAATTCTTACTGTGTCTTAATGGTCAAAATTGGAAAGCTATGAGTTAGATGACTTTTATAGCTTGTATGCTCACACATCAAGGGTACAAAAAGGTAATCTATGGGGCTTTGATACAGCTACTTTCTTAGAACTTGTACGCAGTCACTATTTTCATTACCTAAGCCTGCCCATAAATGATATGAAATGCACTGAATCTTCACTCAGCTCTGATCTTTAAACAGATTAGTCACATATATGTAGAAACAGTGTAGGTGTCTGTGGCTCAAAATAAGTCAATGTGATAAATTAATAGCTGCCCCCAAAATAACATGATGAGGAAACCCTCAGCTTTGTTTTGTTTTGTTTTGTTTTTGTAAGGTATTTTCTACAATAAATATTTTCTTTTCTAATTAGGGGATAAAAATTGAAAATTTTAAAAATCTAAACAGTGAAAGGACTAAGAGGATGCTATTTTCCATTCTTTTCTGCCTATAGGGAGTATTTATTTTTCTTCCATTTTTGGAAGCAGACAGTCAAAAACTTCTATAAGTCTGGGTTTTGGACTCTAGGAGACCTATTCTGGAGCCTTTTAACTGCTGTGTGATGTGACTTTTGATATTACTCAACATCTCTAAACCTGTTTTCCAAACTGTAAACTAAGACTAATACTAGTGCCTGTCTCACAGGTTTATTGATGTGAAGGGCATGTCTGCAATAATAAAAGTCAACATTTATGGAACAGTTGCAATGTGTTGGTCATTGTTCAAGGCATGTTCTGTGGACTGGCTCATGTGATTAACTTAGGTATAGGAAAGACTGTACAAACATGAAAGAGAACTAGGAATAATGAAAGAGAAACTAGGAATAATGGCTGGTGGCTTAAGAGGGATGGATTTTCTCAAAGAAAGACTTTGCCTAAAGCCCAAGCTGGACCAGATAAAGCAGGCTGTTTGGATTTGGAAGTAGGCGGAGAAGGCAGTGGCACCCCACTCCAGTACTCTTGCCTGGAAAATCCCATGGACAGAGGAGCCTGGTAGGCTGCAGTCCATGGGGTCTCGAAGAGTCCGACACGACTGAGCGACTTCACTTTCACTTCTCACTTTCATGCATTGAGAAGGAAATGGCAACCCACTCCAGTGTTCTTGCCTGGAGAATCCCAGGGACAGGGGAACCTGGTGGGCTGCCGTCTATGGGGTCGCACAGAGTCGGACACGACTGAAGCGTCTTAGCAGCAGCAGTGGTTTCCCACCTTTACAGATGTTTGGGCAAATGACTACAGGGATGTATACAAAGAGGATTTAACTTTTTATTGGGCCGTGGGGTAGATTTACACAACTGTAAAGTCAAATGGTTTTCAGGCCACACAACTAATGTAGTTGAGCACAGCAGGCTGGGTATGGAACAATAGGGGATAGTGAGACCTTGGACAGCTGGAGGCAAGTCCCAGCTTTGTGGGTCTTCAGCCTGGAGGTGTCCTCCTCCAGATCTTTGCAGAGCTGCCTCCTGCTCCCTTGGGGCTCACTCACATAGCCTACTGCCCTGCTCTGTATTCCCCATGGTATGTCTCTGGAAGTCCTGTAAGTGCCCTTCTTATTCATTTACATGTTTTCAGTCTGTTCTGCTCATCTCTTTGGAATATAATAGGGACTCAATAGACATGCAATAAACAGAGCAATGAATTAAATCAAATAACAAACCAAACAACCCACTCAAATGGCCCGTGAAACAAAATCTGCAGTTTAGTTCTCTTGCTCTAAAAGGTCTCGTTTCAGGTGCCGTTTCTGTACTGTTCTGGCACATGTGCAGAAAACACAGAGATGTATTCTCATCACATCACTGAAATCATTACTGGAAGGTTAGACAGCAATGGAGATTCTCTATATACTAGATTTTTCAGAATCGAGAGTATAAAATGGAGAAGTCAGAAGGAAAAGAGAGGGACAGAGACATTTTCCTTATTTTTAATAAGAATACCAAAAGGCATTGACACAAACTCTTTCAAACTTACCATAGTAGCTCCATCTTGTTACCCAGGCAAAGATATTCTAAACTGGATAAGAAATGAAGAGAAAATTAAACATATAAGCTAAAGAGTTCATGAGATTTTTTTCCCCAATAAGTATATTATTACTGTTATTACCTTAATATGAGAAAAATAGGTACAGATATCAGACACTGAAAAAATTAATTAAGAGGAAAGAATATTTTTAAAATGAAGGGGAAACAAATCAATCTGGGCTCTTCCCTAATAACTTCAGATAACTTTTCTTGAATCTCTAGGAGCCAAATAAACCCCTTAGTGGAAAGTGTCTTATGATTATTAGGGTTAATGCATTCACCCACATGCCCTAGCTTACTTTAATATAGTCATATTTCACTGTAAAAAAATGGGAGGTTGTGTTTCTCCTATAGATGACAGGTTTTACACACACACACACACACACACACACACACACTGGTGGAAGGACACCAGGAGGCCCTAGGTGGCTGCCTTGTGAAACCCTTTGTTCTCTTCTTAGCCCTGAAATCATGTATCCTCCCAATGGCTCATTTGGTTCCTCTGTTAAGTGGGTATTGTAAAACTCTCAGCAATTTCACTCCCTATAGGAACAAAAATTGGTTATTGAAGGAAGGGGAAAAGGAGGAGTGAACAAATCTTGTATATTACACTGGTTTGTTGATATCCAAATCCCAACTCTACCTAACCAATGTTTAATTCTCCATATTTAATTTCTCCCATGGAGAACTTAAGTATCATGTTTCTCTTCACTGGGAAGATAATTTTAAGATAAATAAAAATAAAAAAGAACAAGGTAAGAACCAAGGAAATTACGTGAAACCAAAATCATATGGAATATAGGGCTACAGGTCGTTTGGCTCAAGAATACTCCTGTGGGCACAGTCCTGAGGTGACTTACTTTTGTTAATCCAGAATACCACAAATATGAGCAATACTACCAAGACAGCAACAGAGATTCCAATGGAGACTCCCTTGTCGGTGCTCATCCATGGACCTTGTACCAGCCCCTAAAGAAGCATCAGCAGATCAAAATCAAAATAAAAAACAACAAAATAAAACCATATTATTAGAATTATGCATAGAACACACTTCCTAAAATAAATTACCCAGATATATTTATTAACATTTGGCTAGTTTGTTATCATGAGGGGTGAGACCAAATGATCTGAAGTTATAATCATATGGTGAAATTCTAAGACAATTTAAAATTCAAATACATTTGGGGTGGTGGAAATGTATATCTTGCTTGTGATGGTATTTATAAAGGTGTATACATTTGTCAAAACTCAAACTGTACATTTCAAATGAGCCAGTTTTATAATATGTAAATTACAAATACTTTTAAAAATGAATAAGGTATTTCTGTATATACTATTCTTATGATATTAAAACAAAAAATGTTTTTTCTCATGTAAGTTTGACACATTTTTTTAGTTCTGATATTTATATATTTATTTATATATATATATATACACACACACATATATATATACATATATATATACACACACACATTTGTTTGGCTGTACTGCACCATCTGTGGGATCTTAGTTCCTCAGCCAGGGATGGAACCTGTGAACCCCCGCATTGGAAGTGTGGAGTCTTACCCACTGGGCTTCCAGGGAAGTCCTTACATTATTTTAAAAGTTAGTTTTTCACTTATCAATTGACATTTTCTTTTCATGTCAGTAAGTACACTGCGGTGCCAACATTGTTAATGGCAATAAATGGGCATGTTTAATTGACTAATTAATCCCTATTATTGAGTATTAAGATTATTTGAAACATTTTTATGATTATGCATAGCAGCAAAGAACATCTTTTCTTATACATCTTCATGTATTTGTTCAATTCTCTCTTTAAAGTGGAGTTCAGGAGAATGACTTACTACTAGGACAAAATATATGCTCCTTGGTTTTCAGGATACCTGGGAGACACTGTGACATCTTCAGAGGCAAGACACAAAAAGCCCACGATTTTGCTACTGCCTATTGTGGACTTGCTTCTGTAATGATTCTACTTGTTGCTAAACATACCTGTCCTAAAGGTAAAAAAAAATCCCACCATTCAGAATATTTGTTTATTTTTTTTTTAATCCAGCATAAATCTAACTGTATAACAATGTTACAGTCATTTACACAGTGGCAGTCCTGCTATTTAATAGATATAAACAAATTCTACCCATATTCATCAGATCAATCAGTGCCCATAGCTGATTGGTGAGAGCGGCTAAAATCTTTCATGTCATTCCTGTATGGTAGTGTTATCATTGTCACTCAGGTATGCAACATAAAGCCATTTGATCTCACACTAAATAACTCCACTTTTTCTGAGCTTGACTTTCTCTTACAATGGCCATGTTGCACTCTCTCACCACTTGCAATCAGGATTACTCTCATACCTAAACTCTTTTTGTTTGTTGCTTCTAAGAGTTACTTGCACATAGTAAAAAGAAAAGTTTTTTAACCAAGTGAGACAAAAGAAAAGATTCTATTGATAAATTCTTCTAACTTACAAAGATCAGACTTTAATGAACATCATGAGACTACAGTTCCTTATATTTTTTCTCAAACTATGTATGAGAATATCCTACAGAATCACAAAGTTGTTCAAGACCTTAGGACCTTAAAAAGTCATCATATGGGGAGGATCAGGGCTTCATAAGTGGCTCATTAGTAAAGAATTCGCCTGCCAAGCAGAAGACATGGGTTTGATCTCTGGGTGTGGAAGATTCCCCGGAGAAGGAAATGGCAACCCACCCCAATATTCTGGCTTGGAAAATTTCATGGACAGAGGAGCCTGCAGGTTACCATCCATGGGGTTGCAAAGAATCGGACAAAACTTAGTGACCAAACACCAGCAACAAATGGGGAGGATTACATATACAAAGACTCAGCAGTGGCCTCAAAATTTCTCAATAGGAGGACAGTTGGGTTGGAAAAAGATATTAGGGGGCCTAAGTTTAAGCAAGCACACTTTGATTTCCGTAACAGTTTTGGTTGGGATGGCCCCCATTCCACCACGTCAATCCAAGGCATGCTATTTCTCTAATGATGATCAAAGTCTTTCCTGATATGTAATGTTAATTCACTATCTTTGAATTAATTCACTCTTTTTTTTCTAATTTTATGGCCAGGATACATTTTGTAGAGTGTTTGTGTGGAGTATAATATCACTTTTTGGATATTTCTAACAAAATAGTGCATCTATATAATTTTTTAAAATTAATGAAAACATCCCTATTTAAGAGTCAAATTCTTTTCTTCCTTTATTTTATGAATTAGAAATAATCAACTGTGAACAAGACTTATAATAATACTCTCTAATGTAACTTGTTTCCAAGGAAACATATAAGTGAATCAGGCTAATGAAGTAGGAAGGAGTATGCTTACAACTTGATAGCTATGCCAAAGGGGATCTGGAGACTCTGTCACAGTGTCATTCCATCTGTTCCACAAGAAGGAAAATTTATTAGAATTATAAAAATACTGAATTTTCATTGCAAACACCAAATACATTCACATTGCTTTCTGGTAATGAATAAAAACTTGAATAATCATATGCCCAAATGCTGTAGGCACTGCAGGAGTTAAATCAAATAACTAACATTATTTAATTTAACCTGTAACCTACACTTCTTAACCATTTTCATCACCCACCCTTCCAAAATGGACCCCCTTTTTTTTCTATCTGTGGAAACAAGTATATGTTCACAGAATGTTTACCTACAATCTTCAAGAAGTTATAGTGGCCCATTCTCAGAACTAGGTTAAAGATGACCACTTAAGGTAGGTAATCAGTTTTTTTTATAACAGCTATGAAACTGCCAGTGAGTGCTCAGAGGCCACTGCACACCAAACAGCAGAACCACCCTTTTCAAAACAGATGTTACATTGGCTTTACATTTAAAATGTGAGTGAAATGCATTAAGATATCCCAAACAGGTGGCATCCAACTCCTACATTATGTGCCAGTATGCCCAGATATTGATCCAAAACAGCTTTAGAAAATATGTTACATCAGCCCCAAAGCTAATGTAATATGAGGATATATGCAGAATTTCTAAGGATACTATATGGGCTTCCCTGATGGCTCAGATAATAAAGAATCTGCCTGCAATGCAGGAGACCTGGATTCAACTCCCAGGTCAGGATAATCCCTGGGAGAAGGGAATGGCAACCCACTCCAGTATTCTTGCCTGGAGAATTCCACAGACACAGGAACCTGGTGGCACAGTCCATGGGGTCACAAACAGCTGGACACAACTGAGCAACTAACACATACAGACATACACACATACACACACACACACACACACAAGGATGCTATGTACCTGAAATCTTGATATAAAAGAATATTATGCTTTAAAGTTTTGAATGTTCAAATTTTAATAGTGTTTTGAAATATGCCTTTTGTTACACAGAACATATACTGTTGACCTTTCTAAGCAATCTATCTGACATATAGGTCAGACACAGGATTCTTTCTTTACTGAGTATCTATTATATACCAAGACCTTTATATTCTTATACAAATTTTCTTAATCCTATTTTACAGCTGAGGAAGTAGTCCTGAAATGGTTCTAAGTTTCCAACTACAGAACAGGACAAGAGCTTCAGTTCATAACGTCTACACAAGTTACTTTCTCATCCAATGAAAACACTGAAGGTCTTAGAAAGTCCTTAACTACTGACAAAACTTTTGTCATGTTATTTTGCAATGGCAGTGAAAATGAATCCATCGTATGCCCTCTAAAGTTTTACACTTTACATATTGTGTTTACATTTTAATTATTCTGACAGTACTTCTTGGAGAGCCAAAGACAATAGCTATAGTCTAGGCTTTGTGCATGACTTGTATTATAACCTTAGGTAAGTGTTTCAGGTATAGAATGGGTAATTTTATAAAAGCAGCATGGACTTGAGCAAGATAAAACTTGACTTCAATGTTGACAATGTCCCTCAACAATGTGACCTTGATCAAGGTCCTTTGCATACACATAAATGTATATATTTATGTTTCTAGTTAAGGTAAGTGTTAGAACTACAAGCTGTTGATAGCACCCATCTCATAAAGCAGTCGTATTAGATGATGCTTATAAGGTGCTTAACACCATGTTAGACAAATATCAGCTATTACTATTGTTATTATATAAAAATAGGAACAATGTGGGGAGAGACACCATGCAATGGACTTTCCAAACATCTTATTTTTCATTCCTCACAAACTTGCAGTGAGGAATGCAACATCTTGCCCATGGGTGCACAGCTAGTAACTAGCAGTTGAACTGAAGACTGTCTGTCTCCAAAACAGTACTAAACAGGCTCCTTAGTCTGGCAAAGGCAAGAAATAAATGTTCCCCAAAAGAATTAAATGAGATAATGTATGACAGTTTTCTTTGCATTGTTTGTTTAAGAAGGCCTTCTTATCTCTCCTGGAACTCTATAATCAGTTGGATATATCTTTCCCTTTCAGTTGGGTATGTCTTCCCTTTCTCCATTTCATTCAAGAATGCGCATGATAAAGGACAGAAATGGTAAGGACCTGACAGAAGCATAAGAGATTAAAAAGAGTTGGCAAGAATGATGAATGATACAAAAGAAGAATGATACAAAAAGGTCTTAATGACTTGGATAACCCTTCCATACGCTAACAAGGTTATGTTCAAAATCCTTAAGCTAGGCTTCAGCAGTACATGAACTGAGAACTTCCAGACGTTCAAGCTAGGTTTAGAAAAGACAGAGGAACCAGAGATCAAATTGCCAACATTAGGTAGATCATGGATAAAACAAAGTAATTCCAGAAAAACATCTATTTCTGCTTCATTGACTATGCTAAACCTTTGATTATGTTGTTATTGTTCAGTCACTAAGTCATATCTGACTCTTTGTGACCCCATGGACTGCAGCATGTCAGGCTTCTCTGTCCTTCACTATCTCCCAAAGTTTGCTCAAACGCATGTCCATTGAGTCAGTGATGTTATCCAACCATCTCACCCTCTGCTGTCTCCTTCTCATCTTGCCATCAATCTTTCACAGCATCAGGGTCTTTTCCAGTGAATCAGCTTTTCACATCAGGTGGCGAAAGTATTGGAGCTTCAGCTTTAGCATCAGTCCTTCCAATAAATATTCAGGTTTGATTTCCTTTAGGATTGATTGATTTGATCTTCTTGACTTATTTGATTGTATAGATCACAACAAATTGTGGAAAATTCTTAAAGAGACAGGAGTACTAGACTACCTTATCTGTCTCCTGAGAAATGTGTATGCTGGTCAAGAAGCAACAGTTAGAACTGGACAAGGAGTATGACAAGGCTACATATTGTCATCCTGCTTATTTAACTTGTGTGCAGAGTAAATCATGTAAACTGCCAGACTGGATGAATCACAAGCTGGAATCAAGATTGCCAGGGGAAATGCAACAACCTTGGATATGTAGATGATACCACTCTAATGGCAGAACGTGAAAAGGAACTAAAGAACCTCTTGATAATGGTGAAGGAGGAGATTGAAAAGGTGGCTTGATATTCAACACTTGAAAAACTAAGCTCATGGCATACAGTTCCATTACCTCATGGCAAATAGAAGGGGAAAAAAGGGAAGTAATGACAGATTTTATTTTCTTGGGCTGCAAAATCACTGTGGATGGTCACTGCAGCCATGAAATTAAAAGATATTTTCTCCTTGGAAGAAAAGCTATGACCAACCTAGACAGCAGATTGAAAAGCAGAACATCTCTTTGCTGACAAAGGTGAGTAGAGTCAAAGCTGTGGGTTTTTTTCAGTAGTCATGTATGCATGTGACAATTGGACCATAAAACTAGCACTGAAGAATTGATGCTTTTGAACTGTGGTGCTGGAGAAGACTCTTGAGAGTCCCTTGGATTACAAGGAGGTCAAACCAGACAATCCTAAAGGAAATCAATCTTGACTATTCATTGGAAGGGCTGAAGCTCAAATACTTTGGCCACCTGATGTGAAGAGCCAGCTCACTGGAAAAGCCCCTGATGCTGGTAAAGACTGAAGGCAAAAGGAAAAGCAGGTGATAAAGGATGAGATGGTTGGATGGCATCACTAACTCAATGAACATGAATTTGAGCAAACTCCAGGAGACAGTGAAGGGCAGGGAAGCCTGGCATGTTGCAGACTATGGGGCCACAAAGAATCAGACATGACGTAGCTAATGAAAAGCCACAACAAGTGACAGTTTGCTGGTACATCTGTCTGTCAAAAGGTGGGTGGCAGGCCATATGATGACCAAAATTCCTTCCATACTAAAATTCTTTGTTTTGTGAGGCTTTAACCCACTGAAGTCTGACTTGAGCATTGTGAGGATTTGGCTGGAGAACCTCAGAGACACTGCCAAGATGGCAGCAGTCACAGAAGTTGTGGGGACACAGCTGTTCCAATGTCTGATCCATTCTGAAAATCTCTACCTTGACCAGGTTTTAATGACATATTTTAGAGATTGATTCCCAGTGGAATTGGTCCCTCTGTGCATCCTACTGCAGGTCCATTTTCTATTAACCAGCTTCCAGGGATGATTGGAAAAAGGCAGGCCATACTGGGGGTCTGCTACAGATTGGCAGCTCCTGAGCATGATGAGTCATATGCACGAGGAGTCTTGAAAAGCCTGACCTTGTTTGAATGCATCACAGGCACAAGGACACATAAGCCAGTTCTGCATTGCAAAGGAGTTCAGCATGTGCCACATCCCCAAATTTACCACCACAGGTAGCAAGTTAGCTGGGACAGATGACAGGATTCAGCATCACCTTTCGCCATCACAGGAAAGACAAGACAAATCTTACCTCTGAAAAGAATATGGATTTTCCAAAATTGGGGAGAGCAGGGAGACTTTTCTGGTGGCATAGCCCAATCCTAGTAGGGCATGACTCTTTGGTTCTCCTGTCCATGTTCTCAACCCATCTCAAAGTGTCCATGTGAAATGAAAGCTTAACAAGGCAGCGGGAGGGCCTTGTGGCTCTTTCTATGTAGTTTCTGGAGTTTAGGAGAAACATAAACAAGTGACTAGTCTGGTCTGGGCCGGGTTGATTTGGATTTAGGCTTTTTAAGGCTCTGTCCAGGGGATTAAACCTACTAATAAGTTTAAAGAAAAGGCTGGTTCATTTAATTTAGGGAAATGCAGATACACATGTGGATGTTCCTAAATCTTACAAGCTAGCTATGTGGCTCAGGTGTGCATATTTCTGGACATGCTAAGAGACAGTCATAGGTGCCACTCTATGTATCACTACCATTTAACTATGTTCCAATCTTTAGCTAATTTAATCCTTGAAAGAATTCTACATCAGTAAAATTCCATCCATTTTACAAAAGATAAACACAGATTCAAAGAGGGTAAGACATTTGTTTAAGTCGTATAGCTAATTGGAGTAGCCTTTGTAGGTACTCAAGTCAGACCTGTGTTATTACAGAATATGTGCTCTTAACAGTGTGCTAACATTTATCAAAATTTGAAAGCTCCCAGGCTTTCAGGAAAGAAGACAAAGTTACCTGTTGAGCAAGAGTATGATGGTGAGCAAGTTTTATTTGTTTCATATGGTGTGGTAGGCTTGGTTTCTGCAGCCTGCGTTGGAGAAGGTACTGAAATGATAAGAATGAAAGAATGTTGTTCAATTCGTGGAGGAAATTTTCCAACTCCAGAAAAAAATAGCAAACAAAACTAAAATTAGGAATTACCCTTTGACTCTTTCTTAGAGAAGTATTCAAGGATGGCCTTGAGACATTACCCTGCCATATATGTATTTCATTATCATGAATAAATATTACTTAGATAATGATCTGAAGCGCTTATCAATAGACAGAATCATTTCTTCTTTTATACTCTTAGTATCTTCTTAAAACCTATCAACAGAGCATCTTATATAGGACACTCAATTAAGTCTTTATTCATACCAAACTTTTATTCATACCAATGACATTTCAATTCTGTGGAGCATGGCTTTGGGGCTGGCACTAACCCACCTTGTTCACAAGAACCCTGATCTTGATTTCCTGACCTTATTCAAGTTCCTAATTACCCATCTACATCTTTCCAGGGAGATGTACACATTGACCAGCACAGAAAACATACTGAGATTATTCAATTTCTTGAAGTCACTTTATGGAGTCAGTACTGTCCACTGTCTGAGTCTTGGTAATAAGCCTCAAAGCAATGTTCCTGGTACCCTGGCTCCTTATGCAGTTGTGTTTTGATCACTCCTTTCATAAGACTGATTTCATATGTTATCTGACTCATCTTCTATTTCTCACCAGAAAGCTTTACTGAGAATTCTCGGGTCTATGTTTCCTTTTTCCTTTCTTGAAATCTCTCCTTTACTTTCTATCAAACATCTCATCTGACCTGCAGAGTTGACCAGTTGCCTCTTAATAAGATTTTTTTTATATCCCCTCCTCTGAGAGCATCACAGAATTTTAGAGCAAGGCAGTGGTGCTGACTGAACAAGAGTTCCCAAACCTAGGCTTTCCCTATTGCCTCTCATTGGTCTTCTTTCCACTTTCTCACCATGGACTTCACATTTCAACATTACCTGTTCTCTTGTTCTGAGCTATCTTTTGTTTTCTGTGAAAATTTTTGTTTTTATGGGAGTTTTTTGGTCATTGTTGTTGTTGGTGTATTTATTTTCTTTTCTTTTCTTTTTTTTTTTTTTTTTTGGTTTTGCTTTTGTCTAATGCTCAAATTTGTAGCAGGATATGGCTCTCTTTAGGAATTAAGAACAGGACAAGAAAAGAAAATCAAAAGATCACAGTCTTCATTCAACTTAAATCTGTGCAGAAGACCTATTGATCTTAACTTCTATCTGTAGTTTTGGTCTTTGTGGGCATTTTTCTGTTCTCCTGTTCTCCTAGGACTTTACTTCCAAGCAGTTCAGGAGTACTCTAGGTGACTAGCATGGACAGGGGCACAGAACACAGAGAGGGAATGAGTGTAAATACAAATGCCCGTGCTATAGATCTGTTCCAGTGCTAACATCCTTTCTGTATTGTAAAGTTCAACTCTAAACTCAAACTCACTAGGAAACTATCAGGACATATATAAGACTCAACTAATACTACCCCTAGGAGGTCACACGATCATATGCACCAACACTTTCCTTCTGAACTTCTGCTTTAAACAAAGGCCATAACTTACACATGTCCCTCAAAACAGGAGCTCTAATCCATCCACCTCAGCAGGCACAAACTATTAAGCTAAATCAATATTGAAAAAGTCAACAGTTGCTCTAGTGCATTTTTCTTGCAAACTTTTATGGCTGTAAAAATCCCACTTTCAACCTAAAGACCTCCTTCCAAATTCAACTTGAAGAAAATCCTTCAGATCCCTCCTCACTGAATACACACATGGATCAACAGGCGTGAAGGGAAATCAATGTGTTCCCTCAGACATTTTGGCTAAGAGTTTGTGATATTTCTGTTTCTCTTCAGTTCCAGAGCCACTTCAAAGTGCCAAAGGGTTGTGGAGGCTTTGAGAATCTCCACATAAAAGTTATCTTTTTAATCCTAAAGAGAGAAAGTTTGAACCCAAACATGTCCACAAAATGAGAAGTTATTTCCCCACCTATAATTCAAAAATATTCTCCATTTATATTAAACCTAAACTATTATAAGTATGAACACTGTAGCCTGAATTGGAAAAAAACAAATGTCTGCATTCTAAATTGCATAATACTTAAATCTGATATTTACTTTGTCATCAGTATAAATGGCATTCCTCTGATACATGAACAAAGGAGGTTAGAAGAAAAATGTGTCAGTCACTGACACCCTGAAAAAGCAGGGTAATTGTATGAAAGCTTTTCCAGTGAGGATGTCAGATCAGAACAAACTCATCCGAACAGAAACTCTATGTTCAGTATAGAATGCAGCAAAGGCCAACATTCAAATTAACGGGCACAATCTAGACCCAACTGTTTTCCATTCATATGAATGAACAGAAACAACGATGAACTCAGACTCCGTGCCTCAGTCCTCAGGAATATAAAGTAGGATTGACTCACACTGACAATGGGTAGGGTTGTCATAAAAATTAAGTGGCTTAATAGTTGTAAAGCAGTTAGCACATTTCCTGACACAGGAAACAGAGTAAGCATTAACTTCACTGAAATCTTATCCTCATGTGTTGGGTTAGACTTTAAAATGAATAAATGATCTCTATTCAGAGCTCCTTGAAAGGGCAGAATCTCATTCACCAGGCTCTGTTCTGGCATCCTTATTTTTCCCTCACAATTCTGTGTTCAAATGAGCCATTCTCCTTAGATGTCCAAGATCAGTGATCTGGGTTGTTTTTTTTTTTTTTTTTTGGATTAATGAATTTCTTGAGAGTCTGATAAAAAGCCTTAGGTCTCCTTCACTCTGTAAATGCTTATAGATATAAAAGATGAATATAACAGGGGACAGGGGATTCACAGACTCTGTAGAGCTAGGTTTGGAGGCCTGTTAAGAATCCTTACTGTAGATTGTACATCTGACTTAACACAGTGCTTTGCATAGTCAATACCCTCTCCTTTAAAGCCTAAAGGATCAGAAGCACATCTGTTTACCTGGCTGGAAGTCCTCTGTGGGTGTTGCCATCGGAAGAGCAGAGGTAGAAGCCTTCATTGTCGTTGGAACAGTGGTGATCATCGTGATTGTTGAAGCAGTGGTGGCAGTTGTTACTGGAGTAGTACTGGTGGTCGTTTTTGGAATAGTGGTGGTTGCCGTTGGAGTACTGGTGACGGGGGTTGTTGAAGTAGTAGTTTTTGTCTGAATAGTTTCTGTCGTTGTTGGAGTACTAGCCTCGGTTGTTTCTCTTCGAGGTGTAGCAGTCATGGTCACTTTTCTTTGAGTAGTAGTAGTCGTGGCTCCTGTTCTTTGAGTAGTGGTAGTGGTGGTAGTTGTTGGAGTAGTGGTTGTTGTTGTTGTAGCTGGAGCTAGAAATTAACATGAAAGCAAGGATTCAATAAGCTGCAGGTAACAAGAGCCATGTGCTGGGTCTGTTCAACAACATGACCAAGGAGACCGTCCCCAGGTAGAACTCAGTGTTTATTTCCCATGAACTCCAAATTCTCATCATTGGTCAGCTAGAATCTGTGACAAGCAGGGAGTGAAGACATGGTCACAGCAAGGAAACAGCTGCATTGAAAGGATGAAATTTCAGGAGGTGTTGAAAGGAAAACTGACATATGGGATTTGTATTGAAGCACTTTGTAAAGACTAGTCGTGCATACCAAATCTATGTATCTTCAAAAACATCTGTGAGAAAGAGAAAATGTCTAGAACCTGAAACCATCTTTACCCTCTCAGTGGTGTACACCTAGGACCTAAATAGTAGTTCCCAAGAACCAAAATATTTACCAGATAAACAGCATTCAGTTTGATCAGTCCTAGAGGTACTTTCCCAACAGAAAGTGAAAGTGAAGTCGCTCAGTCGTGTCCGACTCTTTGTGACCCCATGGACACCAGGCTCCTCCATCCATGCTGGAGTGGGTTGCCATTTCCTTCTCCAGGGAACTTCCTGACCCAGGGATCGAACCTGGGTCTCCCACATTGTAGACAGATGCTTTACTATCTGAACCACCAGGGAAGTCACAGAACCACATCTTAAACACAGATTAATTTAAACCATTAACATATACTCAATAACACAAATGCATTTTGAATCTGGTTAGAAGAGAGACTGGATGCTTTAAAGTTCTTTTCTACCTAAGAGATAATAACAACAGGTAATAACTTTGACTCTTTCCAGAGTCTGAAATGGTATAGGATTCCAAACCACTTACTGAAGTCCTCAGAGTTACCCAAGAAAGAATTGGAACTAAAATTAAAACAAAACACAGTGCCTGACACAAAAGCAGAAATTGTAGGGTTGAATAAAAAATAAGTACTTTTTTTTCTCACCAAGCATTTTTTTGCACAGAAGTATTCTTAAATTTCAACTCTACTAACTATGAATTGGAACCTCAAGTCACTTAAATAGGGGGAAATTGGTGTGAAAACTATTTTGAGGGATTTGAGTCAACTTAATTTGGATACTAGTTAATTTTTGCCTTAAAAAAGAAAAACTGTTTTTCAACAGGTATTTGTGAGTTCTATTATGTATAAGGCATTAGTAAATTTTAGGCTTTGGGGGGTCCTGAGATCTTGGTGGTAATTGCTCTAATCTGTCAGTGTGAAAACAACCGTAGACACAATGTAAACAAATGGATGTGGCTATGTTCCAATAAAACTTTATTTATAAAGCTGTTGGTGAGCCTGTTTTATAATCTGACCTGGCCCTGGAGCTATAGTTTGCTGACTCTGGTCCAACAGTGTAGTCAGAGGTTTTGACAAAGAGAGCAATCTCAATCCCCTCTGTTCAGTCAGAAATCAAATCTAGACAAAAAAAAAGGAAGTAAGCAAAAAATCCGATAAAGGACTATAACAAGGAGGAAACTGAATTGGCTTGTTTAACTGTGTGTCTTCCTTGGTTGTAAATATTTCCTGAGGAAGAAGCTAGGAAGCTAAGGGTAGAAGAAGATGCTGAGGAACAGCCCTAACAGAAGGTTGGAAAGTAAGCTCATTCTGTGAAAAGTACAGAAAATTTAAGCAAAGAATTGAATTGGAGGTGGAATCACTTTGGCTCAGTTATGGACCAGTTTCCTGCTGTACAGGGCAGTGACTTTAAATATTCATCTATTAAACATGATAAAAGTCCCCTACTAATTTTTTTCTGTATCGTTGAAAAAATATTCAGCCAGACCAATCATACAATTTTACAACTCTAAAAAAAAATCTCTTCTCCACATGCAACCTCCTTACCTATGTCTCTCAGTTCAGTTCAGTTCAGTCGCTCAGTCGTGTCCGACTCTTTGCTACCCCATGAATTGCAGCACGCCAGACCTCCCTGTCCATCACCAACTCCCGGAGTTCACTCAGACTCACATCCATTGAGTCAGTGATGCCATCCAGCCATCTCATCCTCTGTTGTCCCCTTCTCCTCCTGCCCCCAATCCCTCCCAGCATCAGTCTTTTCCAATGAGTCAACTCTTCGCATGAGGTGGCCAAAGTACTGGAGTTTCAGCTTTAGCATCATTCCTTCCAAAGAAATCCCAGGGCTGATCTCCTTCAGAATGGACTGGTTGGATCTCCTTGCAGTCCAAGGGACTCTCAAGAGTCTTCTCCAGCACCACAGTTAAAAACTTATGTCTCTAGCACCAGCCTATTTTCCTTAAATTACTTCCTAGATGTACTTTCCTCAGAGTCAGCTATTTGCTGTATCAAAGTTGACCTTATTTTACTTTCCTTCAAGGACACAAGCCAAGTACAAAAGATGGAAGGTTGTAATGTAATATCAAGCTCCTTTAAATTAAACAAGAGACATAGCTCAAGAAGGCCAGGGGCATTGGGTTCTGTTGTCAATGGAAGACCTTAGTGGGAGAACATTTATTAGGAAAGAGCACCAGAAACTAGGAAATCCTGAAGAACTTGATCCTTTCATCAAACAGTAAGGAAAATTAGAATATCTACCTCAAGATGGAAAAATGTAAACTTCCCAGTTTTTTGAATTTCATGAAATTTTTAAAAGCCACAGGTCAACAGCTATTGAGATGCAAATGTTCTCATAGAGCGATAAGGCTATTTTAAATTTAAAACTAGCAATTTAATGATCAGGGGTGAAACATGTTTCAAAAAATCCAAGACAGAGCAGAGGGGAGGGGTGAAACTATATACGCTCATATATTGTGGCTCAGCTGGTAAAGAATCCACCTGCAATATGGGAAACTTGGGTTTGATCCCTGGGTTGGGAAGATCCCCTGGAGAAGGGAAAGTCTACCCACTCAAGTAGAGCGGAGGCTGTGTGGTGCTGGAGCAACTTTGGGGAGATACCCCACTTCCAAGGGCAGAGAAGTCCATCAAGATGGTAGGTGCTGGAGCAGCGGCTGCATGGCACTGGAGTGACTTTGAGGAGATACCCCATGTTCAAGGGCAAAGGAGAAGCCTGAGCAAGATGGTAGGGGGGTGAAATCTCATTTAGAATCAAACCCCATACCCACCAGGGACACTCAGAGGGTTCAAACAAACCTTGTGTGCACCAGGACCCAGAGACCCCACAGAGACAGAGACAAAACTGTGTTTGAGTATCTCCTGTAGAGGTATGGGTCAGCAGTGGGCTGCCGCAGGGGCAGGGACTCTGGGGGCAGCAGACCTGGGTTTGGCATAAGCTGTCTTGGAGGAGGTCGCCATTAACCCCACCATAGAGCTGCCAGACTTACACAGGACTGGGAAATAGACTCTTGTTTTGAGGGCTCAAACAGAACCTTGTGCACACCAGGACCCAGGAGAAAGGAGCAGTGACCCACAAGAGACTGACCCAGACTTGCCAGTGAGTATCCAGGAGTCTCCAGGAGAGGCGTGGGTTGGTGGTGGCCTGCTGCAGGGCTGGGGGCACTGAGTATAGCAGTGTATGCAAGGGACCTTTTGAAGGAGGTCACCATTATCTTCATTACCTCCACCGTAGTTTGCCCCAGGTAATTAACAGAGATGGAACACAGCCAACAACATCAACAGAAAATTGGATTAAAGATTTACTGAACATGGCCCCGCCCATCAGAACAAGACCCAGTTTTGCCTCAGTCAGTCTCTCCCATCAGGAAGCTTCCATAAGCCTCTTATCCTTCTCCATCAGAGGGCAGACAAACTGGAAACCACAGTCACAGAAAACTAACCAATCTGATCACATGGACCACAACCTTGTCTAATTCAATGAAACTATGAGCCATGCCATGTAGGGCCACCCAAGACGGACGGGTCATGGTGGAGAGTTCTGACAAAACGTGGTCCAGTGGAGAAGGGGATGGCAAACCACTTCAATATTCTTTCCATGAGAACCCCATGAACAAAATGAAAAGGCAAAAAGAAGGACACCGAAAGAACTCCCAAGGTCAGTAGGTGCTCAATATGCTACTGGAGAAAGTGGAGAAATAACTCCAGAAAAAATGAAGAGATGGAGCCAAAGCAAAAACAACATCCATTGTGGATATGACTGGTGATGGAAGTAAACTATGATTCTGTAAAGAGCAATATTGCATAGGAACCTGGAATGATAGGTCCATGAATCGGCAAATTGGAAGTGGTCAAACAGGAGATGGCACAAGTGAACGTCAACACTTTAGGAATCAGCAAACTGAAATGGACTGGAATGGGTGAATTTAACTCAGATGACCATTATATCTACTACTGCGGGCAGGCATCCCTTAGAAGAAATAGAGTACCCATCATAGTCAACAACAGAGTCCAAAATGCAGTACTTGGATGCAATCTCAAAAACAACAGAATGATCTCTGTTAATTTCCAAGGCAAACCATTCAATACCACAGTAATCCAAGTCTATACCCTGACCAGTAATGCTGAAGAAGCTGAAGCTGAACGGTTCTATGAATACTGACAAGACCTTCTAGAACTAACACCCCAAAAAGATGTCCTTTTCATTATAGGGGATTGGAATGCAAAAGTAGGAAGTCAAGAAATACCTGGAGTAACAGGCAAATTTGGCCTTGGAGTACAGAATAAAGCAGGGCAAAGGCTAATTGAGTTTTGCCAAGAGAACACACTGATCATAGCAAACACCCTCTTCCAACAACACTCTACACATGGACATCACCAGACGGTCAATACTGAAATCAGATTGATTATATTCTTTGCAGCCAAAAATGGAGAAGCTCTATACAGTCAGCAAAAACAAGACTGGGAGCTGACTGTGGCTCAGATCATGAACTCCTTAGTGCCAAATTCAGACTTAAATTGAAGAAAGTAAGGAAAACCACTAGACCATTCAGGTATGACCTAAATCAAATCCCTTATGATTATAAATGGCAGTGAGAAATAGATTCAAGGGATTAGATCTGATAGACAGAGTGCCTGAAGAACTATGGATGGAAGTTTGTAACATTATACAGGAGGCAGGGATCAAGACATCCCCAAGGGAAAAAAAATTCAAAAAGGCAAAATGGTTGTCTGAGGAGACCTTACAAATAGCTGAGAAAAGAAGAGAAGCAAAAAGCAAAGGAGTAATGGAAAGATATACCCACTTGGATGCAGAATTCCAAAGAATAGCAAGGAGAGATAAGAAAGCCTTCCTCAGCGATCAATGCAAAGAAATAGAGGCAAACAATAGAATGCGAAAGACTAGAGATCCCTTCAAGAAAAGTAGAAATACCAAGGGAACATTTCATACAAAGATGGGCATAATAAAGGACAGAAATGGTATGGACCTAAGAGAAGCAGAAGATATTAAGAAGAAGTGGCAAGAAAACACAGAACTATATGAAAAAGATATTCACGACTCAGATAATCAGGATGGTATGATCACTCACCTAGAGCTAGACATCCTGGAATGTGAAGTCAAGTGAGCCTTAGGAAGCATCACTACAAACAAAGCTAATGGAGGTGATGGAATTCCAGTTGAGCTATTTTGAATCCTAAAAGATGATGCTGTGAAAGTGCTGCACTCAATATGCCAGCAAATTTGGAAAACTCAGCAGTGGCCACAGGACTGGAAAAGGTCAATTTTCATTTCAATCCCAAAGAAAGGCAATGCCAAAGAATGCTTAAACTCAATAAACAATTGCACTCATTTCACACGCTAGTAAAGTAATGCTCAAAATTCTCCAAGCCAGGCTTCAACAGTACATGAACTGTGAACTTCCAGATGATGAAGCTGGATTTAGAAAAGGCAGAGGAACCAGAAATCAAATTGCCAACATCCTTTACATCATCAAAAAAATCAAAAGAGTTCCAGAAAAACATCTACTGCTTTAACAGAACATCTACTATGCCAAAGCCTTTGACTGTGGATCACAACAAACTGTGGAAAATTCTTCAAGAGTTGAGAATACCAGACCACCTGACCTGCCTCCTGAGAAATCTGTATGCAGATCAGGAAGCAACAGTTAGAACTGGACATGGAACAACAGACTGGTTCCAAATAGGAAAAGGAGTACATCAAGGCTATATATTGTTACCCTGCTTATTTAACTTATATGCAGAATACATCATCAGAAATGCTGGACTGGAGGAAGCACAAGCTAGAATCAAGATTGCCAGGAGAAATATCAATAACCTCAGAAATGCAGATGACACCACCCTTATGGCAGAAAGCCAAGAAGAACTAAAGAGCCTCTTGATGAAAGTAAAAGAGGAGAGTGAAAAAGTTGTCTTAAAACTCAACATTCAGAAAACTAAGATCAAGGCATCTGGTCCCATCACTTTATGGCAAATAGATGGGGAAATAGTGGAAACAATGACAGACTTTATTTTTTTGGGCTCCAAAATCACTGCAGATGGTGACTGCAGTCATGCATGAAATTATAAGACACTTGCTCTTTGGAAGAAAATGTATGACCAATTGAGACAGCATATTAAAAAGCAGAGACATTACTTTGCCAGCAAAGGTCCATCTAGTCAAAGCTATGGTTTTTCCAGTAGTCATGTATGGATGTGAGTTGGACTGTAAAGAAAGCTGAGCACTGAAGAACTGATGCTTTTGAACTGTGGTGTTGGAAAAGACTCTTGAGAATCTCTTGGACTTCAAGGGGATCCAACCAGTCCATCCTAAAGGAAATCAATCCTGAATATTCATTGGAAGGACTGATGCTGAAGCTGAAACTCTAATACTTTGGCCACCTGATGTGAAAAGTTAACTCATTTGAAAAGACCCTGATGCTGGGAAGTATTGAAGGTGGGAGGAAAAGGGGACAACAGAGGATGAGATGGTTGGATGGCATCACCGACTCAATGAAAATGAGTTTGCATAAACTCCTGGAGTTGGTGATAGACAGGGAGGCCTGGTGTGTTGCAGTCCATGGGGTGGCAAAAAGAGTTGAACATGACTGAGCTACTGAATTGAACTGAACAATGTATACACAACAAGACTATGTTGACTGTTGTCAAAGTATCTATTTTATACATGTGAAATTCTTTATAAGTCTTAAAAGGTTTAGAAAGAACATTTAAAAATTATTTTAAGATATGATCTAGAGAAAAGAGCAGTTCTTCAAGAGGAATAAATTTAGCTCCATAGCAATGTTCACTATACCTCAGAGTGCATTTTCATTAAGCAACTAGAACTCCTGAAGCACTGCTTTAGGAGATGCTGACTGGAAAGATCCTCTAGCCTATGATCCTGAATCAAAATTAGTTTTAATATTCTACTCTACACAAATACAAGTTATTCTACTGAAGAGTTATTAGAAAACAAAACTATAAGAACCTCCTGTTTCCCTATTAAAGGAAGAGGAAGTTAATACCAAACAGAAACTCTTATCTCTGGGAACCTAGAGTAAGTGATTAAAAAAAGTAGGAAGACAAACTCACCTGGCCTTATATTCAACTCCTGAATGATTTTTATATCATTGAACCACCCTATTTTCTCAATACGGCAGCAATACAAGCCACTGTCAGATGGGACAGTATTCTCTATGGTCAAAGACAAATCCCTTTCACCAATATTTCCTTTTAGCTGGTAACGTCTGTCTGTCTGAACTATGACTTTGTGTCCATCAGTTCAGATAATGTTACTTCCGCAGCTCAGCAAAGAACATGCCCCTGGGCCCCAGCATGCAGTTGTGATTTCTCCAGTATATGAGAAGGGTAGCCTGACAGACTGACCCGCTACTCCAGTCACTCGATGGTAAGAGGTTACACCATCTGTAAATAAAGAGAAACCAGAGCGTGAGAATATGAGGTCTCAATATTCTAATTTTAATAATTTTAATTTTTTTCATATAGCTTATTTGGTTTGAAACTATATGACTGTATCTTGAGTTTTTAGAATTTAGTATAAGCAAATTTCCATGTTAACATGTTCTTCAGCAGCATCACTATTTACTAGATATGATTGAAGATGAAAGATCATATAAACATTTTTCTCGATTGATGAAAATGTCCTATGCTTCCCAATAGGACAGATTTTTCTAGAGAAAATATCAGGACAAAGGTCAGAGCTATGTTCAGCCTTTTTGGTGAATATGATCAAACTTTTCTCCAAAAGATTTGATTGAAACAAATGACATCTAGTAATGCATGAGTATGTGGATATTCATCCTGTATTTGACAGGTATCCATTTATTAAATATATAAAACACACTGGTGTCTTTTCCTTTCTCCTAGATTCAATCACTGCCTTAACTGAAATCTGGTTTAAAAACTCTATTGCATTCAAAGTTTTGATTTTCAATTTTTATTTGAATTTTCCAGTGGCCATTGAACATAGTCACTTCATAATACCCTTTCTTATTTAAATTTTAAAAAACAGGTCTAATATTTTATTAAACATCATTGACTAGAAGGCAGAAGTCTTGTAAACTCTTTAGAAGTCAGTTTTTAGGAAAATGAGTTTATAATACTTTTAGGAGAAATCGAGTCTTATGGGCTTTAGGGTCATTCCAAAAAAATCAAGCAAGGATCCTTTCTAGAGCTATGTGCAATTAATCACAGTCCACTTACCCAGACAAAACCAAAAAATTAGAGAATATTCAGTAAAATACTAAATTTTGCCTCTTAGGAACAAACAGGCAGGAAAACTCTTACCTGTGGCACTGGCTTAAAAACCGTGCATTGGCAAAAAGTTCCTAAAAGAAATATGAGACTTAACAGCTAATCATAGTCAGGACTTCCCTGGTGGCTCAGACGGTAAAAAGAGTCTGCCTACAATGTGGGAGACATGGGTTTGATCCCTGGGTCAGGAAGATCCCCTGGAGAAGGAAGTGGCAACCCACTTCAGTACTCTTGCCTGGAAAATCCCATGGACGGATGGAGGATCCTGGTAGGCTGCAGTCCATGGAGTCGCAAAGAGTCTGACACCACTGAGCAACTTCACTTTCACTTTCACTTTTCATAGTTAGGACTGGGCTATGAGTCTGGGAAGTACTTTGGGAATAAGACACTCATTGTTACATAGTATAAGAGTATTTTCTTCACTGGAATTCTGATAATATTTAATTGTGCTTAATATCATTTTGAGATCACAAAGCTAATACATATTAATTTTAAAAATTTGTTATAGAAATATAATTTTAAATTGTACTTTTACTCATATTCCACCTGTAAAGATTGTTTTTAAATTTTAGGATATATCTATCACTAATTTTCTCCCCTCTCTCATAGAATGTTTTGAATTAAAATATTTTATCTATTAAGAAAAAAATTTCCCATACAGCACAGATGGGGAATCTTAGTTCCCCAAAGAGGGATGGAACCCACACCCACTACATTGGAAGCATGGAGTCTTAAGCCTGGAAAACTAGAAAAGAGAGAAGGTAAAATATTTTCTTTTTAAAGAAATTGTTGAATATGGTTAAAAAAAAGTCAAAAAGCACAGAATGGTACAATAAAAGACTTGTCTCCTTCCCATCCGTCCCCATTCCTTCTTCCCTTCCCTTCCATGCCATGATAACAATGGTTGCTGTTTACTACATACACGTGAGAAGTTCATGCATACACATGAACAACACAAATGGCAGCAGATGCATGTGTGCTGTATCATGCCTTGTTCCTCTAGCTATTGATTTTATAATTCTTAGTGTTTAAGCAATTTCTTTGGCTTAAGGTTTCAGCCTTGTTCTTGCTCACTACTTGACCCCATTATTTTTAAACAATGCCCTAGAAATCTACCCTGCTCGACCATACCTACATACCCATTATATGCCCCCATCCTCAGGGCTTCCAAAGCACAGCCCACCTGTGCACCTACCTGTCAGAAGGAGTAGGAGGCCCAGGATAGCTACCCAAGGGTGCATGATGCTACTGGCCTGAAGGAAAGTGAAGGTTGACTGGTTTGTATGCTCCCAGGCAGATGGTATCAGGTTGGACACCACTAGATGGCTTTCCAGGGGTTCCAAATAGCTCAGGTTCCTTATGCCTCAGTGCAGAAAAAATTGAGCCAGAGCCTGAGGAGTGATAGATGAGAAGTGATCCATTAAAATAGGATGCTTGTAAGACTTACAAGGAGACAGGTGAGCATTGTGCTGCCTCAAGTACTTAGTGGGTTGCATTTGTATAATCAAAGGAAGAAGGAGAGGGGAGAAGACCACCTTCTTTTTCACTGTTAGTCTTCTTGGATGGGAAGATATTTGATCCTGTATGGTGCATCCGGCACTGTCATGGGATTACGGAAAAATTAGTCCAGGTCTCAGGACAATGAGGGTTGTTCAGTCTGAAATGTCACATATCCAACTCCGGCAAATGTTTTAATCTCACAAATATCAGTTTCTTCTCCTTTATAATGAACGTAATAATAGAATCACCCCAAACATTTGGACAAGGGTTCACAATAAGATAATGCTCTGAAAGCATCAAACCAAGCCCTTTCCTATAATAAACACTCAGTAACTATTGTTTATTATCAATGACTCCAAGAATAATATCAATAGCCCAAAATGCTCCCCTATGAGATGATACATATGAAAGCTTTGGTATAGTGGCAAGTCCTTATTCAGCACTTACACTGTATCATCACAGTAATGATTATTTTAATCAGAGGGAGGTGCCAGTGATCAGACACCAATCCCCACCGAGGCATCTGTAGGTCCACCCAGCCCCACATTTCCAACTTCCTGTTAGACATCACCCAGGGGCACTTACTTCAAACTCAAGATCACCCAGATAATTTTCATTCTTCCTTCTGGGGTTCCTTTACCAGTGAACCCATCACATCACCTACAATCCCAAGTACAGAGAATCAGTCATACTTCCTTCTTACTCCAGTCACCAGCTCCTCTCAATTCCAAGTCCTAAATGGCTCTGACTCTGTCCCTTCTCACTGTTACTGCTGCCATCATTCTAGCTGACATACTCCTCTCCTGTCTGAATAACAACAGCAGGAGCCTCCTGGGGAGCCTCTCTGCCTCCAGGTGTACTCCCCTCCAATACAGCTTCCACAGTCTTGCCAGCACAATATTTCCAAAAAACAGAGATGAAAGTGCCATTCCCTTCTCCAAACACATGAACAGTTTCTTAGGACCCTGGGGTCAAATCTAAATTCCTCATCCCATCAATCAAAGCCTTTAAGAACCTAGGCTACTTCTAGCTTCCTATCTCCATTAGATTAAACTAGACTCTTAAACAATCACAGAGATTCCATGCTCCTATAAGTCACTCTATCCCTGCTCAGACTGTTATCCCTGCCTGTTCACTCTGCTCAATGAAATGCTCTCATCCATGAAGAGCCAATTCAAGGATCTTTGAGATAAATCATCCTGGCCCTCCTTTCCCAGTTAGAATCCTTCTCTCCTTCCTTTGGGTCCCCAGGGCACTTCTTCACACTTCTACCTCAAAACAAAGCCCACTGAGTGGTTATTTGCTCAACCCAAGCCTGTGTATCCCACACCTTTATGGACAGAGGTTAAGATTTCCTCATTTTGATATGTTGTGGTCCCTGAATAGAGAAGCAACCAGGTAAGCCATGCTTAATGAATCATAGATTCAGAAGGCATTTACCAAGTATCATGTTACATATTTCTATGTATCCAAATGAAGTCCCAAGAAAAAGATATAAAATCTCATCTCCAACCACTTTTCCCTCTAAGAATCCCTTGATTTGAGGGAAAGGCCAGCTTGCTCAGACCATGGAGCTTCATCTGATTTTGTAAAACAGAGAGATACGGTAAGAGAACAAATGTTCCTAAAAGTTCCCCATGCCCACTTTTCCACCATCCAACCCTGAGACCAAGAAAAACCTATTGTAACAGAGTGCCTGATGAACTATGAATGGAGGTTTGTGACATTGTACAGGAGACAGGAATCAAGACCATCCCCAAGAAAAAGAAATGCAAAAAAGCAAAATGGGTACCTGAGGAGGCCTTACAAATAGCTGTGAAAAGAAGGGAAGTGAAAAGGAAAGGAGAAAAGGAAAGATATACCCATTTGAATGCAGAGTTCCAGTGAATAGCAAGGAGAGATAAGAAAGCCTTCCTCAGCGATCAATGCAAAGAAACAGAAGCAAAAAATAGAATGGAAAAGACTAGAGATCACTTCAAGATAATCAGAGATACCAAGGGAACATTTCATGCAAAGATGGGCTCGATAAAGGACAGAAATGGTATGAACCTTACAGAAGCAGAAGATATTAAGAAGAGGTGGCAAGAATACACAGAACTGTACAAAAAGATCTTCATGACCCAGATAATCACGATGGTGTGATCACTGACCTAGAGCCAGACATCCTGGAATGTGAAGTCAAGTGGGCCTTAGGAAGCATCATTACAAACAAAGCTAGTGGAGGTGATGGAATTCCAGGTGAGCTATTTCAAATCCTGGAAGATGATGCTTTGAAAGTATTGCACTCAATATGCCAGCAAATTTGGAAAACTCAACAGTGGCCACAGGATTGGAAAAGGTCAGTTTTCACTCCAATCCCAAAGAAAGACAATGCCAAAGAATGCTCAAATTACTGCACAATTGCACTCATCTCACACACTAGAAAGTAATGCTCAAAATTCTCCAAGCCAGGCTTTAGCAATACATGAATTGTGGACTTTCAGATGTTCAAGCTGGTTTTAGAAAAGGCAGAGGAACAAGAGATCAAATTGCCAACATCCGCTGGATCATCGAAAAAGCAAGAAGTTCCAGAAAAACATCTATTTCTGCTTTATTGACTATGCCAAAGCCTTTGACTATGTGGATCACAACAAACTGTGGAAAATTCTTAATGAGATGGGAATACCAGACCACCTGACCTGCCTCTTGAGAAACCTGTATGCAGGTCAGGAAGCAACAATTAGAACTGGACATGGAAAAACAGACTGATTCCAAATAGGAAAAGGAGTACATCAAGGCTGTATATTGTCACCCTGCTTATTTAACTTATATGCAGAGTACATCATGAGAAATGCTGGGCTGGAGGAACCATAAGTTGGAATCAAGATTTCCGGGAGAAATATCAATAACCTCAGATATACAGATGACACCAACCTTATGGCAGAAAGTGAAGAAGAACTAAAGAATGTCTTGATGAAAGTGAAAGAGGAGAGTGAAAAAGTTGGCTTAAAGCTCAACATTCAGAAAACGAAGATCATGGCATCCGGTCCCATCACTTTATGGCAAATAGATGGGGAAACAGTGAAAACAGTGGCTGACTATATTTTTCTGGGCTCCAAAATCACTGCAGATGGTGACTGCAGCCATGAAATTAAAAGACGCTTACTCCTTGAAAGGAAAGTTATGACCAACCTAGATTGCATATTAAAAAGCAGAGACGTTGCTTTGTCAAGAAAGGTCCACCTAGTCAAGGCTATGGTTATTCCAGTGGTCATGTATGGATGTGAGAGTTGGACTATAAAGAAAGCTGAGTGCTGGAGAATTGTTGCTTTTGCACTGTGGTGTTGGACAAGACTCTTGAGAGTCCCTTGGAATTCTAGGAGATCCAACCAGTCCATTCTAAAGCAGATCAGTCCTAGGTGTTCATTGGTAGGACTGATGTTGAAGCTGAAACCCCATTACTTTGGCCACCTGATGTGAAGAGCTGACTCATTTGAAAAGACTCTGATGCTGGGAAAGATTGAGGACAGGAGGAGAAGGGGACAACAGAGGATGAGATGGTTGCATGGCATCAATGATTCAATGGACATGAGTCTGGGTGAACTCCAGGAGTTGGTGATGGACAGGGAGGCCTGGTGTGCTGCAGTTCATGGGGTGGCAAAGAGTCGGACATGACTGAGCAACTTAACTAAACTGAACTGAAGAACCTCAAGGAAAGAAAAATGTGATTATTATCAGAACAATGTTCACTTCATTTCCGTGTTCACTTTATTTTCAGTGTTCCTGGGTTGACAGCCAAGTCCTCATGCACATTTGGGGTACATTAAAAACTGCTTGGACTTCATATTGTTGGTGAGCATTATGATCCAATTCAGGGCTGAGAAGAAGTGAATCCTGATACTTGAGGATCAAATAGGAAAACCTGCCCTCCGGGAGCTCTCCTGAGAGATAGTTGCTGCCAGTCATGGGACAACAGTAACTGCACATGGGATCAGAAGCACTGGCCTCTGGGCTCAGCAATCTCCCTGACTCGCTGCAAGCCCTCTCTCACCCCACTGGCCTTTTCTGGGCCTCAATTTAATATCAGTTTTTTACTGAAAACATCACCCTCAGGGGTCTATGGGCCCGAATTTAAAGCATCTGAAACCGAGGAACAAGTCTCAGCTCTCCCTCTGCTTTGCTGTGTGATCTTGGGAAAGTCACACCATGTCTCTGAGCTCCCTTTCTAGGCAGCCACAGAGTGGAGTTAAGGATTTGCCTACCTAGGTAGAGTTTCTTCAGATGGTGTCTGCAGACCAAACACATTCAGAGTAGAGGAGGGCCCTGCAGCAGGAGATCCATACTTGGAGATGTCTTATAAAATAAATAATACAAGTCAGGAAGCCCTTGCATGGCATACGTGACCACAGCTCTTTAAAACACACACACACACACAACTTTTGAGCCTAAATCATAGAATGGAGCCTCTCTACTGAGTGATATGAGCAGGAAAAAACAACTGAGAGGCATCAGAATATTAAAGATGTCCATCCGGAGGGAAAAAACCTAGAAAGAAACGAAACTGAGAGTTCTGTAGAGCCATGTAAAAAGGAGTCAGTGGAGCTTTCATAATCTCAGACTTATTCTAATAGTGAGTCAAGTAAGACTACCATGAGATTTTTTTGTTTTTAATTTTTGTCACTTTTCCAAGTTTGTAATTTTGCCACTCATCAGCTGTTCCCCTGGTGTGATGAACAGTGAAAAAGAAATCATAAAACCAAAAAATGTCTCTG
Source organism: Bos taurus (assembly GCF_002263795.3). Lineage (NCBI taxonomy): Eukaryota > Metazoa > Chordata > Mammalia > Artiodactyla > Bovidae > Bos > Bos taurus. The sequence continues at coordinate 68,383,062 of NC_037334.1, forward strand.
TACTTGGAAGGAACCAAGTCAGCTGGGAGCTGGTAGATGTGGCCTCTTGCTCCCCAGCCAGCTTGGCCTGAGAATGAAGGTGTGTGCGTAAGAAGAGCAGCAGAGATGCAGTGAGGAGAGGGGATGGGAGTCCTGCATGAGGGCTCTGATTCACCACCAGGAATTATGGACCAGGACCGTCCTCATGCGTTTCTTAAGTCAACAGCCCTGTGAAACATGTACTGTCATCTCCATGGTACATTTTGAGGAAAGAGATTTAGAAAAGCTTAGAACAAGAACTTGAGATTTTAAAAGAAAAAATAAGGCATACAATGGTGGAGCTGAGACTTATATTTCCCAGCAAAGGTATTTTAACCTCTGCCTAGTGCTACCAGACAGAGAAAGCAATGGCACCCCACTCCAGTACTCCTGCCTGGAAAATCCCACGGACGGAGGAGCCTGGTAGGCTGCAGTCCATGGGGTCGCTAGGAGTTGGACACGATTGAGCGACTTCACTTTCACTTTTCACTTTCATGCATTGGGGAAGGAAATGGCAACCCACTCCAGTGTTCTTGCCTGGAGAATCCCAGGGACGGGGGAGCCTGGTGGGCTGCCGTCTCTGGGGTCACATAGAGTCAGACACGACTGAAGTGACTTAGCAGCAGCAGCAGCAGTGTTACCAGAAGACTGGGAGGGAAAAGGACTAGAAAAAAAGGATTTGGGATGTTATTGAGGTAGTAAAAGTGAGCCTGAGGCATAAACACAGGGAATTTAATCTCAGGCCACTGGATTTTGTTTAGGAAATGACTTAGTCGTGTGCGTCTCCTCATGCTGGCTTCAGACTCCTGACTCAGTAGAGATGTTGGGTCTGTAGGAAACAATTTGGGACCATTTCACACATTCCTGTGGCCAAATGAGAAATGAAATTAATCCTCAGGCTCAATGGAATGATCTGAGTTCCCATCTAACTGAGGTGTAACAGTTCATATTCCCCTAACAGACTGCATTTACCTGGGTCTAGGAAACCTATGAGAATGTTAATTGTGTTGTTGTTATTGCTGTTTGTGTTTGAACTCAGTTCCTAATCATTTGGGGCTTTGCAGAATTCTTGGAGAATCTAATAAGAGTTCTAGACTTTTATACTTACACAATTGTGTGTGTGTGTGTGTGTGTGTGTGTGTGTGTGTTTATGTTTAAAGTGGCCTTCAACCATCCACTTGCCACCCAAAAACTAAAGGAAGAAACTAGGAAGGAATTGGGAATATTTAGCCAAGGTAAGAAAAATCCCACAGAGGCATGCAGGTTCTCTGAATAGGTTGAAAGCATTTTTATGCAAATGAAGAAGTTTTATTCAATAAGTGGTTCCAGCAGGTAGATGGGGCAGGGGCCCTGTGGCATGATGTCAGAATGGCACCAGAATTGAGCAGACAGAGTTAAATCAAGGTCTGTTATCTACCAGACAAGTTGTATAACCCTCATGGATTATAAAATGTAAGTGATAATGATATATATCTCATAATATTTTGTGAAAAACCAAATGAGCTAATACACGTAAAATGTATAATGTTGAAACAAAGACAGACTTCAGTATGTGTTAGCTTCTCTAATAAACTCTTTGATCCTCCATATCTTTACTTGTAAAGTGGGAATAATATTTGTACCTGGCTAGAAGGTCTTGAGAGTCCCTTGGACTGCAAGGAGATCCAACCAGTCCATTCTAAAGGAGATCAGCCCTGGGTGTTGTTTGGAAGGAATGATGCTAAAGCTGAAACTCCAGTACTTTGGCTACTTCATGCGAAGAGTTGACTCACTGGAAAAGACTGATGCTGGGAGGGATTGGGGGCAGGAGGAGAAGGGGACGACAGAGAATGAGATGGCTGGATGGCATGACGATGGACGTGAGTTTGAGTGAACTCCGGGAGCTGGTGATGGACAGGGAGGCCTGGTGTGCTGCGATTCATGGGGTCACAAAGAGTCAGACACGACTGAGTGACTGAACTGAACTGAACTGAAATGAGAAGGTCTTTGTGAGATGTAAATAAGAGAATACATGTTAAAACCCTTATACAACAGCTACTGCTACTGCTGCTAAGTCACTTCAGTCGTGTCCGACTCTGTGTGACCCCATAGACGGCAGCCCACCAGGCTCCCCCGTCCCTGGGATTCTCCAGGCAAGAATACTGGAGTGGGTTGCCATTTCCTTCTCCAATGCATGAAAGTGAAAAGTGAAAGTGAAGTTGCTCAGTCGTGTCCGACTCTCAGTGACCCCATGGACTGCAGCCTTCCAGGCTCCTCCATCCATGGGATTTTCCAGGCAAGGGTACTGGAGTAGGGTGCCATTCTAACATCTACCTAAATCCTCAGTATGGATTATAAATGTTTCATTACAAATACCATAGGGGAAAAGGAAGGTCAATGACAAAAACATGATGTTTTATTTCAGACTGGAAGATAAGGGAAAATAAAATAATATCTAAAAGTATGGAATCAGAGCAAGACTTCCTGGGTCTGGCAACCAAGAGCTATGCAACCTTGAGAAAGATGTCAAAGAGAGATAGAAGCATTGCTAAGAGGGATTGAATGGCATGGCCCCTAAGAACAGTTGACCCCACACCAGCACATGATCTGTGCTCAGTAAACCCTGGTTGAGTAGATGTCACAAAGGGACCAAGACACCTCCTCTTCAACAGTGCCACCTATGGGTATGGTCACAAGTGTTTTCTCTCCCAGGGTTTATCAAGTGAAATGAAATTATCAGGAGAAAAATTTTATAAAAGATACTAAATTTAAAAGCACACATTTCTTTGAACCTAGCATTTCTCCTTCTTTGTCATTGCTCTAGCTAGAGAGACACTTGCTTAATCACTTAAAGAGGTACCTACAAGGATGCTCAGTGCAGATTGTTTAAGAATGAAGCTTTGGAACAACTAAGTGCCCCTCAATGGGCAATGGATACTATAAGTATTCATAGTAAAAAAAAAAATATATATATATATATATGGCTTGGGTGAGGCAGCATGCCTGCCCAGTTGCTCAGTCCTGTCTGACTCTTTGCGACCCCTTGGACTGTAGCCCGCCAGGCTCCTCTATCCATGGGATTTTTCCCAGCAAGAATACTGGAAATGGCAACCCATTTTCTCCTCCAGGGGATCTTCCTGACCCAGGGATCGAAACTGTGTCTCCTGTGTTTCCTGCATTGCAGGTGGATTCCTTATTGCTGAGCCACCAGGGAAGCACAAAAGACTACACAACAATTTAACATAGTGATGAAGATCTACATGGGCCAGTAAAGAAAGTGGTCCAGTGTATAATGTTAGGTGAACAAACATGCAGAAGGCTGACAGTATATTTCAAAACTTTATACATAATGCTGTATATTTCTATAACTCCATACATAAGGGACTAGGAAAAATCTGAACAGTGATCACCTTCAACTAATATCAATCATTAATCTGGGGAGGAACTGAGATTAAAGAAGGGAATCAAATAGCACACTATTTCTACATTAAAAAAACTTTATCTCTATATCAATGTGTATATATCAAATGTATCAAAAATACATTTTTGAACTGTCTGTATAATTTAAAATAAATTACTAACATTTTGAAAGACGAATGTGGGTTTTTCCTACTAGCAGTCCTAGCTTTAGATCCCAAGACTGGTTTCAGAAATGAGCAGAGACGGGAAGGAACCAGCACTGATGCTTTTAGCCTGTTTCAATCTCATCCCAGCTTGCAGGGGGATGTAGGCCGTGACCACAGTGCTCCCCAAAGAGCAGAATTCTAGACAAGCAGGCAGATGACAGACTGTTCCCATGGCCAAAGGCAAATCCCTCACAGCAGCACAGTCCCCCTAACTCCTGACTCAGAAATCACCAAGTCCTACACTTCCTGCATCAAAGTCTGGGATTTCAACTGAAGAACCCAAACTTTAGACACTGGGGGGAAAAAAAGAAAAGGAGAAAACAAACTTAGGTAAATGCCTGTATTCCTATCTGGGGGGCCCCACAATTGCCCTAAACTGATTTCTGTCATTAAAAAAAAGAAGAAGAAGAAGAAGAGCAAAGGTTTACTGAGTAAACCTTTTATTTAGTACATGGCGGACACTGTTCTATGTGATCTACATGCACTGTCTCATTTAATCCCCAGAAAGAGAAAAGGATTGGGGTTTCATTATTCCCGTTTGACCAGTGAGGAACCCAAGGCCCAGAGAGATTAAGGAACTTTGCCAAAATCACACAGCAGAGACGAGGCATCATGAAGTGGACACTGGAACACACGCATGAACCATTCTATTTTACTGTCCCCTACATTCTACTCTCACAAGCATTGATTTATTTACCTCATAGAAGTCTGTTTTCCTCTTCTTAATTATAAACTTCACTAAGGTAGCAATTACCTTTTGTGTGTCTACTAGCTAGCCAGGCACTCATCTAAATTTTACGTGCTTGAGGTTACGCAACAGAGGCCAGAGACCCCGAGGGAAAAGCAGTAGCAGCTGATAATCAAACCCAGGCAGCCCTCTAGCACCTCCAAGGATGTAAAGTATTTGGATATTCTCTGCCCCTGGGCCCTAGTATACACCTAAAGAAGTCTGGTAGAGGGAGGAGAGGACAAATGAATGAAAGAACACTGCCTCCACTGTACGGAGTCAAGGGGCCTAGTGAGGTCACCCTCTGGGACTTCAAGGAAGAAGACCAGCGTATCTGGAAATGGGATGAGATAGCCGAGCTCCATCCAGCCTAGAGTGGACAGGCAAGTATTCTAAAGATGATCTACCATGGAGAACTGCACAAAGAAATCAAGGTCAATGGTCTCTCTTACCCTCTAAAATCCACAGGGAGGAATAAGCCGCAAACACAGTCTTGACACCGGTGTGTCCCAGGTGGGCTTCACCTCACAGGACCCAACAGTCATCTCTAGTCATCTGATTTGATAACACTCTGTTCAGTGTTTCCCCCTCAATCTACGGGGAGAGGAAAGAAAGAGAACCACCTACCCGTATCTTGGATGTGAGCAAGGCAGTGTCTCCTGAAATCGCCTCTGTGCTTCTCTGAGAGGTCCTGGGGAGGACACTTTCTGATTCTGGATGAGAGAAAAGTTTGATCAGATCAGTTGCTCAGTCACGTCCGACTCTTTGCGACCCCATGAATCGCAGCACGCCAGGCCTCCCTGTCCATCACCAACTCCCGGAGTTCACCCAGACTCATGTCCATCGAGTCAGTGATGCCATCCAGCCATCTCATCCTCTGTCGTCCCCTTCTCCTCCTGCCTCCAATCCCTCCCAGCATCACAGTCTATTCCAATGAGTGAACTCTTTGCATGAGGTGGCCAAAGTACTGGAGTTTCAGCTTCAGCATCATTCCTTCCAAAGAAATCCCAGGGCTGATCTCCTTCAGAATGGACTGGTTGGATCTCCTTACAGTCCACGGGACTCTCAAGAGTCTTCTCCAACACCACAGTTCAAAAGCATCAATTATTCGGTGCTCAGCCTTCTTCACAGTCCAACTCTCACATCCATACATGACCATAGGAAAAACCATAGCCTTGACTAGACGAACCTTTGTTGGCAAAGTAATGTCTCTGCTTTTGAATATGCTATCGAGGTTGGTCATAACTTTCCTTCCAAGGAGTAAGCGTCTTTTAATTTCATGGCTAGGCAGTTAAAAAGAAGTATTTGTGCTGAGTGGTAGGATTTGGAACTATTTTTATTGTTGTCTTTTTACTCTTCTATGTTTACTTTTTTTTTTCCAATGATTTTAAGTAATTTTTAGAATCTAGGTGAAAAACTATAAATGTTGTATTCTAAGATGATGCTTTTAAAGACCAAAGGAATAAAATTTACATATAAAAATTGGCTTAGGGTTCATGGACCTTAGGTCACTACTCATAGTATAATGGAATTAGCCAATTCAATACTATAAAGTTGTTTAAATTAATCCAGGCCTTATTGAGGCAGCCAAAATGCCTAAGGCTTCAAGCTGTCTCATGATTCTTTTCTGAAAATCTTACCTCAGAATCAGAGGTTGAAAGATGGTGGGAACTCTGATAAGTCCCTATGATTAATGGAGCTAGTGACTCAGTGAGAGTTCCAAGATACAGTATTAAGAAGGTTTCAGGAGGAAGGGAGGGACAGAGGAAGAACAGAGAGAGACAGAGGGAGAGAAGGGGAGGGAGAGAAAGAAAAGAAGGGAGAAAAAAGACAAGTAGAATCAGTTCATCAAGGGATATTTTAAGGCACCTAGAGGTCTTTCCTCTAATGCCTAAGTAAACAGTTGAGCCCTGGCAGGATGGAACTCTTCTGACCCAGGGTAACATTTCCTGGTTCTTTACTAAGTGTCTCCAAGTCTCCTGGAGGGAGGTCAATTGGAGAACCCAAAATGCTGACTTTTCAAAAGTACAAAGGTTAAAAATAAATAGCAACAAACAAAAGGAAACCATAGAGTAATGTAAAAGAACAATTTAATGACAACAATTTAATTTAAATTATGCACATACAGACACACAGAGTTGCAGGATGAATTGTGTGGCCCCCACCCACAAATTCATTTGTTCAAGCCCTGACACCTAGGACCTTGGATGTGACTATATTTGGAGACTGCACATTAAAAGGGATAACTAAGGTAAAAATGATATTATATGGATGGGCTCTACTTGAATATGACTGATGTTCTCACAAAAAAGGAAATTAGAACAAAGACACACAAAGGAGAAAGATTACGTGAAGACACAGGGAGAAGGCAGACATCAAGGAGAAAGGCCTCTGAAGAAACCAACCCTGCTGACCCCTTGGTTTCAGACTTCCTGCTTCCAGAATTGTGGGAAGTAAACTTTTGTTGTTTAAGCTGCCCAGCCCGTGGTGTTTGTTATGACAGCCCTGGCAAACCCGTACACATATACGTACACGCATAGACCCTAGAGCAAGTTGCTGAGCTGCCCCATTCAGTAGGAGAAACTTCTTCCAAGGGATTCAAGGTACATCTGAACAGCAGAAGGAAACAAACGGCCAGGTGAGCCAGGTACCTCCGGGGAGAATGGGCCCTTCGGTGGAAGGCTCAAGGGTCAGCAGTGTCATGTCTTCCTCAGGAAGGGAGCTTGTCAGAAAGCATGTGGAGGCCATGGCTGCGAGTGCAGCTCTCATCTGAAGTGGTTTTGTGGTTGTGAGGTCAGGTGTAGTCATGTATGTTGTTGGAAACACAGCTGTGGGCATCATCTCAGCAGTGGTGGTAGTGGCGGTTGGGCAGTGGGTGGTTGTTGTGTGAATGATTGTAGGGGCTGTAACCAATAGAAGATATGTCCAGTACCAAGTGGAAATGGAGGAAGAGGGAAACACCACAGATATAGCTGACAACCCTCCATTTCTCTGTGTTTTAGCTGCCTCATCTGGTCCACAACTTGGACCTTTAAATGTTCATGAAAATTGGGTTTCTTAATTCTAGTCTTGGCCTATCCAACTGATTCTTCACAGAGTGGCTAGAGTAATCTTTGAAAGTGACAAGTTATTATGTAATGTCTGTTTCTCCTACTACACTGTAAGCTCCATGAGCAAAAAGCTGGAATTTATGTTGTTCTCTGCTACTAATTTAATACCTACCACAGTGTCCTGTAGATAGTAAGTATTAAACACAACAATAATGAGTAAATGAGCAAGCCCATTAAAAGTGAGTCTGCTGCTGCTGCTAAGTTGCTTCAGTAGTGTCTGACTCTGTACGACCCTATAGACAGCAGCCCACCATGCTCTGCCAGCCCTGGGATTCTCCAGGCAAGAACACTGGAGTGGGTTGCCATTTCCTTCTCCAATGCATGAAAGTGAAAAGTGAAAGTGAAGTCACTCAGTCCTGTCTGACTCTTAACAACCCCATGGACTGCAGCCTACCAGGCTACTCCGTCCATGGGGTTCTCCAGGCAAGAGTACTGGAGTGGGGTGCCATTGCCTTCTCCAAAGTGAGTCTAAACATAATATTTAAGTTAAGCAAGATGAATAAGCTCTAGTAATTTGCTGCACATATTGTACCCATAGTTACCATAGTTTATTTTATAGTTGATAACGTGTGAAGACAGTTGAACTTATTCTTGGTGTTCTTTCAACAATAAAAATCAAAATCTAAAAAAAGCAAGCTCAAAGACTATATAATATACGGTGAAAATGTAGTCTCTTTCAGATATTAAAGATTGATTCATGTCAAAACCACTCACTCCCTAAACATCTGAATTAGCATCACTACATATACCACTCTTTCTTAAATATGCCAAATCTCCATTAACTCTAATGGACCAGAAACTTATCATTAGTTTCAACTGAGCTTAGAACTCATAGAGTATTGAAGATGTCATAGAGTATTGAAGTCAACCAATATTTTATAAAATAATATTAGTAGCTGGTTATATCAGGCATGAAAAGCAAAGACTTGGATTGGCATCATTTATCTTCATTGAATCCAAATAATACCTTCTATCTCACAAAGTTGCTTTGAGGGAAAAGTACACTAATGCTTATGAAAGTTCTCTTACTGAAAGCATTCACATCAGTTCTTCTTAAATTTTAGAGTGTATGAGACTCACCTGAGAAGCTTATTACACATATGGCTAGCAAGACCTTGCCTCCTGAGATGCCAGTCCCATTAGGGAGAGAGACCAAGAATCCTCAGTCCCTGGTGCTGGCTAACTTGACATCATTAAAGAGCACTCTCACCTCTGATGCTTGATGAGTCCGAGTAGTCACTGGCAAAACCCATCTTTTAGAAAAGGCACCAAATAAAAACAGTCATCAACTAGGTGCTGCCTTCTTCAGGTAGGGTTGGAGACGCCCATTTAATCAGTATCCAGCCAATAGCGGGAAAGGCGGCCATAGCAACTATCTGCATCACCAAATCCTTCACGCCTCCAGCTCAAGAACAGTATATAGACCAGGAAAAACAATGGTAAAGAAAGTGACAAGAACTGCTTTCATTCTATTAACTCCCATAGGGTGTCTTGGAAGAGAGGTAGTTAAAGGAGTAATTACTATGGGGCAACAAGTTCTTTAAAGTGGGATACTCCAGGGAGGACAGAAACTTACAGCAGAAACATTTAAACCAGTCTGGAGACTATGGGTGGTCAGGAAAAGCCTGACTTAGGTGGAAACCTCAGGATGCATAGAGTTATAGAGGAAAGAAAGGCAGAGAGAACAGTAGGACAAAGGCTAATTTTTCTTGGAATACAGGTGTTTTCTCACACAGCACATCTGAAAGATTCATATGCAGAAACTATGAACTGCTTAAACCGCAAGAGACATTAGATACTGTCTAGTCCTAGGATCATGGATTGTTAAAACTGGTCCTATCCAGGTCCCTCCTTTCTTACCTGGAAGGGCCATAGTCATCAAAGGACAATAACCAAGATGTGACTTCAGCTCAGCTCAGAGTATCCTGCCCTATAGCATCAGGATGTGAGGGTCTGTACCGGTCCACACTGAGTGTGTACATTTGTGTTGTCCAAAAGAAAACATAAAGCTCACCTTGAATCCTGACCTCTGGGAAAATAAAACAAACCAAGAAGCAAACAAAAATTCCTATAAATAAAGAGAAAATAAAGATTATAGTAAGAGCTCTTAGCAGAACAAATTCCTCTGCTAGAACACTCTGCTAGTAATACCTGCAAAAGACATGTCTTTTCTCCATGTTATCTGACCCCTTATCCCTGTGTCTTAAATTACCATTTCTGGTATGAACATAAATATCACCACCCTAAAATTCCCAGATAAATTTATCTGGGCATAACCCAGATAATTGTGATGGTGTGATCACTCACCTAGAGCCAGACATCCTGGAATGTGAAGTCAAGTGGGCCTTAGGAAGCATCATTACAAACAAAGCTAGTGGAGGTGATGGAATTCCAGTAGAGCTCATTCAAATCCTAAAAGATGAAGCTGTGAAAGTGCTGCACTCAATATGCCAGCAAATTTGGAAAACTCAACAGTGCCCCAGGACTGTAAGGTCAGTTTTCATTCCAATCCCAAGAAAGGCAATGCCAAAGAATGCTCAAACTGCCACACAGTTGCACTGATCTCACATGCTAGCAAAGTAATTCTCAAAATTCTCCAAGCCAGGTTTCAACAGTACACGAAGCATGAACTTCCAGATGTTCAAGCTGGATTTAGAAAAGACAGAGGAACCAGAGATCAAACTGCCAACATCTGCTGGATCATCAAAAAAGCAAGAGAGTTTCAGAAAAACATCTACTTCTGCTTTATTGACTATGCTAAATCCTTTGACTCCGTGGATCACAACAAACTGTAGAAAATTCTTAATGAGATGGGAATTCCAGACCACCTGACCTGCCTCCTGAGAATTCTGTATGCAGGTCAGGAAGCAACAGTTAGAACTGGACATGGAACAACAGACTGGTTCCAAATAGGAAAAGGAGTACGTCAAGGCTGTATGTTGTCACCCTGCTTATTTAACTTATATGCATAGTACATCATGAGAAACACTGGGCTGGATGAAGCACAAGCTGGAATCAAGATTGCCGGGGGAAATATTAATAACCTCAGATATGCAGATAACACCAACTTTATGGCACAAAGTGAAGAAGAACTAAAAGCCTCTTGATGAAAGTGAAAGAGGAGAGTGAAAAAGTTGGCTTAAAACTCAACAGTCAGAAAACTAAGATCATGGCATCTGGTCCCATCACTTCATGGTAAATAGATGGAGAAAAAGTGGAAGCAGTGACAGACTTTATTTTGGGGGGCTCCAAAATCACTGCAGATGGTGACTGCAACCATGAAATTTAAAGATGCTTGCTCCTTGGAAGAAAATTTATGACCAACCAAGAAAGCATATTAAAAAGCAGAGACATCATTTTGCCAACAAAGGTCCATCTAGTTAAAGCTATGGTTTTTCCAGTAGTCATGTATGGATGTGAGAGTTGGACTATAAAGAAAGCTGAGCACCGAAGAATTGATGCTTTTGAACTGTGGTGTTGGAGAAGACTCTTGAGAGTCCCTTGGACTGCAAGGAGATCCAGCCAGTCCATCCTAAAGGAAGTCAGTCTTGAATATTCATTGGAAGGACTGATGCTGAAGCTCAAACTCCAATACTTTGGCCGCCTGATGTGAAGAGCTGACTCGTTGGAAAAGATCTTGATGCTGGGGAAGATTGAAGGTGTGAGGAGAAGGGGACGACAAAGGATGAGATGGTGGATGGCATCACTGACTTAATGGACATGAGTCTGATTAAACTCCTGTAGTTGGTGGTGGACAGAGAGGCCTGGAATGCTGTAGTCCATGGGGTTGGCAAAGAGTCAGACATGACTGAGTGACTTAACTGAACTGAACTGAAAATTTCCAGCAAGTCTCAGGAAAAACCCTGTGTCACAAAGAGAGGGAGTGGCTCCAAAGTACAGAAAGTGAGTGGATACAGGAGTGCACTGAGCTTCTGCTGTACAGATCATCCATGGAAATTCATCACAGGGAGCCAAACCTCCAGGGACTCCTGATGGGAGGACTGAGAACTCTTACTCAGACAAAGCTGCCTGAGTTCAATTACCAGCCAGAGAATCCGAGGCCTTTTGAACATTTTGGCTGTTGGCAGGCCCCAGGAGTCTGTTTGTCTGTCCAGATTCCATTTCTTACACCCCTGTTAATGCTGACAGGGCAGGTCCTTGAAGTTTCATTTCTCTTTTTGCCTCATTATCTTCCCTTTCCCCATCCTGAATGGCCTTCCTCAATCTGGGATATATGATGAAATGTGCTAAGCAATTTTCTTCTGATTATTATTATGTGTAACAGACACGTGGAGTGGTGGTGTGGACATGCACTTGTCCACTCATGTAGTGGGTTTCCACATGTACATGAGAATCTGAGCTGTGTATGTGCACACTCGTAAACTGCATCAGCCATGGTCTTCCTGGCTACTATGCAATTCACACTCAAATGCAATTAACTCTCCCCAGTAGCAGGAGTTCACACACAGACTCCTCACGACAACCAAAAGGAAGCTAGTTGGGAATTTGGGTCTGCTATCATCCTGAGTTCTCCCTTACCCAGGCCCTTGGGCCCTTTGACCTGCTAATAGAGAAATAAAAGCACAGCTGCCATCAACCATCCCATAAGCCAAAAACACCATAAGAGTTTTTTGAGCAAAGAAAGAAGAGGTTCAATAGACGAAGCATGTGGTGATAGCTACCAGGCAGCCTCAGGTAACAAATAAGCCCAAGGTCTGGGCCCATTTCCACCATTTCTTAGTGAAACAGCTTGATGGGGAAGAGCACACAATATAATTCATGAACCAGATTTCAGGGCTTAAATCTCATGATATTTCTAACCCTCTGGATTCTGTGGATTCAACAATATATCCAGGACCACAGCATCAGTTAGATGAAGAATCAAATCAATGCTCACCAACCAGATGTGTTTTCTAAAGCATATTTATCTCATCATCATTAGTTATTGAATGCTTAATTACATGCCTGGCACTCTAATACATGATATAGAAGTATTATTTAATTCTCACAACCCTAAGAAAGAGATAATACTGTTTTCTCATTTAACAGATGCAGAAGCTAATGCTTAAGAGATCCAAGTAATTGGCATTCATAGCAAAAATTTCAGAAACAGAACTCAAGCCAAGACTTTCTGATCCCAAAGCTCCTTATTTTAATCACTATACATTCCTTTGATCTGTGACCCTTAGGGCAATGCACCATGAGACCAAGTGTATCAGTGGCAGCTCCTATCTAGCTATAGAGAAGGAATTTGTTCAGCTGCTAAGTCATGTCAGACTCTTTGTGATCCCATGGACTGCAGCATGCCAGGCTTTCCTGTCCTTCACTATCACCCAGAGTTTGCTCAAACTCATGTCCATTGAATTAGTAATACCAATCAACTAGCTCATCCTTTGTCATTCCCTTCTCCTCCTGCCCTCAGTCTTTCCTGGCATCAGGGTCTTTTCTAATGAGTCAGCTCTTACATTAGGTAGCCAAAGTATTGGAGATTCAGCTTCAGTGTTAGTCCTTCTAATAAATTTTCAAGGTTGATTTCCTCTAGGATTGACAGGTTTGATATCTTTTTTGTCTAGCAACAGCAAACCAGTCTTCTCCAGCACCAGAATTTGAAAGCATCCATTCTTCGGTGCTCAGGCTTCTTTATGGTCCAACTCTTACATCTGTACATAACTACTAGAAAAACCATAGCTTTGACTATATGAATCTTTGTTGGCAAAATTATGTCTCTGCTTTTTAATACACTGGCTACTTTTGTCATAGCTTCTTCCAAGGAGCTAGTGTCTTTATATTCATGGCTGCAGTCACCATCTGCAGTGGTTTTTGGAGCCCCCCAAAAGAAAATCTACCACTTTTCCCCCATTTATTTGCCATGAAGTGATGGGATGGGATGCCATGATCTTCATGTTTTGAATGTTGAGTTTTAAGCCAAGTTTTTCACTCTCCTCTTTCACGCTCATCAAGAGGCTCTTTCCTTGGAAGGAAAGTGTTGACCAAGCTAGACAGCATATTAAAAAGCAGAGACATTACTTTGCCAACAAAGGTCCATCTAGTTAAGTCTATGGTTTTTCCAGTAGTCATGTATGGATGTGAGAGTTGGACTATAAAGAAAGCTGAGTGACGAAGAATTGATGCTTTGGAACTATGGTGTTGGAGAAGACTCTTGAGAGTCCCTTGGACTGGAAGAAGATCCAATCAGTCCATTCTAAAGGAGATCAGTCCTGGGTGTTCATTGGAAGGACTGATGTTGAAGCTGAAACTCCAATACTTTGGCCACCTGATGCAAAGAGCTGACTCATTTGAAAAGACCCTGATGCGGGGAGGCATTGAGGGCAGGAGGAGAAGGGAACGACAGAGGATGAGATGGCTGGATGGCATCACCGACTCAATGCGCATGAGTTTGGGTGAACTCCAGGTGTTGGTGATGGACAGGGAGGCCTGGCGTGCTGCCTTTCATGGGGTTGCAAAGAGTCAGACACGACTGAGTGACTGAACTGAACTGATTTGAACGGAGGCTCTTTTGTTCCTCTTCACTTTCTGCCATTAGAGTGGTAACATCTGCATATATATGGTTGTTGATATTTCTCCTGGCAATCTTGATTGCAGCTTGTGCTTAATCCAGCCCAACATTTCACACGATGTACTCTGCATGTAAGTTAAATAAGCAGGGTGACAATATACAGCCTTGATGTATTCCTTTCCCAATTTTGGTCCAGTCTGTTGTTCCATGTATGGTTCTAACTGTTGCTTCTTGACCTGCATACAGGTTTCTCAGAAAGCAGGTAAGGTGATCTGGTATTCCCATCTCTTTAAGAATTTTTCCCAGTTTGTGATCCAGACAGTCATAGGCTTTAGTGTAGTCAATGAAGCAGAAGTATATGGTTTTCTCAATTTCCCTTGTTTTTTCTATGATCCAATGGATGTTGTCAATTTCATTTCTAGTTCCTCTGCTTTTTTGAAATCCAGCTTGGACATCTGGAAGTTCTCGGTCATGTACTGTTGAAGCATAACTTGAAGGATTTTCAGTATTACTTTGCTAGCACACGAAATGACTACAATTGTATGGTAGTTTGAGCATTCTTTCACATTGCTTTTCTTTGTTATTGGATAAAAATGCACAAAAGTTCCAGGGTTTTTAAAAAAAATCTCTTTTGATTGTAACCAAACAAATGAACCTTAACTCTTGAAATTTCTCACACCGAAAGATTAGTGAAAATATAAATCTTGGGTGAAGTTTAGACTCAGAGAAGCCAGAACAGGGAGGAAAGGATGGTAATAGAGTGATTCCGAGAAAACCTTTCCGCTGAATGCTCACTAAACTGTGGTATCCTTTCCCACCCCATTTCCAGGAACCTGTGGAATGTATTCTCTGAATAAACTGAATGGTTTGAATAAAACACTCAAAGATACTGAGATTTCTGTGTCCCCCAACAATATCATCCAATTTCACTTCAATAAAGTCATCAGAGCACGAATCTCAGCCATGCATGCATCCATCCTAATTAGTGTTTGTCACTTTAAGATACGAACAGACAACCAAGGGTCTCCAGACTTTTCAGGAAAATACTCAGTATGGAAAAGATAAAAAAATAACAGAGGGAGTAGAAGAAACCAAGCAGACAAATAAACAACCCAAAACTAGTCTCATCCAAGAGAAAAAGAGAAGGAGCAGAGAGACTGTAAACTAGAGCCAGTTATACAGACTGAAATTAAGTCAGAAAAAGAAAAACAAATAGCGTATATTAATGCAAATGCACAGAACCTAGAAAAATGGTACTGAGGAACCTATCTGAGGGGCAGGAATAGAGATCCATATATAAAGAACAGTCTTGTGAACACTTCAAGAGAAAGAGAGAGTGGGATAAATTGAGAGAGTAGACGTGTTCAACACCATATGTAAAATAGATTGCTAGTGGGAAAACGATGTATAACACAGGGAAGTCAAACCTGTCTTCGGTGACAACCTAGAAGGTGGGATGGCAAGTGGGGAAGAGGCTCAAGAGGGAGGAGCATGTGTGTATATGACTGATTAACACTGGTATATGGCACAGGCCAACACAACATTATAAAGCAGTTGTCATCCAATTAAAAGTAAATTTTAAAAAGAAAAAAGAAAAAATTAACTTAGAAAAAGAAAGAACTCTTAGAAATTAAAAAGTTTATACCTATCCCCAAATTTTATGGAACGTTTGAAAAATAAAGGAAATTTTCTAGAAAATATAACCCATCTATAAAGCCAAATGGCTAGGGGTGTTCCAAATATTAAAATAGAAAATACAGAAGAGGAAATTGTTAAAGAAATATTTTTCCTAATTCTAATACCCAAAAGACATGAGCCTATAGACTGGGATGGCCAACCAAATGCTAAATTTCATGAATAAAAGGTGAAAGTGAAAGTCACTCAGTCAAGTCTGACTCTTTGCGACCCCATGGACTGTATAGTCCATGGAATTCTCCAGGCCAGAATACTGGAGTGGGTAGCCTATCCCTTCTCCAGTGGGTCTTCCCAACCCAGAAATTAAACCAGGGTCTCCTGCATTGCAGGTGGATTTTTACCAACTGAGCTATGAGGGAAGCTTGGATGAATAAAAAGAACTGCACAAGAATAGTATGTTATCATGAAATGTAAGAATTTCAGACATAAGGAAAAAAATATTAAAAGTTTCCAGAGCATCTTGCAGCACTAGGAAGTAGGAAATGTTAAAAAAAAAAATCCATAATTTAACAATAGGATTATTAAAGGGACAAAGGAGACAACAGGAAGAGTTCCCAGTGACCAGAACTGGACTAATCTGAACAACAAAATAAAGTAGTACTGCATTATAACCCAAAGTAGGCAATGTGTACTATGAGTCCATATTGATAAATAATTGAATCAATGCATATGTGGGGGAGAAGAGACAAATCTTCTACACAGAAGAGTACCAAATAATTGATGTAAAGACTCCCTCCTCAAGACGTGAAGCAAAACTCCCCTCCTCCTCAAATGTGGGCTGGGTACAGTGATTTTCTTCCCAAAAAGTGCTTCAAGAAGAGGGAGAAAAACACACTAACTTTTAAGTGGAGAAACCTGGCAAACACTGCCAGAGGCAGATGGTCAAGATCAATGTCAACAGAGGTAAGTCATGTTGACATTTGAGAGATGTGAGGTAAATGGAGCTTTATTTCTGCAGTCTCTCCCTAGAACACACCATCAGACACCACCAAATTGAGGGGTGTTCTACAAAGCATCTGATAAATGTTTCTGAAAACATTCAAGGTCATCAAAGATGAAGAAGGTCCAGGGTTTCCCTTGGTGACTGAGTGGTAAACAATCCACCTGCCAATGCAGGAGACATAGGTTTTATCCCTAGGCCAGGAAGATCCCACATGTCGTGATGCATCTAAGCCTGTGCACACAGTTGAGTAAATTCAACAGATAAAACATGGCCTGCACAGCCGAAAATATTTACTATCTTGTCTCAACAGTAAAGAATTCTCAACCTCTGAACCATATATTGAGTTCCTGCTTTGTGCCAGGCTGCAGAGTTACCCTAGCCATTCCTGTCTTCAATAAGCTCACAGACTAGTGCTTCCTAGTGGGAGACAAGCAAGTTAACAACAGAGCACGTTGTGATAAGATGAGACGGGGAAAGGACAGAACACTGGGGGTGGTAGGAAAAAATCCTAGCCTAGTCTTAAAGGTGAAGGAGAGAGTCAAGAACACTTCCTAAGTCTAGACCAAAAGGACATTGGAGAGGACTTGGGTGGGGTAGAAAAAAATTCAGGTAGAAGGAGGAGCTTATCAGTGGTAATAGCTGCAAGGCACCTCAGACTAACTAAAGAATTTCAGATTTTCAGGTGTTTGTAATATTATTTAAACCATTCAATACCTGTACTATACTATTTAAAAATAAAAGTAGAACTTAAATGTTTTCTACAAAAAAAAAGAGCTAAAAATATAAAACAGAGATACAGGTAGGCCAATAATGAGATCATGTAGCGGTCCAAGTATTACAAGTGATGGGTGTGCGTTTGTCACTATGGTTGGACTTGAAATCAGAAGAAGTGGAAGTGCCAAGTGAGGAGACTGGAACACAGGCTAGGGTCAGGACACCAAGGCCTGAAAAGCCCTATGAAGTGGTATGGACAGTGTCGGGGGAGCATAGAGGAACTCATCATTTTTTCCTTTAATTGAAGTATTATTGATTTCTATATTTTGAATATTATAATTGAACCTGAGAGTATTATCTTATTTTAAAAAAAAGAGAATCTCACATTTAGGAGAATTTTTAATAACTGACTAGTTGTAAGATCTCTAAATATCTTCCAACTTATACAGTCTATGACTCTTGAGATCAGGAAATGACTTTAACCTGAGAAGGAGCCTGTTTTTATGGGTTCTTTTAATAAGAGGAGAAGAGTATCCTCTCCTGCTTATCATCAACTATGAGGATCCCCTCGGCAAGCTTCCTTTTATCTGTGACCCTTGCATCGCTTCTGTACTTTCTGTGATTTCCTATGGGGTGAAAAATCAGTCTGCCTGGATTCCATCTTGACCACACATGAGCTGTGTGGATATGAGCAAATTACTTAACCTCTCTGTGCACAATAACCCCTCTACAAAATGCAGATAATAGTAGCTACATCTTGGATTGCTATGCATACTAAATGACAAGGTCCTTGAAAAGCATTTGACAGATTACCAGGCAAATAGTGAATACCTCACAAGTGGTAATTATTATTCAAGTAGCTGCTATTCCAATAATGTTGGAAGAGCACAGAAAACAGAGTGACCTGTTGCAGTGTGTATCTTGTCACTGCCTGCTCAAAAGCCTTTCCTTTGTGGAATTATCCAGTCCAGCATCTGAGTACAATCAATAATCCATTCTTTTTTTTCTTTTTTTTAATTTAATTTTTTTTTTTAACTTTACAAACATTCTTTTGTAGAGACTAGTATATGGTAAAAAAATACACTGGTTGACTAGGAGAGGCTAGTTCAGAGGCATGGAGAATCATGAATCTTGGAAATGAAAGTCAAGGGAAAGATCACTCATTTACCATCCATCCAAAACCTGATACATGTGGTCAAGCCTCTGCTTGTGTCTTTCTTCCAAGTGGTCCTTTCTAGCTCCATACAGCCATAATTATTAGGGAAATGGAAAGGAAGTAATATTCGCCCAGCTGCCACTATGTGCCAAGTACTGTGTTGTTCACATATAATCCCAACTACAAACCTGTAAGAAGTATTATTACCTTTTATACTATGTATGCAAAGAAAGAGGGATTGGATAAGTTAAAAGTTTAACTCACAAATAGCTTTTGCTCTCTAGTGTATTAGTTACAGCTTACTTGAGGACAAGGACAGTGGTTCACTCATACTGTCCCAGGAAAAAGGTGACTCCTGACGAGGGCCCTCATTATCAGGAATCACTACCCCATCAGGAATCTTCAAGGCATCATTTGCTCTGCTCTTTTCTTCCTGCTCCTCTCTGAACCACTCCTCATCATCAGTTTTCTCATAGTCTCAGCTTGCTCCTGGTCCACATCACACATCCCAGCCCCCAAGTCCTCTCTGAGACCCTCACCTCAGCAATCTGAGCTCAGTGACCCATTCTCTCAATTACAAATGCCATAGCCCTTAATGAGGACCCCAGTCTCTCCAGTACTTATTTCCCATGGCAGACCTCAGGTTATAGTTCATTGGCAGCTCTGTGGTTAGAACCTCAGGGTCATTCATGACCATGAGAAGAAAGACCCCACTGGGTAGAATACAATCATTCCATTTGTATTTTGAGCAATGAGGGCTATGAATGGGGTGTAGTTCTTCAGAAGTGGTTGAGGTCAACCAGCAATGACTAAGAACTCTACCACAAATATGAATTTATTTATGTCTGTCACCAAAATAGTCAGTCAAGTCACTTAAGGATCCATTCAAATGTGAGCAACAGAGAATCCAATTCACAGAAGCCTAAACACACAGGGGGTTTTCCTCTCACAACAAGAGATCTGGATACAGGCAACCTATAGATTAAAAAATACCAAGGACCCAGGCTCTTTTCCTTATGTTCCACTCTATTGATTTGCTACCATATTGTTACAACAGGGCTGAGGTACTTCTGGACATCAAGTTCATCGTTTGGAAGGGGAAAGGAGAGTCAGAGCAGTTTCCCATCATTGTTTTGTGACTTCCATTGGGGAGAGGAAGACCTTCTAAGCAGGTTTCCTCTGTCACTTCTTATCTAGAACAAGTTTACCAGTCCATTCTCTAATCCAACCTATGAGATGTCTATGACAGGTTTAGACCAAGCAGGGACATCCCCTGAAACTGGGATAGGAACTTAGGGTCTCTGATCAAGGGATGGAATACGCTAGCTTTCTGAATAAGTATTAGAGTTCTAATAGGAGAAAAAAAAGATGTTAGTTGAGCAACAAATAACACCTTATTTAGTAGAGCAGTCCTCAAAGACAAGAGACCATGCGTGTGCACCCCTTGAAGCTACCCCAGTATTCCTAATAGACAATAGAAGTCTGTGAAAACTGGCGTACAACTCACTATTTTCCCTCCCCTGACAGAGAAACTGGTTAGAAACTGTGAAAGCTTCACAAGCTTGGGCCCCAGGACAAGAATGAGGTCAAGCAGGAACCCCTCCACTATGATCCTCCATGGAAGCAAACAGCAATACAAACACAACTGTATTATCCTAAACCACTAAACTGTTTCACTGCAGCATAATGTCACATGTCCTAACATCACTGCGGTCATGTGGAAGCAGCAATAGGAGGGGTTAAAACATTCTCTGAAGTAAGACAGTCCAGGATTAGAGGCTCTGACACTTACTGTCCACATGTCCTGCCACTCTGTGTCCTTTAGCCTTGCTCGTGTTCCTCTATCAGCTTAGATCTGTGGTTCTCAGATCTGGCTACACCTTCACATCACAAGAGGAACCTCAAATACATGCCCAGCTTCTACCCCAGACATTGTGATTTCATTGGTCTGGGGTGGAGCCTACACATTAGCACTTTTCAAGCCAAATGTGCAGCTATGTTTGACAGCTACTTGTCTAGAATTCCGTAACGTTATTTAGCTGCTTCACCCTTCAACACTCAGACTGAATCTTCTCCAAAATGTTCTCCTGCACCCAAAGTTCCCACGTGAGCTCCAGTAGCAATCTGGTCATATCTGATCTCTGTAATTAGAACATCACATAAGATTTTCCATTTCCACATCTACTTTCCAACCAGAGTGTGATCTCCCAGAACACAAGGACTGTACTAAAATCTTCTTGTATTCTTAGCACCTAGATCTTGGCATCATGCTACATATCAAGGCATACACACAATAAATGCTGATTTTTTAAACAGAGAAAACAACCGTTGATTATAATTAAGTAACCGATGGTGACCTCTGAGAAAATAAATGGAAGCTTGGAAGAAATTATGACCATCCTAAGTTTAGAGGTGAATGTGAAAGTAAATTATTTGAAGATGATGACTTGACACAAGAAATACAAGGCAAATGATGATGAAGAGAATGGGTCATTTTTAGGACGGGAAAAAGCCAGTTTTATAGCACTAGGAATGGTATTATTCAAAAGGGAAAATGTGTTTTGGCAGAAAAGTAAAATTTTGTTAAAGATTCAGAAATATGAGAAGGAGGTAGAGAAAACAGCATAGGTATACAAAATGTCAAAAATGGTTCTTTCTATGTGGTGAGGTTTTGGTGATTTTTTTTTTTTCTTGTCTTCATGCAAGAGCTCAATGAGTATTTGTTGAATGAATAAATGTTCTTTCTGTGTGTGAATGTGTGTATTTTTTCACAGGTGCAGAGTCGAGTTCATTTTGCAGTTTAAGGCACAATATTACCTTAAGCCTTCTCAGATTTTCCTTTATATCTCCACACTTACCACAAAGTTTCTTTAATGTATCATATTAATGACCCAGATAATCATGATGGTGTGATCACTCACCTAGAGCCAGACATCCTGGAATGTGAAGTCAAGTGGTCGTTAGAAAGCATCACTACAAACAAAGCTAGTGGAGGTGATGGAATTTCAGTAGAGCTCGTTCAAATCCTGAAAGATGATGCTGTGAAAGTGCTGCACTCAATATGCCAGCAAATTTGGAAAACTCAGCAGTGGCCACAGGACTAGAAAAGGTCAATTTTCAATCCCAAAGAAAGGCAATGCCAAAGAAAGCTCAAACTACTGCACAATTGCACTCATCTCACACACTAGTAAAGTAATGCTCAAAATTCTCCAAGCCAGGCTTCAGCAGTACGTACATTATGAACTTCCAGATGTTCAAGATGCTTTTAAAAAAGGCAGAGGAACCAGAGATCAAATTGCCAACATCCACTGGATCATGGAAAAAGCAAGAGAGTTTCAGAAAAACATCTATTTCTGCTTTATTGACTATGCCAAAGTCTTTGACTGTGTGGATCACAACAAACTGTGGAAAATTCTGAAAGAGATGGAAATACCAGACCACCTGACCTGCCTCCTGAGAAACCTATATGCAGGTCAGGAAGCAACAGTTAGAACTGGACATGGAACAACAGACTGGTTCCAAATAGGAAAAGGAGTACGTCAAGGCTGTATATTGTCACCATGCTTGTTGAACTTGTATGCAGAGTATATCAAGGGAAACACTGTGCTGGAAGAAGCACAAACTGGAATCAAGATTGCCGGGAGAAATATCAATAACCTCAGATGTGCAGATGACACCACCCTTATGGCAGAAAGTGAAGAGGAACTAAAAAGCCTCTTGATCAAAGTGAAAGTGGAGAGTGAAAAAGTTGGCTTAAAGCTCAACATTCAGAAAACGAAGATCATGGCATCTGGTCCCATCACTTCATGGGAAATAGATGGGGAAACAGTGGAAACAGTGTCAGACTTTATTTTTTTGGGCTCCAGAATCACTGCAGATGGTGACTGCAGCCATGAAATTAAAAGATGCTTACTCCTTGGAAGGAAAGTTATGACCAACCTAGATAGCATATTAAAAAGCAGAGACATTACTTTCTCCAACAAAGGTCCATCTAGTCAAGGCTATGGTTTTTCCAGTAGCCATGTATGGATGTGAGAGTTGGACTGTGAAGAAAGCTGAGTTCTGAAGAATTGATGCTTTTGAACTGTGGTGTTGGAGAAGACTCTTGAGAGTCCCTTGGACTGCAAGGAGATCCAACCAGTCCATTCTAAAGGAGATCTGTCCTGGGTGTTCTTTGGAAGGAATGATGCTAAAGCTGAAACTCCAGTACTTTGGCCACCTCATGTGAAGAGTTGACTCATTGGAAAAGACTGTGATGCTGGGAGGGATTGGAGGCAGGAGGAGAAGGGAACGACAGAGGATGAGATAGCTGGATGGCATCACTGACTCGATGGACATGAGTCTGGGTGAACTCCAGGAGTTGGTGATGGACAGGGAGGCCTGGAGTGCTGCAATTAATGGGGTTGCAAAGAGTCGGACATGACTGAGTGACTGAACTGAACTGAACTGAAGCAATTTTTATCACTAATTTCTGATATAAGTCTATTCTTTCTTCAATGATTGGTGATGAAAATTTATCATATAATATATAGATTACTAGACAGGTAAGTAAATGTGTGTGAATGTGTGTGTGTTCTATGCTCTTTACTCTGAATCACTGCGGCTTCGTCTTTGTTTTTTTTTTATATATTCTTCATTATAATAGCTTTGTGTCAGGACTTAATATAAAGAAGGGTAACTCTAAACTCTCCAACTTACTTTGGTCTTCTTTAAAAAAGTTTAAAACTATTTTATACTTTAAGCTTTCACGAAAATTCTAGATTTAGTTGTTGAGTACTTAAAAAGATCCTGTTAAGATGGGGGTGCAAAATGGGTAAAGGCGGTCAGATGATCCAAACTTCAGGTGTAAGATAAATCAGTTCTGAGGATATAATGTACAACATGGTGACAAAGGCTCACAGTATTGTATCATACATCTGAAAGTTGCTAAGAGAGTAATTTTAACCTTAATTAGGTTAATAACTACCTTATACTTCCTCTGTGCTCAGACGCTTATTTGTGTCTGACTCTTGCGGCCCCACAGACTGTAGCCTACCAGGCTCCTCTCTCCATGGAATTCTCCAGGCAGTGATACTGGAGTGTGTTGCCATTTTCCAACTCAGGGATTGAACCCATGTTTCTGGAGTCTCCTGCATTGGCAGGTGGATTCTTTACCTCTAGCACCACCTTCCTATAGCTAATGTAATTTATATTGTATATTTTCTAGACAATTATTGCTAGCAATTGCTGTTCACATCTTAGCTACTTTTTTTTTTTATTTTTGGCCTTGCTGATTGTCTTGCAGGGTCATCTTTCCCCAGCATGGATTGAATCCTGGCCAGCATGCTGAAGGCACTGAATTCTAACCACTTGATTGCCAGGGAATCCTTGGTACTTTCTCTTTTGTACTCAGTTAACATAGATTAATGTTTTAAAATTTATGAAGCAAAATGCG
Organism: Bos taurus; assembly: GCF_002263795.3. NCBI lineage: Eukaryota > Metazoa > Chordata > Mammalia > Artiodactyla > Bovidae > Bos > Bos taurus. Next base: position 68,406,981 of record NC_037334.1, read on the forward strand.
GAAAGGAACACAAGTGAAAAATTTGCCTCTGTAGAAATAGGGCTATTTCTTCCTCTATAATAGGAAGAGTGACACAAAAAAGACGAAAATTACAGGAAAATGCAGTGGATGAAGTGAGGGGAGTTGAACAGTTCATTTCTCAAATAGAAATAATCCTGATGGGTTTGAACCTCATGTCTTTAAGAAAGAAGATACGTTTCTGTTAGAAAAACCCCAGGAAAGTCATTGTGAGTCAGAGTTACTAAGGCAACAACCCTTTTAAGAACAGTTATATAATACAAGAAGGAACAATCTAAACTCAAGAGCAAAAAAGAAAACGAAGATTAGAATGAAACCTACACAGTATATTCTCCACCTACTTTCTCATCCATAAAATGACGAGACTGTACTAAATGATAACTAAATTTCCTTCTACCTAAGGGCTCTGAAAATATTCCTTTTAGAAAATGAAAGAGTGGAAATGAAAAAATAATTTTAAGTGTAAATTAATCTCCTCCACTGACTTTCCAGTTCTATTGGCTTTTCTAGCAAAGAGGCTTTGAGAAGGGTTACTTTTTGTGGGAACTCAAGAGGAATAAGTTTAGTACATACAACTGTACAAAGACAGTTTGTACATGAACAATCCTTCCCATCCCATCCCTGAAAAATTCGTCTTCCAGGAAACAGGACCCTGGTGCCAAAAAGGTTGGGGATTGAGAAGACTCAATTTGAGAAGACTCTTTGGGAGAGGAATGTGATTATTTTTATCGCTGTCATTGTGGTTGGTTACTGAACTGGCTCCTTCCCTGTCATCAGCTCTACACCCACTCTATTACTGAAGTTCTTTTCAACAGGGCCCATGCATGTTAAGAATTTTCTAGTTTGGGAAAAGAAGAGAAAAAGGGGGAAAGGAGATGCATTGCTAAAGAAAGCTTTTCTTTCAGACCCTTTGCTGTCAAATTTTTACTTCTAAAGTCACCTTCTGTAATTTAAACAAACATGAAATAAATTCCTTTCTTACTGAATCAGAATCTCTAGGAGCAGAGCCTGGGAATCTGTATTCTAATGAATTCCCGGTTGATCTAATTTAGCAATCCCCAACCGTTTTGGCACCAGGGTCCTGTTTCCTGGAAGACAAATTTTCCAGGGATGGGGTGGGAAGGATTGTTCATGCTGTAATGCGATCTATGAGGAGTAATGGGGAGTAGCAGATGAAGTTTTTCTCTCTCATCTCCTGCTCTGTGGCCCTGTTCCTAAGAGGCCTTGGACCAAACTGGTTCACAGCCCAGGAGGTAGGGACACCTCATCTAACTCATTGCCTCTCTGGCTTCAGACATTTGCATAACCTTTGCCATACTCACATTGTCCTTTCGCCATTGTTCACTCAAGTAGTTTTAGGTTAACTTTAAAATTTTAGTCATCCTAAAAACTATAAAAACCACTAAATTATAGTTTTGATGCATTATTTTCTAAAAATGTACTAAATTTTCTAAAAATGTTCTAAAAAAATTAGAACACATAACTATTTTATTTATTTATTTTTTTTAGAACACATAACTATTTTAAAAATCCATCGTGGACTAGCTGAAGGCAGCAACGGCTCCATTCCACGGATTCCAAGCTGTAAGTCTAGAAAGAATGAGTTCAGCTGCTTTCAGGCCCATGTGATTCAAACTTTGGCCCTCTTCTTTCAGGAGCCTTCTTCCTAGGCCTGGGCACCCTCACACAGCGCTTTGAAAAGCCCCTCGATGCCAGGATCCACCCCCTTCCTTACCCTAGGTACCCTCTCCTGTGACCCCAACCAAACTGGATTTTTATATCTGAACTTAGAACAGTATCACCAAGCAGGTTAATAAATGTTAAAATGTAATCTGCAGGTTTAACTCTTGACAGCAAAAGGCTTTGATTTCCAAGAATGGGGTTCTCCTCAAACAGATACATTCATACAGCCCTTTGCATCAGCGCCTGAAATGGCACACGATTCTCCAGCTTCATTTCTTTTCAATCTTCCTCATTTACTCTGCCTCAGCCACACTAGAACGCACCTCACTTTCTCCCTCTGAATAAACAAGCTCTTCCTACCTCAGCACCTTTGCACTTGCTGGATTTCTTCCCTCAGGGGCCAGCTACACATTCCTTGGGTTTCACTCAAAGTCCCTACTTTCTGAGAGGCAGCTCCTGACCAACCCAGCTAAAGCTACACCAGTTCCCCACACCCCCACACCCTCCAGGCATCCTCTGTCCAGCATTTTTTAACCAAGGGTGACACTGCCTCACAGGAGACGTTGGGAAGGTCTGCAGACGTTTGCAGTTGTCACTACCTGGGGCGACACGAGTGCCCCCTAGTGGGTGGAGGTCAGGAGTGCTAACAATAGTCCAATGTGCACAGCACAGCCCTCCCACTATGGATTGTGTGTGTGTGTGCTTAGTCGCTCAGTTGTGTCTGACTCTCTGTGGCCCCATGGACTGTAGCTCGCCAGGCACCTCCGTCCGTAGAATTTTCCAGGCAAGAATACTGTAATGGGATTTTCCCTTCATTCCTAAGACAACCTCTCTCGGGGCAGCCCACTTCCGCTGGTGTTCTCTTAGATTCGGCCCTGGAATGCTCAGCAATGCCATCTCGGTTTGCTCAGTCGACTCATACTGCTGGCTGAAATGCCAGTACATGCCCCTCTACACCCAGGAGCTGCATTTGGGGGACGCCCATGTCAGGCCCCAATTCTGCTTCCCTTGGTCTGGAAGGCACCCGGGCCTGCGCACCGGGCTCTTCTTATCCTCACTCTGCTGCCCACCTCTGTGAGTTCCATTTCTTCTGGAGGCGTTCCGAAGCTCCAGTGTTCCTTCACGTCCATCATGTGGCCCTCGGGAAGAAGCTCGCACAGGAACCTGAGCCTGAACAGCATGTTCGAGGTGTACCTGGTGGGGAATAACTCCCACCACTTCATCATCTCCCCGACATCCGTCCAAGGGAAAGCAGACATTCGCATCCGAGTGGCAATCCCCCTGGACTATGAGACTGTGGACCGCTACGACTTTGACCTCTTTGCCAATGAGAGTGTGCCTGACCACGTGGGCTATGCCAAGGTGAAGATCACCCTCATCAATGAGAATGACAACCGGCCCATCTTCAGCCAGCCACTGTACAATGTCAGCTTGTATGAGAATGTCACCGTGGGGACCTCAGTGCTAACAGTCCTGCCCTTGGCTCCGCCGGCTTTCACAGAGTTGCTCCTTGCAATCAGTCACCTGGTGCTTGAGGCCCCATGGGCCCTCCTGCAGCCTCTAAGGGCCCCACAGAGAGCAAGGCCAGGGGCTCTGGCCTTCTGGACCCGAAGAAATCCTCTTCATCCCCCCAGCCACCTTCCAATGTCAGGGTGAAGGACACCCAGGCAGCCTGTCTCTCACAGGGCCTGCAGCCATATGGATGTACTGTACCGCAATAAGAATGAACAAACTGTAGCCACACTGAACATGGATATATCTCACAAAAATATAATACTTCAGGGGGGTGCTCTACATGAAAGAATACTTTTTGTATGATTCCCTAAGTGTAAAATAGATGCAAAATGGATCTGTAGAAAAAGGGATCAGCATAGTGGTCATATGGGGCAGTTCTGATGTCATAGGATGTTCAGGGGAAAGTTCTGATGTCATAGAATGTTTTGATTCTTCATCTGGGCGCTGGTCACATGGGGTGTGCTCTTTGAAAATTCATAAGACTACACCTGTGACTTGTGTACTTTTCTGCATATTATACTTCAATAAAAAGCTTATACAAAAAAAAAAAAAGAATACTGTAATGGGTTGCCATTACCTACTCCAGGGGATCTTCCCAACCCAGGGATTGAATCCATGTCTCTTGAATCTCCTGCATTGGCAGGCAGATTTTTCACCACTAGCACCACTTGGCTGCGGCTGCTGCTGCTGCTGCTAAGTCATTTCAGTCATGTCCGACTCTGTGCAACCCCATAGATGGCAGCCCACCAGGCTCCGCCATCCCTGGGATTCTCCAGGCAATTGGCAATCCCCCACAAATGGTTAGCTGGCCCCAAATGCCATGTTTGAAGAGTTCCGCTCGGTCAGTGTACCTGTTCTTCCCTTAGCATCGTCGGCACCAGAACTGAGCGTGCTGCAGTTTCCCTCCTACTGAATGGAGTTTCTTGGGAACTGGAGGTCAGGGTTGTTCCCTGCTCCATCCCCAGCACCTAGAGGAGTTCAGGCACCTTGACTCTCAACTCTGGTCCCACTTGCCCTTGTCCTGTGAAGCCCAGAGCTTCACAGGGAGTTGAAGATGCCTGGCCTCAAGTAAATGATGAAAATAAGAAAACAAGTCAGTTTCCAAAATGAAAACAAAAGTGTGTTTAATTAACGAGTGTACATATGAATGAAAGTCATAATGAGGAATCTCTCACACTTTCATGTACTCATAAAATTATCTTCATAGCCATTAGTGAAAATACTTTTTAAAGATGCACAAAATTTTCTAAGTTCAAATATATGATTTTAATTATTAATATACCAGTTTCCTAGTGCCCCAAGATCAACTGTATAAAATGTAAGCTCATCATCTCAAAAGATCAAAAGCAAGTCAATATTTTCTATATGATTGGTATATATACAGAAAATAATTTAGTATTAACTAAATACCCCCTTTCCCTCCTTATAAATCATTCTTCCCCTTAGTTATAAACAAATTTTTCTACAGTATAAGATAATAGCCAAATTACCCAGTATAGACTTTTCCAAAAGAGAAATGTAATTCAAAAAATAATAAAAAGGGACCATATACCAAGAGATTTGCAACACCATTGAAATTATTTTCTGAACACTGATCGTAGATCTCCTTCCTATCACTACAGACTTCACATAAACACACACAAAACTTTGCATTTCTGTAGTGTTTTTCACTTTTATCTTTCTCCCAAAAAGAAATGTCATTGGAATTACCACTGAACACCAATGTGTGTGTGGAAATAATTCTAAATATGTGTAAAAAAAAAAATCAGCACAACATTGTAAATTAACTACACTTTGTTTAAAAATATATTAAAAATTTAGGCATAAGGAAGGATTTACCATAATGTCACCCAAATATTACTGGTGTGAGTTAGGATTAGAACTCAAGTTCTGTCTCTAATTCTGAGTACCACCTGCTTTCTCCCACGCCCCAGGTCTTGTTCCACAGAACGCTACTGGGTATGCCCGGAGTCACTGTGCTCAGGGGTTTCAAACAAATTTTGGAAATGCTGGATTAAACAACACTAAGAAGATTTCCAAATCCGTAAAGTGCCATCATAAAACTCCAGAAAGGAAAGGGAGAATAGAGCATGAATCGTAAATTAAAAGGTCCACAAGACACAAAGCGGGTACAAACATGAGGCTGTAGGTAGGGCAAGGGCTGAGGGATGCTGAGCATCTAACAGGGCCCTGGCCGCATAGGGATGTCACCCACTGTTGCTAGGGCTTTCCTGACAAGTTACAATTTGGGGCATCAGTTTCAGATCTCTATGGTTATGCATATTCTCTTGAATTAAAGAAACAAACATCATAGTTGGAACATAATTTTTTAAACTCTATCAGTCCTGTCCCATTTGTGAAAGCTAGTATACAATGTTTATCAATCTTCTTTGCCCAAACAATGTTTATTCAGAGTCATATTAATTTCTGAGAATTCCACAGAAGTGTGAAAGCCATTGCCTTCAAAAACAACCATCCAGCCCTCATGGACCACTTTGGTGTCAGTAACTCTGAACACCCCCTAAATAACTCAAGCATGAGTTATGTCAGGGTTTATTCAAAGCGAAATTCTTTTCCAGCCTTCTTAACTGTTCATGTAGAAATGCTTCATAGTGACTAAAATATCCTTACTTTTAGTCTTCAGCTAACTTTTCTGGAAAAAACAAAAATTTAATTGAGATGTGAAAAAGATACAACATGGGAATTGATTCAATACAGAAAAGACCCCTTATCCTTCCAAAAGAATTTTAAGAATAAAAGTGGTCTGAGGACAATTTAGCCTTTTGGTGGAAACTGGTTAACACTCTCAAACAACACTACTATATTTGCAAACTCACTTTTCTAAGGCAGAAAGCCTTTTTTGCTACTCTGCCCCTCTCCTTTTCCCTTATATTTATTTCTGCCCTGCCACATTCTTAAGATTCCATCAGAGCCTGCCAGTTGTCTACATAAACACCTAGAACTGTAGTACCAATGTAGCAGAAACAGCGTAAATCACATGGCAATGGAGTTTCTTCCCCTGGTGTCTCCGTGGACCACTCACTTCCTTATCTTCTTCTAACTGCTAAAATACCATTCTGGTCCCAGGGAAAGCACTTAATGCCTTCTATTTCCAGATCCCTGAGAAACAAGATCTACCTATAATGGCAAAATCACACTCACTTCTATTTTCCCAATGGGTAAATAAAAATCAGTACAATCCCATGATTTGAAACCCTTGAGGTCCTCAGGAATCTAACATTTGGAGTCACTTAAATAGAAAAAAGAATCATGAGATGCTTTCATGTTAAGTCCTTTAGTCCCAAGCTGGGTTTGCTGATTTTAAGCTGTATTCATTTCTTGACAGTTTGTTAACCAAGGTAGAAGTGTGTTATCTGTCTTCTCAATGAGAATTCTTGATGGGATAACAGGATTCATAGGGTCTAAAGAGAATGTACAGTTCTAAAGAGTACATTTCATGTTTTGGAGAGGGATCTCCAATGACCAGAAAGATTGAGCCACTTTTAGTATAAAAAATTAGGACTGTGTGACAGAGGTTGACTGTGCACAGATGAGCTAGACTCACTCTACCCAATATCCCTGACTCCTTGGAATGCCATGGGAAACTGACCAAAAAACTGTCCTGCTGCTTGAAAGGACTCTGACATGGTGATATCTGGTCACTGTCTTCTACAGTGAAGGACATAAGACCTTAGAAGGCCACCAGATCTCAACCTGTGACTTAGAGAGCTTCATCCATAACGTAGATGTTGTCTTCTGCTCGGACAGGCTTCATGGCTGCATTTTTCAAAGCTCCAATGTGAGACTCTTTCAATGGAATCATACTGCAGAAAGAATAACACAAGTAAGAGAAAAGCACCACTTCTCAAGCATGAGCTGCACAGTTGTTTATGTTCAGGCAAGACTAGGTATTTGCATTTCCCAGATGCCAATTCCACAGCCTATGGAATGAAAGCTTTCAGAGTTGTGAATATGAAGTTGCAGGAAAGTCTTAATAATGAGGTGGAAAACCTCAGCAGTCATTAAAATTAAAAAAAAAAAAAAAAACACCCTGAAATTGGTATCTGTCAAGAGACTCATATAACAGAATAAAAAAATGAAAAATCTAAGACTAGTATCAGGCCTCAAATTAAAGTATTAAACTAGGATGCACATTCTCAAAGATGGTCAGGAACTGGTTTGGCTGGTGTTTTTCCAACTGCGGACTGAGACTAGTGAGGGTTAAATTAAATCTATTTAGTCGTCTATATCTTGTACTTAAGGTGAATATATATATCTAAGTATACAAAATATTAGAGCTACTGGATATAATAAAACAGTACTGTTCCACATAAATCTGCACTGGATCATGGAGTCAAAAATCTTACCATGTCTTACGTGGAAAATTAGAAAGTCATGGGTTACTTGATTTTGTAACATGTACACTCACATATCAAGTATATGAAAAGGTCATTTGTGGAGTTTTGATATTGCTGCATTTTTAGGATGTATATATAGTCACAATTTTAATTACCTAAGCCTTCCCAGAAATAATATGTAAGGCACTGAATTTTCATTAAACTCTGATCTTTAAATGAATTACTTATACATTTGTGGAAGCAGTTTAAGTGTTGGTAGCTCAAAATAAGTCAATGTGATATAGCTCCTCCAAAAATAAAATTATTAGGAAATTTTCCTTTTTGTTTTGTGTTGCTTGTCTATATTATATATTATTTTCTGCAATAAATATTTTCTTTTCTAATTATGAGATAAAAAGTGAACCTTAAAAAAAACCTTAACAGTGAAAGGACAAAAATGAACTAACAGGATGCTATTTTTCATACTTTTAGGTCCATAGGGAGTATTTCTTTTCTTCCATTCTTGGAAGCAGATAGTCAAAAACTCCTAAAAGTCTGGGTTTTGGACTCTAAAAGACCTAAGATGGAATCTTCTACCTGCTGTGTGATGTGACCTTGGATGCCACTTAACATCTCTAAACTTGTTTTCCAATTTGAAACCTGAGATTAATACAAGTGCCTGTCTCACAGGTTTATTGCTGTGAAGGGCATGCCTGCAATAAAAAGTCAGCATTTATGGGACACTTGCAATATGCTGGGGACTGTTCAAGGCATGTTCTGTGGACTGGATCATGTGATTAACTCATACATAAGGAAGGCTGTGTACAAACATCCAAAGAAGGAAAACTAGGAGTAATGGATGGCAGCCTAAGAGGGATGGATTTTATCAAAGAAAGACCTTGCTTAAAGCCTAAACTGGACCAGACGTAGCAGGCTATTTGGATTTGGAAGTAGGTAGTGGGTTCCCACCTTTACAGGTGTTTGGGAAAATGACTACAGGGATGTATACAAAGAGGATTTAACTTTTCATTGGCCAGAGGGATAGATTTGCACAACTGTAAATTCAAATGCCTATGAGGCCACACAGCTAATGTAATTAGCAGAGCAGAGCAGGCTGGGTGTGGAACAAAGGGCAAGGCTGCGCACTATGGAGGATTGGAGGCCGCTGCCTTTGTGCATCTTCAGCCTGGAGCTGTCCTCCTCCAGATCTTTGCAGAGCTGCCTTCTGCTCCCTTGGGGCTCACTCACATAGTCTCTTGTCTGTCTCTGTATTCCCCATGGTATTTCTCTGGAAGTTCTGTAAGTTCCCTGCTTATTCATTTATATGTTTCTGTCTATTCTTCTCATCTCTTCAGAGAATATAATAAGAATTCAATAAACAAAGCACTGAATGAAGTCAAATAACAAACCAACAACTCATTCAAATGGTGCATCAAACAAAATGCAACGTAGTCTCTTGTTTTAACAGGTACGGTGAGAAGTGCTTTTCTGTAGCAATTCTGGCACAATTTCAGGGAAATAGAGATGCTAAAATCATTACTGGAAGGTCGGACAGCTGTGGAGGTGCTCAATAAACTAGATTTTTCAGAATCCTAGAGTATAAAATGGAGAGCTCAAAAGAAAAAGAGGATAGGAACAAAGAAATTTCCCACATTTTTATCAGAGTAAGAATATCAAAAAGCATTGACAAAAAATCTTTCAATCTTACCATAGTAGCCTCATCTTGTTACCCAGGCAAAGAGATCCTAAATTGTGGGAAAATTAAGAGAAAATTAAGCTTGTAAGCCAAAGAGTTCATGAGATTTCTTTTTTTAATCAAACAAGCATATTATTTCTGTTATTACTTTAATATGAACAAAATCTATATGGACATCAGAGCCTTAAAAAGTTAACTTAACAGAAAGAATGTTTTAAAACAGAAGGAGAAACAAATCAATCTGGACCATTCTCTTATAACTCCAGGTTAACTTTTCTTGAATCTCTAGGAGTCAAATAAGCCCCTTGGTGTAAAGTATCTTGTGTTTATTATGATTAGTATATTCATCCATATGCCCTAGCTTACTTTAATATGATCATATTTCAGTGTAATAAAAATGGGTCATTGTTTTCTCTCACAGATGACAGGTTTTATACACACACACACACAACTGGTGGAAGGAGACCAGGAGGCACCGGAGGACTCTTGTGAAATCCTTTGCTCTCCTCCTGGCTCTGAAATCATGTACTCTCCCAAAGTCTCATGAGCTTCTTCTGTTAAGTGGGTGCTGTAAAACCCTCAACAATTTTACCTCCTATAAGGACAGAAGTTGGTTCTAGAGAGAATGAGAAAAAGAGGAGTGAAAAGATCTTATATATTATACTGGTTTATTGACTTCCAAATCCCAACTCTACTCAACCAGTGCTAACTCTCCATATTTAATTTCTTCTATGGAGAATTCAAATATAATGTTTCTCTTTATGGGAAAATAGTTTTAAGATTAAAAAAGAACAAGGAAATAATCAAGTAAGTTGTGTGAAATTGAAATCATGTGAGATGTAGGACTACAGGCAGCTTATCTCAAAAATACCCCTGTAGGCACAGTCCTGAGTGACTTACTTTTGCTAATCATGAATACCAAAAGCATGAGCAATAATACCACGACAATAACAGAGATTCCAATGTAGATTCCCTTGTTGGCGATCATCCATGGATCATGTGCCAGCATCACAGGTTAATGAAACATCAGCAGATAAAAAAAAAAAAATCTTGTTAGAATTATGGATAGAAAACATTTCTGAAAGTAATGTACCCAGACACATTTATCTTTATTAATATTTGGTTAGTTCTGGATCATGAGGGGTGAGACCAAATGATCTGAATTTATAACCATATGGGGAAACTCTAAGACAATTTAAAATTCAAAATGTATTTGGAAATGGTAGAAATGTTGTATATCTTTCTTGGTGTAGTATTTACAGATGTGTATACATTTGACAAAATTCAAACTATAATCTTCAAATGAGTCTGCTTTACTATATGTAAATTACACATATTTTTAAAAATTAATAAGGTATTTTCATATATAATCCTCTTATGATATTAGAAAAGAAAACAATTTTTGTTCATATATAAGTTAATATGGTGGTATTACATTTATGTGCTCAGTTATTGAATTTGGCCTTTTGTTAGAGAATTCTTTTTTTTTTAACCTAGAATTCAAGATTCTATATATTTCTTTATAAGTAGACTTGAAGTAGCTGCTCATATACATGGTGCTGCTTAGCAATTAAAATTCTGCACAACTGGAAAAAATACAGTTTTATTTCAGCCTCCTGGTGTGGCTTATAAGGAATCACCTCTTGCGGTAAACCCCAAAATACACCAGGCATCATGTTCGACCCTTTATATAACTTAATCCTAATCCTAAAGATGTCCTGCAGGGAAGGTATCTTAACAGAAGAAGAGTGGAAGACCAGAGAAAAAGATTAAGTCCGAAGTCTCTTCCTGCGTTAGAGTTTAAACTCTGGAGCCAGAATTTCAGCTTAACTTTTACTTAGTTGCTAAAGCTATTTAACCCCTTTGAACCTCTGTTTCTCTGTCATTAGCAGATTAAATAAGGTTCTTGGGAAAGGTACATTATGTAGTTCCTGATGAACAAAATGAGGAATACAGAGGAGGGTGACTTAGCCTCTGAGCTATCCTTGCTTAAAGGGGGGAATAGCCAGTGTCTTGGGAGGAAAAAGCTGTGTTATCACCTTACTTGTTGGCGGTAAAGTGGTTGGATGGAATATGGGATGACAGGAAGCAGGCTTTGCTTCATTTAAAAAAAATATGTTACATAAACTTTTCAGGTTCATTTTAGAATATGCGGCTCAGAGAGAAAAACAAAAATCAATCATAATTCCAACATCTAGAAAAGCCACTATCACCATTTTTCATTAAATATACTCCTCTAGAATTTTATTTCTCCAATATTTCTACTAACAGAAACAGTGACCATATTCAATATATACTACAGCATATACAGTATTTCATTTGTTTTTGTATATATATATATATATATATATGGCCATATCACACAGCATGTGGGATTTAAGTACCCCAACCAGGGATCAAACCTGTGACGTCTATATAGAAAGTGTGCAGTCTTAACCACTGGACGGTCAAAGAACCCTACACTATTTTAAAAGTTAGTTTTTTCACTTAACAATTGATACTATTTTCTCATGTCAGTAAATACACTGCGGTGACAACATTGTTAATGGGCATAAGAGGGCATGCTTAATTGACTAAGTAATTAATCTCATTATTGAATATTTAGGTTGTTTATAACATTCCATGATTATAAATAGCAGCAATGAACATCTTTTCTTATACATCTTCACATATTTGCTCAGTTCTCTCCTTAAGGTAGAGTTCAGGAAACTGATTTAGTACTGGGACAGAATATATGCTGTGTGGTTTTCAGGACACCTGGGAGACACTGCAACACCTTCAAGTCAAGACACCAAAAAGCCCATGATTTTGCTACAGCCTATTGTGAACTTGCTTCTATATTGCTTGTTGGTTGTTGTTGTGGTTTAGTTACTAAGTCGAGTCCAACTCTTTTGCAACCTCATGGAGTATACCCGCCAGGCTCTTCTGTCCAAGGGATTTCCCAGGCAAGAATACTGGAGTGGGTTGCCTTTTCCTTCTCCAGCACATCTTCCCACATCAAACCCATGTCTCCCACATTGGCAGATGGATTCTTTACCACTGAGCCACCAGGGAAGCCCAGATATAGCTTTTACTTTCTGCTACACATACCTGTCTGGCAGGTAGAAAGAATCTCATAATTTAGTATATTTGTTTCTTTTTTAAATCCAGCATAATCTGACTATGTAACAATACAACAGTCACTTACATGGTGGCAGTTCTGCTATTTAACAGGCATAAACAAATTCTGTCCATATCCATCAGATCAGTCAGTGCCCATACCGTGAAAGTGATTAAAATCTTGTGGTGGTGTTCGCATTGTCACTAAGGTATGCAGCATAGGCCATTTGACCTCATACTAAATAACCCCATTTTCTTGAGCTGGACTTTTACAATGGCCATGCTGCAATTACTCACCACTTATGATCAGGATTACTTCATACCTAAACTCTTTTTGTTTATTGCTTCTAAGAGTTATTTGCACACAATAAAAGGAAAGTTGTTTCACCCAAGGGAGCCAAAAGAAAACAACCTATTAATAAATTCTTCAAAGAATTCTTCAAAGATGAGGCTTTGATGAACTTCATGAGACTAGAACTCCTTAGATTTTTCTCTCAAGCTAACTGTGAAAATGTATGAGAACATCCTACAGAATCACAAAGTTGTTCAAGACCTTAGGACCTGAATAAGTCATCATACGGGGAGGATTATACATAGAAAGACTTAGCAGTGGCCTCAAAATTTCTCTCTAGAAGGACAATTAACTTGGAAAAAGATTTTAGGGGCATATATTTAAGCAAGCACACTTTCACTGGCATAAAATTTTGAGTTGGGATTGCTCCCATTCCACCACATCACTTCAGGGCATGTTATTTCTCTAACAAGGATCACAGTCTTCCTTGGTAGTAATGTTACTCACTATCCTTGAATTAATTCATTCTTTTTTCCCCAATTTTCTGGCCAGGAGAAAGTCTGTAGTGGGTGTGTTTATGTGTTTGTGTCGTGTGTGTGTGTGTAGAGTACACCATTTTTCAGGTGTTTCTAACAAACTAGTGCATCTATATAAAACTTTTTAAATTAATTAAAGCATCTCTGGGCTTCCCAGGTGGATCAGTGCTAAAGAACCTGCCTGCCAGTGCGGGAGACTCAAAAGATGCGGGTTTAATCTCTGGGTCAGAAAAATCCCCTCGAGGAGGAAATGGCAACCCACTCCGGTATTCTTGCCTGAATAATCCTATTGACAGAGGAGCCTGGAAAGTTATAGTCCATAGGGTTGCAAAGAGTCAGACATGACCCAGTGACTGAACACAAAGTATCCCTATTTAAGAGTCAGATTCATTTCTTCCTTTGTTTTATGGATTACAAAGAATCAATCTGTGGACTAGTCTAGCTTTACAAATAATAATCTCTAAATGTAACTTGCTTCCAGGGAGACATACAAGTGAACAGAGATAAAAAAATAGAAAGGAATATGCTTACAGTTTGAATGCTACAACAAACAGCACTTGGAAACTTTATCACAGTGTGATTCCCACCTGCTAAACAAGAAGGAAAATTAATTAGAATTATAAAGAAATATTAAGTTTTCACTGCAAACACCAATGTATTCACATTGTCATCTGGTATGAATGAGAAAAGTTGAATAATCATATGGCCAGATACTGTAGGCATTGCAGGAATTATACCAAGTCAATGACTTTTATTAATTTAACCTGCAACCTGTGTGTCTTAACCATTTTATCATGCTGCTTCTGCTGATGCTAAGTCGCTTCAGTTGTGTCCGACTCTGTGTGACCCCATAGACGGCAGCCCATCAGGCTCCTCCGTCCATGGGATTTTCCAGGCAAGAGTATTGGAGTGGGGTGCCATTGCCTTCTCCACATTTTATCATGCGGAGATAATGAAACCTTTTTTTGTCTCTATGGAAAAAGGTGCAGGTTCACAGAAAGTTTACCTACAATTTCAAGGAGTCATAGTGGCCCATTCTCAGAGCTAGGTTAAAAATTACCATTTAAGGGAGGTGGTCAGATTTTTCACAACAGCTAAGAAACTGCCAATGAGTGCTCAGAAGCCATTGCGTACCAAAGAGCAGAACTACCCTGTGCAAAATGGATGTTACATTGGTTTTACATTTAAAATATGAGTGAAATGCACTAAGATATCCCAAACAGGTGGCATCCAGCTCCTCCATTATGCGCCAATGTGCCCAGATATTGATCCAAAAGTGCTATAAAAAACATGTTACGTCAGCCCCCAAGACAAATATAGTGTATATAGTGTGTATATATTTATATATATACTATATGTATATGTATATAGTTATCCTATGTTGGCCTTGGGGCTGAGATAACATATATCATAAATATAACAATATCCTGTAATATAATGTGTTTTTATATTAAAGTTTTAAGTAGTATCCATATACATATTATGTCTTAAAGTTTTGAATATTCAGATTTTAATAGTGTTTTGAAATATCTCTTTTGTCACACAGAACATATACTGTTGACCCTCCTAAGCAACTATAGGTCAAATACAGAATTCTCTCTTTACTGAGTATCTGTTCTATATTAAGCACTCTACAGAATGGGTGGTTTTAAAACACCAAGGATTTGAGTCAGATAAAATTTGACTTCAGTGTTGACAATGTCCCTTACCAGTATGACCTTGATTAAGGTCCTTTACATGTACATTACATATGTATGCATGTAAATGTATAATTTTCTAACTTGGGTAACCTTGAACTGCAAGCTGTTGATAGTACCTGTTTCAGAAAGTAGTCACATTAGATGATGCATGTAAGGTGCTTAATAGCATATTAGAAAAATAGGAGCAATGGAGTGGGGGGACACCATGCAATGGACTTTCAAATATCCTGTCCTTCATTCCTTACAAACTTGCAGTGAGGAATGAAACAACTTGCCCATGGGTGTGCAACTTGAATCTGCCATGGGCGGGCAGTTGAACTGGAAGCTGCTTGGCTCCAAAGCAGAACTAAAGGTCCTTCCCAGTCTGGCAATGGCAAGAAGTAAACCTGCCCTGAAAGAATTAAGTGAGATAACGTACAACAGTTTATTGGCACATTTGTCTGAAAAGGTAGGTGTCAGGCCATATGGTGACCAAAATTCCTTCCAGACTAACACTGCTTGCTTTGGGAGGCTTTAATTCACTGAAGTGTGACTCGGGCACTGTGAGGATTTGCCTGAAGGGCCTCAGAGATGCTGTCAAGACGGCAGCAGTCACAGAAGTCGTGGGGACACAGCTGCTGCAATGTCTGTTCCATGCTGCCAAGTCTACTTGACCAGGTTTTAGTGCCATATTTTAGAGAATGATTTCCCATTTCTTACTTTGTTCTTCCTCTTAGCCTAAAAGTGTTGGGTGCAATTGCTCCAACTGCTCTTACCTGTATTTTAATCTGCTTTCTTTTTGATTTTGAGTTCACACCAAGGATTCCACTTTCAAAACCAAATGTAACTATTAGCTAATCCCAATTTAAATTGGTCCCATTCTGAGTCCCTGGAGAAGGCAATGGCAACCCACTCCAGTACTCTTGCCTGGAAAATCCCATGGACGGAGGAGCCTAGAAGGCTGCACTCCATGGGGTCACTAGGAGTCGGACACGACTGAGCAACTTCACTTTCTCTTTTCACTTTCATGCACTGGAGAAGGAAATGGCAACCTACTCCAGTGTTCTTGCCTGTAGAATCCCAGGGATGGTGGAGCCTGGTGGGTTGCCGTCTATGGGGTCACATAGAGTTGGACATGACTGAAGCGACTTGGCGGCAGCAGCAGCATTCTGAATCCCACTGCATGTTCATTTTCAATTAAGAGTTTCCTTGAATGATTGGCAAAAGGTAGGCCATACTTGGTGTCTGCTACAAATTAGCAACTCTTGATGAGTCATATGCATGAGGAGTCTTGCAAAGCCTAACCTTGCTTGGATGCTTCACAGGTGCAAGGACACATAAGCCAATGCTGCATTACAAAGGGGTTCACATGTGGCACTCCCCAAATTTACCACTATGGGTAACAGAGTTAGCTGGGAAAGATGACAGGACTCAGCACTACCTTTCTCCATCACAGGAAAGACAGACAAATCTTACATCCCAAAGAATATAGACCTGCCCAAATTAGGGAGAATAGGGAATACTTAAGGGGTGGAATAGCAGAATCTCAGTGGGGCATGCCTCTGTGATGCTGGTGTCCATGTCCTCAACCCATCTCAAAGGGCCCACATGGAATGAAAGCTCGACAAGGCAGCAGAGGAGCCTCATGGCTCTGTGTAGTTTCTGGAGGAAACATAAACAGGTGACTAGTTTGGTCTGGATCAGCTTACTTTGGATTTAATACTTTTAAGGCTCTGTCCAGGGAAGTGAGCCAAGTAATAAGTTGAAAACAAAGCTGGTTCATTTAATTTAGAAAAATATGGATATGCCTGTGAATATTTTCAGGTCAGACAAGTTTCCTATGTACTCAGTTAAACATACTTCTAGACATTCTAAGTAATAATCATAATTGCCACTCTATCACTTACATTTTAACTGTGCCCTAAGATTTTTTTTTCAGTTAATCCTTGTAAGAGTAAGTAACATTCAATCCATTTTCCAAAAGGGTAAACACAGATTCAAAGATGGTAAGATATTTGTTCTAGTTGCATAGCTAATTGGAGTAATCAGTACTGGCACTCAATTTCAGACTTGTCTTAATTCAGAATATGTGCTAATATCTATCAAAATTTAAAAGCTCCCAGCTGTTCTGAAAAGAAACTGAAGTTACCTGTTGTGGAAGAGCACCATGGTGAGTGCGTTACATTTGTTTTATGTGAGCAGGTAGACTGGGTTCCTGTAGTCTGCGTGGGAGACGATGAAGAAGCTACAGGAATGACAAGAACAGGAAAATGAGATTCAATTTTATGGAGGAAAATTTCCACCACCAAGAAAAATAACAGAACTAAAATCAGGAATTACCCTTTTACACTTTCTTAGAGAAAAATTCAAGGATGGCCATGAGTGATTGCCCTGACATATAGATATTTCATTATCATGGAGAAATCTGTTCTAGATGATGATCTAGGGAACTTAACAAGAGACAGAATTACTTCATTTTCTATACACTTAAAATTCCCCTAAAGCCTACAATCGTGCATGTTAAGAAGGACACCCAGTTATCTTGGGTTCATCCAGTGCTATTAAAAGTTTGTGGAGCAGGGCCTTGGAGCGGGCATTAAGCCAGTACCTTCACAAGAACCTCAATCTGGATTTCCTGACCTTATTCAAGTTCCTAATTATCCATCTACACATCCTTCCAGGGAGATGCACATATTAACCAGCACAGAAAATAAACTAAGAATATCCAAGTTCTTGAGGTTACATTAAGGCAAAGTACTGTCCAAAGTCTGAGTCTTGGTAAAGAGTCACAAACCAATGTTCCTGGCACCCTGGTTCCTTCTGCAGTTGTGCTCCGGTCACCCCTTTCATAGGACTGGTATCCGGTGTTATTAACTCATCTTTCATTTCTCACCAAAAAACTTCACTGGGATTTCTCAGGGCTATGTTTCCTTTTTCCTTCCTTGAAATCTCTCCTTTATTTTCTATCAGACATCTCATCTGATCTGCAGAGTTGACCATCTGTCTCTTAATAAGATTGTTATATCCCTTCCTATGAGAGCAATGCAGAATTGCCAGGCAAGTTAGTGGTGCTGCTTGAACAAGAGTTCCCAAACCTGGACTTTCCTTATTGCCTCTCATTGGTCTTCTTTTCACTTGCTCACCATGGACTTCACATTTCAACACCTTTACTCTTGTTCTTAGCAGTCTTTGTTTTTTGTGCAATTTTTTATTTCTTTGTTTAGTCATTGCTTCTGGTAGTAGCATTTTGGTTTTCTCTTTTGTTTGTTTTGCTTCCCCCAGTGCTCAACTCTACAACAGGATGTGGCTCACTTTAGGAACTAAAACAGGGCAAGAGAAAGTCAGGTGATCAGAGTCTTTATTCAACTTAAATCTGCGAAAGACCTTTTTTTGCTTAACTTCTTTCTCTAGTTTGGGCCTTTGTGGGCATCTTTCTTTTCTCCACTGCTCCTATGACTTAATTTTTGTTCATTTATTTAAAAACTACATCTCTTTTTAATCAGAAGATAATGTAGAAAAATGGCTCTGATGAACCTATTTGTAGGCCAGCAATGGTTTTTCCAGTGGTCATGTACGGATGTGGGAGTTGGACTGTGAAGAAGGCTGAGCGCCGAAGAATTGATGCTTTTGAACTGTGGTGTTGGAGAAGACTCATGAGAGTCCTTTGGACTGCAAGGAGATCCAACCAGTCCATTCTGAAGGAGATCAGCCCTGGGATTTCTTTGGAAGGAATAGTGCTAAAGCTGAAACTCCAGCACTTTGGCCACCTCATGCGAAGAGTTGACTCATTGGAAAAGACTCTGATGCTGGGAGGGATTGGGGGCAGGAGGAGAAGGGGACGACAGAGGATGAGATGGCTGGATGGCATCACTGACTGGATGGACGTGAATCTCAGTGAACTCCGGGAGTTGGTGATGGACAGGGAGGTGTGGTGTGCTGCGATTCATGGGGTCGCAGAGTCAGACACGACTGAGTGACTGAACTGAACTGAACTGAACTGAATAGAAACACAGACATAGAGAAGAGATTTGTGGAGACATCAGGGGGAAGGAGCAGGTGGGCTCGTATGATTTTACATCCAACCAGTGCAGGAGTATTTTAGGTGACCAGCATGGACAGGGTCGCAGAGCATAGAGAGGAAATGGATGTAAGGACAAATACCCCTGCAGTGGGTCTTCTTCCGTGTTCTCCTCCTTTCTACCCTGTAAAGCTCAACTGTAATCTCAGACTTTGAGGGAAATTATCAGGATACATGTAATATTCAGTGAGTTCTATTCACACAGAGGTCCTATGGACAAATACACCAAGACTTTCTTTCTGAACCTCTGCTTTGAACAAGGGCCATAACTTACACGTGTTCCCCAAACCAGGAGCACTAATCCATGCACCTCAGCAGACACAAACTATTAAGAAGTAAATCAATATTGAGAAAGTCAACAGATGCTCTAATGTGTTTGCTGCCTGGAAGAAAACTTTTTTTTTTTTTTAATAAACTTTCATGACTCTAAATCCACAGTTTTAACCTAAAGTCCTCTCTTCCAAACTCAGATCAAAGTCCAGTCCTTCAGATCCTTCCTAGTTGAATACACACATGGTTCAATGTGAGTGAATTGAAATCATTGTGTTCCATCAGACGTTTTTGGCTAAGAGGTTGTGATATTTCTGTTAGTTCTCAGATTCCAGAGTCACTTCAAAGTGTCAAAGAGTTGGGGAGGCTTTGGGAATCTCCAAAGGTAAAAGCTATCTTTTTAATCCAAAAGATAGAAAATTTGATCATAAACGGGTCCTCTGAATGGCAAGCTATTTCCCCACCCGTAAGTCAAATTATTCTCCATTTGTATTAAACCTAAACTTTCATCTAACAGAAATCTCAAGTATAAACTCTGGACCCTGAATTGAAAAAACAAACCTGTGCATTTTAAATCTCTTCAGTCTTTAAATCTGATGTTTACTTTATTACAGTATGAGTACATTTGCTGCTACATAAATATATTAAAGAGTGCTAGAAGCAAAACTGTGTAAGTCCTTGACACCCTGAAAAGACAGGGCAATTGTATAAAGGGGCTTCCAGTGAAGATGTCAGATCAGGCCAAATTCATTCAAATACATGCTCTATGATCAGGATAGAATGCAGAGAGGCTCCAAATTCAAATTAATGGGACAATCTAGACTCAACCATTTTCTATTCATGTGATTCCCAATGATGAACTTAGACACTGTGTCTCAGTCTTCACAAATATAAAGTAGGCCTGAGTCACACCTACAGTGCATAGGGTTATCATAAGAATTCAGTGGATTAATACTTCAGAAGTGGTTAGGCTGGTTCCTGACTCAGGAAACAGAATAAATATTATCTTCACTGAAATTTTCTCCTCAGGTGTTGAATTGGGCCTCAGAATGGATTAAGTGATCTCTATTCACAGCTCATTGTAAGGACAGATTCTCATTTACCTGACCTTGTTTTGCTGTTTGTACTTTTCCCTCATAACAACGTGTCAACTCAGCCAAGTCTGCCTTTCCTTAGATGTCCAAGACCAGTGGTCTGACTTGTTTTGTATTAATGAATTCCTTTGAGAATGAGATAAAGAGTCACAAGTCCCCTTCATTCTGATATGCTTGTACTTCCAAAAGGTGAATGTAACAAGGTATTCTGAAAGTGAGAGTCGCTAAATCATACTGACTCTTTGTGACCCTATGGACTATACAGTTCATGGAATTCTCCAGGCCAGAATACTGGGGTGGGTAGCCTGTCCATTCTCCAGGGCATCTTCCCAAACCAGAGATCGAACCCAGGTCTCCTGCAATGCAGGCGGATTCTTCACAGCTGACCCATAAGGCAAACCCAAGAAAACTGGAGTAGCAAGCCTAGCCCTTCTCCATCAGATCTTCCCAACCAAGGAATTGAACCAGGGTCTCCTGCATTGCAGGCAGATTCTTTACCAACTGAGCTATCAGGGATAGGAGTTCACAAACTCTAAAGTCAGATATGGAAGCCTGTGAAGAATCCTTACTCTAGACTATACCTCAGCCTTAACATTGTGCCCAGGATGGTCTATATCCAATCCTTTAAGGGCTTCTGGGCTCAGAAGCACAACTGTTTACCTGGCTTGACGTCGTCTGTGGGTGTTGGCTTTGGAAGAGCAGAGGTAGAGGCCCCCGTTGTCATATGAGTATCCGTGACTACTGTGGTAGTGCTGTTCCCTTCTGGAATGGTGGTGTTCATTGTTGGAGGAGTGGTGTAGGTTGTCCTTGGAATATTGGTAGTACTGGTGCTTGTGCTTTCAGAAGTGATATTGGGGCTCACTGTTGTCATAGGTGGAGCTAGAAATCAACATGAAAGCAAGGGTTCATCATACTGCAGGAAAGAAGAGCCTGTGAATCAATACAACCAAGGAAACTGTCCTCAGGCAGAAATGAACACTTATCTCCCATGAACCCAGACTTCACATCATTGGTCAACTAGAATCTCTGACTGAGGAGTGAGTGAAGACATGGTCACAACAAGAAAACAGCTGCATTGAAAGGACAAAATTTGGGGAGGTATGGACATAAAAACAATGATACCTGGGATTTGTGCTGAACAATTTGTAAAAACTAGTCATGTATATTATGCTTATGTATCTAAATAAACATCTGTGAGTAAGGGGAAGATGTCTAGATCCTGAAGCTGCATTTGTCTTTTCAGTGGTAGGACCTAAATAGTAGCTCCTAAGAAACAGACTATTTACCAAAGAAATGCCATTCAGTCAGTCAGCGTTATGAGTACCCTTCCAAAAGACCTGCATCCTAAATGCAGATTAAGTCACACCAAGAGCATATGCTAGATAACACATGCATTATGCACTTGGTTAGAAAGTGGACTAGATGTTTTAAGGTTCCTTTCTACATGAGAGATAATAACCACAGGTAATAACTTTGGTGCTTTCCAGAATCAGAAATCCTGTGGGATTCCAAACTACTTATTGAAGTCCTCAGAGATACCCAGAGGAAGAACTGAAATTAGAAGTGAGTCAAAACACAGTGCCTGGCACAAGAGCCAAAGTTATAGGGTAGACTCAAGAATGGGGACTTTTTTCCTCAAGGGACATCTATTTTGCCCACAAGTGGTATTCTCAGTTTTCAACTCTACAAAATGTAAATTAGAACATCAAGTCTCTTTAATACGAGACAACTGCTGTGAACACTCATTTGAGGAATTCAAGCAGCTTAATTTGGAAACTAGCCAATTTTGCCCTCAAGAACAAAAATTTTTTTCAACAAGTATTTATGTACAAGGTATTAGTAAATATTTTAGTATTTGGGAGTCCTGTGATCTCAGTGATAACTGCTCTGATCTGTCAGTGTGAAAATATCCATTAATAGTATATACGTGAATAGCTGAGTCTGTGTTTCAATAAAACTTTATCAATCTTTTGGTGAGCCTGTTTTACAATCTGATCTGGTCCTAGAGCTACAATTTGCCTCAGTTCAGTTCAGTCGCTCAGTCGTGTCTGACATTTTGTGACCCCATGAATCGAAGCATGCCAGGCCTCCCTGTCCATCACCAATTCCCAGAGTTCACCCAGACTCACATCCATCGAGTCAGTGATGCCATCCAGCCATCTCATCCTCTGTCGTGCCTACCCAAGTCTAAAAGTTTAGTCAGAGGTTTTGATGAAAAGCACACCCAAATCCCCTCCATTCTTTTTGAAATCAAATCTAGACAAAAAGAGGAAGCAAGCAAAAAAAAATCCGACCAAAGGACTATAACAAGGAAGAAGTCTACTTGGCTTTTTTAACTAACTGTCTTCCTTGGTGGTAAATATTTCCTGAGGAAGAAGCTAGGAAGCTAAGGGTAGAAGAAGATGCTGAGGAAGAGCCTTAACAGAAGGTTGAAAAGTAAGTTCATCCTGTCAAAAGTGCAAGAAAACTTAAGCAAAGAATTGGATTGGAGGCAGAAAGTCACTTTGGCTCAGTTATGGACTGGTTTCCCTCTGGACAGGGGCAGTGAATTTGTAAATATTCATGTATTAAAGATTTCTGAGCACTACAAAATTTCCCTAATTTCCTTCTATGTCATTTAAAAATATATTCAGCTAGACCAATCATATAATATCACAACTCCAAAATGATCTCTTCACAAACCAATCATATAATATCACAACTCCAAAATGATCTCTTCACAAGCTGTCTCTTTTCCACGTCTCTATGGTCAGCCTCTTTGGCTTCCATTAATTGACTCCTAGAGGCAGTTTCCCTAGAGTCAGTGTCTTCTGCATCTGAATTGACCTTATTTTACTTGCCTTCATCAAGGACACAGAGTACAAAGTTGGAAGACTGCAATATCAAATTCATTGAAAGCAAAAAAGAGACATAACTTATGACGTCCTGGGTACAGTGTTCTATTTTCAATGGAAGACTTTTGCGGGAGAACATTCATTAGGAAAGAGTACCAGAAACCAGGAAATCCTGAAGAACCTTGTCCTTTCATCAAGAGGTAAGAAAAAGTAGGATGTCTACATCAAGATAGAAAAATGTAAACTTCCCTGATTTTTTTATTTCACAGTATTCTTAAAAAGTACCAGTGAACATTTATTGATATGCAAGTGTTTTCATATTGCAATAAGCACGTTTTAATTTTTAAAGAAGTAATTTAGTGATATGGTGTGAAATGTGCTTCAAAAAATCCAAGACAAGGCAGATGGAAGAGGTGAAACTATATAGTATAAAGGCCCATACAGTGTATTTGCAACAAGACTGAACTGGCCCCTGTTAAAGCCAAAGTATACAAATACTTGACCAGACATTATATTGCCTATTTTATACATGAGAAATTCTCTGTAAGTCCTAAAATGTTAGGAAAGGATATTTAAAATTTCTATTAAGAAATAATCTCAGAGAAAAGGACAGTTCTTCAAGTGGAATAAATTCAGCTCCATAAAAATGTTTACTATATCTCAGTGTGGAACAGTGAATGTTTTTTCATGAACCAGCTAGCACTACTGAAGGACTGCTTTAGGAGATAGCAGTCTTTTCTGGCTGGGAAGTTCCTCTAGCTTAAGGTCTTGAATCAAGTTTAGTGTTAACACCTCATTCTACACAAATACAGTTATTTGTGTAGATAAAGTTATTTTATCCCAAGAGTGATTAGAAAACAAGATTATAGGAACCTCTTCTTTCCTTATTAATGAATGAAGAAGTTATATCAAACAAAAAACCATGGAAGCTCCCAGCAAGTGATCAAAGTAAGTAGAAATACAAGCTCACGTGTCTTAATACACAACTCTAGGATGTCATTGAACTACCCTTTCTTCTCAAAACGGCAGCAATGCAAGCCACTGTCAAGAGGAACTGCACTCTCTGTGCTCAAAGAAACATTAATTTCACAAATATTTCCTTTTAGCTCATAATGTTTGGAACAAGAAAAGTTTGGGGCATAATGAGGGACAAGAAAGGAAGATTCATGTGTAATTTGCATAGGAAAATTTCCACTGCCAACAAAAATAACAAAACAAAAATCAGGAATTACTCTTTGACACTTTCTTAGAGAAAAATTCAAGGATGGCCATGATGCATTACCCTGCCATATAGATCTTTTATTATTATTAATAAATCTGCTCTAAGTGATGATGTGGAGAGCTTAACAATAGACAGAATTATTTCACTTTTTATACTCTGAGAAGTCCCCTAAAGCCTACAACCATGCATGTTAAGAAGGACACCCAGTTAAACTTGGGTTCATACCAGTGCTATTTCATGTTTGTGGAGCAGGGCCTTGGAGCTGGCACTAATACACTCCCTTCACAAGAACCCCAATCTGGATTTCCTGACCTTATTCAAGTTCCTAATTATCCATCTACACATCTTTCCAGAGAGATGCACATATTAACCAGCACAGAAAATAAACTGAGAATATCCAAGTTCTTGAGGTTACATTAAGGCAAAGTACTGTCCAAAGTCTGAGTCTTGGTAAAGAGTCACAAACCAATGTTCCTGGCACCCTGGTTCCTTCTGCAGTTGTGCTCCGGTCACTCCGTTCATAGCACTGATATCCTGTGTTATTTAACTCATCTTTCATTTCTCACCAAAAAACTTCACTGGGATTTCTCAGGGCTATGTTTCCTTTTTCCTTCCTTGAAATCTCTCCTTTATTTTCTATCAGACATCTCATCTGATCTGCAAAGTTGACCATCTGTCTCTTAATAAGATTCTTATATCCCTTCCTCTGAGAGCACCGCAGAATTTCCAGGAAAGTTAGTGGTGCTGCCTGAACAAGAGTTCCCAAACCTGGATGCTGAGGTCCAGCCCCGGCTGATCCAGGGTATTCAAAGGAGAGACGGTGTTGGCGATTTATTTAAATATTAATTAGAGATATAAAGAGTAATAGCATGAGGATAGCTCAGTAGGAAAATTCAGTGGAGAAAAGAGGCTGAGTAGCTTGGTTTACGCGGAAAATCAATATAACCTGTGACACCAGGTTAGCTCTGACCACGGAGGTCGCAGGTGCCCTCTCGAATAGCGGAAGGTGCCCCACCTTAGACACCTTCTCAAGTGGGTCTTAGAAGCCCAGGCAAATAAATAGTCGCAGAGGACCTCCACGCTCCAGATGGAGACTCAGCCGGAATGTGAAAAGAAAGAATGACATGGGGAGACCAAGCTTTGGTGAGCAAGGCCCATAGCTTTATTTTCAACAGGGGCTTTTATACCCTAAGTTACACATAGAGGATAATAGGGGATGTGAAATCATGCAAAGTCAGCAGTCTTTGATCCTTATCAAAAACCAGGGTTTCTTTCCTGCAAATTTACCGTATACAAATGGTTTAGGTGATTTACATCATCTTCTAGCCAGAAGGCCTATTAACATTTTATGACTCTTGACAAAGATTTGTCAACCGTAAGACTTATTTTCTCTAAGAGTAATTATTTTAAGGTTTGGTGCCATCCTCTGAAGGTGTTAGATAAAGTTGCATTCCTATAGGGCAGAGGTGCAGTGGGTTTACAACAAAGGAAAGAATTTATTACCTTAAGGGTCTAAAGTTGCTAACACCAAGGCCACTACTTATTTTTTCTACATACCAAGTATATTAATTAATACACATTCAAGGATACAATACAGGGGATGTGGAAACTTGGCAGCAAGCATTGGCTCATCAACGAAATCTTTTACTAGTTTTATTCTGACAGTTTCTAACTCTCTGAGAGGCTCTAAGCTATTTGAATATCTTAAGCTTCTGGTGCCTCTCAAGGCTGGGAGACTGTAAACAATCGTATGCATAGCTGTAGGAGTCTGGGTAAACTTGTCAGGCGAGTTAGAGAGCTATCTGAGGGGTTTGTATTTAAACACTCCCAATGCCTAGGAACTTTATTAATTGGAGCTGTAAGTTAACTTTTTGTCAGAGAGAGTGAGATGGTGGTGGGGGACAGCCCCCAGTAAAGTCAGAGGTGAGAGCAGAAAGCAGTTAAGTAGGCAGACTCTGGTTTTTTGGGGGTAGATGCTCGAGAATATCCAGGGGCACTCCTGAGGCTCGATCCCGCCTTTTCGTATGCCAAGCCTCCTTCCTCATGACCTTTGCCATGAGTGGACTGCCTCTTGCCGGCTCCCAGCACCTGGACTTTCCTTATGGCTTCTAATTGGTCTTCTATTCACTAGTTCACTGTGGACTTCATATTTCAAAATCACCTTTAACTCTTGTTCTTAGGAGTCTTTGTTTTTTGTGGAATTTTTCATTGCTTTGTTTAGTCACTGCTTCTGGTAGTAGCATTTTGGTTTTCTCTTTTGTTTGTTTTGATTCCCCCAATGCTCAAATCTACAACAGGATGTGGCTCACTTTAGGAACTAAAACAGGGCAAGAAGAAAGTCAGGTGATCAGAGTATTCAACTTAAATCTGCGAAAGACCTTTTTTGCTTAACTTCTTTCTCTAGTTTGGGTCTTTGTGGGCATCTTTCTTTTCTCCACTGCTCCTATGACTTAATTTTTGTTTATTTATTTAAAAAAATACATTTCTTTTTAATCAGAAGATAATGTAGAAAAATGGCTCTGATGAACCTATTTGTAGGCCAGCAATAGAGACACAGACATAGAGAAGAGATTTGTGGACACAGTGGGGGGAAGAAGCAGGTGGGCTCGTGTGATTTTACATCCAATCAGTGCAGGAGTATTTTAGGTGACCAGCATGGACAGGGTCACAGAGCATAGAGAGGAAATGGATGTAAGGACAAATACCCCTGCAGTGGATCTTCTTCCGTGTTCTCCTCCTTTCTACCCTGTAAAGTTCAACTGTAATCTCAGACTTTGAGGGAAATTATCAGGATACATGTAATACTCAGTGAGTTCTATTCACACAGAGGTCCTATGGACAAATACACCAAGACTTTCTTTCTGAACCTCTGCTTTGAACAAGGGCCATAACTTACACGTGTTCCCCAAACCAGGAGCACTAATCCATGCACCTCAGCAGACACAAACTATTAAGAAGTAAATCAATATTGAGAAAGTCAACAGATGGTCTAATGTGTTTGCTGCCTGGAAGAAAACTTTTTTTTTTTTTAATAAACTTCCATGACTCTAAATTCACAGTTTTAACCTAAAGTCCTCTCTTCCAAACTCAGATCAAAGTCCAGTCCTTCAGATCCTTCCTAGTTGAATACACACACGGTTCAATGTGAGTGAATTGAAATCAATGTGTTCCATCAGACGTTTTTGGCTAAGAGCTTGTGATATTTCTGTTACTTCTCAGATTCCAGAGTCACTTCAAAGTGTCAAAGAGTTAGGGAGGCTTTGGGAATCTCTAAAGGTAAAAGCTATCTTTTTAATCCAAAAGATAGAAAATTTGATCATAAACGGGTCCTCTGAATGGCAAGCTATTTCCCCACCCGTAAGTCAAATTATTCTCCATTTGTATTAAACCTAAACTTTCATCTAACAGAAATCTGAAGTATAAACTCTGGACCCTGAATTGAAAAAACAAACGTGTGCATTTTAAATCTCTTCAGTCCTTAAATCTGATGTTTACTTTATTACAGTATGAGTACAGTTCCTGCTACATAAATATATTAAAGAGTGCTAGAAGCAAAACTGTGTAAGTCCTTGACACCCTGGAAAGACAGGGCAATTGTATAAAGGGGCTTCCAGTGAAGATGTCAGATCAGGCCAAACTCATCCAAATACATGCTCTATGATCAGGATAGAATGCAGAGAGGCTCCAAATTCAAATTAATGGGACAATCTAGACTCAACCATTTTCTATTCATGTGATTCCCAATGATGAACTTAGACACTGTGTCTCAGTCTTCACAAATATAAAGTAGGCCTGAGTCACACCTACAGTGCATAGGGTTATCATAAGAATTCAGTGGATTAATACTTCAGAAGTGGTTAGGCTGGTTCCTGACTCAGGAAACAGAATAAATATTATCTTCACTGAAACTTTCTCCTCAAGTGTTGAATTGGGCCTCAGAATGGATTAAGTGATCTCTATTCACAGCTCATTGTAAGGACAGATTCTCATTTACCTGACCTTGTTTTGGCATTTCTACTTTTCCTTCATAACAACATGTCAACTCAGCCAAGTCTGCCTTTCCTTAGATGTCCAAGATCAGTGGTCTGACTTGTTTTGTATTAATGAATTCCTTTGAGAATGAGATAGTCACAAGTCCCCTTCATTCTGATATGCTTGTACTTCCAAAAGGTGAACGTAACAAGGTATACTGAAAGTGAGAGTTGCTGAGTCGTGTCTGACTCTTAGTGACCCTATGGACTATACAGTTCATGGAATTCTCCAGGCCAGAATACTGGGGTGGGTAGCCTTTCCCTTCTCCAGGGCATCTTCCCAAGCCAGAGATCGAACCCAGGTCTCCTGCAATGCAGGCGGATTCTTCACAGCTGACCCATAAGGGAAGCCCAAGAAAACTGGAGTGGCAAGCCTAGCCCTTCTCCATCAGATCTTCCCAACCAAGGAATCAAACCAGGGTCTCCTGCATTGCAGGCAGATTCTTTACCAACTGAGCTATCAGGGATAGGAGTTCACAAACTCTAAAGTCAGATATGGAAGCCTGTGAAGAATCCTTACTCTAGACTATACCTCAGCCTTAACATTGTGCCCAGGATGGTCTATATCCAATCCTTTAAGGGCTTCTGGGCTCAGAAGCACAACTGTTTACCTGGCTTGACGTCGTCTGTGGGTGTTGGCTTTGGAAGAGCAGAGGTAGAGGCCCCCGTTGTCATATGAGTATCCATGACTACTGTGGTAGTGCTGTTCCCTTCTGGAATGGTGGTGTTCATTGTTGGAGGAGTGGTGTAGGTTGTCCTTGGAATATTGGTAGTACTGGTGCTTGTGCTTTCAGAAGTGATATTGGGGCTCACTGTTGTCATAGGTGGAGCTAGAAATCAACATGAAAGCAAGGGTTCATCATACTGCAGGAAAGAAGAGCCTGTGAATCAATACAACCAAGGAAACTGTCCTCAGGCAGAAATGAACATTTATCTCCCATGAACCCAGACTTCACATCATTGGTCAACTAGAATCTCTGACTGAGGAGTGAGTGAAGACATGGTCACAACAAGAAAACAGCTGCATTGAAAGGACAAAATTTGGGGAGGTATGGACATACAATTTATAAAAACTAGTCATGTATATTATACTTATGTATCTAAATAAACATCTGTGAGTAAGGGGAAGATGTCTAGATCCTGAAGCTGCATTTGTCTTTTCAGTGGTATATGACTAGGACCTAGATAGTAGCTCCTAAGAAACAGACTGAGCGCTGAAGAATTGATGCTTTTGAACTGTGGTGCTGGAGAAGACTCTTGAGAATCCCTTGGACTGCAAGGATATCCAACCAGTCCATTCTGAAGGAGATCAATCCTGGGTGTTCTTTGGAAGGAATGATGCTAACACTGAAAGTCCAGTACTTTGGCCACCTCATGTGAAGAGCTGACTCATTGGAAAAGACTCTGATGCTGGAAGGGATTGGAGGCAGGAGGGAAAGGGGACGACAGAGGGTGAGATGGCTGGATGGCATCACCAACTCGATGGACATGAGTCTGAGTGAACTCCTGGAGTTGGTGATGGACAGGGAGGCCTGGCGTGCTGCGATTCATGGGGTCGCAAAGAGTCGGACACGACTGAGTGACTGAACTGAACTGAACTGAAAGCCAAATCATACAAATACTTGACCAGACGTTATATTACCTATTTTATACGTGTGAAATTCTCAATAACTCCTAAAATGTTAGGAAAGGACATTTAAAAAATCTTCTAAGAAATAATCTCAGAGGAAAGGGAAGTTTTTTAATTGGAATAAATTCAGCTCCATAAAAATGTTCACTATATCTCAGTGTGGAACAGTGAATGCTTTTTCATTAATCAATTAGCACTCCTAAAGCATGCCTTAGAAGTCATATTTTGCTGACTGGGAAGTTCCTCTAGCCTATGGTCTTAAATCAAGGTTAATGTTAACACTTCATTCTACACAAATACAAGTTATCCTATGAAGAGTTATTAGAAAACAAGATTATAGGAGCCTCTTCTTTCCCTAATCAAGGAAAAAAAGGTTAATATCAAATAGAAACCTCTTTATCTAGGGAAACTCACAGCAAGTGATCAAAGTAAGTAGGAAGACAAGCTCACCTGGCTTTATAGTCAACTTTATGATGCTTTGTTTATCATTGAAAAGCCATTTCTGAATACGGCAACAATACAAGCCACTGTCAGAAGGGACTGCATTCTCTATGGTCAAAGAAACATCCCTTTTACCAATATCTCCCTTGAGCTTATAACGTTCATTCTTCTGTTTAGTGATTTTGTATCCATCAGTACTGATAATGGTATTTCTGCAGTCTATCCAAGAACATTTCCCTTGGCCCCAGCACATGGATGTGACTTTTCCTTCATAGAAGCAGGGTAGCGTGACTGACTGGCCTACCACTCCAATCACTTCTCGGTAAGATGTTACACCATCTGTAAATAAAGAGAAACCAAAGCATGAGGTCTCAATATTTTAACTTTACTTTCATTTTTTTCTTTATATAGCTTATTTGGTTTGAAATCATCTGACTAACATCTTGAGTTTTTAAAACTTAGTATGAGCATTTTTTTACATTCACATATTCTTTAGCAGCATTATCATTTACTAGATATATTTCTAGATGAAACATCATATAAATGTTTTCCTGTATTCAGAATTACTTCCTAATAGGATAGATTTCTGAGAGAAAGTTTCATTATAAAGGGCAGAAATATGTTCAATCTCTTGGTAATAAGACCAAATTTCTCTCCAAAAGGTTTGAAATAAATGGTATTACAGTAATACATGAATATGTGTGTATTTCTTTCTATTTTTGACATGTATCTGCTTATTAAATAGGTAATACATACATGTAGCTTTTCTTCTCCCCTGATTGTCACTGTTTCAGTTGAAATCTCTTTTAAAAACTCTTTTGCATTTTTAGTTTTGATTTTAAGTCTTTACTTCAAGTTTTTAAATAGCTCTTTCAAATTAAATCACCTCATAACCCTGCTCTTAATTAAATTTTTTAAAAAAAGCAGAGTTAAAGTTTTACTTAAAGCATCATTGGTTAGAAGGCCAAAGCCTTGTAAGCTGTTTAGAAATCAGTTCTTAGGAAAATGAGTTTATAATACATTCAGGAGAAACTGAGGCTTTATCATGGGCTTAAGGATCAACCAGATAAATTCAAGCTAGGATCCCTTCTTGAGCAATGTACAATGGAGCACAGTTCACTTACCTAGGTGAAACCAAAAAATTGGAGAATATTCAGTCAAACACTAAATGTTGCCTCTTAAAAAACAAACAAACAAAAACACCTCTCTCCTGAGTCAGCAACTTAAAAATCCCTACATTGTCAAATGCAGTCCGAGTGGTCTGTAAAAGAATCTGAGACTCAGTGCCTAATCATGGGGCTGGGCTGTAAGTCTGGGAAATGCTCTGGGAATAAAACACTCATTGATACATAAAATAAGAGTCTAGTTTTTTCGTTGGAATTCTGGTAATATTTAGTTTTGCTTAGTATCATTTTTGGATTACAAAGGTAATACAGTATCACTATAAAAATTTGTTCTAGAAGTATAATTTTAAAACATACTTTCTTCAGATTCCCAATTCTAGAGATTGTTTTAAAATTTAGGATATGTGTATTCCTAAATTTCCCCCTGTCTCATAGAATATTTTTAATTAAAATATTTTATTTATTACAAAAAAAATTTTGGCCACACGACATGGTCTGTGGGACCTTAGTTACCCATTCAGGGATGGAACCCTGAATTGGAAACACAAAGTCTTAACAACTGGAAAAGCAGGGAAATTAAAACATTTTCTTTTTAACAGAAATAGTTGCCCACAGTTGAAGGAATCAAAAAGCACAGAATGGTACAGTAAAGGACTCTTTCCTTCCCCACTCACCCCCATTTCTTCTTCTCATCCCCTTCTACACGCTGATAACAGCTGTTACTGTTTCCTACCTACACATGAGCAGTTCATGCATATACAACCATCTACCTACCCACCCCTCCATTTATTTTGTTGTTGTTGTTTAAATACAAGCAATGCATAAACCACACTGTACAGCATCATGCCTTGTAACCCACTCACAGATTTTGTAATTCTTAGCATTTAAGCACTTTCTTTGGCTTTAGCCTTCAGCCTGGTTCTTTGCTCATTTGTTGACCCCATTACCTTCTGACAAAGCCCTAGCACACCTACTCTGCCTCATCACTCACACAGCCCCTACACTCCCCATCCTCAGGCTTCCAAAGCACAGCCCACCTGTTCACTTACCTGCCAGAAGGAGTAGGAAGCCCAGGATGGCTACCCAAGGATGCATGGCGCTGTTGTCCTGAAGGAAAGAGAAAGCAAAGTGGTTAGTGTGTCTTCCAACCATATCGTATCAGAATCAAAACAGTTAGGTGATGTTTTGGGGGCTCCAAGAAAGGATTGCTGCTGCTGCTGCTAAGTCACTTCAGCTGTGTCCGACTCTGTGTGACCACATAGACGGCAGCCCACCAGGCTCCCCCATCCCTGGGATTCTCCAGGCAAGAACACTGGAGTGGGTTGCCATTTCCTTCTCCAATGCATGAAAGTGAAAATTGAAAGTGAAGTCGCTCAGTCGTGTCCGACCCTCAGCAACCCCATGGACTGCAGCCTACCACGATCCTCGGTCCATGGGATCTTCCAGGCAGGAGTACTGGCGTGGGGTGCCATTGCCTTCTCTGCCAAGAAAGGATTAGCCAGAGGCAAAGTGATAAAGAAGAGATTTATTAGAATAGAATGCTTGTGAGACATCAGATCCAGCAGGTGAGTGTTGTGCTACCCCAAGTACTCAGTGAGTTACATTTTTATCATCAAAGGAGGATAGAGGAGGGGAGAAAACCACCTTCTTTGTCTTTCTTTGAGTCTTCCATCACTAACTCCTCCTACAAGTTGGGTAGGGGAGTTTTTGGCCCTATATGGTGCATCTGGGACTGTCATGGAACTATGGAGAAATTATTTCAGGTCTCAGAACAGTGAGGGTCATTCACTTTGAAATGTACCCTTCCATAAATTATTTGTGTGTGTGTGTGTGTGTGTGTGCAGAGAGCATGTCCTAGGGGTCATTACCTTGTTCATGTCACTGGGCAGGTTTTAGACCCTATTTTCCACTATTGTTTTACAGTTTGAGGGCATGTCTCACGCTTCTGTTAAATGGTTTTATGGCTAAGCAAGTTAGCTTGGATTTGTTGTTTGGCAAGCAGATCTGGCTTTGATGCTAACTGACTTGCTCTGCTTTATGAGACAAGCAAGCCCACATTGTTTCAGGATTTTTCCATTTTGTTCTTGGATGATCATCAACTTACAGGGATCTCTCTTACTTTTTTCTTTACATATAATTACCTCATGGGATTAACTATTAAATCACTATCATGTCCCTTTACTTTGTCCCTATAATTTCCTACTCCAAGTGTTTACCATTTTATGCTTAAAAGTGGGTAAGAAGTAACAGTGAGTCTTTAACAGTGAGTCTTTAACTGCTTCTGTCTGAGATGGGATGTAGGCCTGCCTGAGGAAGGAGTGAAATGTCTGGCTGGCTGTCTCTTTTCTGCGGTAAGAATTATAAACCAATTAGTATCATCCTTTTAGCTCTCTTAGACGTTAAGCTTTGGAGGATGGATTTACAAAAGACAAAAATGAAAAGAAATTAGCATTAAAAGAGATTATAACCATGATTTGGCGATCCAAAACATTTTTCCAAAAAAATTTCTAAATCTGGAAAAGGGTCATTTAAGTCCTTAATCTGTTTGTTTTTGATTAGGCCCATTATCTTAATATTTTATACTTCAGAGTTTATTAAGTCTTCTATCTCTGTTAATCTGTTCTTTATTTTCTATGAATATCAATTGGTGATAGAGTTGCTTCCTTGTCCCTCAGGAAACAGAGTGGCCCCTAATTTAGTTAAGTCCCTTCCACTACAGAGATAGGACTTGCCTGGTGGCTCAGACATTAAGGAATCCGCCTGTAATGCAGACCTGAGTTTGATCCCTGGGTTGGGAAGATCCCCTGGAGAAGGAAATGGCATCCCACTCCAGTATTCTTGCCTGGGAAACCCCATGGACAGAGGAATCCGGCAAGGGTCATGGGGTTGCAAGAGTAAAACACAACTTAGCAATTAAACCAGCATACCACCTTCCATTAAAGAGAGGACAATCAGGCGCAAACAGAAAGGAATATAAAAACAACTGGCCATTGATGTTGTACAAAAGGGGTTTCAGGAAAACTTCCATTACATACTTCTTATGTTTGTTAAGATTTCTAACCTTCTGGGTTAAGAAGGAGGTTGGCACCAATATCTCTAAGAAATTCTACTAAGTGGCCTTCCGCATCAATGACCACCTGAAGTTTGGCATTAGGTATGTAGATGGCCTCTCTAGGCAAAGTCACCTTTGGCTTCAGGCCACCTCAGTCTTCTGATTATGAAACTGTCAATAGCCAAGGGCCCCCTGTCACTCACTGGCATCTGGGGCATTCTCTCTTTCAATGTCCTGGATGTTTTCTAAAAGCTCATTGATCACAATCTTCCTTCGAGTGTCCCTTCTGTTCACACCTGGCACACTGATTTTGGATACCCATGGGTCTTGCACAGTCAAATGACCCAGGAAGTCTGGCCTCCCTTTCATGGTCCGTGAGTGGACAGGACCACCGCCATCATTTGGGCCTTTTGTGTATTTCTCTGGATGCATTCAGCCTTTTCAGCCATATCCCTATTATTGAAAACCAAATAAGAACTGGAGCAAATCACTCAAAAGGTCTGAGGACCTCCTCCTTCCAGCAGTTGCTTTTTGAATTTTGCGTCTGAAGTCTGGGGCAGACTGGGTTATGAAATGTATAGCCAAAAGGATCTGTCCCTCAGGAGAGGAGGGATCCACATTTGGGTGCTATTTAAAAGCTTCCACTAATCTCTCTTGAAAGACTGCAGGATTTCCCTCTGGTTCCTGTTGGACTTCTTTCACTTTTTTCATAATTGATGGGTTTCACTATAAGCTTTTTCATACCCACTAATAAATAATTACTCCTATGGTCCTACTTATTTCTATCATTACAATTCATCTGGAGACTCCAATGCGGATCTGCCTCAGGGAAAGCATTGTTTTCCACCTGATGCACTGCATGGCCTTCTTGGGCTTGGGCTGCTACTCGGTCAGCATGGGCTCTGGCTGCCAGTACTGAGTGCTGTTCTTTCTTAGGAGAGTAGCGGTGGGATAAAATCTGTAAATACCCCCAGGTGAGATTCCCCCCAGGTAAGCTTCTTTGTGAAAATTTCAGAGTCCTCAGAAACACCTCTCAATTTATCCTCTGCCAGACTTAGATCAGACATCAAAGAAAACACATTTGTTTCTTGATTTTTATGAGAAAGTCCTCTCAGAGGAAGAACCATAGGAGCAGTTGGTTGGTAACATACTCTGGTATGCTCTCAGCCAGCTAGGCTGGGATTGGGTCCCTTGGGTAACTTGGGGTACCTAGGAGCTCCTGATAGTGGAGGTCGTTCCTCAGCCTTGGGTGTGTTTTCCCCTGGGATAATAGCCTCTGCTAGAGCAAGGGCTCCGCCTGTAAGATAGCTCCTGTTGCAGCAGCGGGGTGCACTCGAGCAGTAGTTAGCTATCCAAGTTTCCTTCCCATGTCAAAATCCCCTGTGTAATTTAATCAAGATTTGTACTTACAACTTTAGATGTTGTTCCTTCCAAAGTGGTCTCCCAAGCAGGTGTTACTGCCTGAGAAATTGCTGCTAAGGAATAGTAGAGAAGGTGTTCCAGTGGTGTTGACAGTGAGTAGACACTGGTCTTGCTGAAAATTGAAAATAAAGGATCAGCAATTATAAGGGTTGGAGGGAGGGGAAGACTGGGAAATCCTCTGCTGGGCACTTCAAGTACTTAGGAGGAAGTACCTTAAGTCTTGAGCTTCCCTGGTGGGTCAGCTGGTAAAGCATCTGCCTGCAATGTGGGAGACCTGGTTTCGATCCCTGGGTTGGGAAGATCCTCTGGAAGGCATGGCAACCCACACCAGTATTCTTGCCTGGAGAATCCCCATGGACAGAGGAGCCTGTTGGGCTATGGTCCCCAGGATCGCACAGATTTGGACAAGACTGAAGCGACTTAGCAGGCAGGCAGGACCGTAAGTCTTGGAAGATGATTCCCATCAGTTTCCTTGTATATCGTATACTTAAGAAAACTGATAAGAGGCCTTTCATCTAGGTTGGCCATAGTCCTCTAAATGATAGTATGTATAATCCCCCGGGAATAGATTATGGGCATCTAGTCACAATCCAAAGACCAGCTTCAGAAACAAGCTTAGAATCAGTGACCAGCTTCAGAAACAAGCTTAGAGTACCTTCTTAGTAACTCATTTAAGCTTTATAATAATATAACATAGTAACAAAGAACTATTTGAAAAGTAAGTTTTAGACAGTAGATACATACCTCAAGTAGCAAAACTAAAATTTTATACCTATTAAAACAATCTTTTTCTCTAAAATTACTCTCATTTTTATCAAATATAGCCAAATTAAGATTAATCTGTTCACAAAATAAGACTGCCAGATCGATCACATAGGCCTGTATAATTTTTCCAATAAGGTAGGTACCTTGGTTACTAAAAATACAAAAGTATACCTCAAGTGAAAAACACATTTTTAATCATTCTCTTTTCACTGTGAGGATACCAGTCTTGTAGCCAAAAAAGGCTTCAACCCATTAAATGAAGAGTGGGGTTTGCCAGGGAGCCAGGAAAAGCCAAGTGGTCATCTTGGATTTCCCATATTCCTGACTGTTTAATTTACAGCTTTTTAAAAATCTATCTTAGTTTTTCCCATTTAGGAGCAGACAATAGTCGTGCTTCAAGGACATCAGACTGGCAAAAGTCTGACAATAAGGGGTTAATTTTCTTGCTGACAAATTTTACAACAAATATAAAGTTAACTTACTAACTTTTAGAAAACCCAGGTACGATAAAGTATTATGCTTAAGGTTGATGATGCTAAAAATATGTCTGCATTAATTAAAAAATGTAAGTTTACAGACTTGAGTTTTAACAGGGATACACACAAAATGTAGAAGAAAACTCGCAGAATTAGGAAGATGAGTATAGATTGCCAAATCCTGACAGAAGCAGCCCAAAAGGTAAAATTTCTTCCTCTTTACATATCACACTCCTTGTCACATGTGCCAACCATAAGATCCCTTTTACATCTCCAAATATCCATACTACCTTTCTGTGGAAACCCACGTTGATTGCCACCGTTCCCCTGGTTCCCTGTCTTTACACATCCAGTAATCATTTCTATAGTCTGTACTTAGGTACCCAGAGTCCCAAATCATTCAGGGATGATCGGCCTGCTTAATACTGGCAGCAAGGGTAGAGTGTCCTTCCCAGAACTTTTGGACTCCGGAATGGCACCCCACTCCAGTACTCTTGCCTGGAAAATCCCATGGACGGAGGAGCCTGGTAGGCTACAGTCCATGGGGTCGCGAAGAGTCGGACACGACTGAGCGACTTCCCTTTCACTTTTCACTTTCATGCATCGGAGAAGGAAATGGCAACCCACTCCAGTGTTCTTGCTTGGAGAATCCCAGGGATGGGAGCCTGGTGGGCTGCCGTCTATGGGGTCACACAGAGTTGGATACGACTGACGTGACTTAGCAGCAGCAGCAGTCCCTTGGCCCTACTAGGACCCATCATCGACCTCCTTATCTACTGTCAGATGTGGTTGCCAGTTGAAACCACTAGGTGGCGATCTGGGAGCTCTGAGGAGCTCCAGTTCCCTAAATAGCACAGAAAGAATTCAGCCAAAGGCGGAAACGGGATAAATCAGAAGTGATTTATAAGAATAGGACCCTTGTGAGACTCATAAGCTGACAGATGAGTGTTGTGCTGCACCAACTACTTAATGGGTGACATTTTTATAATCAAAGGAGGGAAGAAGACCACCTTCTTTATTCTTTGAGTCTTCCATCACAAACTCCTCCTACGTGAAGGAGAGAGAGTTTTTACCCTATATGGTGCGTCCAGGACCGGCATGGCAGTATGGAAAACTTATTTCAGGTCTCAGTACAATCAAGAGAGTTCACTTTGAAATGCCACCTTTCTAATTCTGGCAAATGTCTTGATTTCTGCAAACCTCAGTTTCTTCTCCTTTATTATGAATGTAATAATAGAATCTTCCTCAAACATTTGGATGAGGCCTCACAACAAGATAATGCCCTCAAAAGCATCAAGCCCAGGCCTTTCCTATAAAAAGCACTCGGTGATTGTTTTTTATTATCAGTGACTCCCACAATTACATAGATAGCCCAGAACTCTCCCCTATGAGGTAATAACTATGAAAGCTTTGGTATAGTGTCAAGTCCCTATTCAACACTTACACTGTATCATCATAGTAATGATTATTTGATCAGAGGGAAGTACCGATCATCAGACACTAATCCCCACTTAGGCATCCAAAAGTCCACTCAGCCCCACATTTCCAACTGCCTGCTAAACATCATCCAGGAGCACTTCAAACTCAAGATCATCCAAATGATTTTCACTTCTTCTCCCAGGGTTCTTTTACC
This sequence comes from Bos taurus, assembly GCF_002263795.3. Lineage (NCBI taxonomy): Eukaryota > Metazoa > Chordata > Mammalia > Artiodactyla > Bovidae > Bos > Bos taurus. The sequence goes on from NC_037334.1 coordinate 68,445,908, forward strand.
AGTGAACCCATCACATCAGCTAATCTCCCAAGTACAGAGACTCAGTCATTCGTCCTTCTTACTCCAGCCACCAGGTCCTCACAATTCCAAGTCCTAAATGGCTCTGACTCTGTCCCTTCTCTGCTGTTACCGCTGCTGTCACTCTAGCCGAGACACTCCTCTCCTGTCTGAATTATAGCAGGAACCTCCTGGGGAGCCTCTCTGCATAGAGGCTTGTGGAAAGTGAAAGTGTTAGTCACTTAGTCTTATCCAACTCCTTGGGACTCCATGGGCTGAAGCCCAGCAGGCTCCTCTGTCCATAGAATTCTGCCAGCAAGAATACTGGAGTGGGTAGCCATTCCCTTCTCCAGGAGATCTTCCCGACCCAGGGTTCCAACCCAGGTCTTCCGCATTGCAGGCAGATTGTTTACCATCCTCTCCCCTCCAACATACCTTCCATAGACTTTACAGGAGCAATTTTTCCTAAAACAGAGCTGAAAATACCATTTCCTAATCCACACACATGAATGGTTCCTTAAGACCCTGGAATGAAATCTAAATTCTTCTGCCTATCAATGAAGTCCTTTAAGAACCGAGGCCACTCCTAGCTCCCCAGTCACCCTTAGATAAAACCAGGCTCTTAATCAATCACCAAAGATTTTACACTCTTATCCGTCCCTTTATTTCTGTTCAGGCTGTTCTCCCTATTTGTTCTCTCTGCTCAATGAAATGTTCTCATCCATGAAGAATCAGTTCAAGGATCTCTGAGAGAAACATCCTGGCCCTCCTTTCCCACTTAGAATCCTTCTCTCCCTTTTTTGGGTCCCCAGGGCACTTTTTCATAACTCTACCCCAAAGTAAATCCCACAGGATGGTTGTTTGCTGTAGACAAGCCTGTCTCTTCAACCCCTTTAAGGAGAGATGTCAAGACTTCCTCATTTTGGTGTGTCTGGGCCCTGCACAGAGAAGCAACCAGTTAAGCCATGTTTAATGAATCATAGATTTGAAAGGCCTTTACCAAGTATCATGCAACCTATTTCTATGTATCCAAATGAAATGCCAAGATAAAGATATAAAAATCTCATCTCCAACCACTTTTCCCTCTGAGAATCCTTCGATTTGCTGGAAAAACCAGCTTGCTCTGGACCGTGAAGCTTGGGCTGGTTTTATAAAACAGAGAGACATAGTAAGAGAACAAATGCTCCTAAAAGTCCCCCATTTCCACTCCCCACCATCCAACCCTGGGACCAAGAAAAAACTACTGTAACAATCACCAAGAAAGGAAAATTTGATGATTACCAGAGCAGGTTTCACTTTTTTCCAGTTTTCCTTGGTGGACAGCCAAGTCCTCACGCGTATTTGAATGTGTGGGATTTGAAATGATTTACCGCCTGGACTTCTTGCTGTTGGTGAGCATAATAAGCCAACTTGGGTCTGAGAAAAACTGAAGGCTGATATTTGAGGAGCAAATAGGAAAATCTGCCCTCAGGGAGCTCTATTGAGAGAGAGAGGCTGCTAGTCCTGGGACAAAGGTTAACTATGTGGAATAAGAGAACTGGCCTCTGATCAGCAATCTCCCCAACTGTAAGCCCTCTCTGAACTCAGTGGCCTTTTCTGAGCCTCAATTTAGCATCAGTTTCCCACTGACAACACCACTCCCAGGAGTCCATAGACTCAAATTTAAAGCCTCTGAAACATGAGTATGAGTCTCAGCTCTCCCTCTGCTTTGCTGTGTGATCTTGGGAAAGTCACTCCACATCTCTGAGCTCCATTTAGGCAGCCACAGAGTGGAGGTGAGGATTTGCCAGCCTAGGTAGGGTTTCTTCAGATGATGTCTGCAGACCAAACACCTTCAAAGCAGAGGAAGACACTGGAGCAGGAGATCTATACTTGGAGATATCTTATAAAATAAATAATACACATCAGGAAGCCCTTGCATGACACATTTGACCACAGCTCTTTTTCAAGCAAAACTTGATTTCTGAGCCTAAATTATAGAATGGTATCTGCCTGTGTGCTAACTTGCTTCGGTCCTGTCCAAATCTGAGACCCTATGGACTTCTCTGTCCATGGGATTCTCCATGCAAGAATACTGGAGTGGGGTTGGCATTTCCTACTCCAGGGGATATTCCTGACCCAGGGATTGAACCCGCGTCTCTTAATGTCTCCTGCAGGCAGGTTCTTACCACTAGAACTACCTGGGAAGCCCAAATTATAGAGTATAGGCCCTCTACATTGAGTGATGTGAATATTACAAAAAAATCTGAGGGCTATCAGAGGATTAAAGATGTCCGCTCAGAGAAACAAAACCTGTAACTGAGAGTTCTGTAGAGCCATGCAAAAAGGAGTCAGTTAAAACCTTTCAGAACCTCAAGTTTATTCTAATAGTGAGTCAAGAATGACTACCATGATGTTTTTTAAAAAGGTTTTTTCACTTCCCTAAGTGAAAGTAAGTTTGCCACTCATCACTGATTTTTCCCCTGATGTGATCAGCAGTAAAAACAAACAAACAAACAAACAAAAAGCCATAAAACCAAAAAAATGTCTCTGTACTTGGAAGGAAGCTCTAGTCAAAGCTATGGTTTTTCCAGTAGTCATGTATGGATATGAGAGTTGGACTATAAAGAAAGCTGAGCACCGAAGAATTGATGCTTTTGAACTATGGTGTTGGAAGAGACTCTTGAGAGTCCCTTGAACATCAAGGAGATCCAACAAGTCCATCATAAAGGAAATCAGTGCTGAATATTCATTGGAAGGACTGAGGCTGAAGCTGAAACTCCAATAGTTTGGTACATGATGTGAAGAGCTGACTCATTGGAAAAGACCCTGATGCTGGGAAAGATTGAAAGCGGGAGGAGAAGGGAATGACAGAGGATGAGATGGTTGGATGGCATCACCAACTCAATGGGCATGAGTTTGAGTAAGCTCCCAGGGAGTTGGTGATGAATAGGTAGGCCTGGTGTGCTGCAGTCCATGGGGTTGCAAAGAGTCGGACACGACTGAGCGGCTGAACTGAACCTGGAAGGAACCAACTCAGCTGGGAACTGGTAGATGTGGCCTCTTGCTCCCCAGCCAGCATGGCCTGAGAATTAAGGTATGTGAGTAGGAAGATCAACAGAGATGCAGTGAGGAGAGGGGATGGGAGTCCCGCCTGAGGGCTCTGATTCACCACCAGGAATTACAGACCAGGCACTGTCCTCATGCATTTCCTAAGTCACAGCCCTGTGAAACATGTACTGTCATCTCCATTGTTGATTTTGAGGAAATAGACTTAGAAAAGGCTAGAACAAGAACCTGAGATTCTAAAATTAAAAAAAAAAAAGCATACAATGGTGGAGCTGGTGCATAACCATGAGTCTTACACTTGCCAGCTGAGGTCTTTTAACCTCCACCTACTGCTACCCAGAAGACTGGGAGGGCAAAGGACTAGACAAAAAGGATTTGGGATGTTATTGAGGCAGTAAAAATGAGGATAAGGCATAATCATAAGGGAGTTAATCTCATGTCACTGGATTTTATTTAGGAAATGACTTAGTGAGATGGGTTTCCTCGTGCTATCTTCAGGGTCTGGACCCAAGAGAGAAGCTAGGACTATAAGGAGCAATTTGGGGCCATTCCACACATTCCTGTAGCCTAGTGAGAAATGAAATTAATCCACAGGCTCGACAGAATGATCTGAATTCCCAGCTACTTAGAGGGACAAGAGTTCGTTTTCCCCTAACAGACTGCCTTTACCTGGGGGTAGGAAACCTATGAGAATTGTAATTGTGGTTGTTCCTGTTGTTTGTGTTTGAATTATGGTTCCTTATTTGGGGCTTTGCAGAAATCTTAGAGAATCTAACAGAAGTTCTAGACTTTTTCCACAGAAAAATGTGTGGATACATACACACTATATACATATATAGTATATGTATATGTATGTGTATATATATATATATATGTGTGTATGTGTGTGTGTGTGTGTGTGTAATACACACACATATATAATTTCAGGTGGTTCTTGCATTCCCCCCTGAGTTTATCCACTGAAAACTCCATCTTGGCCCCATGAAGAGTAGCCAGCCAAGCTTCACTGTCCATGGGATTTTCCAAACAAGAATACTATAGTGGGTTGCCATTGCCTAGTCCAGTGAATCTTTTTGACCTGGGAATTGAATCCCAGGGTCTTTTGATTCTGGCATTAACAGGCTGATTTGTTACTACTACACCACTAGAAGATATTAAGAAGAGATGGCAAGAATACACAGAAGAACTGTACAAAAAAGATCTTCACGACCCAGATAATCACGATGGTGTGATCACTCACCTAGAGCCAGACATCCTGGAATGTGAAGTCAAGTGGGCCTGAGAAAGCATCACTACGAACAAAGCTCGAGGAGGTGATGGAATTCCAATTGAGCTCTTTCAAATCCTGAATGATGATGCTGTGAAAGTGCTGCACTCAATATGCCAGCAAATTTGGAAAACTCAGCAGTGGCCACAGGACTGGAAAAGGTCAGTTTTCATTTCAATCCCAAAGAAAGGCAATGCCAAAGAATGCTCAAACTACGGCACAATTGCAGTCATCTCACACGCTAGTAAAGTAATGCTCAAAATTCTCCAAGCCAGGCTTCAGCAATATGTGAACCATGAACTTCCTGATGTTCAAGCTGGTTTTAGAAAAGGCAGAGGAACCAGAGATCAAATTGCCAACATCTGCTGGATCAGGGAAAAAGCAAGAGAGTTCCAGAAAAACATCTATTTCTGCTTTATTGACTTATACCAAAGCCTTTGAATGTGTGGATCACAATAAACTGTGGAAAATTTTGAAAGAGATGGGATACCAGGCCACCTGATCTGCCTTTTGAGAAATCTATATGCAGGTCAGGAAGCAACAGTTAGAACTGGACATGGAACAACAGACTGGTTCCAAATAGGAAAAGGACTATGTCAAGGCTATATATTGTCACCCTATTTATTTAACTTCTATGCAGAGTACATCATGAGAAACGCTGGGCTGGAAGAAGCACAAGCTGGAATCAAGATTGCTGAGAGAAATATCAATAACCTCAGATATGCAGATGATACCACCCTTATGGCAGAAAGTGAACAGGAACTAAAAAGCCTCTTGATGAAAGTGAAAGTGGAGAGTGAAAAAGTTGGCTTAAAGCTCAACATTCAGAAAACGAAGATCATGGCATCTGGTCCCATCACTTCATGGGAAATAGATGGGGAAACAGTGGAAACAGTGTCAGACTTTATTTTTTTGGGCTCCAAAATCACTGCAGATGGTGACTGCACCCACGCCATTAAAAGATGCTTACTCCTTGGAAGGAAAGTTATGATCAATCTAGACAGCATATTCAAAAGCAGAGACATTACTTTGCCAACAAAGGTCCGTCTAGTCAAGGCTATGGTTTTTCCTGTGGTCATGTATGGATGTGAGAGTTGGACTGTGAAGAAAGCTGAGTGCCGAAGAATTGATGCTTTTGAACTGTGGTGTTGGAGAAGACTCTTGAGAGTCCCTTGGACTGCAAGGAGATCCAACCAGTCCATTCTGAAGGAGATCAGCCCTGGGATTTCTTTGGAAGGAATGATGCTAAAACTGAAACTCCAGTACTTTGGCCACCTCATGCGAAGAGTTGACTCATTGGAAAAGACTGTGATGCTGGGAGGGGTTGGGGGCAGGAGGAGAAGGGGACGACAGAGGATGAGATGGCTGGATGGCATCACTGACTCAACGGACATGAATCTGGGTGAACTCCGGGAGTTGGTGATGGACAGGGAGGCCTGGTGTGCTGCGATTCATGAGGTCGCAGAAAGTCGGACACGACTGAGGGACTGAACTGAACTGACACCACTGGGGAAGCCCAGGATGGACACGGTTTAATAATATTCCTGAAACCTGTGGGTGAGTCCCAGCTCTCTCTGCACTGATGTGTGATCTTAAGCAAATCACTCCACATCTCTGAACATGTGAAATGGTGCTTTAAAAATGAGGGCAAAAATTGTTCTGTAGTCACTAACAGAAGCTGGTAGTAAGTGAGCAGTTCTGACTACTAGTAACCATCTCAGTCTGTTTGAACAACAGTAGTGAAACTTGTCTCCACACTTGTCCCTAGTGAATATTGTAGAGGGAAATTTGGAGCATAGTGGAAATTTGCCATTAACCCTCAATACAAACACATGTTACAGTTTGGGAAATTCTGGGTACATGTGCAAAGGAAGTGTTCTAAAACCCATGTGAGTACTTGAATTCAAATAAATCAAGAATATTCCCTGATAGTACAGTGATTAAGACTTGCACTCCCATTGCAGGTGACATGGATTCAATCCCTGTCAGGGAACTAAGATTCTGCATGCTACCCCAAAGCAGCTTAACACCAGTGTCTATAATATTGAGACAACTTTGTAATTGATGGGCAGTACTGTGGTGTTGGAGAAGACTTTTAGAGTCCCTTGGACTGCAAGGTGATCCAACCAGTCCATTCTGAAGGAGATCAGCCCAGGGATTTCTTTGGAAGGAATGATGCTAAAGATGAAACTCCAGTACTTTGGCCACCTCATGTGAAGAGTTGACTCATTGGAAAAGACTCTGATGCTGGGAGGGGTTGGGGGCAGGAAGAGAAGGGGACGACAGAGGATGAGATGGCTGGATGGCATCACTGACTCGATGGACGTGAGCCTCAGTGAACTCTGGGAGTTGGTGAGGGATAGGGAGGCCTGGCGTGCTGTAATTCATGGGGTCGCAAAGAGTCGGACATGACTGAGCCACTGAACTGAACTGAACTGAACTAAGGGGCCAAAAGAAGCAATCATCTGATCTTGGAAAGGAGTGGCTTTCTCTGCCAAATCCAGTTCTTAAGTTCCCATCTTTGGACCACTTCTGCTCTTCATAAGGTTGCTCTGTGCTTCCCCAGCATTTCGTTCACACAAGCACAGCTACTCTGCTTTCAACATGGCCTTGTCTTTTCAGGGAAATTCATGAAAACCAATTGTTTCCATAAACACCCAGGTAATTCATCTTGCATGACTGATTGCTGTGATGACTGTACAAGCTGGTACAAATGATTAAGCACTACTCAGTGGTTTAATGCCTTGGGCTTGCATTCTGATTAAATACAGAGTTGGAGAGGTGGTCTTAGAGGTAAAAAAAAAAGATGTGGGGATTCAGCTCACATTAACCTGTCTTGGTTAACACTGTGGTATTTGCCCAAAATGCAAATATAGTGGCAGGTTCTATTGACAGAAGTATGACACACAAAAGAAGGAAGGTGATGTGTCATTCTACCCATTATTTGCTCAACTCTGGGTGACTCACTTCAAAAGGTCATTGTTAAACTGGAGTTCATTGAAGGAGCATTAACGGTATCGAACATGAAAAAACATGTACAGTATCATTCCTGGGTTTTAATTCCTCTACCAAATTAGGCAATGGGAGCAGATTTTTTGTTTTGTCTTTTTTTAAAAAATAATTTGAAAACTCTCTGGAAAGGGATTTTGCATACCTGTTCTGCTACATAGCCTTTTATAAAAGAAGTGAAAGGATTTGGTATAAACTGTGATAAAGACCTTGCTTTCTTAATAATTAACCAATATCACAGTATCTATTAGCAAGTAAATATTAATAAGTAAGGAAATTGAGGGTTAGCAAGGTAACTTTTCAAAGTCATACTTGGAGATTCTCCTGGTAAAGAAACACATTAAGATCATGGTTTTATGTTTTGCTAATACAGAAACTTTAAATCCCCTTATTATACTAGATTGGCAAATGCCCTTTATCTCCTGTGGCCTCGGTTTTGCCATCTGTGAAATAAGAAGCTTGGACTGGATGGACTCTGGGCCATTTTAACTCAAACAGCCCTTGGTTAGTCATTTTGTAATTTAGCAGCATCCATTGGTTACTGGTCTTGGTGTTCTCATCAGCAGGCTCTCTTCTCTCTTTACAGGCTAGACAATGTTGGAGAAAGTAAAAAATGTCCTCAGTGGAACAGAAGATGAAGATGGTCTTTTCACACTGTAATGTACCTCTTTTTCTTAGGGTTGATGATGAGGGTATGACATGTGAATCATCAAAATATATCTTGGAAGTTTTTGTTTAAAAAAACAAACACTCACCTATCACATTGGTGTGATGTGAGTCTGAGTGAGCTCCGGGAGCTGGTGATGGACAGGGAGGCCTGGCGTGCTGCGATTCACGGGGTCGCAAAGAGTCGGACATGACTGAGCGACTGAACTGAACTGAACTGAACTGAATCCAGTCATGCTTTAATTTCCCAAGTGAAAGTTACTTTAGAGACTACACTTTGTCTGTCTCATGGTTTAATATATGTAGCATCACTGCTGAGTTATCTTCCACAGTATACTTGAATGCCTTTAGTGACAGTGAACCCACTACCACACCTAAGGAAGTCTATTCAATCTCGGGGCACTTTTGAGATTTAGAAATATTTAAAACAAGGTCTGTGTCCAGATAGCATCTGCCTGTTGGTCCTGTTTGAACTCTGTGATTACAAAGAACAGGTCTAAACTCTCTACTGCCTGGTAGCAGTGCTTCCGGTACCTAGAGGAGAACCTCATGTTTCTCCAAACTGCCTTGTTTATGGGACACGATTTATGGTCCCTTCCCTACCCTTGTTAACTTTGCTTTAGGTTGCTTTTATATATCTGTTTATGTCCAGCATTAAGAATTCAGTGCCTCACTCTGGGGATGGTGTGAGCATCCCTGGGGATGACATGACTGTCCTCAACAATGAATGAAACAAAAAGGAATCATGCCATCACTTTGACTGACCTCTAAAAGGTCCTGATTCTCTATTATTTTTCCATTCATATTTTGTCACATCTTAATTCTTGCTTGAGAAATTTAATTTTTGAAATAGCTAAGAGTTCATCAGAGTACACTAAGGTGAATGATGTGGATGTTCATAGAGAGCCAGCCGTGGTTATGACTGTGAGGCAGTCCAGATCAGTTTCGCTAAGTACAGTCCATGGGAACTGAACACTTTCAGAGCCGGTAGCATGAGGAACCATGGAGAGAGGTTAAAACAAGCTGTCATTGACTGAAGGAAAGAATGTGCACCTCAGTGAGAGGCCTCTGGCTAGGAAGAAATGTGGAAAGTCAGCTGGGGCTGAAAGAAATTTGCCAGAAATACTTCCTGGTATGTTTGGGCAGTAGACACACTCATGAAATAGGTGCACAGTCTTTCCAGGTAGCCATGCTTTATATTTTGACTCTCTTGACATTACTTCAAGAGAGGGGAAAAAATACCAGTTTTATGACCCATCCACAGCAGCCTCTAAGTTTTTCCATTGTTAGTTCACACAAATAGAGCAGTTAATAAAAGCACCCCCTCTCACCCAAGCACTTGGAGAACCACCTGCCCAGGGCGGCCAGCCCTCTGCCTCGCTCACCTGGTGCCAAGAGGAGAGGCAGGGTTGGACTAGTAAGGAAGGAAGGAAGGAAATAACTAGCAGCACACGGGTTGCTTCTTTATTAGGCTTGGCTTTCCGCTCTGTGTTAACTCAAAATACTGGAAATGACCAGCAGGCTCAATTGAGATTTAGAACCTGGGGATGGGTGGTTGGGGGGCGATGGATCTAGAATCAGGTACAGGGCTTCAGTGTCCCCATCTGGAAAATGGGGTGGGACTAGATGACCTTGTACAGATGGTCAGGTTTTAATATTTTGTGGGTTAATGAGACACCCCATTCCTAACTTAGCTCATGCTCCCTACCCACCTTCCCAAACCACCACCAATACCACCACCGACTTGGGTCTGACTAGAAGAGATGACAGCAAATATCATACCCCCTAAACAGAACATCTCAGCTCAATGAGTATCTTTGCAAGAGGCCATCTTCAGTCTTTACTAAGTATGTTTCTAAAACGCCTTGGTCAGATTTATAAACACTTAAATGCATAATCATAGTGTCTTACAACTAGTAATAACCTCCTAGTAGCCTCCAGCCTAGTAGCTCTCAACCTTAGCTGAACACTGTAATTACCCGGAGAATTTTTTTTAAATGTCAATTCCTGAGTCCCACCCTTTAGGAGATTCTTTTGTGATTGGTCTGAGTGTAGCCGGGACATCTGATTTTATTTTATTTGTTTATTTTTAATGCTCCAGGTGGTTCTAACATGCAACCAGGGCTGAGAACCACTGCTGTCACTCTGTGGTTCTCAAACAGGGCACGTCAGACCAGCAGCCTGAGCATCACATGGAACTTGTTAGGCACACATTCTTGTCCCCACCTCACACCTTGCTTGCTTGCCAAGTCACTTCAGTCATGTCCAACTCTTTGTGACCCTATGATTGTAGCCAGCTAGGCTCCTCTGTCCATGGGATTCTCCAGACAAGAATACTGGAGTGGGTTGCCATACCCTCCTTTAGGGGATCTTCCCGACCCAGGGATTGAACCCATGTCTCTTATGTCTTCTGCATTGGCAGGCAGGTTCTTTACCATTGAGTCACCTGAGAAGCCCATCCATACCTACTGACTCAGAAACCCCAGGTTGGAGCCCAGTGATCTGTATTTTAACAAGTGATTAAGATGAGTCTTAAGAGTTTGAGAACTCTGGCTGCATATAATCCCTAAGAGGAGGGTAGAAATGTTAAGAAAAGACTCTTCTGTAACCAGGGCCCCAGGATGATTGGCGTGACCACAGAGGTGGAGTGGGGAGTAGGGGCAGAGTTTCCAGCAACTGGTGCCCAAGGTTCCAGTGGAGTCATCAGCTCTCAGTCAAGCTAACATTACTTTCTGCTGGATTCTTAGGGTAGCTTCTAACTACACTCACCAACTAAGCTCCTTTCCCTCTCCAATTTGTCCTCCATGCTGTGGCAGAGGAATCTTCCAAATGCAGATATGAGATTCCTGTCTCCTATTTTCCACACAAGGGGACTTAGAGGAAACACCCTTAGGCTCTGCCCCAGGCTGCAGTGGGGAACTCAGAGGCCAGGCAGCTGATACGGAGGAATGAAGACGTGGGAATGAAGTGGCCTAAACTGACATGGAATGTTGTGTGTCTACTTACAGGCACTCACACCACACTTAGTAAATAACATCCTCCAACTGGATGGCCACAAACTGAAACAAGGCAGCCAGTGTGAGATTCAAAGGTCTAGGGGGTGGAGGGTGGGAGTCACAGGATAAAGAATGAATACATCCAGAATTCTTACCCTGAGACTCCTTGATCAGAGCAGGCAGTTGGGGTACTGGTTCTTCTTTCCCTCTCTGTGCCATCAGGATGAATTGGTAGCATCTATAAACAACTCCCTGGGAGGAGCCTGGTAAGCTGTAGTCCATGGGGTCGCTAAGAGTCGGACACGACTGAGAGACTTCACTTCCACTTTTCACTTTCATGCATTGGAGAAGAAAATGGCAACCCACTCCAGTATTCTTGCCTGGAGAATCCCGGGACAGAGGAGCCTAGTGGGCTGCTGTCTATGGGGTCACACAGAGTTGGACACGACTGAAGCGACTTAGCAGCAGCAGCATAAACAACTCCCTAGTATCCACTGTGTTGGGGGACCAGAAGAGAGAATCACTTCCCTGTGGTGGTGGTTTAGTTGCTAAAGCCTGTCTGACTCTTGTGGCCCCATGGACTGTAGCCTGCCAGGCACCATTGTCCATGGGTTTTCCCAGGCAAGAATACTCGACTGGGATGACATTATTCTTCTCCAGGAGATCTTCCAGACCCAGGGATAGAGCCCAGGTCCTGCATTGGCAGGCAGATTCTTTACCACTGAGCCACAGGGGAGGCCCTGGTTCTCCAATGCCAATCCCTTTATAATTTAGTCTTCCCCTGCTCGCATATTATTTACTCAGAGTCTATTTGCATTTGTGGAGGAAGCTGCTAGTGGAGAAGCTGGCAGTAACCTTAATGAAGCCAGGTGAGACCCATTGAAATGGGAATGTACTGAACTAAGTTATAAAGAGCTGAAGCCAGCTGTTAGCAAGCTTAATGAAAGGTTAACAGGAATCCTGCAATGGGTAGCTGGGGAGACTCTTTGTCCATTTAAAGAAAAAATGTTGAGAAGTGGGTCCCTGTTGTGGAAGCAAGAACAGAAAGAAGAAGCCACTTGTAACCAAAAAGTTGTATCTGAGATAGAGTTTCATTTAGATTTGTATACATGTTACAGTCTTAAGGGAAAAAAGCACTATGAGTTCTTGGCTCTCTGAACATCAGAGGCCAGAAAAGGGAAGTGTTCCTGAATATGATAAATGTTAATGCTGTTGTGGAGGTGCCTGGGGAGCCCTGGAGATGGTTGCTCCCAAATCAGAAGGTTCATTTTCTAATTGCACTAAAGATGTACTTCTGCAGTGGTAGTATTATCCATGTTGCATAAGGAGCTAGGGGGTATGGGAGCAGGAAAGACCCTTCACATCCTTCGACTCAACACCCATTTCTTAGCTCCTGAAGTTGAGGCCCAGAGACAGGGAATAAGTTACCCCAGAAAACACAGGAAAGGAATGCTAGAGCAGAAACCTAAACCTTGTACCCTAGACTTATCTCTACAGCCGTGTGATAATATTGTCCTTGAAATTTTCTAATTCCATCTGGGTCTGCGTGATTCTTTACTCTTTTGAAGTCACATTCTTTAAGTTCTTGTTGGGCCTGCAACTCTCATTTCTTTTCCTTAAGCGGTCTTTCCTAACAACACTTGACCCTATTGCACTCCCTCCTCCTCCCAGAAAGAGGAACCAGACGCTGAAGTGCAAAACTTGGCTGTTGCTCTTTGGAATGCTGCTTCTAACTATGGTGACCAACATGTTCCAGTTTTAAGACTCAAAATCCTGGCATTTGAAAACCTCCCTCAGTCCCCCATAAAGTGGGCTAATTTGTCAACCCAAGTCCATAACTAAATTGGAGATCAACAACACTCTTCCGACTTTTTCAATTCAGTGCCCCTGCTCTTGGCTTTATTGCAGGCAATATATTTTCTTTTTTCCTGTGACTTTGCAGTTGGACCTAAGGGGAATTTAATTTCAGATCCAGCATTAGTATAGACTACTAAATCTAGATTCAAGACCCTTTCTCTGCAAAATGTGGGCCTCAGACAACTATTGTCATCACCATGGAGCTCACTAGGAATGCAGAATATCAGTGGAATCCCAGACCCTCAGAATCTGCATTTAAACAAGTGCAGATTTGAGTACTTGTTTCACATGCACATTAAAGATCAAGAAGTACTTGTCTAAAGCACTGATATTCAAATGTGACTGTATACTGGAATCTTGTGGGGAACTTAAAGAAATCCTGAAGCTGGATTTCCCTCTGCTCTCTTGGTTTAATTGACATGGAGGAGACCTGGGCTTCAGGAGTTTTGAAAACACCTCAGGTAATTCTGCTATATAGCCATGTTTGCAAAGCACTAGTCTATAGGGCCCTGGAGAAGGGCATGGCAACCCACTCCAGTATTCTTGCCTGGAGAATCCTCATGGACAGATGAGCCTGGCAGACTATAGTCCATGGGATTGCAAAGAGTTGGACACAACTGAGCGACTAAACGCAGCACAGCACAGTCTACAGGCAGGGCAGCTTTGCACCAGAAAGCAATGTTGCTAATTAATCAGGATAACTCTTGGCTAAGTTACAAGTTTACATGGGTCTAGTACCCCCACGTGATTTTGCTCCAAGAAATGATCAATAAGATTGCTCAGGAAGATCTGAGGAGACAAGGTAGTGACTTCAATGTCCCAACTGCTGTGGATGAGACCCATTAAAGTAATTAAAAACGAAGATATAATATTTGGTCTGTGGAAAGTGATAATGAGAAAACTTCAAAGATCAACAGAGAAGGAATGTCTGCGGGGACAAGGTGGTGCCATTAATCTGTTCAGAGATATGAGAGGGACAATGAGGAGATAGCACTAAGATAAGACAAACATGGAGGAAGGGTTCAGTGGAAACCTTTGTGCAGAACAAGGAGCTTGGTCAAAGGGCAACCCTGTGCCCTCTGGTACCTAAACATAATGGGAGTCCCATGTATGTGTGAATTTGGTGAAAGAATTTGTCAACTAAGCACACATCTCTGTAGAAGGTCACTGCTAGTCACAGGGAACAGACACCTTAGTTAATGGTTTTAGTGCTTTTCTAAGTATGTGAAAATGCAAGAATCCTGGTTCAAAAATTTTCTCCTGAACATATCCCTCTGAAGGCCTGTTCTGCCCTTTTCCCCAGACACGGAGCACCTCATTCCTGATCTCCACCCTGAACTTCCTTTGGCTATGCTGAAGGACAGAAGCTGGAGGAGCAGTACTCAATCCTCATTGAGCCAGATGGGGAGTGACATTCTTTAGTTGACAATGAGGTGTTAGAGTCTCTCTGACTTTCCTTGGTCCCAAGATGGCTGCCACAGCTCTAGTATACGCATCCACAAAAGCATCCCAAGCAGGAAGGAAAAAGAAGATGGGAAATGGGACTTTTCCCTTAATATGACACTTACCTTTTATCCAAAAGAGAAATACTTCCTAGAATCAACCAGAAGACTTCCCCATATATTTCACTGCCCATTCATTTCATTGGGTCACAGACCCATTCTTTAGCATGGGGGACTGAGCTGCCTGGAACTATTTTACAAGAATCATTACAGGCTGTGCACATTGCCATTCAGCCAAAACTTAGGATCAGTCTGTATGGAAGAAACTGGGAATGGCTGTTGGGTAAACAATCTTGATTTCAACCACATTCATTCATCTGACAAAAGTATGCTGGATGTCTCCTACGTGCCAAGGGCCCTACTGTGTACTGGGGTCTAAGAATGAACTAGTCCTCATTTCCAGACAGCTTATAGTCTATAAAGCCATTTCTGTCTTTATTAGGCTAAATGCATAATATAGAGACTTGAATAATTTCTAATGTACCTGAGAAGCAAAAAGAATGATGAGAGAAAAAAGAATGAAAGTTTGGAATTCTGCCTGCACACATCCTTGCAGCTCTGCCTTTGATGTCAGTATCCAGGTCAATGCAGGAAGGAGCAAACATTCCACCTTAGAAGGTGAAGGCAAATTATAGCAACTAATAACTCTTTTTACTAGTTTTTCCAGTAGTCATGTATGGACGTGAGAGTTGGACTGTGAAGAAAGCTGAGCACCAAAGAATTGATGCTTTTGAACTGTGGTGTTGGAGAAGACTCTTGAGAGTCCCTTGGACTGCAAGGAGATCCAACCAGTCCATCCTAAAGGAGATCAGCCCTGGGATTTCTTTGGAAGAAATGATGCTAAAGCTGAAACTCCAGTACTTTGGCCACCTCATGCGAAGAGTTGACTCATTGGAAAAGACTCTGATGCTGGGAAGGATTGGGGGCAGGAAGAGAAGGGGACAACAGAGGATGAGATGGCTGGATGGCATCACCGACTCGATGGACTTGAGTTTGAGTGAACTCCAGGAGTTGGTGATGGACAGGAAGGCCTGGCGTGCTTCCTGGGGTCGCAAAGAGCCAGACACAACTGAGCTACTGAACTGAACTGAACTGAATAATTCTTAGCTACAGGAAGTTTGATAAGCTCAGTAGTCAGTGGTCAGCTTGGTAAAAGTGCAGTGACAGAGTAATGGAAATGACCACTTCTGTATTTCTATGCTGTCTCACACTGTCCCAAGCGTTTTTAAACACACAGCAGTCTGTCAGAGGAAGGGCATAGCTCCATTTTATAAAGGAGAGAAAGGAAAGCACAGAGGGGTCCAGTGACACCCCTGGTTCCCTCTACATTGAATGAAATATAACTAGAATCAAGCATCCTCAACCCAGGGGGTCAATATCATCTTCATGGGGTTCCTGCCATGTGCACCCAGCTTTGCGCTTGGACCTACTAACAGGACCAGCAGTCAGACGAACACGATTTGAGCACTTCTGTGTGCCAGGCACTGCCCTAAGCACTGTACGTGCATTATTTTGTTTCACCATATCAATCTCTCTGTGAGGGAGCTTCCAGTCTTATCCCTGTTTGAGAGATGAGGAAATGGGAGCT
The DNA here is from genome assembly GCF_002263795.3 of Bos taurus. Classification (NCBI taxonomy): domain Eukaryota; kingdom Metazoa; phylum Chordata; class Mammalia; order Artiodactyla; family Bovidae; genus Bos; species Bos taurus. The sequence continues at coordinate 68,461,838 of NC_037334.1, forward strand.
CAGATACACAGGGTAACTCATCTGCAGTCGAGCTGAGACTCAAGCTGTGGAGCAGCTCCAAAGCCGAAGGTTCTGTGCTGTGCTCTGGCCCCTTCAGGCACACAAAGTGCTGGGGTGACCTCCAAGGGATTATGCTAGTGTGTGAGGTGGGAAGGATAGTCAGCTGGGAGTCGTAGGTCTCCCCCTAATAACCTCAGTAAAATCAGGTGTTCTTTCTGCCTACATCTGTCTGAAACCAACCTGGAAATGGGTTGTTGTTGTAGTTGTTGCTGTTCAGTTGTTCAGTAGTGTCCAACTCTTTGAGGCACCATTGGACTGCAGCACACCAGGCTTCCTTGTCCATCACCATCTCCCAGAGCTTGCTCAAACTCATGTCCATTCAGTCAGGGATGTCATCCAACAATCTGGTACTCACAATTTCAAGTAATGTCTCTGCTTTTTAATATGCTCTCTAGGTTGGTCATAGCTTTTCTTCCAAGGAGCAAGTGTCTTTTAATTTCATGGCTGCGGTCACCATCTGCAGTAATTTTGGAGCCCAAGAAAGTAAAGTCTGCCACTGTTTCCATTGTTTCCCCATCTATTTGCCATGAAGTGATGGGACGGGATGCCATGATTTTCATTTTTTGAATGTTGAGATTTAAACTAGCTTTTTCACTCTCCACTTTCATCTTCATCAAGAGGCTCTTTAGTTCTTCTTCACTTTCTGCCATAAGGGTGGTGTCATCTGCATATCTGAGGTTGTTGATATTTCTCCCAGCAATCTTGATTCTACCTTATGTTTCATCTAGCCTGGCATTTCAAAGGATGTACTCTGCATATAAGTTAAATAAGCAGGGTATCAATATACAGCCTTGACATACTCCTTTCCCAGTTTTGAACCAGTCTGTTGTCCCATGTCTGGTTCTAACTGTTGCTTCTTGACCTGCATACAGGTTTCTCAGGAGGCAGGTAAGGTGGTCTGGTATTCCCATCACTTTAAGAATTTTCCAGTTTGTTGTGATCTACACAGTCAAAAGCTTTGGTGTAACCAATGAAGAAGTAGATGTTTTTCTGGAATTCTCTTGCTTTTCTGAGATCCAGTGGATGTTGGCAATTTGATCTCTGCTTTCTCTGCCTTTTCTAAATCCAGCTTGAACATCTGGAAGTCCTCCGTTCATGTACTATTGAAGCCAAGCTTGGAGGATTTTGAATATTACCTTGCTAGCATGTGAAATTAGTGCAAATGTGTGGTAGTTTGAACATCCTTTGGCATTGCCCTTCTTTAGGAGTGGTATGAAAACTGATCTTTTCCAGTTCTGTAACCAATGCTAAGTTTTCCAAATTTGCTGGAAATGGGAGTGGGGGGCATGTAAAGGACATGATGCCAGAGGGTCTCGGGTCCTGGGTCTCACGGTCTTGAAGAGATGAGAGTTTAGATTTACCAGCAAATGTGACTATGTTTTCAGGCACAGAGACCGAGTATCAGAATTGAACATTTAAGATATAGTACAAATATACTACAAAGATGGCCTCCTTCCTCCCTTTTAAGATATATTCTGAGAGACAAACAAGAAAGAAAGGCAGAGTCCCGGACAGACTCCAGACTAGAAAATCCAGTCTGGTCTTCCTCCCTGGCCTTGCCTCACCCTGCCTCTTATCTCTGCTCTCCACCCGGTTATCTCTTCCTTCTGCTCGGTTCTCTTTCCCAACCCAGGCCCCTTTTCCCTCTGAGATGCCTTCAGTGTCTTATCTTCCTTCAGCAGCTCCATCAACAAAGTCCTGTCATTTTTTCCCCTCGTGATTCAGGATGCCTTTGCATCATTTTAATCTATTCCTCTGAACTTTGATTTTCAATCTCTTCCCAAACTTAATCTCAGACGCTTCTTCACTGAGATTAAAAAAAAAGAGAGATTATGTAACTTGATAATACCTCTGGCTGGAGGATCAAGAAAAGACAGCAGAGTCTTGCTTCCCCATTAATGCCTTAGGCTTGCTGTGAAAAACATTTTTTTACATTAACCAAAGACTCACCATCAACTAATACTGCAACCTCCTCTTTGATCTTCCACATTTTTCTTCCCCCAACTTTTTAAAACGATGTCTGAAACATTTTGTAACACCTCGGTGTATGCAAAGAGTCTTGGAGTCAAACCGGCCCAGAACCTGAAGCTGCTCCAGGAGGCCCAGGATACACTGCTTTGCTTCTGTTAGTCTCAGCTTCATCATCTATAAAGTGGGACTGATCATGGGACTCTCCTCATAAGTAAGCATTAAATGTAGCAATGCCAGGAAAGCATGGCATGGGGTGGGTGCTCCATGACTAGTAGGCGCTAGGAGGCGCTGCTGTCATAGCTCCCTCTCCAGCCCTACAAGCTCAGAGTCTGTGTTTATCAAAGCTTGCTGGCAGGACCTGCATGCCCCCGATGAAGATTGATCCTATGAGCTAATGTTGAACCTAGGGACTGGTGGTCTATCTAAGAGGCTGTGGGAATGTCCCCTTATCTACATTTCTCATACTCTAAGGAGCTTCAGAACCATCTGAGAACATATTAAAAATGCATATACCTGGTTCCAACCTCCAGGAGATGCTGAGTGTATGAATATGGAATTGGGTCCTGTTACCTGTGTTTTTTATAACCTCCCCAGGTGGAGTTCTGAAGCAGGGGGCAACAGACACTCTAGGGTGGCTGCGATGCCCATGTTCCACAGTTCTCCTATTACCCATCCCAGCTCCTGACCCCTCTGCATCACCAGCCTCTTCTGAACTCTGACCCTGCTTTACCTTTGTTTATCTTTGGGCCCGGTGCTTGGCCCTGATTTTGCTCTTCTGTGGTTTACCATGGTCAAGTCCAGGGCGTTGCCCACTTTGTCTGTGGTTCTTACTCTCAGCTCTCACTCCTGGTTCACAGGCGATTTTCTTGGAACACCTCTGAGATTTGGCTTTTGGCTTCATTCTGTTTTTCATCATAAATTACTCTGTGGTGATGCTGGCACTCTGTGGCTTCTGTGCATCTGCTGATGGTTATCATCTTCTGTCCTTTCCTGCCTTTCATTTATGTCTTTGGTACCAGTCACCTCTTTGGATTTCCAGTATGATGGAGAATCTTGGACCATGGTAAGGGCACCATTTTGAACCTGAATCATGATTTTAGAACATCAGGAATGTGCAATGTAGACAATGCATTGAATGTTTATGTTAATATTAACTGGGCTATTTTCTATTTGAATTTTAAATCCATCTTATATATCTTAGTTTATAGTGGGGGCTTTCCACCTCTACCAAATGATGAAGCCTCTATGAAAAATGCTCTGGTTTCTACCTGGATTCTAACTTTAAAAAAAATGCCATAATATATATATAACATAAAATTTTCCATTTTATCCATGTTACTGTATAATTCAATGGTATAATTACATTCACAGTATTGTACAACAATATGTACATTATCTATTTCCAAACTCTTTTCATCATCCCAAACAGAAACTTGGTAACTGTTAGGCAATAACTCCCCATTCCCTCTTCCCTCAGCCCCTGGCAACCACCATTCTACCTTCTGTCTCTCTGAATTTGCCTATTCTAGATATTTTATATAAATGAAATCATATAATATTTGTCCTTTTACATATGACTTATTTCACATACTGTAATGTTTTAAGTTTCATGCATGTTGTAGCATGTATCAGAACTCCATTCCTTTCTTTGGATGAATAACATTCCTTTATATGTACACAGCATGTTTTATTTATCCATTCCTCTGTTGAATAACACTTGGTTTTTTTCCCACTGTTTGGGTATTGTGGATAATGCTTCAATGAACACTGGTGTACAGTATCTGTTAAAGTCCCTGCTTAAGAATTTTGGAGTTTTATACCAGAGATGAAATTGTCGGGTCATGGGGTATCCTATGTTTAGCTTTTTGAGGAACTACCATGCAATTTTCCTCCGTGGATGCACCATTTTATATTCCCACCACCAATGTACAAGGGTTCCAGTTGTTCTACATCCCCACCAACACTTGTTACTCTCCTTAAAAAAAAAAAAAAAATAGCCATTCTAGTCGGTGTGAAGTGATATCTCTTGGTTTTGATTTGTATTTCACTAATGGCTAATGATGTTGATCCTATTCTCATCTGTTTATTGGTCATTTGTGTATCTTCTTTGGAGGAGTATCTATTTAAGTCCCCCATTCATAGATAAGGAAAAATGAGCAGCCAGTAAATTTAACCTACTAGACTGGAAAAAATTTAGAACACTGATATAGCAAGTATTGGCCTGGCAGAGGCCTAGAAAATGACTTGGCCTCCTGGAGTGAAATGGGGTATGAATTAGTACAGCCACACTCTGGGGCAATTTGGCAGTTTTGGTTAATTGACATGCACATGACCTAGCTAAGCCAGAGCAATTTTATGCTTTGTTATCTGTTCTAGAAAAGCACACGTGCACAAGGAAACATATTTGCAAATGTTACCAGCAGTGTCATATGTGTGGGGATGGAATGAATATGTGTATATGGGGAGTGGCTTACCTATGGCACAGTTCTTCCAAGGAACCGCATGGACAAGGATAAGAGAATTAGACAGATTTGTATCCATTTGTGTGAAAACTCCAAGCCTTACTGAAAACAGGAGACTTCAAAACATCACATAGAGAGGGAGACTTCAAAACTTCACCTAAAATACAAAACCATTAAGAGAAAAATAAACTAGTTTTCAGGATTTGCGGGCACAGACATATAAAAGTAAATGTATAGAAAAGTGCCTGACAGGACATACACTCAACTCACTGTGTCAGCATCTCCTTGATCAGAGGAAACAGACTGGGCTTGAGGGTAGTAGTCAAAGAGGATTTTAGCTTTATAACATTTTAATTGTTATACCAAGGGTGTTTCTGTATTACTCATTTGATTAAAAATCAACATTAAAAAAGGAAGCAAGTGTGGCAGGAAAAAAACCATTATGCTTACAATGAAAACCTCATTCTGTCAGTCACTGCTTTTGTGTTCTCTGGAGGAAAGCCACAATAATCCTGACCTCATTATGCAGGAAAGGGGAGAGATCATGTTCACCTCAGAAATAGTTCTCAGGTTCACATGAGGTAGAGCATTAAAGGCCACATGAAACAAATAAGCTATTAGTACAAATCACCAAGCATATCAGAATTTAGAAATAGAAAAGAAACTCTTCTTTTCAGCTGCAAAATTATTCTGGAGTGCAGGAATCAATGGTGCTAAATCAATTTCTCTTTTCAGGAATTACCCAGAATGGTGGGTACAACCTGGGTTCTGGGGCCAGCTGGGTTCCTTCTTTAGCTGGTGAACTTAACCAAGGCCTTTCCCCAATCTGGGTCTCAATTTCGTCATCTACATAGTGAAGAGTTTGATTTTGCAACTTTTAAGAGCACATTTAGCTCTGATCTTTGATAAGCCCGAGCAGTCACTACCTTCAGAAAAGGCACAAAAGCAAAGCAAACAGATTAGCCACCAGGCACAGCCTTCTTCAAGGAGGGTTAGAGAAGCCCACTCAGTGTCCAGCCATCACCAAAACTTTCCCCACACCTCCAGCCCATAGGAGAATATATAGACCAGGGAAAAAGATGAGAAAGTGACAGGAACTGCTTTCATTCCATTAGCTACCACAGGGTATCTGGGGAGAGAAGCAGTTCAATGAATAATTACCTCAGGGTGACAAGTTCTCTGATGGGGGATCTCCAGGGAAGACAAGTAGACACATGCAGACCAGTTTGGCAGCTGTAGGTGGACCGGAAAAGCCTGGCTTACATGGAGACCTGAGGATGCATGGAGTCACAGAGGACAGAAAGGAACAGAGAGCAGCAGGACAAGGGCTTGTTTTTTGGAATACAGGTGTTTTCTCATGCAGCACATCTGAAAGATTCATGTGCAGGAATTATGAACTGTTAAAACTGCAAAGGGCATTAGATACTGTCTCATCCTAAAGTCATAGATTATTAAAACTGGCCCTATCCATGTTCCTCTTTTCTTATCTGGAAGGGCCATAGATGTCAGTGTCAAAAGATAATAACCAAGATGTGACTGCAGCTCAGTTCAGAGCATCTCACCCTATAGCATCAGCATGTGACGGTCTATTCTGGCCCACACTGAGTGTGTACATTTGCATCTTCCAAAGCCTGGAAATGATGTGCGGAAAAGGTAAACTTCACCTTGATGCCTGACCCCCAGCAAAATAAAATGAACAAAGAAGCAAGCAAAAACTCCTAAAAAAAGAGAAAAATAAGAATTATAATAAGAGCTCTCAGCAGAACAAATTCCCCTTGTTCTGGCAGTGCTAGCAACACCTGCAAAGGCAATTTCTTTTTCCCATGTTATTCGAGTCCATATCTCTGTGTCTTCGATTATCATTTCTGGTATGAACATAAATATCCCCACCCTAAAACATCCAAACCAGTCTCAGGATAAACAATGTATCACAAATAAAGGGAGAGACCCTCCAAGAAGAGAAGCTGAGTGGATGCAGGAATGCATGGACTTTGGCTTTACAGATCAGCCATGAAAATTCATCACAGGGTGCCAAGCCTCCTGGGACTCCTGGATGGAAAGACTGAGAACTCTTACTCAGGTAAACCCACCCAAGTTCAATCACCAGCTAGAGAATTAGAAGCCCTTTGAACATTTTAGCTGTTGGCAGATGTCAGGAGTTTGTCTGTCTGTCCAAATTCTATTTCTTACATTCCAGTTAATGCTGACAGGGCAGAACCTCTAGGTTTCATTTCTCTTTCTGCCTCATAATCTTCCCTTTCTTTCTCCTGAATGGCCTCCCTCAATCTGAGATGTATGATCAAATGTGCTGAGCACTTTCCTCCTGGCCATTAGTGTGTATGCAGACACGTGGAGTGATGGTGTGGGCATGCATGGACACTGCTGTCCACGCATGTTGGGGGTTTCCCACACATACATGAGCACCTATGCTGTGTGTATGCTTGCTCATAAACTGTGCATCAGCCATGGTCCTCCTGGCTACTGTGCAATTCACACTCAAATGCAATTAACTCTCCCTGCTGGCAGTAGTTAAACACAGACTCCTCATGGAGCCAAAGGGAAATTAGGCAGGAATTTGGTTCTGCTCCCATACTGGATTCTCCCTTACCCAGCCCCTTGGCCTCCTTGCCCTGATAATGGAGAAATAAAAGCAGGGCTGCTACCAACCATATCATAAACCAAAAATACCATTAGAGTTTATTGGGCAAGGAAAGAAGAGGTTCAATAGAGGAAGCATATGGTGATAGTTACCAGATAGGCTCAGGTAGTAAACAAGCCAAGGTCTGGGCCCAATTCCACCACTTTAGTGAAACCACTTGATGGGGAAGAGCACACATTTCATGGACCAGATTTCAGGGCTTGAACTAGGTGATATTTATGGCTCTTCTGGACTCTATGGATTCAACAACATATCCAGGACCACAGACTCAGAGGAATCAAATCAGTGTTCATCAACCAGATGTATTTTCTTAAACAGATTTATCTCATCATCATTAATCACTGAAGGCTTAACTTTATGTCAGACACTCTGCTATGTGATATAGATGTATTATTTAATTCTCACAACCCTAAGAAATAAATATAATTATTTTTCCCATTTAACAGATGAGGGAACTGAAGCTTGAGGAAACTGAAGCTTAAGGGAACCAAGTAAAGATATTCACAGCAAAAATGTAGAAACAGAGCTGAACCAAGATTTTCTGATGCCAAAGCCCTTGATCTTAATCACTGCACACTCCTTTGATCTGTGACCTTTAGGGCAATGCACCCCCAGTAGCTAACGCCTATCTATACCAGAGTGGGAATTTAAGGATGCACAATGTTTAAGATTTAAAAAAAAATTTTCATTTGATAGTAACCAGCCAATTGAGCCTTAAATTTTCAAATTTCTCACACTGAAGTATGCATGAAAATACAAATCTTGGGTGAGGCTCTGGACTCAGAGAAGCCAGAAACAGTGGGGAAGGGAGGGAAACAAAGGGATTCAGAGAAAATCTTTCCACTGAATTGCTCAATAAACTGTGGAATCCTTTTCCCACCCCACTCCCCACTCCAAACCTGGGGAATGTAATCTCTGAGAAAACTGAATGGCCCAAATAAAACACTCAAAGATACTGAGATTTGCGACTCCCCACAACAATATACCCAATCCCCTTTCAATAAAGTCATCAGATTAAGAGTCTCAGTCATCTATGCACCCCTCCTAATTAGTGTTTAGGCCATCACTTTGAGATATGAATGGAGGACTGAGGATCTCTGAGATCAGGAGAGTATACAGTGTGAAAAAGATATAAAGACAACAGAGAGCACAGAAGAAAACAGAATACAAACAAACAAACAAAAAAACTAGTATCTTCTAAGAAAAAAGAGAAGGAAGGGAGAAACCACACTAATAGGAAAAATCAGAGAAAAGGAAAGAGCTTTTAGAGTTTAAAAAGATTATAATTATCCCAAATTATTTTCTTTTAAAAGTTTAGTACTTTAAGGTTTTAATTTTTAGCCTCTGATCTATTTTAAATTAATTTCCTGTGTGGTATGAGGTGGAGACAATTTCTTTAAAAACAATAATAATAAGGTTTTCCCAGCACCATTTGTAGAAAAAAAAGATTTCTTTTCCCCATTCAAACTGCCTTGACACCCTCATCAAAAGTCAACTGAGTCTATATGTGTGCTGGCTATATATGCTTGAGTCCTTTTTTGGATTTACTACTTTGTGCTACCATTCAACATGTCAGTTCTTTTGCTAATAGGATACTAAATGAATAGTATACTGTCTTGATTCTGTAGCTTATACTAAATTAGGTAGTATGAGCTCTTCAACATTCTTTTTCTAGATTGTTTTGGCTTTTCTTACTTGTGTTTTATATAAATTTCAGATGTGTGTCAATTTCCATAAATAAACAACAACAACAACAAAAAACAGCAAAAAGTCCTCTGTCATTTTGATTGTGATTGCATTAAAACCACAGATCAACTTGTGGAGAAATGCAGAACTAGCATTGCAATAATATTAAATTTTCCAGTGCACAAGTATGGTATATCTCTGTATTTAATTATGTCTTTTAAAATCTCTCTCTTCTAAAGAACAGTCTCACTTCATCCCATGCAGGTCCTATGTTTGGCTATCATACTGACACTCTTACCTTAGCAAGGGTTAAAACGTCATTCATCTAATATCACCCAATTAATTCCCTCTTTGACGAATTTAAATTTGAAGAGCTGAATTTTCCAGATTCAGTATCCAGAAAACAAGGTTTAAGGTTTTAGACTGAGCTCCCCAGAGATAATCCAGCTCCTACATTTCTGCAGACTTTTTGAGCTTTTCTTTTAACTTCGAAGTTACCAAATATGCTTCAAAACATTTCTTTAAGTAAGGTAAACTATTGCTTCCTACTTTAGGTTAGAAAATATAATGTAGCATTTAATATTACTACAGATGAGCATAATTTGAAACAAATTAATCCTTGTTATATAAAACAAATTATGATTATTTTCAGATACTCTATGTTGGTTCATGTTCAAATGTTTTAACACGATCCAAATTTGTAACTTGACAAAGATATGGTTTTGAGAAAATTCAGAGCAAAAGAAATAATAGAAAGATCTGAAAATATCAATCACTTTATCAATTGTATAGTATTCCTTCAAAGTTCATTAAAAACGTAATCTGTGACATAATTCTTCAATTTTAATATTCTCAAATAATATCCCAGAAATAAGCTGAGAAGTTCGTGGTGAACATGCCACTATTTTCATATTTTCTTTTAGAAAGTGCTTGAAAAATAAGTGAATCTGAGTTTAGAGAAAGCTTGTTCACATCCAGAAAGACACCATTTCTCCATATAAGCCAATTTCTTTTCCCTAGCCTCTCTGCTCTCTAGGCTGGCTTGGCAGTATTGTATGTAATTTATAGGTAACTCCTGGAAGAAGCTGATTACTTCAGAAAATGTACCTCTCTTTATGACCAGCATGCTTTCTGAATTTATTAAACCAATATGAACATGGGAGACTCCAAAACTAAGAGCATTAGAGAACTCCACTTGACCTGCCATGTCTTTACTTCTCTGGATGTGTTTTTGTACAGCACTGATGCTCATAGCATCTCTCCTTACAGCAAGTGAGTCGAATACTCATTACTAGCAATAGCTAAGGGGCTTCCCAGGTGGCGCTAGTGGTAAAGAATCCGCTGCAACAGATTGCAACGGATTGCAAGGTAAAGAATCTGCTGCAACGCAGGAGACAAAAGAGAAGCAGGTTCCATCTCTGGGTCTGGAATATTCCCGAGAGGAGGAAATGGCAACACATTCCAGTATTCTTGCTGAAAAATTCCATGAAGAGAGGAGCCTGGCAGGCTACAGTCCATGGGGTCGCAAAGAGTTGGACATGACTGAGCACCCACGCACTTAGGCAGCAATAGCTAATGGAATCAATTCTGTCTTTGCAGCTGCTTTGAACTGTGAGGACAGGAGCCTGAAGCCAATGTTAGTCACCAAGCTACAAATGGGTGAAGGCTGACTGATAAGAGAACCAGTCAGGCAGAAGGCAAGTAGACATAAAGAGAAACCCTGGATCTCTGACGTGGTTTGAGCCCCTGAACAAGGCACATCAATGTGCCAGTAAATTCCCTTTGGGGCTTTAGGCAATTTCTGTTGAGTCTTCCATTATTTGGAATCAAAAGACCCCCATCTAAACCAAAAGGCCGTCTACATAGTGGCAATTTGGCTGGATGACAAGTTTTTCCAGTTTTAAGGGTTTTTACCATTATATGGTCCAACTACCTGCTTCACCAAACATCTGTTTCACTCCAACTAGTGTTTGTCATCTCTTATACTCTAGGCATGTAGGAATTCTACATTCTGGGCTCAGGGAGTGAAGACAAATAAGACATAGATTTAACCATAAGGACCTGATAGTTTCAAATCTTTAAGCAGAAGCAGTATTATGAGGTGCTATTTTAAAGACAAGGCCCTGGAGGCCACAGAGTACACAAGTCTTTTAAGTAATAGAAAGAAAATAGAATCCAAGTTTTCTGATAAAGGGCTCTTTGTGGTAGCCAGTAATTCCTCTCTGGTTAAATGTAATTCCACTCATTCATTTTCATTTGTTCTTTTCCTTATCAATTACAGTGGAGGGGCGATCAGCCCATGGACCACATCCAGCCCATCCTCCATTTTTGTAAATAAAGTTTTATTGCAATACGACCATGCCTGTGTGTCTACTTACTGTCTATGGCTGCTTTCACATGGCAATCACAGAGTTGAGTAAATGGAACAAATACTGTATGGTCCACATATCCAAAAATGTTTATAATCTTAGCAGTAAAAACTGTCAATCTCTGAACCATATATTGAATTCTTGCTTTGTGCCAAGCTTCAATGTTAGGAGTCATTATTGTCCTCAATAAACTCATAGGCTAGTGCCTCCTAGAGGGAGATAATCAAGTTAACAAACACTAGAGCACAGTGTGAAAAGATGTGATAGGAAAAGGACAAAACTCTATGGGAGTGTTAGGAAAAGAAACCTACCCAGTGTGAAAGGTAGAAGAGAGTCAAAGACACTCTCTTAAGTCTAGATCTAAAGGACATTGGAGAGGATTTGGGGTGGGGTAGAAAGAATTTCAGGCAGAGGGAGCAGCTTATCAGCGGTGATAGTTGCAAGGCACTTCAGACTAACAGAAGAATTTCAGGTTTTCAGACATTTATTACATTACTTAAACCATTTAAAGGTGTATATTGTAATTTTAAAAGTAGAACTTAAATGCTCTCTCAAAAAAAATTTAAAAGTTCCCTGGTGGCTCAACAGTAAAGATTCTGCCTGCAGTGCAGGAGCCAGAGGAGATGCAGGTTTGATCCCTGGGTTGGGAAGATCCCCTGGAGAAGGAAATGGTAACCCACTCCAGTGTTTCTGCCTGGGAAATCCCATGGACAGAGGAGCCTGGAGAGGTATAGTCCATAGAGTCACAAAGAGTTGGTCACGACTGAAGTGGCTTAGCACATGTTTAGACTAATGATGAGACCATGTAGTGATCCTAGGATTATGATTGATATATATGTGCCTATATTTCACTGTAACTGAACTTGAAATCAGGAGGGAAGAAGTGGAAGTGCCAAGTGAGAAAGTTGGAATACAGGTTGAGTCAGATTACCAAGAGCTTGAAAAGCCACAATAAAGGAGTATAGGCATTGTCATGAAAGTGAAGAGGTACTCACCTTTTTTTTTAAATTGAAGTGTAGTTTATTTCTGTCATTTGTGTATGATCCTTGAACCTCAAAGTAAAACTTGTTTAAAAAAAAAGAATTTCACAATTGGAAGCATTTTCAAGAACTAACTACAAGATCATTAAATCTCCTCCACCTTGTACAGCATGACTCTTGAGATCAGGAAATGGGAAGAGGGCTATTTTTTGGGGCTCACTTAGTGAGAGGATAAGGGTAGCCTCTCCTGCTTATTGTCAACCATGAGGACCCCTCAGCAAGCTCCCTCTCATCTATGACCCATGCATCAGCTTCTGTAATTTCTCTGATTTCCTGTGGGAAATCCAGCCAGCCTGGATTCCATCTTGACTACATACCAGCTGTGTGGTTATGAGCAATTTACTTAACTTCTCCGTGCGCAATTACCTGTTTATATAATATTATCTATTATATGATATTACCTATATCTCTAATTGCTGTTAGTGCTAAATAAGATGGTCCATGTAAAGCATTTAGCAGAGTACCAGGCAAATAGTAAGCACCCAAGAAATGTTACTTATTATCCAAGTAGCTATGATTCAGGTAGTGTTGGAGGAGCACAGAAGACAGTATGACCTGTTGCAGTATGCATCTTGTCATTGCTTGCTCAACAGCCCTTCCTTTATGGAACTATCCCTTCCTCAATCTGTGTGGATCCAGTCCAGCATCTGAGGGTGGGTAGAGTCAATCATCGGAGAAGGCAATGGCACCCCACTCCAGTACTCTTGCCTGGAAAATCCCATGGACGGAGGAGCCTGGTAGGCTGCAGTCCATGGGGTTGCTGAGGGTCAGACACGACTGAGCGACTTCACTTTCACTTTTCACTTTCATGCATTGGAGAAGGAAATGGCAACCCACTCCAGTGTTCTTACCTGGAGAATCCCAGGGACGCGGGAGCCTGGTGGGCTGCCGTCTCTGGGGTCGCACAGAGTCGGACACGACTGAAGCGACTTAGCAGCTGCAGTAACAGAGTCAATCATTTAACCTATTCCTTTGTAGGGATCAGTACAAGGCAAACAAAATAGACTGATTTACTTGGAGAAGCTAGTTCAGAGATGTGGAGAATCATGACTCTTGGAAACAAAGTCAAAGGAAAGATCACTAATTTACCAACCTTCCAAGCTTGATACACATGGTCAAGCCTTTGTTTGCATCTTTTTTCCAAGTAGTCCTTTCTAGCTCCATAGAATCCTAGTTGTTAGGGAAATGAAAGGAATTCACATTCATGCGGCTGCTACTATGTGCCAAGTACTGTATTTTTCACATATAATTCCAACTACAAACATGTAAAGAAGTATTACCTTTTATATTATATAAGCAAGAAAGAAGGGTTGGAATTGTTAAAACTTTAACTCAAAGTATAGCTTTTGTTTTCTAGTAGATTCGCTAGAGCTTCTATGAGGAGAAGGTCAGAGAGTCACTTATATGGACAACGAGTCACCCAGAAAAGAGGTGATTCCTGACAAGGGCTCTCATGGTCAGGAATCACTACCCCATCATATACTCCCAAGGCATAACTTGTTCTGCATGTCTCTCAAATGTCTCTCTCTTCTTGTCTTTGAACCTCTCCCCACGACCAGGCTCATCATGACTTCAGCTTGCTCCTGGTCCACAGCATACACCCCAGCCCCAAGTCCTCTCTGCCACCCGTAACTCAGCTTTCTGAGTTCAATGACTCGTTCTTTCATTTATAAGTTCACAGCCCTGAAGGAGGACTCTAGTTCCTCCAGTCCTCATTTTCCATGGCAGACCTGAGGTTACAGTTCACCGGCAGGTCTGTGGTTGGCACCCTAGGATCAGCCATCACCATGAGAAGAAGACCCAACTGAGTAGAATACAATCATTCCATTTGTAGTTTGAGCAATGAGTGCTATGAATGGGGTACAGTCCCTTGGGGTAAATCAGCTATGACTGAGAACTCTACCACAAATAAGATTTGTTTATGTATGTCACCAAAATGGTCAGTTGAAACCATTCAACTGTAATAGAGAATCCAATTCATAGAAGCCTAAACATACAAAGTATTTGTTTTTCTTCTCATTAGAGACATCTGGATGTAGGCAACCTACAGATTAGAAAATATCAAGGACCCAGGCTCTTTTCTTTCTGTTCCACCTTACTGATTTGTGACAACACGTGGTCACAGTAGGGCTGACATACTTCTGGACATCAAGTTCATCTGTGGGAAGGGGAAAGGAGAGTGAAAGTGCTTTTACATCATTGTTCCATGACTTTCACTACCAGTCAATTCTCTAATCCAATCTATGAGATGTCTATGACTGATTTAGGCCAATCAGAGACATTCCTTGAGCCTGGGATAGGGGTTTATGGTCTCAGAGATCAAGGGATGGAATATGCTGGTTTTCTGAGAAAGTACTATAGTTCAATTAAGAGAAGGAAAGGCTGTTAGTGGAGCAAAAAACAGCACTTTCTTTAACAGAGTACTCCTCCAAAAGAAGAGACTCTGAATACACTCCCCCTACAGCTGGCTGAATGCTTCCAATAGATAATAATTGCTTGTTGAGTAGGATGAGAAACTGAGTGAATGAAAGAATACTTTGACTCATTAAAGGGAAAAACTAATACAGAGTAGAAAGAAGACCAAGGTGGTTGTCAGTTCAGTTCAGTTCAGTTCAGTCGCTCAGTCGTGTCCGACTCTGCGACCCCATGAACTGCAGCATGCCAGGCCTCCCTGTCCATCACCAACTCCCAGAGTCCACCCAAACCCAGGAGATACAAAAATTTCAGAAATCTCATGAGATCAAGTCTCACATCTGTCAAACTCAATTTCTTTATCTGTAAAATAAGATTGAACAATCCATTCATCATAAACTTGATTTAGGGATCAAATAAGACTACTTATATTCTTTGAGATCATAAAGAATTAGGAAATATTGTTTTAATTTACAAGCAATGGAAACAAAGACAACAAAGACAGGAGGAAACCAGCATGAGTCAAAAGGCCTTAGAAATATCATCCTTATGGGGAAGGGGGGTGCTCCACAGACAGAAAGGCAGAAATGGAGCCTGGGCAGAAACATATTCTGATTGGCTGAAAGAGTCATTGTTATGTTGGTTTTATCTTCTGAAGATGAAAGATAGTTTCCATCTGAATAATATAGGAAGTGCTGAAAGCTTGGAAACACAACTCTTATTCTTCTGGCAAGTCAAGAACTTGGATTAAGAAATTGAAAGACATAAGATAGAAAAAGTAAAGTATCCAGGTCCCCTGGGGATATCCTACTTGGGCCAATATAATGAAATCACTACTTTCAGGTTACATTACATTGTAGAACTACAGATGAGTATAGCTTGCTGCCTGGAGCAACTGTTGTTGTTCAGTCGCTCAGTCATGTCTGACTCTTTGAAACCCCATGGACTGCAGCACACCAGGCTTCCCTGTTCTTCACCATCTCCCAGAGCTTGCTCAAACTCATGTCAATTGAGTTGGTGATGTCATCCAACTGAGCTCAATTTGATTTCATAAAACTTAGTGACAGTCGTTTTTACAAATATTTTAGCTAAATTCAGGCACATGGTGAAGGGATATTCCCCACCCCCATGATGTCACATATGGCCACCAGGCTTGATCTGGCCTGTGCATGTGGGCAGAAGCGTCATGAATCACATGCAGGTAGAAGTGTGAGAACTGGTGTACAATTCACTGTCCTCCCTCCCCTGACAGAGGAACTGGCTCCAAACAGTGGAAGCTCCACAAGCCTTGGTCCCAGGGTGAGAATGACATCAAGTGGGAACCCTTCCCTCCCGACCCTCCATGGAAGCAAACAGAAACACAAACAAAGTGGCATTGTTCTAAACCACTAAACTGCCTCACTGCAACATGATGTCATGTAACCTAACACCACCGTGGTCACATGGAAGCAGTAACAGGAGGGGTTAAAACATTCTTTGAAGTAAGACAGTCCAGCATTAGAGGCTCTGACACTCACAAACTGCAAGTCCTACCATTCTGCACCCTTTGTCCTTTCTTGTGTTCATCTATCAACCTAGATCTGTGGTTCTCAGATCTGGCTGCACCTTCAAATCATAAGAGGAACCTCAAATACATGCCCAGCTTCTATCCAGACTGTAATTTTATTGGTCTTGCATGGGGCCTGGGCATTAGCACTTTTAAAGCCTTATGTGCAGCTAGGTTTGAGAGCTACTTGTCTAGAATTCTTTAATGTTATTTAACTGGTTCACCCTTCAACACTCAGACTGAAATCTTCTCCAAAATGTTCTCCTGAATCCAAAGTTCCCCCTTGAGCTCCAGTAGCAACCTGGTCACAGCTGATCTCTGTAATCAGAACATCACATAGAGTTCCAAATCTACTTTCTAACTGAGTGTGAACACAGGGACTGTAACAAAATCTCCCTGTAGCACCAGCAATAAATCCTGGCATCATGCTAAATATTAACATGTATAAACAATACATGCTTATTTATTTAAACAAAGAGAATGCCACTTGATTAAACTTAAGGAACCATTGGTGACCTCTGAGAAAACAGCAGTTTTAATGGAAACTTGGAAGAAATGACAACTGTTCTAAATTGGGAAGCAAAAGTAAGTTATTTGAAGACACAGTCTTGACATGAGAAATAGAAAGGCAGATAATGATGATCAAGAGAATGGGTCATTTTCAGGATGGGGAAAAAGCCAGTTTTGTAGCATCAGAAATGGTCATTCTAAAGGAAAAAATGTGTTTCAGCATAAAAGTATAATTTTTGTTAGTCAAGGATTCAGAAATAGAAAAACGAGGTGGAGAAAAGAACACAGGTATACAAAATGTCACACATGGTCATTTCTGAAGTAAGGTTTAGGTGATACTGTTTTCCAGTAGGTGCTCAATAAGTATTTATTGAATGGATAAATGTTCTTGCTGTGGGTGAATGTGTATATTTTTTCATAGGTGCAGAGTTGAGTTCATAGTATAGCTTAAGGCACAATATAATCTCAGGTATGTAAAGCCTTCTCGTATTTCCCCTTATAACTAACAGTTTTTCTTCAATGTGTTGTGTAAATGTCATTGGATATGTAAGCATCCTTGAAAGATGCATAGCATTGCTTCGTATGCTGTTGTTGTTTAGTCACTAAGTCCTGTCTGACTCATCTGCAACCCCAGGACTGTAGCCCACCGTCTCCTCTGTCCATGGGATTTCCCAGGCAAGAATACTGGAGTGGATTGCCATTTCTTTCTCCAGGGGATCTTCCTGACTTTGGGATCGAACCTGAGTCTCCTGCATTGGCACGTGGATTCTTTATCAGGTAGCCACCAAGGAAGCTCATTGTTTTGTATACTATATTTCAAACTGACAAAATATTTTGCCATACATCTCATTCTGCTTCATGTTTACTCAACCCAATATTCTTGAGCTCTGTGTTAACATATTTATCTTAAGAGTTACCAACTGCTGCGTAATTTATCATTGTAGGCATATTCCCTATTATGGTCAACCATTCTCTTGATGAGCATGTAGTTTTACCCCTCTGCATGTTCTCAGTTGCCCTGTCATGTTTCTTTGCAACCCCATGGACTGTAAACCTGCCAGGCTCTTCTGTCCATGGGATTCTCCAGGCAAGAATACTGGAGTGCCATATACTTCTCCAGGGCATCTTCCTGACCCAGGGATCGAACCTGTGTCTCTTGCATCTCCTGCATTGGCAGGCAGATTCTTCACCACTAATGGATTCTTTACCACTTTATTTCCTAGTCACCTGGGAAGCCTTCCCCACTAGTAGAAATATCATTTAAATTGACAACCTCACACATGTCCTGACATGGACTTGAGAAACAGTTTCTTAGGGATAAGTATCCAGAAAAGGGATCGTTAAATTATAGGCTAGTCACTTACTTAATTTCAACGGGTACTGACAAAGGTCTCTCTAGAACTGCACAGTTTTACTGGTACTAGTTGTGGTTGAGAGCTGCTTCCCCAGAGCAGCTCTAGAATCCCTCTGTATGATCTCTCTAGAATTTTTGCCATGCTGACGAATGTTATATGCTACTGTGTTCCCTTTGAATTTCTCTGACTACTGGTGAAGTCAATCATCTCTTCACTTACTGATCACATTATGGTCCCCCATTAATGAATTGGCTTCTCTTATCTTTGCCCATTTTTCTACTTATTTTATTTTTCTCTCAATCTGTGTGTGTGTGTATAATGTCATCTTTGAACATTACAAGTGATTCTGTTCCATAATGTCTCTGCCAACTTTGTCCATTAAAAATGTCATCGAACTGAAATCCTTAATAGTGATATATTAAAATCCATCAAGCTTTGTTCTCATGGATTCTGACTTGAAGATTTTATTTAAGAGTCCCATTTCTATTCCAAAATTACTATAATATTTCCCTTTATTTTTTATATTAATTTTACAGTTTTACTTTTGAAGTTGCTCTTTAATTCCTCTGGAGTTCACCATGTACATGGTATGAGATAGGGATTGAACTTTATTTTTTCTGTAGAGTAAGCTAATTTTCTCACTACTTTCTGCTACAATTTCATTCTTTCTTCACTGATTGGTGATGCCATCTCTATCATATGCTATGTTGAATATTAGACAAGTAGATAAATTGTGTGAATATGAGTGTATTCTATTCTGTTTCTGATGTGCTGGGTTTTGTTGTTGTTGTTGTTCTTCTTCTTCTTCTACAGTATTTAGTATAACAACATTGCATCAAGCTTTAATATTAAGAAAAATGACTCCAAATTCTCCCACTTTCTTTGGTCTTCTTAAAAATTTTTTAAACTATTTTATACTTAATACTTCCATGAAAATTCTAGATATAATTGTTGAGTACTTAAACAGATTCTGTTAGGATGGGAGGTGGAAAAAATAGGTAAAGGTGGTCAGAAGGTCCAAACTTCCAGTTATAAAATAAATCAGGTCTGAGGATATAATGTACATCATGGTGAAAAAAGTTCACAATACTATATTGTATATCTGAAAGTTGCTAAGAGAGTAAATCTTAAAAGGTCTCATCACAAGATATAAATTGTAACTATGTAAGCCTGGCGTGCTGCAATTCATGGGGTTGCAAAGAGTCGGACACGACTGAGAGACTGAACTGAACTGAACTGAAGGTGATGATTGTTAACTTATTGTGGTAATCATTTCATAACACATACAAATAACTATCATCAAGTTGTACGTTTAAAACTAGTACAATACTATGTGTTAATTATATCTCAATAAAATTGGAGGGAAAAAAGATCCTGTTAGATTTTTATTGAATTAGCTTGAATGATGATTTATTAAGGAAGAAATGACATCTTCATAAATGTTAAGTCATTCAGTCCATGAACTTAGTACATCAGTTTTCCTTATGTTCCATGACATTTTTCTTTATAAAGTTTTTCTGCATCCTTGACTAGGTTAATTACTACATTATACTTCCTAAAGCTAATGTAATTTATACCTTATGCTTTCTAGACAATTATTGCTGAGGTAGAAATTGCAGTTGACACCTTAGCTATTTTTTTTTTTTTCCTGGCAGTGCTGTATGGCTTGTGGGGTCCTATATACCTGACCAGGAATTCAACCCAGACCACAGGGATGGAAGTACCAAATCTTAACCACTGGACCACTAGGGTATCCCCACTACTATTTTGTATTCAATTAACATGGATTACTTTGCTAAAAGACTATGAAACAAAATGGGGGAAAAGAATACACATGAAAAGTTTGCTTTTGTAGGCATAAGGCTATTTATTCCTCTACAACAGAAAGAGTGACACAAAGAAGGTCAAAGATATAGGAAAATGTAGAGGATTACGTGAGGGAAGTTAACAGTTCATTTCTCAGAATAGAAATAAGCCTGATGAGTTTCAACCTCATCCCTTGAAGAAAGAAAATGCTTTTCTGTTAGAAAAAACTGATGTCAGACATTGTGAATCAAAGAATTACCAGGGCAACAAACCCTTTACAAGATGAGTTATATAATACAAAACTGAACAATTTAAACTCTAGAGCAAAAGAGAAAACAATGATCAGAATGAAATCTAAACAATATATTCTCTACCTACTTTCTCATCTATAAAATGAGGAGGCTGTACTAAATGATATCTAAACTTCCTTCTACCTCAAGTCTCTGAAAACATTCCTTTTAGAAAATGAAAGAGTGGAAGTGGGGAAAAAAAAAAAACTTTTAATTGTAAATTAATCTCCTCTGAAAGAGATGAGAATACCAGACCACCTAACCTGCCTCCTAAGAAATCTGTAAGCAGGTCAGGAAGCAACAGTTAGAACTGGACATGGAACAATGGACTGGTTCCAAATAGGAAAAGGAGTACATCAAGGCTGTATATTGTCACCCTGCTTATTTAACTTATATGCAGAGTACACCATGAGAAATGCTGGGCTGGAAGAAGCACAAGCTGGAATCAAGATTGCCAGGAGAAATATCAATAACCTCAGATATGCAGATGACACCACCCTTATGGCAGAAAGTGAAGAAGAACTAAAAAGCCTCTTGATGAAAGTGAAAGAGGAGAGTGAAAAAGTTGGCTTAAAACTCAACATTCAGAAAATGAAGATCATGGCATCTGGTCCGATCACTTCATGGGAAATAGATGGGGAAACAGTGGAAACAGTGTCAGACTTTATTTTTTTGGGCTCCAAAATCACCGCGGATGGTGACTGCAGCCATGAAATTAAAAGACACTTACTCCTTGGAAGCAAAGTTATGACCAACCTAGACAGCATATTAAAAAGCAGAGACATTACTTTGCCAACAAAGGTCCATCTAGTCAAGGCTATGGTTTTTCCAGTAGTCATTATGGATGTGAGAGTTGGACTATAAGGAAAGCTAAGCACTGAAGAATTGATGCTTTTGAACTGTGGTGTTGGAGAAGACTCTTGAGAGTCCCTTGGGCCAAAGAGATCCAACCAGTCCATCCTAAAGTAAATCAGCCCTGATTATTCATTGAAAGGACTGATGCTGAAGCTGAAACTCCAATGCTTTGGCCACCTGATGCAAAGAGCTGACTCATTAGAAAAGACCCTGATGCTGGGAAAGATTGAAGGCAGGAGGAGAAGGGGATGACAGAGGATGAGATGGCTGAATGGCATCACCGACTCAATGGACATGAGTTTGGGTAAACTCTGAGAGTTGGTGATGGACAGGGAGGCCTGGCATGCTGCAGTCCATGGGGTTGCAAAGAGTCCTCCATTGACTTCCCATTTCTATTGGTTTTTCTAGCAAAGAGACTTTGAGAAGAGTTATTCTTTCTGTGAATTCAAGAGGAGTAAGTTTAGTGCATATGACTGCACAGAGACAATTTGAGAAGGACTCTTTGGAGAGGAATTGGATAATTTTTATTGCTGTCATTGTGGCTGGTTACCAAACTGGCTTCTTTTCTGTCATTAGCTGTACCCCTACTCTATTACTGAAGATCTTTTCAACAGGGTCCATGTATTTTAAGAGTTTTCTAGCTTGGGAAGAGAAGAGGAAGAGGAAGTGAAACTTCTGGAGTTGCATTGCTAAAGAAAGTGCTCATTCTTTCAGACACTTTGCTATCAAATTCTTACTCAAAGTTCCTCTTTGGTGAGGTAAGACTCCCCGCCGCCTCCCATATTCAAATAAAAAAGTAGTGTGACAAAGTAAAAAGCCCATCACTGAAGTGTCTTGAAGAACAGATGTTTTTTTCACCTGGATGAGCTCCATTTCTCCTTTCCTCCTTTCTATATCAGGTCCAGTTCCCTTTCCAAATCTCCAAGATAACTTGGAAAGAAACCAAAGTTACACTTCTGAAGAACAGGAAAAATTAAATCATGTGACCATCTCAAAATGTAAAAATATGGTTTAGAAATAAGTGGAGACACAAATAAATTATTAAAAGTAAATATAAGACTATTACAAATAATAACATAAAACTTAAAATAACCTGAGTGGCATGTGCCATAAATATGAAGGGTCAGACTGAATCATCTGTATAAAGATTCATCAACCATTTAAAAGGATTTTTACAAGTGTGTCCTTACTGTTCTCCACAATAGAAGTGAGGAAGATGACTCGTGGTTGAGTGTGACAATCTAGATACAAATGATCATGCACAATCTTAACCCATTTTGTAAGAAGAAACCTACATAAACTCAAGCTTGAAGTAATATGAGAGATGTTAACAATAACCTCTTCTGAGCAGAGACAACAGGCGACTTTGGGTTCCTTTTTTCTTCAAAAATCCACATTTAAAATTTTTGTATAAAAATTATATTCTTGTATAAAGCAAAATATTTAAAAAGAAGAACACAGAAAACTAACCAAAGACAAATGAATATTAGAAATACATGGCCCAGGCTTAGTATGTCACAAGTTAAAGAGTAGAAAAGTCTGAGTAAATCACCAAAATTTTTTTGTGCCTCAGTTCCCTTTTCTATAAAGTTGGAAGTGCTGCCTTCCTTGGGCACAGAGGTTTTTTGATATCAAAACATCTTCCCATGAAAACTTTGAAATGCATTCAGCTAATGATAATTTCCCTTGCATAAATGAGGGAGTGGGTTTAAGTAAAGACAAAAATAAGTTGCTCTCTGTTTCTTTGATTTCTTTTAGCTGTGTTGTTAAACTTTACATAATAGTTCAGGGAAAACATATACCCTCTAAATTACTCTAATACTGTTCTCTGCTAAATACTTGGAAAGTAGGAGAAAGGAGAGAAGAAAAAATTTCCTCAGTTTCAGCCCCAAATCCTACCATTGGAAACCCAGCAAAACAGTTGTATTAAATATTTGGAAAACCTTCAAGTCCACATTTTCTGTTTCTAATAGGACTTTGGAGAAACAATCTGAGAATTGTTAATTTCTTGCCCGAAGACACATAAAATAAGTTGCAGAGTCAGAGTCTACTTTTAGGTTAGATCTTGGACACTTGGTCACAACCCCACCCCACCTCAAACAAAAACTCCAAATAAATATACAGTAAGAACCAGCGAGAAGATGGTAAGGTGTCTAGAGGGGGAAGTCCTTTGGAAATAAGAAGTAGAAAGAGTAGGGTGGCCACACAAGGAGAAGGAGCCCAAAGGGCAAAAGGCGAGGTGCCAGAATTCAGGTCCTCCTTTCACAGCTGTGTCCTGGCCCAGCCTCGGGTGCCCCTTGCCATGGGCACGGGGGAGGGTGCCCACATGACACAGTCTGAACTGTGCCTAGGGTGACTGCCCAGTGTGTCTCAGTCAGTGGGTGGACATTATTGTGCTGATGGCTTCCTGAATCTCTGGATTGAAAAGGAGTGTCTAACAACCCTACTTGTTCAACTATAATGATTACATGTTGTTTCTAATTTATCTTTTGCCTCCTTTCCCAGGTTTCTAATGTAAGAACACCATGAAGCCAGCCAAGCATTCTATCTTTGAAGAAAGTGGTTTGAAGGAGCTGAAGAACCTGCAGAAAGTCAAAGTTTATACCCTGGAAAATCCCATGGACAGAGAAGCCTGGCGGGCTACAGTCCATGGGGTCCCAAGAGTCGGAAATGACTTAGCGACTAAGCCACCATCACACCCTGTTTGCTGCTGCTGCTGCTAAGTCACTTCAGTCGTGTCCGACTCTGTGCGACCCCATAGATGGTAGCCCACCAGGCTCCCCCATCCCTGGGATTCTCCAGGCAAGAACACTGGAGTGGGTTGCCATTTCCTTCTCCAATGCATGAAAGTGAAAAGTGAAAGTGAAGTCGCTCAGTCGAGTCCGACTCTTAGCAACCCCAGGTACTGCAGCCTACCAGGCTCCTCCTTCCATGGGATTTTCCAGGCAAGAGTACTGGAGTGGGTTCCCATTGCCTTCTCCAGACCCTGTTTACAACATTCTATATTTCAGGATGCTTTCCAAAGATAGGGTACGGTATTTTGCTATGGCAACCCTAGCAAACGAACATGGATATCAAGCAAACACTAATCTAAACTAATCAAAGTAAGTATGAGTGGCTATATTACCATAATGTAAAGTAGAATTCAGACAAAAGAAAATTACCAGACACAAAAAAGGACATTATATAAAGATAAGAGGGCTAGCCGAGCAAGACATAGCAATCCTAAATCCATCCACATCAAACAACAGTGCTGTAAAATATGTGAAGGAAAAACTGACTGAACAAAAAGAAGTAGAAAATTTGATGATTATATTTGCAGACTTCAGCACTCCCTCTCAATGACTAAAAGAATAAGTAGCCATAAGATCATCAAGAATATAGAATTCTATGACACTATCAGACAACAGGATATAATCAACATTTATAAAATCCATAAATAGCAGAATACATTCTCATTGAGTTACCGCAAAACATATATCAAGACAGAGAACATCACAAGCCATAAAACAAACTTTAACACATTTAAAAGAGTTAAAATCATACACAGTAATATTCTCTGTTTACAATGGAATCAAACCAGAAATCAATAATAAGAAGATTACAGGAAGTTCTTCAAGCACTTAAAAACTAAATAACACACTTCCAAATAATCCAAGGATGAAAGAAAAAGTCTCAAAGGAATTTAAAAAATACATTGAGCTGAATAAAAATTAGGTCAGAATTTGTGGGACAAAGCTAAAGCAACGTGGAGAGGGAAATTTATAACAATTTTATGCATACATTAGAAAAGAGGAAATAAACTCAAATTAGTAATCTAAAATAATCTCAAAAACCTAGAAAAAGATGATCAGAAGAAACAAAACAAACCCAAGCTAAAAGACAGAAGACAATAATAAAGATAGGAGCTGAAATTAATGAAATTTAAAGTGAAAAACCAATGCAGGAAGTCAAGGAAACAAAGAGCTGGCTTTTTAAAAAGGTCAATAAATTGACAAACTTCTAGCAAGACTAACTTTAAAAAATAACGGAAAAGGCACAAATTGCTAACAACACAAATGAAACCAAGAATATCACTACAGGCCCTGTGACCCCCCAAATGATAATAAGAAAATACTAAGAATGACTACACAGATAAACTAGTCATTAGATGAAATGGACCAATTCCTCAAAAACACTATCACAACTCACCCTAATTGGAATAGATAATATGAATAAGCCTACAACTATTATGGAAATTGAAATCATAATTTTAAAATGCCTCCAGAAGATCTATAGGCATATATGATTTCACTGGTAAATTCTTTTCTCTCTCTCTCTCTTTTTTTTAACTTTACTTTCTGTCTCTTCAATAGAGAATTCTATCAAACACTTGGAAAAGCTAACATTAATCCTACATGATCTTTTCCAAAAAATGAAAGTAGAATATCTCCATTTTATGCAGTCGGTATTACCCTGATACCAAAGCCAGATAAAGAGTATAAAAAAGAATACACTCAAGATTATAGATACACAAATTCTTCATAAAATATTAGAAAATAGAATTCAGCAACATATAAAAGGAATTATGCACTATGACCAAATGGAGTTTATTTCAAAGGTGCAAGGCTGATTGAACATTAAAAATTCAATTGGTGTAATCCATCATATTAAAAGTATAAAGAAGAAAAATCATAAAATCACATCAATTGATTCAGAAAAAAAATTTGATAAAAGTCAACACCCATGTATAAATAAAGTTCTCAGACAGGTAGGAATAGAGGAGAACTTACTCAACCTAGTAAAAAACATGCACAAAAGAAAAAAAGTCCCTGCAAATAACATCATAATAATGGGGGAAGAGTAAATGTTCCCCACAAAGAGTGGGAAGGAGGGAAAGATGCCTGCTCTTCCCATTCCTATACTACAGAGAGCTAAAGTTCTATCCAGGCAATAAAGCAAGACAAGGAAACAAACAATATACAGATCTGAAAGGAAAATTAAAACTGTCCCTATTTGTAAATTACACGATTGATTGTCTATATAGAAAATCCCAAGGAATCTTAAAAAAACAACAACAAAAAAAGAAACAACTCTTTGAACTCGGAAGTGAGTTCGGCAAAAATGCAAAACATAAGACAAAAAATACAAAAGTTGGTTTATTTCTATGTATTATTTTATTTCTATATACTATCAAGGAACACAGAGATGTCAAAATTTAAAAGAAAACTACATTCAAAAATATAGATATACCAATCCTTAATAAAATATTAGAAACTAGAATTCAGAAACATATAAAAAGAATTATACATTATGACCAAACTATACACTATGACATTATGACCAAATGGAGTTTATTTGAAGTGTGCAAGGCTTATTCAATGCTAAAAATCAGTGTAATTCACCATATTAACAGACTAATGAAGAAAAATCATAAAATCACCTCAATTGATCCATAAAACGCATCTGATAAAATTCAAACACCCATGGGTGAATAAAGCTCTCAGATAGGAAGAGAGGAGAACCTTCTCAACATAATAAAAAGCATATACAAAAAAAATTCCCCAAAATAGCATTATACAAGGGGAAAGTGTGAATCTTCCCCATGAAGACTGGGAAGAGGGAAGGATGCCTGTTCTTCCTATACTTAGACTGTGTGTTAATCACCTAGTCCTGTCTGGCTTTTTGTGACCCCAAGGACTGTGGCCTTCCAGACTCTTCTGTCCATGGAATTCTCCAGGCAAAAATACTGATGTTGGTAGCCATTTCCTTTTCCAGGTGTTCTTCCCAACCCAGGGGTCAAACTCGGGTCTCCCACATTGCAGGCAGATTCCTTAGTCTGAGTCACCAGGGAAGTCCATTCTAAAGCTACATAGAGCTAACAATCTGTCCAGGTCAATAAGACAAGACAAGGAAACAAATGATATACAGATTAGAAAGGAAGAATTAAAACCATCCCAATTTTAGATAACATGATTTGCTGTCTATATAGAAAATCCCAAAGAATCTTAAAAAAAAAAAAAACAAAACTAGAACTCATTAGTGAGATCAGCAATGATACAAAATGCAAGATAAATATATAAAAATGGTTTTATTCCTATACACCATTTTATTTCTGTATACCACCAAGGAACACAGAGACACATATACATATATATGAGGCTTGTATGCTAAAAACTACAAAAATGCTGAGGAAACTCATCAAAGAAGATGTAAATATATTGAGAAACATATTGTGTTAATGAGTTTGACCACAGAGTAAAGATGTCATTTCTCTTTCCCCAGACTGATATATAGGTTTAATGCAATTCTTATCAAAATCTCAGCAATATTTTTGTAAAAATGAAGATTATCCTAAAATCTATATGAAAAGACAAAGGAACTAGAATAGATGAAATAATTTTAGAAAAGTAGAACAAAGTAGGAGGAATAAGTCTACTCAATATCAAGCTTAAATACATAGGTACAGTAATCAAGATTATGCAATGTTACACTCAAAATGGATAACCAATAAAGACCAAATATATAGCACATGGAACTCTGCTCAACATTATGTGACAGCTTGGATGGGAGGGGAGATTGTGAGAAAATGGATGCATGTGTATATGTATGGCTGAGTCCCTTTGCTGTTCACCTGAAACTATCACAACATTGTTTGTTAACCAGCTATCAGTTCAGTTCAGTTCAGTCACTCAGTCATGTCCGACTCTTTGCAACCCCATGAATCGCAGCACTCCAGGCCTCCCTGTCCATCACCAACTCCTGGAGTTCACCCAAACTCACATACATGGAGTTGGTGATGTCATCCAGCCATCTCATCCTCTGGCGTCCCCTTCTCCTCCTGCCCCCAATCCCTCCCAGCATCAGAGTCTTTTCCAATGAGTCAACTCTTCACATGAGGTGGCCAAAGTACTGGAGTTTCATCTTTAGCATCATTCCTTCCAAAGAACACCCAGGGCTGATCTCCTTCAGAATGGACTGGTTGGATCTCCTTGCAGTCCAAGGGACTCTCAAGAGTCTTCTCCAACACCACAATTCAAAAGCATCAATTCTTCGGTGTTCAGCCTTCTTCACAGTCCAACTCTCACATCCATACATGACCACAGGAAAAACCATAGCCTTGACTAGATGAACCTTTGTTCACAAAGTAATGTCTCTGCTTTTGAATATGCTATCTAGGTTGGTCATAACTTTCCTTCCAAGGAGTAAGCGTCTTTTAATTTCATGGCTGCAGTCACTATCTGCAGTGATTTTGGAGCCCCCAAAAATAAAGTCTGACACTGTTTCCACTGTTTCCCCATGCATTTCCCATGAAATTATGGGACCAGATGCCATGATCTTCGTTTTCTGAATGTTGAGCTTTAAGCCAACGTTTTCACTCTCCCTAGGGAGTATCAAATAGTGAGAACTCACACAAAGGAAACCACTTGAATACAAAACCCGGCATAACCCAACCACCAGTATCATCCTGTGCAGGATGCCTCATCTAAACAACAAACAAAACAAAAATACAAACTGAATCATCAGCAGACAGGAGTACCACCTCACTCAGCCTTGCCTATCAGAAGAAAAAAAAACAAGCAAACAAAAACTCAGCACAAATCTCACCCTATATGAAGCTCACACAAACCATTGGACAAACCTTAGGAGGTCAGAAACCAAAAGGAATAAAGAATTCAATCTTCTTCAAGGAAAAAATTTAACTGTCCTTAAAGCCTGGGAAAAGGAGCCCTCAAACACAATAGCTTAAAAAAAAAAAAAAGATAGAGAAATACTGCACAAATGAAGGAATAAACTAGAGACACAAAAGTCCAAATAAATGAAGAGGAAATAAGAAAATTACCTGAAAAAGAATTCAGAATAATGATAGTAAAAATGATCAAAAAACCTTGAAAACAAAATGGAAAAAAATGCAAGAATCAATTAACAAAGACCTAGAAGAATTAAAAAATAAGCATGCAGAGACAAACAACACAATTACTGAAATTAAAACTACTCTAGAAGGAATCAATAGCAGAATATCTGAAGCAGAAGAACGAATCAGTGAGCTGGAAGATAAAATGGTGGAAATAACTTCTAAGGAGCAGAATAAACTAAAAAGAATGAAAAGAGCTGAGGACAGCCTCAGAGACCTCTGGGACCATATCAAACACACCAACATTCAAATTATAGGGATCCCAGAAGGAGAAGAGAAAAAGAAAGGGTATGAGAAAAATTTTGAAGAGATTATTGTTGAAATTTTTCCCAACATGGAGAACGAAAGAGTCAATCAAGTCCAAGAGGCACCAAGAGTCCCATACAGGATAAACCCAGGGAGAAACACACCAAGACACCTACTAATCAAACTAACAAAGACTAAACACAAAGAAAGAATATTAAAAGCAGCAAAGTAGAAGCAACAAGTAACATAAGGGAAACCCCATACGCTTAACAGCTGATCTTTCACCAGAAACTCTGCATTCCAGAAGGCAGTGGCAGGATATATTAAAGTACTGAAAGAGAAAAATCTACAATCAAGATTACTGTACCCAGCAAGGATCTCATTCAAAACTGATGGATAAATAAAAAGCTTTTCAGAAAAGCAAAAGTTAAGAGAATCCAGTGCCACCAAACCAGCTTTACAACAAATGTTAGACAGACTTATATAGTCAAGAAATACAACAAAAGAAAAAAGATCTACAAAATGAAGCCCAAACAATTAGAAAATGGCAATAGGAACATATGTATCAATAATTAATTTAAATGTAAATGGATTAAATGCTTCAACCAAAAGACACAGTTTGGCTGAATGGATAAGAAAACAAGACCCATATATATTCTGTCTACAGGAAGCCCACTTCAGACCTCAAGACACATATAGACTGAAAGTGAGGGGATGGAAAATTATATTCCATGCAAATGGGAAGCAAAAGAAAGCTGGAGTAGCAGTCCTCATATCAGACAAAATAGACCTTAAAATAAAGAAGATTACAAGAGATAAGGAAGGACACTAATAATGATCAAAGGATCATTCCAAGAGGAAGACACAGCAATTGTAAATATCTCTCCACTCAATATAGGAGCACCTCAGTACATAATACAAACACTAACAGACATAAAAGGAGAAATTGACAGTAACACAATAATAGTAGGAGACTTTAACACCCACTCACACCAATGGACAGATCATCAAAACAGAAAATTAATAAGGAAACACAAGTTTTAAATGATACATTAGATGAGCTGGATCTCATTGATATCTTCAGCACATTCCACCCAAATGCAGAAGAATAGAACTTTTCAAATGCACATGGAACATTCTCCAGGATAGACTACATCTTGGGTCACAAATCAAACCTCAGTAAGTTTAAGAAAACTGAAATTTTATCAGGCATCTTCTCTGACTGCAATGCTATGAGACTAGATATCAATTATAAGGAAAAAAACTGTAAGAAACACAAACACATGGAGATTAAACAACACATTTCTAAATAACCAACAGGTTACTGAAGAAATCAAAAAGAAAATCAAAAAAATTTCTAGGAACAAATGACAATGAAAACATGACAACTCAAAATCTATGGGATGCAGCAAAGCAGTTCTAAGAGGGAAATTTATAGCTATACAATCCTACCTCAAGAAATAAGAAAACATCAAATAGACAAACCTAACTACACCTAAAGCAACTTGAAAAAAAAAGGAAGAAAAAAATTAGTAAAAGGAAAGAAATCATAAAGATCCGAACGGAAATAAATGAAAAAGAAATTAAAGAAACAATAGTAAAGGTTAATAAAACTAAAAGCTAGTTCGAGCCAGACTCATAAAGAAAAAAAGAAGAATCAAATCAACAAAATTAGAAATGAAAAAGGAGAGGTTACAGCAGGCAATGCATAAATACAAAGGATTATAAGAGACTATTATGGAAAACTATATGGTAATAAAATAGATAACCTGGAAGAAATGGACAGATTCTTAGAAAGGTTCAATCTTCCAAGACTGAACCAGGAAGAAATAGAAGTTATAAGAAATCCAATTACAAGCACTGAAATTGAAACGGTGATCAAAAAAATCTCCCCAAAAACAAAAGCCCAGGACCAGATGGCATCAAACATTTAGAGAAGAGTTAATGCCTATCCTTCTAAAACTCTTTCAAAAAATTGCAGAGGAAGGAACACTTTCAAACTCATTCTATGAGGCCACCATCATCCTGATATCAAAACCAAACAATGACAACACAAGAAAAGAAAACTATAGGCCAATATCACTGATGAACATAGATGCAAAAATCCTCAACAAATTTTAGCAAACAGAAATCAGCAACACATCAAAAAGCTCATACACCATGGTCAAGTTGGGTTTATTCCAGGGATTCATCAATATACAGAAAGCAATCAATGTGATACACCATATTAACAAATTGAAAGATAAAAACCATATAATCTTCTCAATAGATGCAGAAAAAGCCTTTGACAAAATTCATCACCTATTTATGATTAAAATGCTTCAAAAAATGGGCATAGAAGGAACCTACTTCAACATAGTAAAGGCCATATATAATAAGCCTATGGCAAACATTATTTTCAATGGTGAAAAACTGAAGCATTCCCCCTGAGATCAGGAATAAGACAAGGCTCTCCACTTTCACCACTATTATTCAACATAGTTCTGGAAGTCCTAACTACAGCAATCAGAGAAGAAAAAGAAACAAAAGGAATCCAGATCAGAAAAGAAGTAAAGCTCTCACTGTTTGCAGATGACATGATACTGTACCTAGAAAACCCTAAATATAGTATCAGAAAATTACTAGAGCTAATCAGTGAATTTAGCAAAGTTGCAGGATACAAAATCAATATGCAGAAATCACTTGCATTTCTATATACTAACAATTAAAAATCAGAAAGAGAAATTAAGGAATCAATTCCATTCACCATTGCAACAAAAAGAATTAAATATCTAGGAATTAACTTTCCTAAGAAGATAAAAGAACTGTACACAGAAAATTATAAGACACTAATGAAAGAAATGAAAGATGGCATAAACAGATGGAAAGATATCCCATGTTCCTTGGTAGGAAGACTCAATATTGTGAAAATGACTATACTACCAAATGCAATTTACAGATTTAATGTGATCCCTGTCAAATTACTAATGGCATTTTTCACAGAACTAGAACAAAAATTTCACAATTTATAGGGAAACATAAAAGACCGCAAATAGCCAAAGCAGTCTTGAGAAAGAAGAATGGAACTGGAGGAATCTAGCTTCCTGACTTCAGGTTATACTACAAAGCAACAGGCATCAAGACAGTATGGTACTGGGACAAAACAGAAATATAGACCAAGGGAACAAGATAGAAACCCCAGAAATAAACCCATGCACCTATGGGTACCTTATTTTTTACAAAGGAGGAAAGAATATACAATGGGACAAAGACAGCCTCTTCAATAAATGGTGCTTGGAAAACTGGACAGCTACATGCAAAAGAATGAAATTAGAAAACTTCCTAACACCATACACAAAGATAAACTCAAAATGGATTAAGTACCTAAATGGAAGACCAGAAACTATAAAACTCTTAGAGGAAAACAGAGGCAGAACACTCGATGACAAATCAAAGGAAGATCCTCTATGACCCACCTCCTCCTGCTGCTGCTGCTGCTAAGTCGCTTCAGTTGTGTCCGACTCTGTACGACCCCATAGACGGCAGCCCACCAGGCTCCCCTGTCCCTGGGATTCTCCAGGCAAGAACACTGGAGTGGGTTGCCATTTCCTTCTCCAATGCGTGAAAGTGAAGTTGCTCAGTTGTGTCTGACTCTTAGTGACCCCATGGACTGCAGCCCACCAGGCTCCTCCATCCATGGGATTTTCCAGGCAAGAGTACTGGAGTGGGGTGCCATTACCGTCTAGGGTAATGGAAATAAAAACAAAAATAAACAAGTAGGACCTGATTAAACTTAAAAGCTTTTGCACAGCAAAGGACACTATAAGCAAGGTGAAAAGACAACCCTCAGAATGGGAAAAAATAATAGCAAATGAAACAACTGACAAAGGATTAGTTTCCAAAATATACAAGCAGCTCATACAAGTCAATACCAGAAAAACAAACAACCCAATCAAAATGTGGGAAAAAGACCTAACCAGACATTTCTCCAAGGCTAACAAACCATGTTAGCCATCTCCAGATGGCCAACAAACACATGAAAAGATGCTCAACATCACTCATTTTTAGAGAAATGCAAGTCAAAACTACAATGAGATATCACCTCACACCAGTCAGAATGGCCCTCATCAAAAAGTCTACAAAGAATAAAGGCTGGAAAGGGTGTGGAGAAAAGGGAATACTCTTGCATTGTTGGTGGGAATGTAAATGGATACAGTTACTATGAAAGACAATATGGAGATTCCTTTAAAAACTAGGAATAAAGCCACCATATGACCCAGAAATCCCACTCCGAGGCCTATACCCTGAGGAAACCAAAATTGAAAGAGACACATGTGTCCCATTGTTCATTGCAGCACTATTTACAATAGCTAGAATATAAAAGCGACCTAGATATCCATTGACAGATGAATGAATAAAGATTTTGTGGTATATATACACAGGGGAATATTAGCCATAAAAAGGAACACAGTTGAGTCAGTTTCTAATGAGGTGGATGAACCTAGAACCTATTATACAGAGTGAAGTGAGTCAGAAAGAGAAAGATAAATACCGTATTCTAACACATATATACAGAATCTAGAAAAATGGTACTGAAGAATTTATTTACAGGGCAACAATGGAGAAACAAACATAGAGAATAGACTTGTAGACATGGGGAGAGTGGAGCAGAGGGTGAGATGTATAGAAAGAGTAACATGGAAACTTATATTACAATATGTAAAATAAATAGCCAACAGGAATTTACTGTATGGCTCAGGAAACTCAAACAGGGGTTCTATATCATCCTAGAGGGGTGGGATGGAGAGGGAGATGGGAGGGAGTTTCAAAAGGAAGGGGATATATGTATACCTATGGCTGATTCATGTTGAAGTTTGACAGAAAACAGCAAAATTCTGTAAAGCAATTACCCTTCAATAAAAAAAAAAAAAATTTAAGAAAAGGACAGTTAGAATGGTTGTACAAAAAAGATCTTCACTACCCAGATAATCACGATGGTGTGATCACTGACCTAGAGCCAGACATCCTGGAATGTGAAGTCAAGTGGGCCTTAGAAACCATCACTACGAACAAAGCTAGTGGAGGTGATGGAATGCCAGTTGAGCTATTTCAAATCCTGAAAGATGATGCTGTGAAAGTGCTGCACTCAATATGCCAGCAAATTTGGAAAACTCAGCAGTGGCCACAGGACTGGAAAAGGTCAGTTTTCATTCCAATCCCAAAGAAAGGCAATGCCAAAGAATGCTCAAACTACCGCACAATTGCACTCATCTCACATGCTAGTAAAGTAATGCTCAAAATTCTCCAAGCCAGGCTTCAGCAATATGTGAACTGTGAACTCCCTGATGTTCAAGCTGGTTTTAGAAAAGGCAGAGGAACCAGAGATCAAATTGCTAACATCCGCTGGATCATAGAAAAAGCAAGAGAGTTCCAGAAAAACATCTATTTCTGCTTTATTGACTATGCCAATGCCTTTGACTGTGTGGATCACAATAAACTGTGGAAAATTCTGAAAGAGATGGGAATACCAGACCACCTGACCTCCCTCTTGAGAAATCTGTATGCAGGTCAGGAAGCAACAGTTAGAACTGGACATGGAACAACAGACTGGTTCTAAATAGGAAAAGGACTATGTCAAGGCTATATATTGTAACCCTGCTTATTTAACTTCTATGCAGAGTACATCATGAGAAACGCTGGACTGGAAGAAACACAAGCTGGAATCAAGATTGCCAGGAGAAATATCAAGAACTTCAGATATGCAGATGACACCACCCTTATGGCAGAAAGTGAAGAGGAACTCAAAAGCCTCTTGATGAAAGTGAAAGAGGAGAGTGAAAAAGTTGGCTTAAAGCTCAACATTCAGAAAATGAAGATCATGGCATCCAGTCCCATCACTTCATGGGAAATAGATGGGGAAACAGTGGAAACAGTGTCAGAGTTTATTTTTCTGGGCTCCAAAATCACTACAGATGGTGACTGCAGCCATGAAATTAAAAGACGTTTACTCCTTGGAAGGAAAGTTATGTCCAACCTAGATAGCATATTCAAAAGCATAGACATCACTTTGCCAACAAAGGTCCATCTAGTCAAGGCTATGGTTTTTCCTGTGGTCATGTATGGATGTGAGAGTTGGACTGTGAAGAAGGCTGAGGGCTGAAGAATTGATGCTTTTGAACTGTGGTGTTGGAGAAGATTCTTGAGAGTCCCTTGGACTGCAAGGAGATCCAACCAGTCCATTCTGAAGGAGATCAGCCCTGGGATTTCTTTGGAAGAAATGATGCTAAAGTACTTTGGCCACCTGATGCGAAGAGTTGACCCATTGGAAAAGACTCTGATGCTGGGAGGGATTGGGGGCAGGAGGAGAAGGGGATGACAGAGGATGAGACAGCTGGATGGCATCACTGACTTGATGGACGTGAGTCTGGGTGAACTCTGGGAGTTGGTGATGGACAGGGAGGCCTGGCGTGCTGCGATTCATGCTGGGGTCACAAAGAGTCAGACACGACTGAGCGACTGAACTGAACTGAACTGAACTGAACTGAATCCAATACCAATTGCTGACAAGGATATGGAACAAAAGGAACTCTCATTTATTGCTGATGAGAATTTTAAAATGTTATTTTGCTATTTAGCTATTTTTGAAGACAGTTTAGTAATTTCTTACAAAACTTAACAAACTCTTTCCATACAATCCATTGATCATGCTGCTTTACCTGCACATGAATTTTTTAAAGTTTTATTCATAGTTGCCAAAATGTGAAAGCCACTATTACGCCATTCTATAGGTCAATGAACTTAAACTAAAAATTATTATTCCACAATAACAAGAAATGATCTATGAAGCCACAAAAAGAAACAGGAACATTAACTTCATACTGCCAAGTGAAAGAAGACAATCTGAAAAGATTCATACTCTGTAATTCCAACTACATGAAATCTTACAAAAGGTATGATCTTTTTATGGAGACAATTAAAAGGTCAGTGGTTGTTGCAGATTTGAGGGGAGGAAGGAAAGGATAGGTGGACCAGAGGGGATTTTTAGAGCAGTAAATAGAGCAATAAAACTGTTTAGCATGATTTGGTAATGGTGGATACATATAATGATACACTTGTCAAAACTTTTAGAATGCATCTCACAAAGTTTGAACTCCAATAAACTATGGACTTCAGTTAATAATGATGTATCAATATTGGTTCATCAATATGCCAACATTGATGCACAAGGCTTGGGATACATGTGGATGGTGGAGAGGCTGCGTATTTTGGGGAGAGGGAGACAGGCATATGGGAACTCCATGTACTTCCCCCTCAGTTTTGCTGTGACCTTGAAATTGCTCTAAAAAATAAAGCCTATTGAGAAATATGTGAATCATTTATTACCCAAGTATCTTTTGGCTCCAGCAGGTGCAGAAACTGCCAGACAGAGCACCCCATCTCAGCAGGCGACAGCACAAAACACAGGTCACGTTAGAGCACTTCCTCACAGGCCAAAGGGGACTTTCTTCTTTGCTTGTTTTTACAACTGGTGGAAGAAAACATTCAGTTCTTTGGAGGCCCAGGGATGGTTAAAGGAGACAGCTGTGGGCCAGCTTCCTGAGAAGCCTTACAAAAGCATGGCAGCATCCAGACTTCTCGTTCCCAGGGCTGCACCAGCATCATGTGGTTGCCAAGGAAGCCAGATGGAGGACAGATCTGCTGTCGCCAGGCATTCTGCCCTTTCTCCACTTGGTGGCTCACCTGCCCCGGACTGGACCAGTGTTGATGTGTTCCTGTTTTAGTGTGTATCTTTCACGCTTTTCTAGAGCATTTGTCACACACAGCAAGAAAATATGCTGTCATCTTCCTTTTCCAAGTCTCTAGGTCAGTGGTTTTCAAGCTCGACTACACATTGAAATCACCTGAGGAGACTGAAAAGTTTAACATTACCTGTGGAGTCCCATATGAAGGTTACAGGTGTGAGGTCTTGTACTAAGGCCACAGACGCAGAGCCTAGAACTAAGGCCACCTCTGGACGTGACTGAGCCCCACTGCGTGTATGTGGGTGCTCATTAACTTACTGCTGTCTGACTCTTTGCGACCCCTTGGACTGTAGCCCATCAGGCTCCTCTGTCCATGGAATTTTATAGGCAAGAATACTGGAATGGATTGCCATTTCCTACTCCAGGGTATCTTCCCAACCCAGGGATAAATCCCACAAGTCCTATTGTAACCATTGACAAAACCTCCCTGCTTCTTACTGGCCAGCTCCCTTACCCCTATTAGGCAAAAATACCCACTCTAGTACTCACGCTATAGCACCCTGACCAATCACCAATGATGATGCCATCCTTCCAGCAGGAATTTCCTTTGTTTAGAGGCTATAAAAATTGGCTACTAGCCCACGTAAAGCATTGGTTCTCCCTTGAGCTCACCGGCTGTTCTAACAGTCGACTCTCTGACCTGTCAGGAGGTTGGCCCACTGTACTCCCAGTCCCTACATTATTTTTGCTCTTTTTTCTTAGTAAATTCACTTTCTGTAATACTCTGCCCCTGGAAAT
Organism: Bos taurus; assembly: GCF_002263795.3. NCBI lineage: Eukaryota > Metazoa > Chordata > Mammalia > Artiodactyla > Bovidae > Bos > Bos taurus. The sequence continues at coordinate 68,499,518 of NC_037334.1, forward strand.
TTTTCTTTCAACCGACTCTCCAACTGGACTACCACAACACTACCTCAGCCCCAGCTGCTGAGAGCCTAATTTGCTGGTCAGGGTCTGAGTTCCCAGGTGATTCTAATATGCAATCAAGTTAGAAAATTACTAGTCTCATTCCCACGGAAAAGGCAATGGCATCCCACTCCAGTACTCTTGCCTGGAAAATCCCATGGACAGAGGAGCCTGATGGGCTACAGTCCAAGGGGTCGAAAAGAGTCAGACAGCAGTAAGTTAATGAGCACCCACATACACGCAGTGGGGCTCAGTCACGTCCAGAGGTGGCCTTAGTTCTAGAAGGCCATGGCAACCCACTCCAGTACTCTTGCGTGGAGAATCCCATGGACGGAGGAGCCTGGTAGGCTATAGTCCATGGGTCTCTAAGAGTCGGACACGACTAAGCAACTTCACTTTCACTTTTCACTTTCATGCATTGGAGAAGGAAATGGCAACCCATTCCAGTATTCTTGCCTGGAGAATCCCAGGGACAGAGGAGCCTTGTTGGGCTGCCATCTATGGAGTTGCACAGAGTCGGACATGAGTGTCACGACTTAGCAGCAGCAGCAGCAGCAGCAGCAGTCTCAGTCCCTGGGGTTCACACAGGCTCTCATACTCCAGCCAGTCACAGGAAGGGGTTAGTTTCTAGTTTTAGAGACACTCTTCCCCCATCCCACCCCCAGAACACACAAGAAGGCTCTCAGTTCAGTTCAGTTGCTCGGTCATGTCCAAGTCTTTGTGACCCCATGGACTGCAGCTTGCCAAGATTCCCTGTACATCACCAACTCCCAGAGCTTGCTCAAACTAATGTCCATTGAGTTGGTGATGCCATCCAACCATCTTATTCCCTGACTAGAAGGCTCTGCTGCTGCTACTGCTAAGTCACTTCAGTCGTGTCCGACTCTGTGTGACCCCATAGACAGCAGCTCACCAGGCTCCCCCGTCTCTGGGATTCTCCAGGCAAGAACACTGGAGTGGGTTGCCATCTCCTTCTCCAATGCATAAATGTGAAAGTGAAGTCACTCAGTCGTGTCCAACTCTTAGCGACCCCATGGACTGCAGTGCACCAGGCTCCTCCGTCCATGGTATTTTCCAGGCAAGAGTACTGGAGTGGGGTGCCATTGCCTTCTCCAGAAGGCTCTAGGGAACATTTTTTTAGTCAATGTGTTCACTAATTCTCATGGATAAGTATTGTGTAAACTGGATGCTGGGAAACTACATACACTTCCCTCAAAGAGCTCAGTATAATAAACATCAGTGATCTGAACACCTCTCATATTACAAGACCAGGTTATAGGGTCACAATTTATGGTTACAATTTGTAGAGACTCTATTTGACACGTTACTGCCCTGGCTCCAGGGCTCTGTCAGCCAGAAGAAGGAGGAGGTCTCTTTGTAATTCACCCCTAGGTGCAACCCAGGTTAGGTGTGTGCTGGTCTCCTGCAGAGGGACCTGAGCTAGGCACTGGCACCATGCCTGGCACATGGGAGGTGCTCCATATTATTCACAGAGAGACTACAATGGGCTGCACAGAAGGGTTCAGGGGAGGGGACGCATCCTGTCTACAGGGATTAGGTGAGAAAGTGTGAAGAGGCTAAGGCTGAGATGAACCTTGAGGGATGGCATGCCTGGTGGAGAGACAGGAGACAAGCATCTCCCCAAGACATGCTGACCTACAGAGTGGAGAGTGGGTATGTGAGGCATGTCTATCTGCCAGAGCACCACATGGAGGGGCTGCATGAAGTGGACAAGGGAGAACCTGTGAGGGGCTTATGATGGAGTAGGGACTTGTACCCACTGGGGAGCAGTGGGAGGATTTTCAACTTCCATAGCACAATCAGATCCTGGTTCCTTTGATTACACTGGTGGCTGTGTGGAAAAAAATTTAGGGACTATTGGGATCACCAAAAATGCCAACTCATAAGTGGAAAGGCCCTTGAGGTCCTTTAGATGTAAAGAACAGACTTTTGGACTCCATGGGAGAAGGCAAGGGTGGGATGATTTGAGAGAATAGCATTGAAACATGTATATTACCATTTGTGAAACAGATCGCCAGTCCAGGTTTGATGCATGACACTGGGTGCTCAGGGCCAGAGCACTGGGATGACCCAGAGGGATGGGATGGGGAGGAAGGTGGGAGTGGGGTTCAGGATGGGGAACACATGTACACGCATGGCTGATTCATGTCAGTGTATGGCAAAAACCACAATATTGTAAAGTAATTAGCCTCCAATTAAAATAAACAAATTAATTTAATAAAATAAATAAACAGAAAGATAAACCATGTTCTTTGATGAGAAGATTTAATATCACAAAGAATCATCTCTCCAAATTAAATTAGGATACACAGGATTTACTATGTTGGAATTTTATAAAATAATCAAAAACTTGTTTGTAAAGATAAATTAACAAGAATATGCAGGGACATTATGAAAAAGAATAGTGACAGGACTTGCCTTATTGGTGTCATTATATTATAATGTTAACGTCATTATATGTGTGTGAGTGTGTGTGTGTGTGTAATAACAAAATAAAGGTGTGAGTTGAAATCATGTTAAAAAAAAAAAAAAAAAACAAAACCTGTACACGCCCATGATTTGAAACCCTTGAGAGGTCCTAAGGAATATAACATTTGAAGTCACTTAATTAAAAAAAAAATGAAAAAAGGGATCATGAGATGCTTTCATGTTAAATCCTTTAATCTCAAGTTGGGTTTCCTGATTTTTAAGTTGTAGTCAGCTGTTCTGGACAGCCTTGATATCTGAAATAGTGTTTTTTGTCTACACAATGAGAATTCTTGATGGATAACAGGATTCGTAAGGACTTAAGAGAATATACAATTCCAAAGAGTACATGTTTAGGAGAGAGCTCTCCAATCACCAGAAAGATTGAGACACTTTTAGTATAAAAAATTAGGACTGTGTGACAGAACTTGACTCTACACAGATCAGCTGCACCCAATGTCCCTAACTCCTTGGAATGCCACTGGGAACTGACCAAAAAATTGTCCTGCTGCTTGAAAGCACTCTCATATGGTAATATCTGGTCACTGTCTTCTACAGTCAAGGGCATAACACCTTAGAAGGCCACTGGATCTTAATCCTTAACTTAAAGTTGGTCATCAATAATGTCGACATTGTCTTCTGCTCGGACATGATTCACATCTGCATTTTTCAAAATTTTAACATGAGAGTCCCTCAATAGAATCACACTGCAAAAAGAATGACATGAATAAGAGAAAAGCAGATCACTTCTCAAGTATGAGCAACACAGTTTATGTTCAGGCACACTGGGTATTTGCATTTCCCAGAGCTCCATTCACAAGCCTATAAAATGCACAGAAGCTTCCAGAGTTGTAAACATGAAGTTGCAGGAAGTCTGTGTAATAGGGAGGTAGAAATCCTCAGCAGTCATTTCAAAAAACTCAGACGGTCTCCTTCAAGAGACTCATGTAACAGAATACAAAAAATGGAAAAATCTAAGAAGACTAATATAAGACATCAAATGGAAGTACTAAACCAGGACACACATTCTCAAAGATGGCCAGGAAATGGTTTGGCTGGGTTTCTTCCCAACTGTGGACTGTAACTCTTTAGTGAGGGTTAAATTAAATCTATTTAGTCATCTATTTCCTGTATTCAATATAAATATATATCAGTATACAAAACATAAGAGCACACTGGATACAGAAAAATAGATTTATTTCACGTAAGTCTATATTGGATCATGGAATCAGAAATCTTTCTGTGTCTTAATGGTGAGACTTAGAAAGCCATGGTTTACATGAGCTGTATACCATGTATGCTCACACATCAAGTGTATGAAAAGGTCATTTGTGGAGCTTTGATACAGCTACTTTTTTTAGAATTTGTAATTGGAAGTGGTCAAACAAGAGATGGCAAGAGTGAATGTCGACATTCTAGGAATCAGCGAACTGAAATGGACTGGAATGGGTGAATTTAACTCAGATGACCATTATATCTACTACTGCAGGCAGGAATCCCTCAGAAGAAATGGAGTAGCCATCATGGTCAACAAAAGAGTCCGAAATGCAATACTTGGATGCAATCTCAAAAACGACAGAATGATCTCTGTTCATTTCCAAGGCAAACCATTCAATATCACAGTAATCCAAGTCTATGCCCCAACCAGTAATGCTGAAGAAGCTGAAGTTGAATGGTTCTATGAAGACCTACAAGACCTTTTAGAACTAACAGCCAAAAAAGATGTCCTTTTCATTATAGGGGACTGGAATGCAAAAGTAGGAAGTCAAGAAACACCTTGGAGTAACAGGCAAATTTGGCCTTGGAATACAGAATGAAGCAGGGCAAAGACTAATAGAGTTTTGCCAAGAAAATGCACTGGTCATAACAAATACCCTCTTCCAACAACATAAGAGAAGACTCTATACACGGACATCACCAGATGGTCAACACTGAAATCAGATTGATTATATTCTTTGCAGCCAAAGATGGAGAAGCTCTATATAGTCAGCAAAAACAAGACCAGGAGCTGACTGTGGCTCAGATCATGAACTCCTTATTACCAAATTCAGACTTAAATTGAAGAAAGTAGGGAAAACCACTGCACCATTAAGGTATTACCTAAATCAAATCCCTTATGATTATACAGTGGAAGTGAGAAATAGATTTAAGGGCCTAGATCTGATAGATAGAGTGCCTGATGAACTATGGAATGAGGTTCGTGACATTGTACAGGAGACAGGGATCAAGACCATCCCCATGGAAAAGAAATGCAAAAAAGCAAAATGGCTGTCTGGGGAGGTCTTACAAATAGCTGTGAAAAGAAGAGAAGCGAAAAGCAAAGGAGAAAAGGAAAGATATAAACATCTGAATGCAGAGTTCCAAAGAATAGCAAGAAGAGACAAGAACGCCTTCTTCAGCGATCAATGCAAATAAATAGAGGAAAACAACAGAATGGGAAAGACTAGACATCTCTTCAAGAAAATCAGAGATACCAAAGGAACATTTAATGCAAAGATGGGCTCAATAAGGGATAGAAATGGTATGGACCTAACAGAAGCAGAAGATATTAAGAAGAGATGTCAAGAATACACAGAAGAACTGTACAAAAAAGATCTTGACAACGCAGATAATCACAATGGTGTAATCACTGACCTAGAGCCAGACATCCTGGAATGTGAAGTCAAGTGGGCCTTAGGAAGCATCACTATGAACAAAGCTAGTGGAGGTGATAGAATTCCAGTTGAGCTATTCCAAATCCTGGAAGATGATGCTGTGAAAGTGCTGCACTCAATATGCCAGCAAATTTGGAAAACTCAGCAGTGGCCACAGGACTGGAAAAGGTCAGTTTTCATTCCAATCCCAAAGAAAGGCAATGCCAAAGAATGCTCAAACTACCGCACAATTGCATTCATCTCACACGCTAGTAAAGTAATGCTTAAAATTCTCCAAGCCAGGCTTCAGCAATATGTGAAATGTGAACTTCCTGATGTTCAAGCTGGTTTTAGAAAAGGAAGAGGAACCAGAGATCAAATTGTCAACATCCGCCGGATCATGGAAAAAGCAAGAGAGTTCCAGAAAAACATCTATTTCTGCTTTATTGACTATGCCAAAGCCTTTGACTGTGTGGATCACAATAAACTGTGGAAAATTCTGAAAGAGATGGGAATACCAGACCACCTGATATGCCTCTTGAGAAATTTGTATGCAGGTCAGGAAGCAACAGTTAGAATGGGAAATGGAACAACAGACGGGTTCCAAATAGGAAAAGGAGTACGTCAAGGCTGTATATTGTCACCCTATTTATTTAACTTCTATGCAGAGTACATCATGAGAAACGCTGGACTGGAAGAAACACAAGCCGGAATCAAGATTGCCGGGAGAAATATCAAGAACCTCAGATATGCAGATGACACCACCCTTATGGCAGAAAGTGAAAAGGAACTAAAAAGCCTCTTGATGAAAGTGAAAGAGGAGAGTGAAAAAGTTGACTTAAAGCTCAACATTCAGAAAACAAAGATCATGGCATCCGGTCCCATCACTTCATGGGAATAGATGGGGAAACAGTGTCAGACTTTATTTTTCTGGACTCCAAAATCACTGCAGATGGTGACTGCAGCCAAGAAAATAAAAGACATTTACTCCTTGGAAGGAAAGTTATGACCAGCCTAGATAGCATATTCAAAAGCAGAGACATTACTTTGCTAACAAAGGTTCGTCTAGACAAAGCTATGGTTTTTCCTGTGGTCATGTATGGATGTGAGAGTTGGACTGTGAAGAAAGCTGAGCACTGAAGAATTGATGCTTTTGAACTGTGGTGTTGGAGAAGACTCTTGAGAGTCCCTTGGACTGCAAGGAGATCCAACCAGTCCATTCTGAAGGAGATCAGCCCTGGGTGTTCTTTGGAAGGAATGATGCTAAAGCTGAAACTCCAGTACTTTGGCCACCTCTTGGGAAGAGTTGACTCATTGGAAAAGACTCTGATGCTGGGAGGGATTGGGGGCAGGAGGAGAAGGGGACGACAGAGGATGAGATGGATGGATGGCATCACTGACTCGATGGACTCGAGTCTGAGTGAACTCCTGGAGTTGGTGATGGACAGAGAGGCCTGGCGTGCTGCGATTCATGGGGTCGCAAAGAGTCAGACACGACTGAGCGACTCATCTGATCTGATCTGATCTGATGTGGTCACTATTTTTATTACCTAAGTCTGCCCAGAAATTATATATAATGCACTGAACCTTCACTCAGCTACGATCTTTAAACAGATTAGTCATACATGTGTGGAAACAGTTTAAATGTTAGTAGCTCAAAATGAGTCTATGTGATATAGCTTCCAAAAAAAAATAACATCATTAGGAAATGCTCCTTTTTGTTTTGCTTTCTTTTCTATAATATACAATATTTTCTAAAATAAGTATTTTCTAACTAGGTGATAAAAGGTGAAACTTTAATAAAAGTTAACAGTGAAAGGACAAAAATGAACTCTAAGGATGCTATCTTCCATGCTTTTCTTTTCATAGAGAGTATATTTTTCATACATTTTTAGAATCGGATAGTCAAAAACTTCAAGAAGTCTGTGTTTTTGACTCTAAGAGGCCTAAGATGGAGTCTTTTACCTGCTGTGTGATGTGACCTTGGATGTCACTTAACATCTCTAATCCTGTCTTCTAATCTGTAAACTGAGAGTAATACTCATTCCTGTCTCACAGGTTTATTGCTAAGAAGGGCATGACTGCAATAACAAAAGCCAGCATCGATGGAACACTTGCAATATGCTGGGGATTATTCAAGGCGTGTTCTGTGGATGGGCTCATGTAATTAACTCAGACATAGGAAAAGTTGTGTACAAACATCCAATGAAAGTGAACTAGGAATAATGGATGATGGACTAAGAGGGGTGGATTTTATCAAAGAAAAACCTTTCTTAAAGCCCAAGCTGGACCAGATGCTGCAGGCTGTTTAGATTCGGAAGTAAGTCGTGGTTTCCCACCTTTACAGGTGTTTGCAAAAATGACTACAGGGATGCATAGAGAGGAGTTAACTTTTCATTGGGAAGTGGGGTAGATATGTACAACTGTAAATTCAAATGCCTATAAGACCACACAACTAATTGAGCAGAGTAGGCTGGGGTGGAACCATAGGGAATGATGGGAACCTGGAGAGCTGGAGGCATGTCCCTACCCCCTGCCTTTGTGTATCTTCAACCTGGAGTTGTCCTCCTCCAGATCTTAGCAGAGCTGCCTTCTGCTCCTTTGGGGCTCACTCACATAAACTGTTGCCCTGCTACTGTAGTCCCCATAGTATTTATCTGAAAGTTCTAAAAGTACATTGTATTCATTTATATGTTTTCTGTTTCTTTTGCTCATCTCTTTGGAATAGGCGTCTAATATACACTCAATAAACAAAGCACTGAGTGAAATCAAATAATGTACCAAACAACCCATTCTAATGGCCCATCAAGAAAAAAAAAACAAAAACCCTGCAAATTAGTTCTTGCTCTTTGAGGTCTGGTTTCAGGGTGTTTCTGTAGCAGTTCTAGCACATTTGCAGAGAATACAGAGACGCTAAAATCATCACTGGAAGGTTGGAAAGCAGTGGAGGTTCTCTATATCCTAGATTTTTCAGGATCCATAGTATAAAATAGGGAGTTCAGAAGGAATAGAGGAGAGAGACAGAGACATTTTTACTAGAGTAAGAATTGTTAAAAGAGTCATTGACACAAACCATTTCAAACTTACCATCGTAGCTCCAACTTATTACCCAAGAATAAATTACCTAAATTGGGGAAGAAATAAAGAGAAAATTAAACATGTAAGCCAAGGAGTTCATGAGATGTTTTTTCCAAACAAATATTTTATTTCTGTTTTTACTTTAATAATAATAAAATCTGTACAGATCTCAAAGCCTGACAAATTAATTAAGAAGAAAGAATATTTTTAAATTTATTTTTAGAAAGAATATTTTTAAAACGAAAGAGAAAGAAAATAATTGTGGATCCTTTCCTTGACAACTCCAGGTAACTTTTTTTTGAATCTAGGAGCCAAATAAGCCCCTTAATGTAAAGCATCACATATTTATAAAAGATTTAGTATATTTAGCCACATGCCATAGGTTACTTTAATGCCATTATATTTCACTGTAAAAAAGGTGGGAGATTGTGTTTCTTTTCATAGATGACAGGTTTTAAACATACACACTCAACTGGTGGAAGGAAACCAGGAGACGTTGGATGAGTGCCTTGCAAAAACCTTCATTCTCCTCCTGGCCCTGATACCATGTACCCTCCCAATAACTCATTGCTTCTTCTGTTAAGTGGGTGTTGTAAAACCCTCAACAATTTCAGTCCCTATAGGGACAAAAATTGGTCTTGAAGGGAGGGGAAAATGAAGAGTGAGCAAATATTATATATTATACTGGCTTGTTGACTTCCAAATTCCAGCTCTAACCAACCAATTCTTAATTCTCCATATTTAATTTCTTCTATGGTCAGGAAGCAACAGTTAGAACTGAACATAGAACAACAGACTGGTTCCAAATAGGAAAAGGAGTATGTCAAGGCTGTATATTGTCACCCTGCTTATTTAACTTATATGCAGAGTACATCATGAGAAATGCTGGACTGGAAGAAACACAAGCTGGAATCAAGATTGCTGGGAGAAATATCAAGAACCTCAGATATGCAGATGACACCACTCTTATGGCAGAAAGTGAAGAGGAACTCAAAAGCCTCTTGATGAAAGTGAAAGTGGAGAGTGAAAAAGTTGGCTTAAAGCTCAACATTCAGAAAACGAAGATCATGGCATCTGGTCCCATCACTTCATGGGAAATAGATGGGGAAACAGTGGAAACAGTGTCAGACTTTATTTTTGGGGGTTCCAAAATCACTGCAGATGGTGATTGCAGCCATGAAATTAAAAGACGCTTACTCTTTGGGAGGAAAGTTATGTCCAACCTAGATAACATATTCAAACATAGATATCACTTTGCCAACAAAGGACCATTTAGTCAAGGCTATGGTTTTTCCAGTGGTCATGTATGGATGTGAGAGTTGGACTGTGAAGAAGGCTTAGCGCCAAAGAATTGATGCTTTTGAACTGTGGTGTTGGAGAAGACTCTTGAGAGTCCCTTGGACTGCAAGGAGATCCAACCAGTCCATTCTGAAGGAGATCAGCCCTGGGTGTTCTTTGGAAGGAATGATGCTAAAGCTGAAACTCCAGTACTTTGGCCACATCATGTGAAGAGTTGACTCATTGGAAAAGACTCTGATGCTGGGAGGCATTGGGGGCAGGAGGAGAAGGGGACGACAGAGGATGAGATGGCTGGATGGCATCACTGACTCGATGGACATGAGTCTGGGTGAACTCCAGGAGTTGGTGATGGACAGGGAGGCCTGGCGTGCTGCAATTCATGGGGTTGCAAAGAGTCAGACATGACTGAGCGACTGAACTGAACTGATGGAGAATTTAAATAACATGTTTTTCTTTATAGGACAATAATTTAAGAGAAATAAAAAAGAAAAAGAACCACTTGTAAAAGAATGAAACTAGAACACTTTCTAACACCATACACAAAAATAAACTCAAAATGGATTAAAGATCTAAACATAAGACCAGAAACTATAAAACTCTTAGAGGAGAACATAGGCAAAACACTCTCTGACATACATCACAACAACTAATCTCAAAAATATACAAGCAACTCCTGCAGCTCAATTCCAGAAAAATAAACAACCCAATCAAAAAATGGGCCAAAGAACTAAATAGACATTTCTCCAAGGAAGACATACAGATGGCTAACAAACACATGAAAAAATGCTCAACATCACTCATTGTCAGAGAAATGCAAATCAAAACCACAATGAGGTACCATTTCACGCCAGTCAGAATGGCTGCTATCTAAAAGTCTAGCAATAAATGCTGGAGAGGATGTGGAGAAAAGGGAACCCTCTTACACTGTTTGTGGGAATGCAAACTAGTACAGCCACTATGGAGAACAGTGTGAAGATTCCTTAAAAACTGGAAATAGAACTGCCATACGACCCAGCAATCCCACTGCTGGGCATACACACCGAGGAAACCAAAATTGAAAGAGACATGTGTACCCCAATGTTCATTGCAGCACTGTTTATAATAGCCAGGACATGGAAGCAACCTAGATGTCCATCAGGAGACGAATGCATAAGAAAGCTGTGGTACATATACACAATGGACTATTATTCAGCCATTAAAAAGAATACATTTGAATCAGTTCTAATGAGGTGGATGAAACTGGAGCCTATTATACGGAGTGAAGTAAGCCAGAAAGAAAAACACCAATACAGAATACTAATGCATATATATGGAATTTAGAAAGATGGTAACGATAACCCTATAAGCGAGACAGCAAAAGAGACACAGATGTATAGAACAGTCTTTTGGACTCTGTGGGAGAGGGAGGGGGGATGATTTGGGAGAATGGCATTAAAACATGTATGCTACTGCTAAGTCACTTCAGTCATGTCCGACTCTGTGTGACCCCATAGACAGCAGCCCACCAGGCTCCCCCATCCCTGGGATTCACCAGGCAAGAACACTGGAGTGGGTTGCCATTTCCTTCTCCAATGCATGAAAGTGAAAAGTGAAAGTGAAGTCGCTCAGTCGTGTCTGACCCTCAGCGACCCCATGGACTGCAGCCTACCAGGCTCCTCTGTCCATAGGATTTTCCAGGCAAGAGTACTGGAGTTGGGTGCCATTGCCTTCTCCATAAAACATGTATAATATCATATAAGAAATGAATCACCAGTCCAGATTCGATGCAGGATACAGGAAGCTTGGGGCTGGTGCACTGGGATGACCCAGAGGGATGGTATGGAGAAGGAGGTGCCGGGGGTGGGGGTTCAGGATGGGGAACACGTGTACACCCATGGCAGATGCATGTTGATGTATGGCAAAACCAATACAATATTGTAAAGTAAAAAAAAAAATTAAAAAATAAAATAAAAATAAAACATAAATAAATAAAAATGCACCTGTATATATATATATAAAAAAAGAACCAACCAAGAAAGTTATGTGAAATTGAAATCATGTGGAATGTAGGGTTATAGGCAGGTTAGATCAAGAATACTCTTGTGGGCATAGTCCTGAGGTGACTTACTTTTATTAATCATGAATACCAAAAACATGAGGAATAATACTGAGATTATAACAGATATTCCAATATAGACTCCCTTATTGATGCATATCCAAGTATCTTGTGTCAGTATCACAGCCTAAGGAAACATCAGCAGATTAAAAGAAAAAAAAGATCATGTTAGAATTATGAGTAGAAAACATTTTTGGAAACAATGCACCCTGACATATTTATCTTATTGGCCCTTGGCTAGTTTTGAATTATGAGGGGTGAGACCAAATGATCTGAAGTTATAGCCATATGGTGAAATTCTAAGACAGTTTAAAATTCAAAATGTATTTGGGATGGTGGAAATGTTGTATATTTTGCAACATACACAATACGTATGTTATATATACATATGTAAATGTACTTAAGTGTATGCATTTGTCAAAACTGAACTCTAAGCTTCAATTGAATATGCATTATTATATGTATTTTTAAATGCATGTTTTAAAAAATTGATAAGGTATTTCCATACTTCCCTGGTGTCTCAGACAGTAAAGAATCTGCTTACAATGCAGGAGACCCAGGTTGGAATGCAGGAGATCCCTGGGTTGGGAAGATCCCCTGGAGTAGTACATGACAACAAACTCCAGTATTCTTGCCTAGAGAATTCCATGAACAGAGAAGCCTGGAGGGCTACAGTCCATAAGGTCACAAAGAGTCAGACACAACTAAGCAACCAACAGTAGCCACTTTCATAAATAATCCTCTTATTAGAAAACAACAATTTCTGTTCCTATATAAACTGATGTGGTGTTATTCAATGTTAACTGAATGTGCTCAATTTTGAATTTGGCTCTTGATTCAACACTTTTTCTTTTCAGGAGAACTCAAGGTAATATCTATAGGTTCATAAATGGACTTTAAAGTGGCTGCTCAGATGTATGGCTCTGCTTAACAGTTAAAATGATGAGCAATTGGAGAAAATACAGTTTATTTGAATCTCCTAGTGTGGTCCATAAGTGATCATCACCTCCTGAAATAAACCCAAAATACACCAGGCATCATGCTCTGCCCCTTTATATAGCTTAACTCTAAATCTAAAGAGTTCCCATTAGATAGGATTTTAATAGAAACAAAGTGGATGGTCAGAGAAAAGTTTAAGTCTTGTGTCTCTTCCTGCATAAGAGGTTAAACTCTAGAGTCAGAATCCCAGCTCTTTTACTCAGTTGCTCTGTGACCCTGGACAAGTTATTTAGCCTCTCTGAACTTCTGTTTCTCTGTCTGTCAAATGCAAACTAAAGAAGGTACTTGGGTAAGATACATTAGATATTTCCTGATAAACACTAATAGGAATAGAGAAGAGGGTAACTTAGCATTTGAGCTGTCCTAGCCTAAAGGGGCGGAGAAGGCAATGGCACCCCATTCCAGTACTCTTGCCTGGAAAATCCCATGGAAGGAGGAGCCTGGTAGGCTGCAGTCCATGGGGTCGCTAAGAGTCGGACACGACTGAGTGACTTCACTTTCACTTTTCACTTTCATGCATTGGAGAAGGAAATGGCAACCCACTCCAGTATTCTTGCCTGGAGAATCCCAGGGACAGAGGAGCCTTGTTGGGCTGCTATATATGGGGCTGCACAGAGTTGGACATGAGTGATGCGACTTAGCAGCAGCAGCAGCAGCAGCAGCAGTCTCAGTCCCTGGGATTCACACAGGCTTTCATACTCCAGCCAGTCATAGGAAGGGGGTAGTTTCTAGTTTTAGAGACACTCTTCCCCCATCCCACCCCCAGAACACACAAGAAGGCTCTCAGTTCAGTTCAGTTGCTCGATCATGTCCAAGTCTTTGTGACCCTATGGACTGCAGCTTGCCACATCTACATGCATATCCCCTTCCCTCTTGAGCCTCATCCATCACCCATCCCACCCCTCTAGGTCATCACACAATGCAAGACTGGGCTCCCTGTGTTATACAGCAACTTCTCACCAGGTCTCGATTCTCCACATGATAGTGTACATATGTTAACACTACTTTATCCATTCGTCCCACTCTCTTCCTCCCCAACTTGTGCCACAAGTCCATTCTCTACTTCTGCATCTCCTTTCCTTCCCTGCAAATAGGTTCATCAGTACTATATTTCTAGATCCCATATATATGTGTAAATATTCAATATTTGTTTTTCTCTTTCTGACTTACTTCACTCTGTATAATAGGCTCTAGGTTCATCCACCTCACTAGAACTGACTCAAATTCATTTTTTTTATGACTGAGTAATATTCCATCGTATATATGTATAACATCTTTATCTATTCATCTGTTGATGGACATCTAGGTTGCTTCCATGTCCTGGCTACCATAAATAGTGCTGCAATGAACAATGGGGTACACATTTCTTTTGCAACTGTGGTTTTCTCAGAGTATATTCTCAGTAGTGGGGTTGCTGGGTTATATGGTAGATTTATTCCTAGTTTTTAAAGGAATCTCCAAGGTAGTGGCTTTTTAACTTTGTTTTTGCTTCCCCCTAATTCTCAAATTTATAACAGGATATAACTCTCTTTAGGAACTAAGAACAGGACAATAAAAGAAAATCAGATGATCAGAGTCTTCATTCCTCTTAAATCTGTGCAAAAGAATTCTTGAGCTTAACTTCTTTCCCTAGTTTGGGTCTTTGTGGGCATTTTTTTCCCTTCCCTGTTCCTATGACTTTACTTCCAACTATTACAGAAATATTTTAGGTAATTAGTATTGACAGATATACAGAGAGGAAATGCATGTAAACATAAATGACTCTGCACTGGATCTGATAAAATTCAAATCTAATTTCAAACTCTTCAGGAAACCATCGGTTCGGTTCAGTTCAGTCACTCAGTCATGTCAAACTCTTTGTGACCCCGTGAACCACAGCATGCCAGGCCTCCCTGTCCATCACCAACTCCCAGAGTTTACCCAAACTCATGTCCATTGAGTCAGTGATGCCATCCAACCATCTCCATCAGGATACATATAATATTCAATGAATTATATCCCCTAGGAGGTCACATGGACAAATACACTAACACTTTACTTCTGAAACTCTGCTTTAAACAAAGGCCATAGCTTACACATGTTCCCCAAACCAGGAGCACTAATCCATCCACTTCTGTCAACACAAACTATTAAGAAGCTAAATCAATACTGAGAAAGTCAGCAGATGCTGTAGTGTGTTTGCTGCCTGGAACTAAGCTTTTGCCTTTTTTTTTTTTTTTACAAACTTTTATGACTCTAAAATCCCAGTTTTAACCTAAAGATCTTTCTTCCAAACTCTGTCCAAAATCTAATCCTTCAGATTTCTCAAGTTGAATACACACATGGTTGAACGGGAGTGAGAGGAAATCAATATATTCCATCAGACGTTTTTAGCTAAGAGGTTGTGACATTTCTGTTATTCCTCAGGATCTAGAGCCATGTCAAAGAGAGAGAATGTTCACTAAAACATTATCTTTTTAATACTAAAAATAGAATGATTGAATGTAAACATGTCCTCAGAATGAGACACTATTTTCCAACCCATAAGGGAAATTAATCTCCATTTCTATTAAATCAAAACTTTTATCTAACTAAAATTTGAAGTATGAATCATGTAGCCTGAATTGAAAAAACAAACACATGGATTCTAAATTTCTAAAGTCCTTAAAACCGATGTTTACATTCTCATCAGTATAAATAATATTTCTATGCTACATAAATAAATTAAAGGATGCTAGCAGCCAAACTATATAAGTCAATGACACCCTGGAAAGACAGGGCTTTTCAGTGATGAAGTATGTAAAACTATGTAAGTTACTGACAACCTGAAAAGACAGGGCTTTTCAATATGAAGGCTTTTCCAGTGATGATGTCAGATCAGAAGTTCACTCAAATACAAGCTCTATGTTCATAATAGAAGGCAGAAAAGGCCCAACATTCAAACTAATGGGGACATCTAGACTCAACCATTTTTTAGTCATATGACTGTCAACAACGTGCTTACATTTCATTCCTCGGGACTCAGGGATACATAATAGGATTGAATCACACCTACAATTCATAAAGTTGTCCTAAGAATTAAGTGGCTTAATACTTGTAAAGCAGTTAGCATGGTTCCTGATACAGGAAACAAAGTAAAATTAACTTCATTGAAATTTTATCCTCAAGTGTTGGCTTCGGTTTCAAAATAAATTACCTGATCTCTATTCAGAACTCCTTGTAAGGACAGAGTCTCATTTACCTGAGCCTGTTCTGGGATTCCATATATTTTCCTCTGAAATCTATATTCAACTGGGCCAAATTCACTATCATACATAGATATCCAAATCAGTGGTCTGGCTTTCTTTAACTATTGACGAATTCCTTTGAGAATCAGATAATAGCCATGAGTCCCCTTCATTCTGAAAGAGCTTAGACATAAAAAACTGTGAATGTAAGAAGGGGCAGGGAGTTTTGGATTTTTGTGAAACCAGGTTTGGAAATGTGTTGAGCATCCTACCCTAGATTGTATTTCTGCCTTAACACAGTGCCCTTGCATGGTTTATATCTTCGCCTGTAAAGCCTTCTGGGCTGAGAAGCATAGCTGTTACCTGGTTGGAAGTCCTTTGTGGGTGATGGCATTAAAAAAGCAGAAGTAGAGGGCCTCATTTTCTCTGAAGCAGTGGTGACCACCGTGGTTGTTACAGCAGTGGTGTTCTTTGTTGGAGTTGTGGTGGTTGTCATTTTTGGAGTAATTGTGGTAGTTGTTGAAGTACTCCAGGTTGCAGTTGGAGTAATAGTGGTGGTCGTTGTTGGAATGATTGTGGTTGTTATTGGAGTAGTAGTGGTCATCGTTGCTGAAATAGCGGTGGTTCTTCTTGGAGTAGAGGTAGACATTGTTATTGGAATACTGCTGGTCATTGTTGGAGTAGTCATGGTTGCTTGAGTAGTAGGGGTCATTTGCTGTTGAGATCTTCATGGTAGCTACTGCTGTTGGAGTAGTAGTAGTGGTACTTGTTGCTGGAGTAGTGGTGCTGGTCATTGTTGGAGTAGTGGTGGTGGTTGTTGTTGGAGTAGTGGTGGTTGTATTCAGTGGTGGTATCTTTTGTTGGAGTAGTGATAGTGCTTATTTTTGGAGTAGTGGTGGTGGTTGTTGGAGTGGTGGTAATGGTGGTGGTTGAAGTAGGGATGGTTGTTGTCAGAGTAGTGGTTGTTCAACTAGTGGTGGTTGTTTTGGGAGTAGTGGTGGTGGTTGTTGGAGTAGTAGCAGTCATTGTTGGAATAGTGGTGGTGGTTGTTGGAGTAGTAGCAGTCATTGTTGGAATAGTGGTGGTGGTTGTTGGAGTAGTGTTGGTGGTTATTGGAATAGTGGTGGTTGTTGTGGGAGTAGTGGTGGTGGTTGTCAGAGTAGTGGTAGTAGTGGTGGTTGTTGAAGCAGTGGTGGTTGCTGGAGTAGTAGTCGTCATTGCTGTTGGACTAGTAGTAGTTGTTGTGGGAGTAGTAGTAGTTGTTGTGGGAGTAGTGGTGGTGGTTGTTGGAGTAGTAGTAGTCGTTGCTGTTGGAGTAGTAGTAGTTGTTGTGGGAGTAGTGGTGGTGGTTGTTGGAGTAGTAGTAGTTGTTGTGGGAGTAGTATTAGTCGTTGCTGTTGGAGTAGTAGTTGTTGTTGTGGGAGTAGTGGTGGTGGTTGTTGGAGTAGTAGTAGTTGTTGTGGGAGTAGTATTAGTCGTTGCTGTTGGAGTAGTAGTTGTTGTTGTGGGAGTAGTGGTGGTGGTTGTCAGAGTAGTGGTAGTAGTGGTGGTTGTTGAAGTAGTGGTGGTTGCTGGAGTAGTAGTCGTCATTGCTGTTGGACTAGTAGTAGTTGTTGTGGGAGTAGTAGTGGTTGTTGTTGGAGTAGTAGTAGTGTTGGTCGTTGTTGTTGTAGGTGGAGCTAGAAATCAACATGAAAGCTGGGATTGATTAAGCTGCGGGAAACAAGAGACTTGTGCTGGGCCAGTAAACCAACACAACCAAGGAGACTGTCCCCAGGCAGAACTCGGACTCATCTCCCATGAACTCTGAGTTCTTGTCATTGGTGAGCTAGAATCTGTGACAGAGGAGGGAATGAAGACATGGTCATAACAAGGAAACACCTGCATTGAGAGGATGATATTTGGGGGAGGTGTCAATATAAAAAATGACATTTGGGATTTGTATTGAAGCACTTCATAAAGATTAGTTATGCATATCAGATTTATGTATCTTCATAAACATCTGTGAGATAGGGAAAAATGTCTAGAGCTTGAAACTGTCTTTGTCCTTTCAGTGGTGCATGACTAGGGCTTAAATAGTAATTCCCAAGAACTGGAATATTTATCAAATAAATAGCATTTACTTCAGTCAGTCCTCAGTTCAGTTCAGTTCAGTCGCTCAGTCGTGTCCAACTCTTTGCGACCCCATGAATCACAGCACGCCAGGACTCCCTGTCCATCAAAAACTCCTGGAGTTCACTCAGATTCAAGTCCATCGAGTCAGTCATGTCATCCAGCCACCTCATCCTCTGGCGTCCCCTTCTCCTCCTGCCCCCAATCCCTCCCAGCATCAGTCTTCTCCAGTGACTCAACTCTTCACATGAGGTGGCCAAAGTACTAGAGTTTCAGCTTTTAACATCATTCCCTCCAAAGAAATCCCAGGGCTGATCTTCAAAATGGACTGGTTGGATCTCCTTGCAGTCCAAGGGACTCTCAAGAGTCTTCTCCAACACCACAGTTCAAAAGCATCAATTCTTCGGCCCTCAGCCTTCTTCACAGTCCAACTCTCACATCCATACATGACCACAGGAAAAACCATAGCCTTGACTAGACGGACCTTTGTTGGCAAAGTAATGTCTCTGCTTTTGAATATGCTATCTAGGTTGGTCATAACTTTCCTTCCAAGGAGCAAGCGTCTTTTAATTTCATGGCTGCAGTCACCAACTGCAATGATTTTGGAGCCCAGAAAAATAAAGTCCGACATTGTTTCCACTGTTTCCCCATCTATTTCCCATGAAGTGATGGGACTGGATGCCATGATCTTCATTTTCTGAATGTTGAGCTTTAAGTCAACTTTTTCACTCTCCTCTTCCACTTTCATCAAGAGGCTTTTGAGTTCCTCTTCACTTTCTGCCATAAGGGTGGTGTCATCTGCATATCTGAGGTGATTGATATCTCTCCTGGCAATCTTGATTCCAGCTTGTATTTCTTCCAGTCCAGCGTTTCTCATGATGTACTCTGCATATAAGTTAAATAAACAGGGTGACAATATACAGCCTTGATGTACTCCTTTTCCTATTTGGAACCAGTCTGTTGTTCCATGTCCATTTCTAACTGTTGCTTCCTGACCTGAATATAGGTTTCTCCAGAGGCAGGTCAGGTGGTTTGGTATTCCCATCTCTTTCAGAATTTTCCACAGTTTATTGTGATCCACTCAGTCAAAGGCTTTGGCATAGTCAATAAAGCAGAAATAGATGTTTTTCTGGAACTTTCTTGCTTTTTTCATGATCCAGTGGATGTTGGCAATTTGATCTCTGGTTCCTCTGCCTTTTGTAAAACCAGCTTGAACATCAAGAAGTTCACGGTTCATGTATTGCTGAAGACTGGCTTGGGGAATTTTGAGCATTACTTTACCAG
Source organism: Bos taurus (assembly GCF_002263795.3). NCBI lineage: Eukaryota > Metazoa > Chordata > Mammalia > Artiodactyla > Bovidae > Bos > Bos taurus. Next base: position 68,518,747 of record NC_037334.1, read on the forward strand.
CATGTGAGATGAGTGCAATTGTGCAGTAGTTTGAGCATTCTTTGGCATTGCCTTTCTTTGGGATTGGAAGGAAAACTGACCTTTTCCAGTCCTGTGGCCACTGCTGAGTTTTCCAAATTTGCTGGCATATTGAATGCAGCACTTTCACAGCATCATCTTTCAGGATTTGAAAGAGCTCAACTGGAATTGGAGAAGGGAATGGCAAACCACTTAAGTATTCTTGCCTTGAGAACCCCATGAACAGTATGAAAAGGCAAAATGATAGGACACTGAAAGAGGAACTCCCCAGGTCAGTAGGTGCTCAATATGCTACTGGAGATCAGTGGAGAAATAACTCCAGAAAGAATGAAGGGATGGAGCCAAAGCAAAAACAATACCCAGCTGTGGATGTGACTGGTGATAGAAGCAAGGTCCAATGCTGTAAACAGCAATATTGCATAGGAACCTGGAATGTCAGGTCCATGAATCAAGGCAAATTGGAAGTGGTCAAACAGGAGATGGCAAGAGTGAATGTCAACATTCTAGGAATCAGCGAACTAAAATGGACTGGAATGGGTGAATTTAACTCAGATGACCATTATATCTACTACTGCAGGCAGGAATCCCTCAGAAGAAATGGAGTGGCCATCATGGCCAACAAAAGAGTCCAAAATGCAGTACTTGGATGCAATCTCAAAAACGACAGAATGATCTCTGTTCGTTTCCAAGGCAAACCATTCAATATCACAGTAATCCAAGTCTATGCCCCAACCAGTAATGCTGAAGAAGCTGAAGTTGAATGGTTCTATGAAGACCTACAAGATCTTTTAGAACTAACACCCAAAAAGATGTCCTTTTCATTATAGGGGACTGGAATGCAAAAGTAGGAAGTGAAGAAACACCTGGAGTAACAGGCAAATTTGGCCTTGGAATACGGAATGAAGCGGGGCAAAGACTAATAGAGTTTTGCCAAGAAAATGCACTGGCCATAGCAAACACCCTCTTTCAACAACACAAGAAAAGACTCTACACATGGACATCACCAGATGGTCAACACTGAAATCAGATTGATTATGTTCTTTGCAGACAAAGATGGAGAAGCTCTATACAGTCAACAAAAACAAGACCAGGAGCTGACTGTGGCTCAGACCATGAACTCCTTATTACCAAATTCAGACTTAAATTGAAGAAAGTAGGGAAAATCACTAGACCATTCAGGTATGACCTAAATCAAATCGCTTATGATTATACAGTGCAAGTGAGAAATAGATTTAAGGGCCTAGATCTGATAGATAGAGTGCCTGATGAACTATGGAATGAGGTTCGTGGCATTGTACAGGAGACAGGGATCAAGACCATCCCCATGGAAAAGAAATGCAGAAAAGCAAAATGGCTGTCTGGGGAGGTCTTACAAATAGCTGTGAAAAGAAGAGAAATGAAAAGCAAAGGAGAAAAGGAAAGATATAAACATCTGAATGCAGAGTTCCAAAGAATAGCAAGAAGAGATAAGAAAGCCTTCTTCAGCGATCAATGCAAATAAATAGAGGAAAACAACAGAATGGGAAAGACTAGAGATCTCTTCAAGAAAATTAGAGATCCCAAGGGAACATTTCATGCAAAGATGGGCTCGATAAAGGACAGAAATGGTATAGACCTAACAGAAGCAGAAGATATTAAGAAGAGATGGCAAGAATACACAGAAGAACTGTACAAAAAAGATCTTCACGACCCAGATAATCACGACGGTGTGATCACTGACCTAGAGCCAGACAGTCAGTCCTAGGAGTACCCTTTCAACATACCTGAATCCTAAATGCAGATTAATTCACACCATTGCCATTTGTAGAAAGGTGGATGAATCTAGAGTCTGTCAGATGGAGTAAGTAAGTCAGAAAAACAAATATTAATATAATATATTAAAACATATATGGAATCTAGAAAAATGGTCCAGATGAACTTATTTGCAGGATAGGATTAGAGATGCAGACATAGAGAGTGGACAAGTGGACAGAGAGAGGGATGGAGGTTGGTGGAATGGATTGGGAGATTAAGGTCAACATATACACACTACCTTGTGGATAATAGATAGCTAGTGGGAACCTGCTATGTAGCACAGGGAGCTCAGCTTGGTGACATAGAGAGGTAAGATGGAAGGGTAGATGGGAGGGAGGACGAGGAAGGATGGGTTATATGTATACATAGAGTTGACTCATTTCTCTGTACAGTAGAAACAAATACAACATTGTAAATCAACTATACCACAATTTAAAAGAAAAACAACACACACACACACACACACACCATATGCTAGATAATAGATGCCTTAGGCTTTTGGATAGAAAATGAGCCAGACATTTTAAGGTTCTTTTCTACTGGAGAGATAATAACAATAGGCAATAATTTAGACTCTTTTCAGAGTTAGAAATGGTATAGGATTCCAAACCACTTACTGCAGTCCTCAGAGCTGCCCAGGGAAAATTGAAACTGGGATTAAGCCAAAAACATTGTGCCCGCTGCCATAAAGGCAAAATTGCAGGACTGAATCAAGAACGTGTAGCTTTTACTCACCAGACATCGTTTGTTGCCTACAAGAAGTATTTTTTAATTTCAACCCTATAAACTATAAATGAGAATCCCAAGTTTATTGAACAGGGGACAATGGGTATGAACAGCTTTTGAGGGATCAAGTCAAATTAATTTGGAAACTAGCTAATTTTTGCCTTAAAGAAGAAAAACTTTTTTTCAACAATTATTTGTGCCTGTCTGTTGTGTACAAGGCATTAGTAAATGCTTTAGGCTTTGGGGGTCCTGTGATCTCAGTGGTAATTGCTCAAATCTGTCAGCGTGAAAACAGCCATAGACAGAATATAAACAAATGAGTGTGGCTGTCTTCCAATTTATAAAACTGTGGGTGGAAGTGTTTTGTAATATGATATGGTCCTGGGGCTACCGTTTGCTGAGCCTGTTCTAATAGTGTAATCAAAAGTTTTTTAAAAGTGTGAAATCCAACCCCCTCAGTTTGAAATAAAATACAGAGAAAAAAAGGAAACAAGCAAAAATCTTATTAAAGGACTATAACAATGAAAAAACCTAATCAGCTTCTTTAATTTGTCTTCCTAGGCGGTAAGTATTTCCTGAGAAAGAAGCTAGAAAGCTAAGGGTAGAAAAAACTGCTGAGGAAGAGCCCTAACATAAGGTTGAAAAGAAAGCTCATTCTGTGAAAAGTGCAAGAAAACTTTAGCAAAGAATTGGGTTGGAGTTAGAGAGTCACTTTGACTCAGCTATGTACCTGTTTCCCGAACAGAGTAGTGGCTTTATAAATATTCATCTACTAAAGAATTTCTGAGCACTAAAAGCCTCCTCTTAATTTCTTTCTATATTATTTTTTAAATATTCAGCCACAGCAATCATATAATTTCACAGTTTCAAAAATGTTCTCCTCTTCACATGTGGCCTCCTCCTGCCAGCCTTTTTTGGCTTCCTTAAAATGCCCCCTAGATGTAGTTTCCCCAGAGTCAGTTATTTCCTGCATCAGAGTTGACATTTTACTTGCCTTCATCAAGGGCACAAGCCAAGTACAAAAGTTGGGAGATCACAATATCAAGTTCATTAAATTAAAATTGAAACAGATTATGAAGGCCAAAAATATCATGTTCTGTTGTTAATAGAAGACTTTAGGGAGAGAACGTTTATTAGGAAAGAGCACCAGAAACCAGGAAATCCTGAAGAACCTGCACCTTTCATCAAGTGGTAAGGATAATTATGCTGTCTACATTAGGATGGAAAAATGTAAACTTCACTGATTTTTTTATTTCACAAAATTATTAAAAGCTACAAGTGAACAATTATTGAGATGCAAATGCTTTAATACTGCAATAAAGCTATTTTGATTTTTAAACAAGCAATTTAGTGACATGGTGTGACATCTGCTTCAAAAAATCGAAGACAGGGCAGAGGAAAGGTTGAAACTATATAGGCTCATACAAAGTATATGCAACAAGATGGAATTGACAATTGTTAAGCAGATGATACATCTACTTGCTGTTGCTCTTTAGTTGCTAAGTTGTATCCCACTCTTTGCCACCCCATGGACTGTAGCCTGTGGGATTTCCCAGGCAAGAATACTGGAGTGGGTTGCCATTCCTGAACCAGGGATCCAACTCTCATCTCCTGAGTCCCCTGCATTAGTGGGTGGATTCTTTACTTGACAGGGCTTTATATTATCTATCTATCTATAAGTTGTAAAATGTTAAGAAAGGACATATAAAAATTCTCCTAAGAGAGAATCTCAGAGAAAAGGACAATTCTTCAAGTGGAATATATTAAGTTCCATGAAAATATTCACTATATTTCAGTGTGGAACAGTGAATGCTTTTTCATGAACCATACAGCACTCCTGAAGATAGTTTGCTGACTGGAAATATTCTCTTGACTTTGGTTTCGAGTCAAGGTTCATCTTAACACTTCATTCTACACAAATACAAGTTATTCTACTGAACAGTTATTAGAAAACAAGATTATAGGAACCTCCTCTTTCCCTATTAAAAAAAGAAAAAGTTAATATCAAGCAGAAAACTCTTATCTCTGGAAACTCATAGGAAGTAATCAAAGGAAGTAAGAAGACAACTCACCTGGTGTTATACGCAGCTCTAGGGTGACTCTTCTGTCATTGTCCCACCCTCTCTGCTCAACACGGCAGCAATACAAGCCACCGTCAAGGGATGGTCAAAGAGGCATCCCTTTCATGGTTATTTCCCTTTAGATGAAAACGTCTGTCTCTCCGATCAGTGACTCTGTATCCATCAGTCCAGATATGTCTGCACGGAGTCCAATTACATGACCCTCAGCCCCAACACATGGGCATGACATCTCCAGTGTAGGTACAGGGTAGAGTGAGACTGACCCACCACTCCAATCACTTGTTCGTAAGATGTTACATCATCTATAGATAAAAAGAAACCAGAGCATGAGGTCTCAATATTTTACCTTTAATTTATTTTCATTTTGTTCTTTATGTAGCTTATGTGGTTTGAAATCATCTGATTATCTTGAACTTTTAAAATTTAGTATAAACATTTTTCTATGCTAATATATTATTTGGTGGCATTACTATTTACTTGATATATATTAGCATACTATTTACTTTATATATATGTGTGTGTGTGTGTGTGTGTATATATATATATATATATATATATATATATTTATAGATTGCAGAAGGCAATGGCACCCCACTCCAGTACTCTTGCCTGGAAAATCCCATGGATGGAGGAGCCTATTAGGCTGTAATTCATGGGGTCGCTAAGAGTTGGACATGACTGAGCCACTTGACTTTCACTTTTCACTTTCATGCATTGGAGAAGGAAATGGCAACCGACTCCAATGTTCTTGCCTGGAGAATCCCAGGGACAGGGGAGCCTGGTGGGCTGCCATCTATGGGGTCGCACATAGTTGGACACAACTGAAGTGACTTAGCATAGCATAGCATATTTATAGATGAAACTTCTTATAAATGTTTTTCTGTATTCAGGATTACTTTCTAATATGATAGATTTCCAACTGAGGAACTATCAGCATAAATGGCAGAAATATGCTCAGTCTCTTGGTATATATGATCAGACTTCTCTCCAAAAGATTTGAAACAAATGACACTGCACCAATGCATGAGTGTGTGTATATTTCATCCTGTATTTGACAGGTATCTGCTTATTAAATATGTAATACTTATACGTGGCTTTTCCTTTTCCCTTGATTCAATCACTGTCTCAGTTGAAATCTGCTTATAAACTATTGAATTTAAAGTTTTGATTTTCAATTTTTATTGCAATTTTTAAAATAGCTATTGCAAATAATGTCACCTCACAACCCCTCTCTTATTTAAAAAAAAAAAAAAAAAAAGCCGAGCTAATGTTTTACTTGGATGCTTCCCTGATAGCTCAGTTGGTAAAGAATTGCCTGCCAAGCAGGAGATGTAGGTTTGTTCCCTGGGTCGGGAAGATACTCTGGAGGAAATGACAACCCACTCCAGTATTCTTCCATGGGAAATCCCATGGACAGAGAAGCCTGGAGGGCTACTGTGCTTAGTCACTCAGTAGTGTCTGACTCTTTGCAACCCTATAGACGATTCTCCATGGGGAAGAATACTGGAGTGGGTTGCCATGCCTTCCTCCAGGGCATCTTCCCAACCCAGTGATCAAACCCATGTCTCCCGACCCCATGGGGGATTCTCCAGGCAAGAATATTGGACTGGGTTGGCATGCCTTCCTCCAGGGCATCTTCCTAAGCCAGTGATCAAACCCATGTCTCCCACATTGCAGGTTTCTTTACCATGTGAATCACCAGGGAAGCCCAAGAATACTGAAGTGGGTAGCCTATCCTGTCTCCAAAGGATCTTCCCAACCCAGGATTCGAACCAGGGTCTCCTGCATTGCAGGTGGATTCTTTACCAGCTGAGCTACTAGGGAAGCTCATGAGAGTCAGACAGGACAAAACAAAAACAACAGTGCTTTACTTTAAGCATCATTGGCTAGAAGGCAGAAGCAAGGAACCCTTTTAGAAATCAGTTCTAAAAAAAAAAAAAAATGAGTCTATAATACTTTCAGGAGAAACTGAAGCTTATAATGAGTTTTAGGATCAATCCAAGAAATTCAAACAGGGATCCCGACTCGTGAGTTGATGACAGCTCCGGAATGGGCACAGTCCACTTACCCAGGTAAAACCAAAAATTAGAGAATATTCAGTCAAATACTAAACTTCACCTCTTAAAAACAAACAGGCAGGAAAACTCTCTCCTGTGGTAGTGGCTTATAAAACACTGCATTGCCAAATGTAGTCTGAGTGGTTCTTAAAAGAAATCTGAGATTCAACAACTAATCATACTTATAATTGGGCTGTGCATCTAGGAAATGCTCTGGGAATAAAATGCTCATTATTACATAAAGTAAGAGTCTATTTTTTCCCTGTAATTCTGATAATATTTAATTTTACTAAATATCATTTTTGTACTACAAAGGTAAAACATACTATTTATAAAACTTTAAGTAACAGAAGTTAATAATTCTAAAATGTACTTTTCCTAATTCCCACTTCTAGAGATTGTTTTGGAAATTTATGGGATGTCTATCCCTAAAATTTCCCTTGTTACACCAAATGCTTTTAATTAAATTTTTTCTTTCGATTTACTTATTTTTTTAATAAACAATTTTGACCATGCTGCAGACATGTGGGATCTTAATTCCCTAATGAGGGATTGAACCCACACTCCCTATATTGGAAGCATGGAGTCTTAACCACTAGAAAAACCAGGGAAGTTTTCTTATGCCAAGAAAACCCAAGAACATCTACTCTCCACCATCACATCCACACATCCCCTACACCCTCCCAAGCTCAAGGCTTCCAAATCATAGACCACATGCTCACTTACCTGGCAGAAGGAGTAGGAGGCCCAGGATGGCTACCCAAGGATACATGATGCTATTGAACTAAAGGAAAGAGAAAACAGACTGGTTAGTGTGCCCTCCAACTGTATGGTATCAGAATCAATACAGCTAGGTGGTATTGTGGGGGCTCCGAGGAGCTCAGGTCACTTATGTCTCAGTACAGAGAGAATTCAGCAGGAGGTTGAAAATGGATAGGTAAGAAGATTTATTAGAATAGGATGTGTGTGAGACCTACAGCTGGTAGGTGAGTGTTGTGCTGCCCCAGGTACTTAGTAGGTTACATTTTTATAATCAAAGGAAGAGAGAGGGGGGAGAAGACCACCTTCTTTGTCTGAGTTTTCCATCACTAGCTCCTCCTACAAGTCAGGTGGGGAAGTTTTTGATCCTATATCGTGCATCTGGGACCATCATGGCGCTATGGAGAAATTATTTCAGGTTTCACACATAGAGGGTCGTTCATTTTGAAATGTCACGTTTCTAACTCTGGCAATTGTCTTAACCTCTGCAAACTTCAGTTTCTACTCCTTTATAATGAATGTTGAGAAATCTGTATGCAGGTCAGGAAGCAACAGTTAGAAATGGACATGGGACAACAGACTGGTTCCAAATTGGGAAAGGAGTACGTCAAGGCTGTATATTGTCACCCTGCTTATTTAACTTATATGCAGAGTGCATCATGAGAAATGCTGGGCTAGAGGAAGCACAAGCTGGAATCAAGATTGCTGGGACAAATATCAATCACCTCAGAGATGCAGATGACACCACCCTTATGGCAGAAAGTGAAGAGGAACTCAAAAGCCTCTTGATGAAAGTGAAAGTGGAGAGTGAAAAAGTTGGCTTAAAGCTCAACATTCAGAAAACGAAGATCATGGCATCTGGTCCCATCACTTCATGGGAAATAGATGGGGAAACAGTGGAAACAGTGTCAGACTTTATTTTGGGGGGTTCCAAAATCACTGCAGATGGTGATTGCAGCCATGAAATTAAAAGATGCTTACTCCTTGGAAGAAAGTTATGACCAACCTAGACCACATATTTTGAAAGCAGAGACATTACTTTGCCAACAAAGGTCTGTCTAGTAAAAGCTATGGTTTTTCCAGTGGTCATGTATGGATGTGAGAGTTGGACTGTGAAGAAAGCTGAGCGCTGAAGAATTGATGCTTTTGAACTGTAGTGTTGGCCAAGACTCTTGAGAGTCCCTTGGACTGCAAGGAGATCCAGTCCTTCGTAAAGGAGATCAGTCCTGGGTGTTCTTTGGAAGGACTGATGCTAATGCTGAAACTCCAGTACTTTGGCCACCTGATGTGAAGAGCTGACTCATTGGAAAATACCCTGATGCTGGGAAAGATTGAGGGCAGGAGGAGAAGGGGATGACAGAGGATGAGATGGTTGGATGGCATCACCGACTCAATGGACATGGGTTTGGATGGACTCCAGGAGTTGGTGATGAACAGGGAGGCCTGGTGTGCTGTGGTTCATGCAGTCGCAAACAGACACGACTGAGCAACTGAACTGAACTGAAAATGAATGTAATAATGGAATCTTCCTCAAACATATGGACGATGACTCATAATGAGATAATGCACTGAGAGCATCAAGCCCAGCCCTTTCTCATAATAAGCACTCAGTAACTGTTATTTATTATTATCAATGACTCCCAGAATAATAGTGATAGCCTTGAACACTCCCCTATGAGATGATACCTATGAAAGTTTTGGTATAGTGGCAAGTCTCTATTCAACACAATACACTGTATCATCATAGTAATGATTATTTGATCAGAGGGAGGTGACAATTGTCAGACACCAATCACCACCGAGGCATCTGTACATCCTTCTAGTCCCACATTTCCAATTGCGGTATCTGTACATCCTTCTAGTCCCACATTTCCAATTGCCTGTTAGACATCTCCTAGGGAGCACTTCAAACTCAAGATCACCCAAATAAATTTCATTCTTCTTCCTGGGGTTCCTTTACCAGTGAACCCACATCAGCTAATCTCCTAAGTACAGAGAATCAGTCATCCTTCCTTCTTACTCCAGCCACCATGTCCTCTCAATTCCAAGTCCTAATGGCTCTGACTCCTTGCTGCCACTGCTACCATTTTCCTAGTTAAGATGCTCCTCTCCAGCTGAATTATTGCAGGAGCCTCCTGGGGAGGCTCTCTGCCTCCCGGCTTATTCACCTTCTAGTCATCTGAAACACTTTTTACAGAGCATTTTCCTAGAACAAAGCTAAAAGTGCCATTTCCTACTATTAACACATGAAAGCTTCCTATGACCCTGTAATGAAATCTGAATTCTTCATTCCATTAACCAGTCTATTAAGAACCTAGGCCACTCCTAGCTTCCTGCCTCCATTAGATTAATCTAGGCTCTTAAACAATTGCCAATGATTTCATGCTTTTATAAGTCCCCTTGTCTTTAATCATGCTGTTCTCCCTGACTGTTCACTCTGCTCAATAAAATATTCTCATCCATGAAGAACCAATTCAAGGATAATTGAGAGAAATCATCCTGGCCCTCCTTTCCCAGTTAGAACTCTTCTCTCCCTTCTTTGGATACCCAAAGAAGGCACCTCTTCATACTTCTACCCCAAAACAAATCTCACTGGATGCTTGTTTGTTCTGCACAAATCTGTCTCTCCAGCCCCCAACTTCAAGGACAGAGGTCAAGACTTCCTCATTTTGATATGCTCTGGGCCCTGCACAGAGAAGCAACTAGCCATGTTTAATGAATCGTAGATTTGAAAGGCCTTTACCAAGTATCATGTGACCTATTTCCATGTATCCATATGAAATGCCAATAGAAAGATACAAAATCTCATCTCCAGCCACTTTTCCCTCTGAGAATGCTTTGATTCTATGGAAAGGCCAGCTTGCTCTGAACAATAAAGATTGGGCTGGTTTTGTAAAACAGAGACATAAGTAAGAGAACAAATGCTCCTAAAAGCTCCTGTTGGGAAGCATAGTGCAAAATAGCCGTAAAAGGAGAAAGTCCTTGGGAAAATGGCGAAGGGCCAGAAATACCCGGTTTTGCACTGCAGACAGAAAAACATCTCCTGCCTTTGGTTATGCTCAGCGCCAAGAGTTAATAATGAATAGGGATGTTACTTGTGAGAGCGGGTTGTGGGAGAAGCCCATGAGCCATTTAGAGTGCGCTGTCCTTGAAATGTTTTTACTGATTATGTGTTAACTCCGTATGCGCTCTGCTGGCCGCATACTTTAAGCTCTTTGTTCCTGATTCTATAAAAAAGCTTGACTGCAGAAATAAACTTGTCAGTCCTTGCAAGAAACTGTCCGAGTGTCATTCTTTCAGGTTCGTCGTTTCCAAGTCCCGGGGAGAAAAATCCCCAACAAGTGGCGCCCGAACAGGGACTTGAGAGGAAGGCTAAACAAAGCGACCAGCCCCTGCAGAAAGAGGCAAGCAGGATGGGACAACATAGCAGTAAAATTTCTTTCATTTCTATAATGCATCATTTTTTGAAACAAAACGGTGTTAATGTTTCAAGAGATCAGTTGAATGACTGCTATCATATTGTACTGGAACAATTCATGTTTCCCAGAAGAGGGGACACTCAATCTAGACATATAGAAAAGGGTTAAAAATAATGTCTTGAGAGCATGTTAGCAAGGGTTACCTGGTCACTCATATGGGCTGTCATAAAACAAATTGAAGGGCATAACATTGATTTGGAAGTAAAAACTATTCAATCTTTACATGAATATGAGCTTAAGGAATAAGATATGCAAGGTACTTTGAAATATAAGAATGTTATGCTCAATCAGACACAATCCTTAGAAAAACAACTTAGAGACATATATATACAAGATATGTCAAAACTGAAGCCACTTAGAACGGGTCATTTCATTCAACGGACAGCCCAAATCTGAGGCTTTTCCTTCTGCTCCATCTGTAACAGCAATTGCTAACTTTGCTCATACTAATCATTTCACTCCTCCTCAGGAGATGCCTGCTTGCACTTTCGCTTTCCCAATGCAATTTGATCAACCTGCCCAAGGCCAAAATACTTGGGCTAATCTAGATTTTAGCATGTTGTCTAATTTTAAGAAAGCATGTACTCTGTATGGACCTACTTCTCCTACTATATAGAATTTCTCAGAGGATGGGCTGGCCATTGGATGCCATATGATTTTTTTCAAGTAGCAAAGATGGTTTTAAATCCTCAACAATTACTGCAATGGCAAATGTGGGTTAATTATGAGGCCCGACAGCTGATGATTGACCAGCAATCTCATGATAACCCTGCCAATGTAACCTATGATATACTCACTGGAACAAGAGCCATGGCCGATATGATTGCACAATTAGCTAGTATTACCCCTCAGATGTTACATTTCATTAACGAAACTACCTGCAGGGCATAAGCAAAGGTTGATAGCAGTAACTCTGATGGTTCATTTATTAAGATTATTCAAGGACATAAAGAGGAATATTCTCAATTTATAGGAAAATTAAAAGATGCAACTGAAAAATCTATTAAGGATGTGACTTTACAAAATATTATTTTAAAACAACTTGCTTTTGAAAATGCTAATGAGGAATGTCGATCCATGTTCAGACCTATTTGAGAGACTGGCTCTCTTATGGAATATTTGAAAACATATAGAGATATCAGATCTAGTTCCCATAGAGCAAAATTGGCAACATTAGAAACCTTTAATGTACAAAAAGCTGCTAATGCCAAATGTTTTAACTGTGGAAAGCCCAACCATATGAAAAAACAATGTCACCTGCCAACACAGGCCAGAAAAAATAATACTACTTCTAATAGGAAGAGACCCCCAGGAGTATGTCCAAGATGTAAAAGGGGGTTTCATTGGCTGAGTGAATGTCATTCTAAATTTGATAAGGATGGAAACACCTTGAACCCCAATGCACAACAAAAACAACAGGGAAACTAATAAAGGGGCCATCCTCTAGCCCCACTACAAAAGGAGGACCTAGCGTTATGACGCTACAAGCAGCTACATCTAAGAATGCTTGCATTGATATACCTAGTCCTTATGATATGGAACTAAAAGAATTATACAACCCCCACAAAATTCCCACTGGATATTATGGCCCGATTCCACCCGGGACAATGGGACTGATTTTGGAACGTAGTAGCTGCACAATGAGAGGTTTAATGGTTTTGACCGGTGTTATGGATGAAGATTATGAAGGGAAAATACATGTTATGGTAAATGTTGTGAAAATGGGAAATATATACTTACAAAAAGGGGGACATTTTGCACAATTTTTACTTTTGCCATAAGTTAAACCAATGAAGGCATCTGATAAAGTTCGGCAAGGAGGCTTTGGCAGTACCAACCTTACTGCTGCACTATCCACCTTATTAAAGGAACATCAGAAATCCATGCTTACTTTACACATAGGGGGAAAGAATTTCACAGGCATGTTAGATACTGGAGCTGACATTTCAATCATTAGAGCTGCAGAATGGCCCCTCGATTGAGGTAAGGTTGTGGCTCCTTCTAGACTATAAGGAGTGGATAAAGCTGATACCACACAAACTTTTGTCAATGCATCCTATTTACAAATGTATGGCCCTGATCAAATTGTAGCTTATCTTAAACCATATATTACTAATATCCCTATCAATTTATGGGGACTGAATTTTCTTGAGCAATCAAAAGCCACAATTTCTTTAAATGAACCTTTTTAATGGGGGCCATTGAGTTAACACCGCTGCCCCTCGATTGGGAATCTGATACCCCAGTATGGACACCTCAATGGCCCCTAACTAAAGAAAAATTGGCAACTCTTACACAATTAGTTAATGAACAATTACAAAAAGCTCATATAGAACCTTCATTTTCCCCATGGAATTCCCCTGTTTTTGTAATAAAAAAGAAATCAGGAAAATGGCGATTGTTGATAGATTTAAGAAATGTTAATAATACCATGTTACCTATGGGGCCCTTACAACTCGGATTGCCCTCCCCTTCTATGGTACCAAAAGGATGGTCTGTAGTTATTATTGACTTCCAAGACTGCTTTTTTACTATACCTTTGCACCCTAAAGATAGAAAATGTTCTGCCTTTTCAGTTCCTTCTATAAATCACATGGCTCCTGTTAAAAGATTTCAATGGAAGGTGCTACCTCAGAGAATGATGAACTCCCCTACCATTTGCCAATATCTCATATCTATTTTATTACAACCCATTAGAGATAAGTATCCTACTGCATTTTTAATTCATTATATGGATGATATACTTCTCTCTGTGGAATCTTAACTCTGTTTACAACAGTTATATAATTAAGTTATTACTACTCTTCAAAATCATGGCCTGCTTGTAGCACCAGATAAAATTCAATGGAAAGCACCCTTTAATTATTTAGGACATGTTATGAAAGAATCTAAAATCAAACCTCAAAAAACTCAAATTTCTATGCAATCTCTATGCACACTGAATGATTTTCAAAAATTGCTAGGAGATATTAATTGGCTGCAGCCATCTATTGGCATCCCCACCTATGCCTTACAAAATCTATTTAAAATTTTAGAGGGATCCCCGACCCTAATAGCCCTAAGCGGCTAACAAAAGAGGCCAAAGAAGAACTGGCCTTAATGGAGAAACACATTCAACAATCTTTTTCAACTCGGCTAGATTATGATCAACCAGTTTCTTTATATATATTTCCCACAGAACATTCACCCACAGCAATTATAACTCAACATAGCCCAATAGAATGGGTATATTTACACACTGAACAGTCTAAAAAAATTGTATCATATATTGAGAAAATAGGGCATTTAATTATGTCAGGAAGAAGCCATGTACAGACTTTGACTGGATTTGATCCATATGCAACACACGTTCCCTTGACAAAAAAGGAATTGCAAATTGCCTTATAGTATAACCTGACCATGCAAATGGCATTAAGTGATTTTCAGAATGTTATCTCATTTCATTTGCCAAAAGGAAAATTATGGGACTTTCTACAATGTACTAAATTCATTGTAACTAATATCATTGCATCCCAGCCTATTATCAATGCACCCACCTATTTCATTGATGGCAACAAGAAAGGCATAGCAGGGATTGTTGGCCCTGATATCAAAGAGAAATTACCCACTACCTATTCTTCAGTGCAAAGAGTGGAGTTGTATGCTTTATATGCTCTTTTGTTGCTTCAACCATTATCCTTCAACATATATACTGATTCCAAATACCTTGCTTCCCTTTTTCCTGATTTTGTTACTGCCTTTTTATACAACCTAGATGAAGAATTATATATTCTCTCTTCACAGACTCAAGCTTTAATTCGTTCACGTATGGAACCTTTCTTTATTGCACGTATACGTGCTCATTCAGGTTTACCTGGCCCTCTGCTCGCAAAAAATGATGCTGTTGACAGGCTCGTAGCTCCCATTTTTACATCTGCCAATGACGAACATGCTAATCTTCATACCAGTGCTAACAGATTGCACTCTAAATACCATATTCCTCTCACTGAAGCGTAGTATATTATTAAAACCTATGATGTCTGCGCCCCTCTGCACATACGTACTACGATTTCAGGAATTATTCCCCGAGGGCAACAGCCTAACTCCCTTTGGCAATCTGATTTCACTCACTGCTCCTTAGGAAAGTTTTCTTTGCTTTTTGTCTCAATTGATACATTTTCAGGCTTTATCTAGGCAGTACCTATCTCTTCAGAATCCAATAAACACTTCATTTCCGCATTCTTACTCACCTTCCCCATTATAGGGATTCCTTCTGTCTTGATAACAGACAATGGACCTACATTCACCTCGCATTCTTTTCATTCATTTTTATCAGAATGGAACATCACACACATTACAAGAATACCCTATCATCCTCAAAGTCAAGCCATTATTGAAAGAGCCCACCGCACCCTAAAAACTCACTTACTAAAACAGAAAGGGGGAATATGGAGGAGGAGATACACTTCTTATCCCATGAACCCTCAATTACTATTATCTTTAACTCTTTATTCCCTGAATTTTTTAAACTTAACAAAAAATAATTCTGATACTCATGCAGATAGACATTTTGCAGAAGACAAAAAGAGCAAATTAGAAACCAATACACCAATATGGTATAAGCAATTTAATCAGTGGCTTCCAGGAATCTTACGACTCCTAGGCAAGGGTTATGGTCTTGTCATTGCAGATGGAAGGGAAATCTGGGTTCCCTTTCGCCATGTCCGTTGCCAAGAGGGACCCCAAGACCGGAGTCCCTCGGGAAGTGACAAAGTTGACGCGAAGGGTCTCATCAATGACCCTGGAGGGGCCAATGAGGAAATGCCATCATCTGAATCCTTACCCGACATGGGCTCAAGTGAAAAACATGACTCATCAGGCTGAGCAAACACTGAAGAGCAAGAGTAACATCATAACTGCTCCTGGTTTAATAGATCAAGCATTGTAGGCTTTCATAAATCTAAGACAAGTTTCTGGACTGATAAGGACATACTGCTGAATTGGTATAACGGGGGCTTATCACCCCCACGACCCAGGATTGTTGTCCCCATTGTGGGGCTGGAGCAATGGCACATTTGGAAAATTCCAGCAGCTTTAGAGCACTTCGCTAGTGTTTATGGGACTGTAGGTATGTTTCGTCCTTCTAATTATACCTTCCTATATAATAGTACTGGATATATTCAGTCATGTGTTCACCTTCCGTACTTGTTTACTGTAGGGCATTTTGATATTGACTTATCAGCCAAGATTGTCAATTGTACTGAATGTGTATTGTATACCTGCCTTAATCACACCATTTCATATCACAGTGTTAGCATTGCGCTAGTTAAAGTTTATGGCTTCCTGTAAACTTAAGTGAGCCTTAGACTGATTCTGTATTTCTTTCTGTATTGTTGAAAACTGGGCTTAGGTGATCTAAGCGCATCATTGGGTGGATTATCACAGGCATCTTAAGTCTTATCTCCATTATGACTGTAGGAACTTTGTCTGATATGGCTTTACATAATTCTATACAAAATCATGATTTTATCACTGCTTGGCACAAAGACTCTCATGATCTGTGGACTCTACAAGCTCAAATAGATCAGCAATTACAAACATGAATTAATGAGTTACAAACTGTGGTTATCTATTTAGGAGATCAAATGCAGCAACTGACTTTCCGAACACGTATACGCTGTCACTGGAATTTTACTTCTTTTTGTCTGACTAACATGCCCTATGATAGCACTGAATATCCTTGGAATAAGGTCAAGGCGCATTTGCAGGATCTCACAAATAACTCAAGTTTAGACATCAATTTTTTGAAACAAGTTGCTAATTTTCAAGTTAGGTAGGTTAGTCACACACTTAACTTCAACAGGTTCTTAAGCTCTCTCTAGAACAACTGCACTGTTTTACTCCTACCTGCTGTGCTTCAGAGTTCTGTTTCCCCACAACCTTGCTAACAATATGATCCCTCTAGAATTTTTGCTATGCTGACAGATGCAATGTGCTACTGTGTTCCCTTTGGATTTCTCTGACTTCTGTTGACTTTAATCATCTCTTCACTTAATGGTAACATAAGTGAACATATTAAACTTATGTTTTCCCTTCAGTGAATTGACTTATCTTTGCCCATTATTCTAATTGTTCCTTTTCTCTCTCTCAAAGTGTGTGTGTGTGTGTGTGTGTGTAATGTGATCTCTGAACATTTCAGTAATTCCTTTTGCTCTGTTATCTCTCTTCCAGCCTTGTTCACTGAATACTTCATTGAACTGAAATACTTAATAATGATCTATTAAAGCCTAGTGGAGGTGATGGAATGCCAGTTGAGCTTTTTCAAATCCTAAAAGATGATGCTGTGAAAGTGCTGCACTCAGTATGCCAGCAAATTTGGAGAATTCAGCAGTGGCCACAGGACTGGAAAAGGTCAGTTTTCCTTCCAATCCCAAAGAAAGGCAATGCCAAAGAATGCTCAAACTACTGCATAATTACACTCATCTCACACACTAGTAAAGTAATGCTCAAAATTCTCCAAGCCAGCCTTCAGCAATATGTAAACCATGAACTTCTAGATGTTCAAGCTGGTTTTACAAAAGGCAGAGGAACCAGAGATCAAATTGCCAACATCCACTGGATCATGGAAAAAGCAAAAGAGTTCCAGAAAAGCATCTATTTCTACTTTATTGACTATGCCAAAGCCTTTGACTGAGTGGATCACAGTAAACTGTGGAAAATTCTTAATGAGATGGGAATTCCAGACCACCTGACCTGCTTCTTGAGAAACCTGTATGCAGGTCAGGAAGCAACAGTTAGAACTGGACATGGAACAACAGACTGGTTCCAAATAGGAAAAGGAGTACACCAAGGTTGTATATTGTCACCCTGTTTATTTAACTTATATGCAGAGTACATCATGAGAAATGCTGGGCTGGAAGAAGCACAAGCTGGAATCAAGCTTGCCCGGAGAAATATTAATAACCTCAGATATGCAGATGACACCACCCTTATGGCAGAAAGTGAAGAAGAACTAAAGAGCCTCTTGATAAAAGTAAAAGAGGAGAGTGAAAAAGTTGGCTTAAAGCTCAACATTCAGAACACTAATATCATGGCATCCGGTCCCGTCACTTCATGGCAGATAGATGGGGAAACAGTGGCTGACTTTATTTTTGGAGCTTCCAAAATCACTGCAGATGGTGATTTAAGCCATGAAATTAAAAGATGCTTGCTCCTCTTTGAAGGAAAGTTATGACCAACCTAGACAGCATATGAAAAAGCAGAGACATTACTTGTCAACAAAGGTCCGTCTAGTCAAGGCTATGGTTTTTCCAGTAGTCATATATGGATGTGAGAGTTGGACTATTGTGAAAGCTGAGCGCTGAAGAATTGATGCTTTTGAACTGTGGTGTTGGACAAGACTCTTGAGAGTCCCTTGGACTGCAAGAAGATCAAACCTGTCCATCCTAAAGGAGATCAGTCCTGAATATTCTTTGGAAGGACTGATGCTGAAGCAGAGACTCCGATACTTTGGCCACCTGATGCGAAGAGCTGACTCATTTGAAAAGACCTTGATGCTGGGAAAGATTGAAGGCAGGAGGGGAAGGGGATGACAGAGGATGAGATGGTTGGATGGCATCACCGACTCAATGGACATGAGTTTGCATAAACTCCTGGCGTTGGTGATGGACAGGGAGGCCTGGCATACTGTAGTCCATGGGGTCGCAAAGAATTGGACACAACTGAGAGACTGGACTGAACTGAACTGATTGATTTTCCTATTCTATTGGTTTTTCTAGCCAAGAGGCTTTGAGAAGAGTTATTCTTTGTGAGAACTCAAAAGGAGAAAGTTTAGTGCATATGACAGCACAGAGACAATTTGAGAATGGACTCTGACAGAAGAAGTGGACTAAATTTTTATCATTGTCATTGTGGATGGTTACTGAACTAGCTCTTTCCCTGTCAATAGATCTACCCCCACTCTAATATAAAAGGTCTTTTCAACAGGGTCCAAGTATTTTAAGAGATTTCTAGCTAGGAAAGAGAAAAGGAAGAGGAAGAAGTGAAACTTCTGGAGCTGCATTGCTAAAGAAAGCTTATTCTTTCAGACTCTTTGCTGTTAAATTATTACTTAAAGTTATCTTCTATAATTTAAACAATAAGAAATAAATTCCCAGATGCCACCTTTATTACTGAATCAGAATCTCCAGGAGCAGACCCCAGGAATCTGTATTCTAATGAGTGCCCAGTTGATCTAACTCAAGAATCCCCAACCTTTGGCACCAGGGACCTGTTTCCTGGAAGACAATTTTTCTGTGGAGGAGGGGCAGGGGATGGTTTACTCAGTAATGAAAGCAATGGTTTAGGTGGCAATACAATTCATGGGGAGCAATAGGGAACAGCAAATGAACCTTGCTGCCAATCACCTCCTGCTGGGTGGCCAGTTTCCTAACAGGACTCCTACTGGTGCCAGTGCAAGGTCCAGAGGTTGGGGATCCCAATCTAACTCATTGTCTCCTAGGCTTCAGGCATCGGCATAACCTTTGCCAAACTCACATTGTCCTTTTGCCATTATTCACTCAAGTTGTTCTAGGTTAACTAAAATTGTAGTCATCCTAAATAATATCCATTAAATCATAGTTTTAATGCATTGTTTTCTAAAAATGCAATTAAAACACATAACTATTTTAAAAATCCATCATGAACTAGCTGAAGGCAGCACCTACTCCACTCTACTGATTCAAAGGTGTAAGTTTGGGAAGACTGGGTCATCTGCTTCCAGGTCCATGTGATTCAAACTTTGGAGTCAAACTTTGGCCCTCTTATTCCAGGACCCACCTTCCTAGGCCTGGGCATCCTCACACAGTCCTATGGAAAGGCCCACACTTCCAGGACTCTACCCTGTCTTTCCCTATGTACCCTCTCCTGTCATGCCAATCAAACTGGATTTTTACTTCTGAACTTAGGACAGTATCACCTAAAGCATGTTAATAAATGTTAATATATACTCTGCAGGTTTAACCCTTGATAGCAAAAGTGCTTTCTATTCCAAGAATGGGTTTTTCCTCAAACAGATACATTCATACAGCCCTTTGCATCAGCATCTGAAATGGTACATGATTCTCCAGCTTCATTTCTTTTCAGTCTTCCTCAGTCACTCTGCCTCAGCCACACTAGAACACACCTCACTTTCTCCCTCTTAATATACAAGCTCTTCCTACCTCAGTACCTTTGCACTTGCTGGATTTCTTCCACATGTCTGCCATCTACACATTCCTTGGGTTTCAACTCAAACTCCCCACTTTCCCAGAGGCAGCGCCTAACCAATCCAGCTAAAGCTACACCAATTCTCCACATCCCCATGCCCTCCATGTATCCTCTATCACAGCAGTTTTTAACCAAGGGTGATATTTCCTCTAAGGGAGACATCGGTAATGTCTACAGACTTTTGCAGTTGTCACTACCTAGGGCTGGGTGTGGGGTAGGGGGGAAACAAGTGCCCTGTAGCGAACAGAGGCCATGTATGCTGATAAACAATCCTATGATGCATAGTACAGTCCCCTCCTACAATGCATTATCTGGACCCAAATGCCATGTTTGAGAAGTTCAGCTCTATCAGTGTATTGTGTTTTTTGCTTCTCATCATCAGCACCAGAACTGATGGTGTCGGGGTTTCTTTCCTACTGAACAGAGTTCCTAGGGAACTGGAGTTCACGGTTGTTCTCCACTTCACCTCAGCACCTAGAGGAGTGCCAGGCACCTTGACTCTCAAATCTGGTCCCATTTATCCTTGTCCTGAGATCCCACAGCAAGTTGAGGATAACTGACCTCAAGTAAATGATGAGGATAAGAAAATATGTCACTTTAGAAAATGAAAACAAAAATGTGTTCAATTAATGAGTGTGCATACAAATGAAACTCATGATTGGGAGTTCTTCATGCTTTCATGCACTCACAACATTATCTTTATAGCCATCAGTGAAAGATTGGTTCCTCTACTTTTAAAAATGTGCAAAATTTCTAAGTCCAAATATATGGTTTTAATTATGTTGTTGTTGTTGCTTACTCACTAGGTTGTGTCTGACTCTTTTGTAACCCCAGGAACTGTAACCCCCTAGGCTCCTGTCCATGGGATTGCTCAGGCAAGAATACTACAGTGGGTGCCATTTCCTTCTCCAGAGGATCTTCCCAACTCAGGGATAGAACACACATTTCTTCTGTTGGCAGATGGATTCTTTTACTACTGAGCCACCAGGATAGCCCTGGTTTTAATTATACCAGGATCCTAATGTCATAAGCAGATTGTAGAAATGTAATCTCAATGATCTCAAAAGACAAAAACTAAGGTCAATACATTCTATATTATTGGCATATCCACAGAAAATAATTTAATATTAACTAAATACCTTGCCTTCCTTCCTTCTAACCCATTCTTCCCCTTGCGTGTGTGTGCTCAGTCAGTGAGTTGTGTTCAACTCTTTGCAACCCCATGGACTGTAGCCCACCAGGCTCCTCTGTCCATGGGATTTCCCAGGCAAGAATACTGGAGCAGGTTGCCATTTCCTACTACAGGGGATCTTCACAACCCAGGGATGGAACCTGTGTCTCTTGAGTCTCATGCATTGGCAGGCAGATTCTTCACCACTAACACCACCTGAAAAGCAATTCTTCCCCTCAGTTATCAAAAAAATTTTCTACACTATGATAGCCACATTAGCCATTATCAACTTTTCTAAAACAGATACATTTTTTCAGAAAAATAATAAGGAACCATATAGCAAGAGACCTCTGAATGCAGTACCACAGAAATTATATACTGACCCCTGATGATAGATCTCCTATCACTACAAACTACACACACACAGACACAATCTGAATTTCTGTAGTGTTTTTCTTTTTTTTTTTTTTACTTCTATTTTTCTCCCAAATAACATGTCACTGGAATTACTACTACACCAATGTATGTGTGGAAATATTTCTAATAGGTTTAAAAAAAAATCAGGACAACATTGTAAATCAACTATACTTCATTTAAAAATATATTAAAAATTAGGCATAAAGAATGACCTACTCTAATGTCCATGGGGTCGTGAAGAGTCAGACACAACTGAGTGACCTCATTTTCACTTTTCACTTTCATACACTGGAGAAGGAAATGGCAACGACTCCAGTGTTCTTGCTTGGAGAATCCCAGGGATGGGGAAGCCTGGTGAGCTGCCATCTATGGGGTCACACAGAGTTGGACACAACTGAAGCGACTTAGCAGCAGCAGCAGCAGCTCTCTAATGTCATCTAACATTCGTGGTAAGACTTAGAATTAGAGTTCAGGGGCAGTCTCTAATTCTGTGTACCACCTGCTTTCTACTAGTAAACACTGTTTACCAATCTTCTTTGACCATATAACCTTTATTCAGAGGTCCTATTTTAATTGCCAAGAATTTAACAAAAGTGTCAAAAAACATTGCCTTCAAAAACAAGCATCCAGCCCTCGTGGACCACTTTGGTGTGAGGACCTCTGAATGCTCCCCAAATTACTCAAGCATGAGTTATTTCAGGGTTTACTCAAAGTGAAATTAATCCCCAGTCTTTTAACTGTTCATGTAGAAATGCTTCTAAATGATTAAAATTATCCTTACATTTAGCCTTTGTCTAGTTCTTCTGGGAAAACCAAAATTTAATTGAGTTGTGAAAAAGAAACATAACACAGGTATTGATTCAATATGAAAAAGACCTTTTATCCTTCCAAAACAATTCTAAAAATCAAAGTGGTTTGAGGACAATTTAGCATTTTGTAGAAACTGGTAACACTGTCAAACAATACTATTATATATTTGCAAACTCTGTTTTCTAAAACAGAAAGCCTCTTTTGCTACTCCCTCCTTCTCTTTTTTCCTTGTATTTATTTTTGCCCTGACTCATTCTAAAAATCAGAGCCTGCCAGTTGTCAATATAAGTACCTAGAACTGTGGCACTGAGGTAGCAAAAATATCACAAATTATATGGCTATTGATTTTCTTCTGGTGCCTTCATAGTCTACTCAATACCATTGCTTCTTCTAACTGCTAAAACACCACCCTCCTCCCAAAGAAAGCATTTAATTCCTTGTATTTCCAGAACCCTGAAAAACCAAATTTGTCTATAATGGAAAAATCACACTCACCTCCATTTTTCTATTGGATAAATAGAAACCTGTACATACCATGATTTGAAACCTTGAGGACCCTACCCAATATCACATTTGGAGTCACTTTATTTAAAAAAAAAAGGGGGGGCATTCATGAAATGCTTCCATGTTAAGTCCTCTAAGTCCCAGACTAGATGTCCTAATTCTAAGTTGTTTTCAGGTATTCTTGACAGCCTTGGTAACTGAGGTATAGGTGTTTTTTTTCTATCTTGCCAATGAGAATTCTTGATGGAAAACAGGATTCATGAGGTCTAAAGAGAATTTACAATTCTAAGAAGTATGTTTCATGTTTTGAAGAGACCTCTGCAATGTTCCGGCAATAGCACCCCACTCCAGTACTCTTGCCTGGAAAATCCCATGGATGAAGGAGCCTGGTGGTCTGCAGTCCATGGGGTCGCTAAGAGTCAGACACAACTGAGAGACTTCACTTTCGCTTTTCACTTTCATGCATTGGAGAAGGAAATGGTAACCCGCTCTGGTGTTCTTGCCTGGTGAATCCCAGGGATGGGGGAGCCTGGTGGGCTGCGGGCTATGGGGTTGCACAGAGTCAGACACAACTGAAGCGACTTAGCAGCAGCAGCAGCAGCTTCAATGATCAGAAAGTTTGAGCCAATTTAGTATAAAAAATTAGGACTCTGTGACAGAGGTTGACTTTACACAGTTGAGCTAGCATCACTCTACCCAGTGGCCCTGACTCATAGGAATGCCATGGGAAACTGACTGAAAAATTTTGCAGCTGATTGAAAGCACTCTGACACAGTATCTGGTCACTGTCTACTACAGTCAAGGGCATAACACTTTAGAATCTGGATCCAGGACTTAGTGATTGTCATCAATAATGTAGACATTGTCTTCTGCTTGGATAGGCTTCAGAGCTGCATTTTTCAAAGCTCCAATGCGAGTATCTTTCAATGGAATCATACTGTGGAAACAATAACATGAGTAAGAGAAAAGAAGATCACTTCTCAAGTATGAGCAGCATATTTGTTTATGTTCATTCACGCCTGGGTATTTGCATTTCTCAGAGCCCCATTCAAACATCCTATGAAATGAATAGAAGCTTCCAGAATTGTGAATATGAAGTTACAGGAAATTATTTTTAATAAGGAGGTAGAAAGTCACACGTTCTAGTTTCAAAAAACTCACACTGGTCTCTTTCAAGACACTCATGCAATAGAACACAAAAATTTATAATCTAAGAAGACAAATATCACACATCAAATTGAAGTATTAAACCAGTATGCACAGTCTCAAAGATGGCCAGGAAATGGTTTGGCTGCTGTTTTTCTAGCTGAGGACTGTGACCTTTTAGCAAATGTTATTTAGTGGTATGTATCCTATATTTTGAAAGATGAGAGTGAAAAAGCTGGCTTAAAGTTCAACATTCAAAAAACTAAGATCATGGCATCTGGTTCTATCACTTCATGGGAAATAGATGGGGAAACAGTGGAAACAGTGACAGACTTAATTTTTTTGGGCTCCAAAATCACTGCAGAAGGTGATTGCAGCCATGTAATTAAAAGATGCTTACTTCTTGGAAGGAAAGTTATGACCAACCTAGACAGCATATTAAAAAGCAGAGACATTACTTTGCCAACAAAGGTCCATCTAGTCAAGGCTATGGTTTTTCCGGTAGTCATGAATGAATGTGAGAGTTGGTCTGTGAAGAAAGCTGAGTACTGAAGAGCTGATGCTTTTGAACTGTGGTGTTGGAGAAGATTCTTGAGAGTCCCTTGGAGTGCAAGGAGATCCAAACAGACTGATCCTAAAGGAGATCAGTCCTGAGTGTTCATTAGAAGGACTGATGCTGAAGTTGAAACTCCAATACTTTAGGCTACCTCATGCTAAGAGCTGACTCATTGGAAAAGACCCTGATGCTGGGAAAGATTGAGGGCAGGAGGAGAAGAGGACAACAGAGGATGTTATGGTTGGATGGCATCATCGACTTGATGGACATGGGTTTGGGTGGACTCCGGGAGTTGGTGATGGACAGGGAGGCCTGGTGTGCTGCGATTCATGGGGTCGCAAAGAGTCGGACACGACTGAGTGACTGAACTGAACTGATAAAAAATATCAGAGTATATCAGATGCAATAAAATAGTATTGCTTCACCTAAGAGTGTTCTAGATCACAGGGTCAAAAATCACACCCTGCCTTAACAGTCAAAATTAGAAAGTCATGGGTTAGATGAGTTTTATAACATGAATGCTCACACATCAAGTGTACACAAAGGTCATTTGTGGAGTTTTGATATCAATGCTTTTTTACAAGTTGTCTGTAGGCACTATTTTTATTACCTAAGCCCGCCCAGAAGTGATATGAAATGCAATGAATCATCACTCTGCTCTGATCTTTAAACAGATTAGTTATACATGCATGGAAACAGGTTAGGTATCAGTAGCTCAAAATGAGTCAACGTGATATAGCTGCCTCCAAAAATAACATCATGAGGAAATACATCTTTTATTTTTGTTTTGTTTGCTTTTCTATATTATACAGCATCTTCTCCAATAAATATTTTCTTTTCTAATTAGGTGATTGAAAACTGAAACTTTAAAGAAGTAAACATTGAAAGAACAAAAATGAACTAAAAGGATGTTATCATTCATGCTTTTTTGTCTGTAGGGAGCACTTATTTTTTTTCCCACTCTTGGAAGCTGACAGTCAAAAACTCCTAAAGGCCTGAGTTTTGAACTCTAAGAGACCTGCTGTGTGCTGTGACCATGGATTGGCACTTAACATCTCTAAAGCTGTGTTCTAATGAGTAAACTGAGAATACTACTACTGCCTGTCTCACAGGTTTACTGCTGTGAAGGGCATGTCTGCAATAATAAAATCCAGCATCTATGGAACACTTGCAATATGCTGGAGATTATTCAAGGCGTATTTGGTGCACTGGCTCATGTGATTAACGCAGATGTAGGAAAGACTGGGTACAAACATCCAATGAAAGAGAACTAAGAACAATGGATGGCAGTTAAAGAGGGACGAATTCGGAACAAAGAAAGACTTGGCTTAAAGCCCAAGCTGGACCAGATGAAGCAGTTTATTTTGCTGGAAGTAGGTAGTGGTTTCCTACCTTTACAGAGGCTTTGGGAAATGACTGCAGGGATGCATACAAAGAAGACTTAATTTTTGACTGGGTGAAGGGGTAAACTTGCAAAACTGTAAATTGAAGTGCCTGTGAGGCCAGACAACTAATGTAAATGAACAGAGCACTCTGGGTATGGAATAATAGGGGATGGTGGGAACTGTGGGGAGCTGGAGGTATGTCCCTACCCACTGCCTTTGCGGGTCTTCAGCCTGGAGGTGTCTTCCTGCAGATTTTTGCAGAGCTGCCTTCTGCTTCTTTGAGGCTCACTCACATAGCCTACTGCCCTGCTCCAGTATTCCCCATGGTATTTCTCTGGAAGTTCTATAAGGCCCTGCTTATTCATTTATATGTTTTCTGTCTGTTCTCATCTTTTCAGAATATAATAGAGATTCAATAGGCATGCAATAAATAAAGCACTGAATGAAATCAAATAACAAACTAAACAACCCATTCAAATGATCCCTGAAACAATATTTGCAATTTAGTTCTCTTGCTCTAAGAGATAAGGTTTGAGGTGTTGTTTTTATAGCAGTTATGACACAATTCCAGAGAAATATAGAGATGCTTGGAGAAGGAAATAGCAACCCACTCCAGTGTTCTTGCCTGGAGAATCCCAGGGACGGAGGAGCCTGGTGGGCTGCCTTCTATGGGGTCGCACAGATTTGGACACGATTGAAGTGACTTAGCAGCAGCAGCTGCAGCATAGAGATGCTAAAGTCATCACTGGAAGGTTGAACAGCAATGGAGGTGTTCTATATAGTAGATTTTTCAGGATCCAGAGTATAAAATGGAGAACTCGGAAGGAAAAGAGGAGAAGGACAGAGAAATTTTCCTTATGTTTACTAGAGTAAGAACATCAAAAGGCATTATTAACACAAACCATTTCAAACTTACCGTAGTAGCTCCGCCTTGCTACCCAGGCAAAAATATCCTAAATTGAGGAAAAAATGAAGAGAAAATTAAACATGCAAGCCAAAGAGTTTTTATTTTTTTCCACACCCGTATATTATTATGATTATTACTTTAATATAAGCAAAATCAGTACAGCTCTCAGAGTCTAAAAAAAATTAATTTAGAAGAAAGAATGTTTTTAAAAAGAAGGAGGAAAAAAAAATCAATCTGGACCCTAACCTGATAACTCCAGGTAACTTCTCTTGAATCTCTAGGAGCCAAGTAAGCCCCTTGGTATAGTGTATCTTGTGATTTGTAGGTTTAGTGTATTGACCTACATGCCCTAGCTTACTTTAATGCCATTACATTTCACTGAAAAGAAACCCTGAATATTGCACTTCTCCCATAGAAGACAGGCTTTACACACACATACACACACAACTGGTGGAAGGAGACTAGAAGGTATGGATGACTGTTATGTGAAACCCTATGTTCTTCTCCTAGCTCTGAAATCATGTACCCACCTAATGTCTCTTGTGCTTCTTCTATTAAGTGGGTGTTATAAAACCATCAACAGTTTTACTCCCAATAGGGATAAAATATTGTTATTGAGGGAATGCAAAAAGAACAAAATGGGAGGGAACAATCTTGTATATTACAGTGGCTTTTGACTTCCAAATCTCAACTTTACACAACCAGTGCTTATTTCTCCATATTTAAATTCTCAGAATTTAAATATCATGTTTGTAGAACAATAAATTTAAGATAAATTAAAAAAAAAAGAACAAGGTAAAAACCAAGAAAGTTATATGAAACTGAAAACATGTGGCTCAAGAATACTTCTGTGGGCTCAAGAATATTTCTGAATATTTCAGTCCTGAGGTGACTTACTTCTCCTAACCAAGAATACCACAAACATGACCAACAATGCCAAAATAGTAACCAAGATTCCAATGTAGACTCCCTTGTTGGTGCTCATCCATGTTTCCTGTGCCAGCACCGCAACCTACAGAAACATCAGCAGATCAAACACAAAACAGAAAAATAAAGCGATCTTGTTAGAGTTACAGGCAGAAAACATTTCAGAAAATAACATACCCAGACAAATTATTGTTTATTGGCCCCTGGCTAGTTCTGGATCATGAAGAGTAAGACCAAATGATGTAAAGTTATAGCCTTATGATGAAATTCTAAAACAACACAAAGTTCAAAATGTACTTGGGAGTGGTGGAAATGTTTACATCTTACTTGCAGTGATATTTAGAGAAGGGTACAGACTTGTTAAAACTCAAACTGTATGCTTCAAATGAGTGTGCTTTATTAATTTATATATTTTATAAAAAATAATCTCTTTTCATAAATAATCCTCTTATGATACTACTCAAAAACAATTTTGGTTCCTATATGAGTAGCCTTGGTGGTGCTATTTGAATGTGTTCAGTTCCTGAAACTGGCCATTAATTAAAACACTTTTTTGAACTAGAATTCAAGATTCTATATCTTTATAAATGGGCATGAAAGTAGCTGCTCAGATTCATGGCTCTGCTTAACAATTAAAATGTTGTGCAATTGGGAAAAAAATTCCTAGTGTGACAGATCATCACTTCCTAGAGTAAACACAAAATATACCCAGTCATCATGCTTGCCTCCTTTACGTAGCTCAATTCTAATTCTAAAGATGTCCTACCAGGTAGGTATTTTAACAGAAAGGAAGTGAAAATCAGAGAAAAAGATTAAGTCTCAAGTCTCCTCTTGCATAAGAGTTTAATCTCTGGAGTCAGAATCCCAGACTAACTTTTATTTAGTTGCTCTGTGACCCTAGCAAGTTATTTAGCCTCTCCAAACCTCTTTTTCTGTCAAATGCAGATTAAATAGGGTTCTTGGGAAAGGTACTTCAGGTACCTCCTGAAAAATACTAAGAGGAATACACAGGAGGGTGACTAGGTCTGAAGTGTCCTTGCCTAAATGGAAAACAGTCACTGCCTTGGGAGGGAAAAGCTGTATCACCTTACTTGTGGGAGGGAAAGCAGTTAGATGGACCACAGGGTTACAGGAAGCCATCTTTCCTTGCTTTTTAAAAAATATTATGTTACATAAAAACTAAAAGTTCATTTTAGAGTGTGCAGCTCAGGATAAAGAGAGGAAAACAAAAATCAACCATGATTTCAACATCCAGAAAGAGTTACTATTACCATTTTTCTTTACATACTCTTTTAGAATCTTATCTTTCTAGTAGTTTTCTTAACAGACACAGTTCCCGTATCCAATGTATACTACAGTATATACATCATTTTATCTTGTATCTATAACCTATATATAATAAATATATATATATATTTTTTTTTTTTTTTCATTTTTGGCAATGCTACATGGCATGTGGGATCTTAGTTCCCTAATCAGCCATCGATCCTCTACTTACTTCATTGGAGGCATGAAGTCTTAATCATTGGACTGTCAGGGAGGTCCCAATGCTATCTGAAAAGTTAGTTTTTTCATTTAACAATTGACACTGTCTTCTCATGGCAGTACGTACACTGCTGTGACAACATTTTTAGTGGCAATAAATGGGCATGCTTAATTGATAAGTTATTAATCTCTTATTATTGAACATTGAGGTTGTTTATAACATTTTCATGATTATAAACAGCAGCAATGTATATCTTGTTTTATACATCGTCATGTATATGTTCATCCTCTCCTTAAGATGCAGCTCGAGAAGTTGACCTACTGGGTGGAAATATATGCTGCTTGGTTTCAAGATACTTGAGAGACACTTGATATCTTCACGGTCAAGACACAAAAAGCCCACGATTGTGCTACCACCTATTGTGAACTTGCTTCTATACTGCTTACATTATATAGAAGAGATTAATTGCTACTGAATATACCTGTCCTGCAGGTAACTGAGGTCAAAACAATCTTCTCATTCAGAGTGTTTGTTTCTTTTTTTTTAAACTATCACAAGTCTGACTGACATGACATTTACATGGTGGCAGTTCTGCTATTTAACAAGCACAACAAATTCAGCCCATATCCATCAGATAAATCAGTACCCATATCATCAAAGTGATTAAAATCTTTCATATCATTCCTATGTGGTAGTGTTCTCATTGTCCCTAAGTTATGCGGCATAAGGCCATTTGACGTCACATTAACCCCACTTTGCTTGAACTTGAATTTCTCTTATAATGTCCATGCTACAATTTCTCACCACTTGAAATCAAGATTATTCTCATACCTGAATCTGTTCATGTTTTTTTCTTCTATGAGTTATTTGCACATAGTGAAAGGAAAGTTGTTTCACCCAAGGGAGCCAGAAGTGAAAAATCTCACGGATAAATTCTTCTAATTTACACACAAAGATAAGGCTTTGATGAACATCATGAGACTATAGTTCCTTGGATTTTTTCCCAAGCCAATTGTGGGAAAAGTGCAAGAACAAA
The DNA here is from genome assembly GCF_002263795.3 of Bos taurus. Classification (NCBI taxonomy): domain Eukaryota; kingdom Metazoa; phylum Chordata; class Mammalia; order Artiodactyla; family Bovidae; genus Bos; species Bos taurus. Next base: position 68,549,231 of record NC_037334.1, read on the forward strand.
TTACAGAAGCAAAGAGTTTGAAGACCTTAGGACCTTAATATGTCATCATATGGGGAGGATTATATATAGAAAGACTAAGCAGTGGCCTCAAAATTTCTCTATAGGAGGAAAATTAGATTGGAAAAGGATATCAGGGGGCCTATGTTTAAGGAACCACACTTTCATTGACATAATATTTTTGGTGGGGATGGCCCCCATTCCACTACATCAATTCAAGTCATGTTATTTCTCTAACAAAGATCTAAGTCTTTCTTGGTATGTAATGTTAAGTCACTATGCCTGAATTAATTCACTCTTTTGTTCTTATTTTCTGGTCAGGAGAAATTCTGGGTGTTTATGTGTGTTTAAAGTAAAATATAACTTTTCAGCTATTTCTAACAAGGTAGTGTATTTATATAGACTTTTAAAATTAATTAAACTATCCCTATTTAAGAGTCAAATTCTTTCTTCCTTTATTTTTTTTCAATTAGAAAGAATCAATCTGTGGACTAGTCTGACAATAATAATCTCTAAATGTAACTTGATTCCAGAAGAGACATATAAGTGAATCAGGCTAATAAAATAGGAAGGAATATGCTTACAGTTTGATTGTTATGCCAATGGGGATCTGGAAAGTGGGTCACAGTGCCATTTGCATCTGCTCAACAAGAAAGAAAATTAATAAGAATTACAAAAAGATATTGAACTTTCCTGCAAACACCAAATATATTCACACTGCCTTCTGGTAATGAAGGGAAAGTTGAATAATCATATGGCCTAATGCTGTAGGCATCCCAGGAATAATACCAAGTTAATAAAATTTATTAATTTAAGTAGTAAGGTTATGTTTCTTAACCATTTTGTCACGGACCCTTTGAAAATGAACACTTTTTTCTTCTCCCTTGAGAAAAAAAAAAAAAAATGCATGCTCACAGAAAATTTACTGACAATTTTAGACAAGTCAGAGTGGCCCATTGTCAGAACTAGGTTAAAAATTACCACTTACAGATAAATAATCAGTATTTTCATGGCAGCTCAGAAACTTCCAGTGAGTGCTCAGAGGTCATTACACAACCAAAGAGCAGAACCACTCTGTTCAAAATGAACATTACATTGGTTTTACATTCAAGATGTGAGTTGAAATGCACTAAGATACCTCAAACAGGTGGCATCCAACTCCTACATTATATGCCAGTGTCCCAGACACTGATCCAAATGTGCTTTAGAAATATGTTACATCACTCCAAGGCCGGTATACCTTATACTACTAAACTTCCAATATAAAGGATACTATGCCATTAAGTTTTGAATGCGCCAAATTTTAATAGTGTTTTGAAATATCCTCTTCTTTCCAAAGAACCATATACTAGGTGGCCCTTCTAAGCAACTATAGGTCAAATACAGGATTTCTCTTTACTGAATATCTATTACAACACAAGTACTTTCCTACCTTATACCATTTTCTTGATCCAAAATTTTAGATGAGGGTGCTGAATGGTTGAAGTTTCCAACTCTAACTAATACGATGATGTGGATGAGATAGCG